>NC_081290.1:127224583-127922500 GCF_030435805.1 Mustela lutreola | reverse complement strand
TGACTCAAAAGCAAAGACAGACATCAGAAGAGTTGCTTACTACTTTATCAGAGCAAAAAAGAAAGCTGAGCACAGAGTTGGAAAGCCATAGCATTTGAGTATCTGCTTATTTTTCTGTTCATAATTTTCTCAACTGACTTTAATCCCTCTTGCAAAGGTGACTCTGAATAACCCCTTTTATTATTGTAACTTAGGAAGCTTGAAATGGAAAGGTGAAATTGAAAACTTACTTTTAAGAGTCATTAGATTTGGGGAATTTTGTTTGCTTTTACTCTAAGAACTTAAACAAATATAATCTTTATCTTAGAGAAAGCAAGGATAGATCAATTCATTATAAGCAAACATAATGTAGATCCAAATTTGTATAGAATACTGCCCTAGGAATTAGGGCAAATATATGCATACCTATATGTATACATAGACATATACATATGCATAGACACACACACACACACACACACACACACCACGTACTCTATTTTGGTGAAAATCTAGAGTTGAGTGTAAATAAAGTATGGGGCAAGCTTGTATCACCAAAGTTTATAATTCAGGTAATAGTGAGAAGTGCTCCTCTCCATTGCCTCCATCTGAATAGGGACTGCTTCATAGAGACAGCCTGTGGACCATGTCAGCCCAGCAGTCTATGCTGTGAGAAGACCCAGATGTCCTCCTGAAAAAACATTTCACCCTAGACCTACATGAGTTCCCTACTTATTAATAATATTTTTATTATCTAATAATTTATCTAAACCATTCTTAAATCTGTTTCTATTTCAAAACACTACCCTTTCTTGAGAAAACAGATTTAAAACTTAATTACCGAACAAATCAGGCTTCCTCTCTGTTGTGACAGTACATTCATGGCAGTGAAAACTCTACTAGGTCCCCAACTAGGGAAGCTTTATCTCCATAACCTCATGGTGTCTAGCACATCTTGGATAAGAGATTCATAATTAATGTATGTTAACTGAATACCCTGAGAATTGGTTAGAAAGAAAACCATCTTTGTTTATCTGCATCTTTGCTGTAGAAGATATTTATACTGTTTTTACATTCTCCCTTCATAGTCTCTACCAAATTAAAAGATGCTACATTACTTGAGTTTTATTATATTATCATGCAATCTCATAAAACTTCAGGGTCTTTTTGTAACATGAATTTCCACAAAAATGGGTAATATCAAAATGTTTTGGAAAAAAATCACATGCTCATAAACAAGAGTTCAAAATTATAGAATAATTGTATCAAATCATTCATTAAATATTAATTATTCCAAGTTCAAAACATAAGTTTGGGGACATAACTATATTTCATAAAATGCTTCATAAATATGTATGCCCTTCAGGAAAAAATCCAAAAATTAACAGTGATGTGAAAGGAAAAATAGAAATTAAGCTAAAGGTGTCTTCTCTTTAAAAACCATTTTTAGATTTATATATTCAAGTTTTTCCAAACATACTCTCTTCTTAATTCCAGTATAATTAACATGTTATATTAGTTTCAGGTATATAATATAGCAACTCAAAAATTCTATACATTACTCAGTGAGCCTCATAATAAGTGCGTTCTTTATCCCCTTCACCTGTTTCACTCATTCCACCTACATGGTAACCATGAGTTTGTTCTCTATACTCAGGAGTTCTTTTTCATTTGTAAAGACTAAATTTCTGAAGGGACATTTAAATGACTTGAAATATTTAAAAAATAATATTCGTTAAGTGGAGAAAAATTGACTGTTTCGTTAATAAAATCTTACCTGCTAAAGATATTTTTCAATGTATGAATAAAATATTATTTCTAAGCAGTAGAGGATTTTAAAATACAAAAAGCTTTAGTGGTTTTTTAAAAAGGATTAATTTTTTTAATTTGAGATAGTGCAAGTGGAGTTAGGGCCAAAGGGGAAGAGAGAGAATCTTAAGCAGACTTCCCACTGAAAATGGAGCTCTGCTCATAAACCTGAGTTCATGGCCTTGAGATCATTTCCTGAGATGAAATCAAGAGTTAGATGCTCAATCAACTGAGCCACCCAGGTACCCCTAGCTATAATGTTTGACAGAGCTACTCAATCTCTGTGTTTATAGTTTTGAATCATTTGGAAAATAATGCAAGTTCTGCTATGGTAATCTAGACATGTAAGTTCTATTAAGTTAAATCAGTTACTTTTGTGTTTAGGCTTCAAATGCATTATAACATGGCATATTTTTTCAACTGAGTAGGATTTTATGATATCATGGTGGATTAATAAAAATATATAACTTAATATAATTAAAATAGTAAATTAAATTAATAAAATTAAATTATAAAATATCTGCTGATACCACATAAAGCTAAAGTAATTTTTTTAGGAGTCAGAATTTTTTAAAAGTATATATATTTTTCCAATGGGTTCATTCAACTCCTAGTTCTTAGTTTACTGTTTACTTCCTTAACAAAGCTAATGAAATGTTTTCATAACTGTATCTGTTCAAGAACTATTTATTTGAACAAATTTGGCCAAAGGTACACAAGGAGAGTAATTCACAAACAGTATAATACTGTTTTGTTGAAAGCGTCATTCAAGTTTCAATATTGATTTTTCAGATTCTTAATAATCTAGTCATTTGCAGTGTTTAATAATATATCAGCCCATATTTGAAATAAACCTTTAATCCAAAAAAAAAAGATATTTGATTTGAACTTTCTAACTGCCTTCAAAAAAAGGATAGAAATAATCCGACTAGATATTTACTGAGAGTTCAGAGGATCTGTGTTTAATTTTTATTGACAACTTCAGGAAAATTATTAGTCTGAACTAAATAAGTGAATAGATGATGTCTATAACATCTTCTCCAGAAGCACAAAAACTGAAAAAGAAACCAGCATAAAAAGCAATCTAAAGTCCAAGGGAATCTCTCCCTAGGCGTTCTATCCAAAATCCTGCATGAGAAAGTATAGTTATTTTTATTGCCAGGTTAGTTTAAGTGACAATGTTTAGTTTGGCCTAATTTGTGAGTTAATAGGTTATCTGATATACTAGAGAACACAATACGAACTTCCTAACTACTCCAGCCTCTTAATAAGTCATTTCATAGAATATATTTACTATAGGCTAAAAAGAAAAAGGGGGATTTTTTCCCCAAATTAATAAAATCCCATGTACTCAACTAAGGTAATATATATAAATATTGTTTCCTATTAAAATTCTGTACTTCGGCATTTACATTATAGACATTATTCTACAGAAAAAGCATCCAGAAAATTTAGGCAATTATCTAAAAAATGTAGGTCAAATACTGATCAAATTGACTCAATTAGCCCCGGGGTGTGGACTGTGAAGATGAGTACCAGGCAGTGATGATCACCATCCTCCTAAACAATGTCTAAATTTGAGCATGTTTTACCACAGTAGAATAAAGAACACAGACAATCATACTGACTTTTTAAATAAACCACACACTTTCTTATAATTTGTAATACTGGTCCGAAGAAAAGAGAATGATGCAATGCTGAAGGAAAATGAAGGACTGGCATTGGTTTCTAATCTCCCAGGGCCATCTAAGCCTTTATTAGGAATCATCATAATTCCCTTTCCACCTCTCTCCAAAATCTAGGTACTGCTTCTCACCAGATTTAAATGCCCTCAATATATACATATTTTAAAAATATCAACTACAGCTAAACCAAGAAGTTTAATGTTAAATCAAGGATAGTGGTTCTTTCAGGAAGTATGATAAAGTGAAATGGATTTCTTCAGGATGGCAACTGTTATCACATTTTGATGAAGAGATAAGTGATTTCTTGTTAAGAGAAGACAAATGATAGCTTGGTCAGGACAACATTCTTAACTACCCTGTGATTCTTAAGGAGCCAAAGCTCTTTGAACATGGCTACTCAAATCTCTTTCCATGGTTTGCTATTCATAATAGGCATATTATGATTTGACTAATATTTCACAAAAATAATACATGAAATTTTAATGTCTATTTAGAAAATACAGCCACTATCTAGTGTTGTTGGGGAAAAGCTCTATATAAACTATACAGACCAGGAGCACGTGGGTAGCTCCATTGGTTGCATGTCAGACTCTGTTTCAGCTCAGGTTATGATCACAGGGTCAAGGGATCAAAGCCCTCATTGGGCTTTCCACTGGGTGAGAAGTCTGCTTGAGATTCTCTCTCTCCCCTTCCTCTGCCCCTCCCCCTATTCGCACTTTCTCTGTCTCTAAAATAGATAAAATCTTTAAAAAACAAACAAACAAAAAACTAAACAGACTGGATAAGCTAAATAAGCCACTTTTCCCTTAGGAAAAAAATGATTAAAGGAAACTTTTACTATCCTTCTGAAGCACACACAGTGAAGCATACACATTTACTCAAAAAATAGAAGCATAGGTGTTGCATTGAAGACATTCTTTACTGGCCTATTCTTACACATTTCACTTTCAAAAAATAAATTTCATTTATCCACTAACTTCTGTAAAATATCAAAATGTCTACTTAAAATATCAAGAGAATATTTGTTGCCAGAATGGAAGTTCTAAATGATTTCCAAACACACTAAGTGGAAATTTCCACATAGCTGACATGACTCTACACCAGGAGTGAATTTAGAGATTTTAGAGCTGTGCTCTCCACTGTGGTACTCTCTAGACCTTATTTTCCCTTCAAATATGAACAGAGATAATTTTTATGACATATTACTTTTTTTTTCCCCCTAGAAAAACTACAACATCTGAACTAGTATAACAACTAGTAAGAAGGTAATTCTGTGAGTCAAAGAACTTGACCTAAGACATCCTGAATATATATTTTAGAATGTCAAAATGGTTCAGTTAAAAAAGCATTTGACTCTTGACTTGGAGTCTTGAGTAAGCCCCACATTGGATGTAGAGATTGCTAAAAAATAAATAAATAAATTGGAGTGTCAAACTGTGAATTAATAATTTATTTCCTAGTCCATTTGGTTGCCATTCTATAAAAATTTGCATTTGGGACAAAGGATAATTGCCCTTCATTTTGCCATTTTACCCTTTTGTCTGACTTTTTAGACTTCCTGTGGAACTCATAGCATGCATGGCCAATTGCTTCATTTCCAGTGGCAGCCAAAATTCAAACTGTTCCTGGAAACCACTAGAGTTGGCAGGAAAAAAAAATAAAATAAATAAATAAATAAATAAATAAATAAATCGCATGGGTCTTATTCCTGTTATTCTTTTTGGTCAACAAATCTGCAATTCCTACAAAAAATGCTTTTATGTTTTCTGAGAGACATTCACTTATTTGAGATCAGAATTTTAAAAATTCATTAGTATACACTGGAATTTTAATTTTTTAAAGATTTTATTTATTTATTCAACAGAAAGAGAGATCATAAGTAGGCAGAGAGACAGGCAGAGAGAGAGGGGGAAGCAGGCTCCCTGCTGAGCAGTGAGCCCCATGTCGGGTTTGATCCAGGACCCTGAGATCATGACCTGAGCTTAAGGCAGAGGCTTAACCCACTGAACCCCCAAGCCACCCTGCATATAGAGAGCATCTATTATTAATCATTTAGATGTAATTTCCAACATAAACAATATATAGTCAAATTGAACCAAGGGAATCTTTGTATTTTAAATTGAGTGCTCCTTGTCACTCTCTGTATCATGCATGATTTGAGGTCTTCATGTCCTACTACTTCTTTGAATGAAGAGTGAAGCTAAAATAGCATTGACTTTTAAAGCTTTATCCTTCAATAGTTGCCATAACTATATATATTAAATGTGAATGGTATTTAAAGGTGAAGGTTATAAAATTCTTTTTGTGAAATTATTACAAAACAAGCAGTAAGAGAAAAAAAGCATGTGGCCTTAGTAGGACAAAACAGAATGATCAGAAAAATGAGAGAAAACATGAAAAAGCACTAGGATTTCATAAATTAAGGGAGGAAGAAGTATTAAAAGAATTTGCACAATGGTATTAAACACAGTACAATTTTTACAATACATGAAAACACACACAAAACATTTCAAGCTGGCCAGAAAGACATTAAGTGATCCTTTTAGGAAGGCAATTTTCAGAGTTCTAAAGGAGACTTGATTTGAAATGAATGAAGGAGAAAATGGCAAGTATGGGGAAAAAAGGAGTTTCTGGGAAAAAAATTTATGAATTTATCAGCTCAAAGGAATCAAAGAAGAGAAGCTGAAGGTAAAAGAGCATTGCCACAAAAGACTTTTCAAAATTATCGACCATCTGACCAGAGACAAAGATAGATGGAGAGACTAAAAAAACAGTATTAGGGTATAAATTTTAAAGCAACATTTTTGATAATTGGAAAGAGATGTTAAAGGCCCAAGCAGAGATATTAGCGTTACAGAAAAGGGTCCACCTCTTCTTTTGACACCAGAAGAATAAAAACTTAAGTTAAGAATGGAATTATATTGGCAAATATAAGAGCCAGATATATTTTCATGTCTGTGTCCAGCACTGAAAGTGTTTTTTTTTTTTGTTTGTTTGTTTGTTTGTTTTTTTCAAGGGAAGCAGGCTCCCTGCTAAGCAGAGAGCCTGATGCGGGGCTCGATCCCAGGACCCTGAGATCATGACCTGAGCTGCAGGCAGAGGCTTTAACCCACTGAGCCACCCAGGTGCCCCGAAAGTGGTTTTGTTTTAATACAAATTCCCCCAGTAAAAATCACATTAATGAAAATTGGGAATGAGAATATAATTTATCTCTTCAACATACTTAAAAAGTAATTTAGATTACTTATAAGAAAGTAAAATATCTAAAATAAGTCCATCTTATCTTCATTCCTGAGAGTCTTACAGCATATACATCAAGAAAACATTGTATTTACATTCCAAATACAAATTTATTTTAAAGGTCATGAGCTGAGAACATGGAGCAAAACAGAAATAAAAACAATATAATAGCCCTGGATGATATATGCAACTGATGAATTATTGAACTCTACATCTGAAACTAATGATGTACTATATGCTGGCAAATTGAATTTAAAATTAAAAAAAAACATAATAAAACACAAAAGTGCTTTGAAACTTGGACTTTATTTCAAATTTTGATACTACTTTTTCACTTTACTTGCCAATAACAATAGAAACAAACAAAAAAGAAAGGCAGGAAAAAAAAAAAAAAGAAACCATAGAAACCTAAAATGTATTCTGTATTTTGGATATAATGATTATATGTAATAAAATCCCTGAACCTCTTCTGAGTCTTTTGAAATCAGTCTTGCTAATAAATGCTCATCTCATTACATAGATAAAAATAAAAGACTATTTTCTTCTAAGGTTTGCTTTTTTTTTTTTTTAAGTTCAAAAAGAAGCTCATTATTTTCCCTAATTAAAACACAAAACAAAAACAAAAACAAAACGAAACAAAACAAAACAAAAAAAAATACCAGCTACAGAGATGGATCAAGAGAGATTTCCGAAGAGTTTAATTACTTCAATGCACCATTTCTGACTCATTATTTAGTTAAAAAGAGAGAGAGAAAAAAAGAGTTCCTGCTCATCTATTGGTTTTCTTTTGTATAATCAAAAACTACACCATTTATTTCATGTAAAATGTTAGTAGGGAATATTCACATAAAGTCGAACTTTTTTGCTCACTTAGACTCATTAAAATTTGATGTCTTAACACTAACTTTTAGGATTTAAAATAAAGGAAAAATTTATATTCAAATGATCAATTCTATGAGGTCATGAATCAATTCAGTGGAAAATATCCTTTGAATCCTTTAAAACCAGTTGCATGGGGTAATTGTCAGCATTATGTATGATGTCTCGTAACATGTTTTTCTTTTTTTATTAAAATGCGAAATTAAATTATCTAAACTTGATAATTCCCTATAAAACTTTCAAGTTTGTTACTGTTTATAGCAACTGCATAATATTAAAAGATTACCCTAAAATTGTTGACTGAAAATTCAGGTGATTTTAAGATGAATTACAGTAAGCCTCATATCTTCCATTCTGCGAATATACAGTTGATTAAATCCTATACCAGATTTTGCACTCATCCCTGTTAAACTCCACCTTGGTTTTAGGGTTATTTTCCCAAGCCTATAAAGTTGAATTATCAAGTTTAGATAATAGTTGTAATTTCAAATACGTTGATAGCCAAGAAAGGAAATGTAAGTGAGTGAAACAGATAAGGATGGGGTAATAGAATGCTGTAGCTATAGTAACTGGAGCGTACATTCCTAGTAAAAGCATTTTTTTCACTTTTTTTTTTTTCTTTAACGTAAATACACTGTTGTCTGAGGAACACAACTGTTCGGGTTGAAACAGGTCTAAAATCTCAACTTTCATATTCTGGCTAAGATCTTCTAAAGTTAGACCAAGTCACACCCTGTATCTAGATACCACACATTGATAATACTGAGATGTGGAGGGAAGATGGCAGAGGAGTAGGGGACCCTCATTTCATCTGGTCCCTTGAATTCAGCTAGATATCTACCAGATCATACTAAACACCTGTGAATTCAACCTGAGATCTAAAAAAAGAATAGCTGCAATTTTACAAATAGAAAATCAACCACCTTTTACAAGGTAAGAGGTTCAGGGAAGTGAATTTAGGGGGTATATTGGAAGATAAACTGTGTGGGGGAGGGAACCTCCAGAAGCTGGCTTCTGGAAAGTGATGCAGCAGTGAAACACAAAATCGAAACTTTAAGGAGTCTGTTCCTGTGAGGGATATCCCTGCCTGAAAGATGCTTAGGTGGTAAAGAGGGGCAGAATCCTAGATGGGACAGTGTGGCTTCAGGATCCCTGGGTCACAGAAAGAGCAGGGGTGCCTGAGTGTGGCAGAGCTCCCAAGCATCAGAACAGGGAAGCTGGCTGCTAGCAGCAAGACCAGTAGTGGGCTCTCAGCTTGGTTTTCCATAAAACATGAACCGCTTCATGGCTGGTCAGTTGCTCTCCAAGCAGGGGCCCAAGAGCAGCAAAACCTCTGTGAGACTCCCTCTCACTCTCCTGGAGGAATGGCAGTACATGAAGAACCTAGCAACCACTCCCAGAGCAGCTGCCCAGAAAACAACAAAATTGTTGTGAAACTCTGCTCCTTCCCCTGGTGGGATTGGTGCAGGTGTGCACCATAGGAGTCTGTGGAGTTTGGCAATCTAGAAGAAATGGATGCGTTCCTGGACATTTATAAACCACCAAAACTGAACCAGGAAAAAAAGAGAATACTTGAACAGATTGACAACCAGTGAGGAAATTGAAGCACTATTCAAAAACATCCCAACAGATCATTCCCTGCATATTTTCAGACCACAATGCTCTAAAGCTAGAACTCAACCACAAAAGGAAGTTTGGAAAGAACCCAAATACATGGAGACTAAACAGTATCCTTCTAAAGAATGAATGGGTCAACCGGGAAATTAAAGAAGAATTGAAAAAAATCATGGAAACAAATGATAATGAAAATACAACGGTTCAAAATCTGTGGGACACAACAAAGGCAGTCCTGAGAGGAAAATATATAGCGGTACAAGCCTTTCTCAAGAAACAAGAAAGGTCTCAGGTACACAACCTAACCCTACACCTAAAGGAGCTGGAGAAAGAACAAGAAAGAAACCCTAAGCCCAGCAGGAGAAGAGAAATCATAAAGATCAGAGCAGAAATCAATGAAATAGAAACCAAAAAAACAATAGAACAAATCAACGAAACTAGGAGCTGGTTCTTTGAAAGAATTAATAAAATTGATAAACCCCTGGCCCGACTTATCAAAAAGAAAAGAGAAAGGACCCAAATAAATAAAATCATGAATGAAAGAGGAGAGATCACAACTAACACCAAAGAAATACAAACTATTATAAGAACATACTATGAGCAACTCTACGGCAATAAATTTGACAATCTGGAAGAAATGGATGCATTCCTAGAAACATATAAACTACCACAACTGAACCAGGAAGAAATAGAAAGCCTGAACAGACCCATAACCAGTAAGGAGATTGAAACAGTCATTAAAAATCTCCAAACAAACAAAAGCCCAGGGCCAGACGGCTTCCCGGGGGAATTCTACCAAACATTTAAAGAAGAACTAATTCCTATTCTCCTGAAACTGTTCCAAAAAATAGAAATGGAAGGAAAACTTCCAAACTCATTTTATGAGGCCAGCATCACCTTGATCCCAAAACCAGACAAGGATCCCACCAAAAAAGAGAGCTATAGACCGATATCCTTGATGAACACAGATGCGAAAATACTCAACAAAATACTAGCCAATAGGATTCAACAGTACATTAAAAAGATTATTCACCACGACCAAGTGGGATTTATTCCAGGGCTGCAAGGTTGGTTCAACATCCGCAAATCAGTCAATGTGATACAACACATCAATAAAAGAAAGAACAAGAACCATATGATACTCTCAATAGATGCTGAAAAAGCATTTGACAAAGTACAACATCCCTTCCTGATCAAAACTCTTCAAAGTGTAGGGATAGAGGGCACATACCTCAATATCATCAAAGCCATCTATGAAAAACCCACCGCAAATATCATTCTCAATGGAGAAAAACTGAAAGCTTTTCCGCTAAGGTCAGGAACACGGCAGGGATGTCCATTATCACCACTGCTATTCAACGTCGTACTAGAGGTCCTAGCCTCAGCAATCAGACAACAAAAGGAAATTAAAGGCATCCAAATCGGCAAAGAAGAAGTCAAATTATCACTCTTCGCAGATGATATGATACTATATGTGGAAAACCCAAAAGACTCCACTCCAAAACTGCTAGAACTTATACAGGAATTCAGTAAAGTGTCAGGATATAAAATCAATGCACAGAAATCAGTTGCATTTCTCTACACCAACAGCAAGACAGAAGAAAGAGATATTAAGGAGTCAATCCCATTTACAATTGCATCCAAAACCATAAGATACCTAGGAATAAACCTAACCAAAGAGACACAGAATCTATACTCAGAAAACTATAAAGTACTCATGAAAGAAATTGAGGAAGCCACAAAGAAATGGAAAAATGTTCCATGCTCCTGGATTGGAAGAATAAATATTGTGAAAATGTCTATGCTACCTAAAGCAATCTACACATTTAATGCAATTCCTATCAAAGTACCATCCATCTTTTTCAAAGAAATGGAACAAATAATTCTAAAATTTATATGGAACCAGAAAAGACCTCGAATAGCCAAAGGGATATTGAAAAAGAAAGCCAACGTTGGTGGCATCACAATTCCGGACTTCAAGCTCTATTACAAAGCTGTCATCATCAAGACAACATGGTACTGGCACAAAAACAGACACATAGATCAATGGAACAGAATAGAGAGCCCAGAAATAGACCCTCAAATCTATGGTCAACTAATCTTCGACAAAGCAGGAAAGAATGTCCAATGGAAAAAAGACAGCCTTTTCAATAAATGGTGCTGGGAAAATTGGACAGCCACATGCAGAAAAATGAAATTGGACCATTTCCTTACACCACACACAAAAATAGACTCAAAATGGATGAAGGACCTCAATGTACGAAAGGAATCCATCAAAATCCTTGAGGAGAACACGGGCAGCAACCTCTTCGACCTCAGCCGCAGCAATATCTTCCTAGGAACAACGCAAAAGGCAAGGGAAGCAAGGGAAAAAATGAACTACTGGGATTTCATCAAGATCAAAAGCTTTTGCACAGCAAAGGAAACAGTTAACAAAATCAAAAGACAACTGACAGAATGGGAGAAGATATTTGCAAACGACATATCAGATAAAGGACTAGTGTCCAGAATCTATAAAGAACTTAGCAAACTCAACACCCAAAGAACAAATAATCCAATCAAGAAATGGGCAGAAGACATGAACAGACATTTCTGCAAAGAAGACATCCAGATGGGGAACAGACACATGAAAAAGTGCTCCATATCACTCGGCATCAGGGAAATACAAATCAAAACCACAATGAGATATCACCTCACACCAGTCAGAATGGCTAAAATAAACAAGTCAGGAAATGACAGATGCTGGCAAGGATGCGGAGAAAGGGGAACCCTCCTACACTGTTGGTGGGAATGCAAGCTGGTGCAGCCACTCTGGAAAACAGCATGGAGGTTCCTCAAAATGTTGAAAATAGAACTGCCCTATGACCCAGCAATTGCACTATTGGGTATTTACCCTAAAGATACAAATGTAGTGATCCAAAGGGACACATGCACCCGAATGTTTATAGCAGCAATGTCCACAATAGCCAAACTATGGAAAGAACCTAGATGTCCATCAACAGATGAATGGATCAAGAAGATGTGGTATATATACACAATGGAATACTATGCAGCCATCAAAAGAAATGAAATCTTGCCATTTGCAACAACGTGGATGGAACTAGAGCGTATCATGCTTAGCGAAATAAGTCAAGCAGAGAAAGACAACTATCATATGATCTCCCTGATATGAGGAAGTGGTGATGCAACATGGAGGCTTAAGTGGGTAGAAGAAGAATAAATGAAACAAGATGGGATTGGGAGGGAGACAAACCATAAGTGACTCTTAATCTCACAAAACAAACTGAGGGTTGCCGGGGGGAGGGGGTTTGGGAGAAGGGGGTGGGATTATGGACATTGGGGAGGGTATGTGCTTTGGTGAGTGCTGTGAAGTGTGTAAACCTGGTGATTCACAGACCTGTACCCCTGGGGATAAAAATATATGTTTATAAAAAAAAAAAAAAATGAATGGTGCAAAAACAGCTGGTACATTTTCTCAGTGGACTTTGAATTCTGTGACCTGAGAAAGTTCACTGAATCTCCTTAGAGTTCACATCTCAATTGGTAAAATGGGGTTGATAGAGGCAGAGACCTGACCTATTGAGTTTAGAGATTTATATAAATTGAAGATTCTTTTTTTTTTTTTTTTTTCAGTGCAACATGGTTTTTGGTCATTTCATTGCTTTATATCTATATAGAAAAGTATACAGAAAGGGGAAGTATATGGAAAAAGAGAACAAAAGGGACATCTGTATATCACTTTTTTTTTCATGTCTCAAGTGTACCAGTAATTATAAGTGAGACATAAACTGGAGGGTTTAAAGTAACCACTTTTTTCTCCGACAGACTTTCCAAAAGAAAGGGATGAGATAGGGAAAGGGATGGAGGTGGGAAGATGTGTTTACCAGTGGCTGTGGGCTGGTTTATTTAATCTTTTTGAATCTCAGATTTCTTACCTGTAAATTGAAAGCAACAAAATCTATCTAGCAAAGATTGTAATGAGAATCAGAACTAAAATGTAAAGAATTTAGCATTACTGGGGAAAGAGAAGGGACATAATAAAACATCCTTACTTATTATTATTTTAATAATGTACATTACATGCTGGAACCAGGGAGCCTGTGTCCTATCTCTGACTATGTGAGTGGACCTGGCCCACTTCTGCTTTTTCAGCAGTACAAAAGAAATAATACCTGTTTTAGCTCATTCATAGAGTTATTAATAGATTGAAAAAAGTGAAAATACCTATATTTGTTGTAAAATGCTATAGAAATAAGTGAAATTAATGTTTACTGACATTCTATTGGAATTTTGAAATTACTGGTACTATGGCGATGCAGAAGAGGTGGAGAAAAAAATAGAATGATTCAACCATTAACCCTGTCTATATGGAAGCTTTAATATGTATCAGACACTATTGATCCTGTGGATGCAGAATTAATGAGTAGCTCACAGTCTTTTAGGGAATAGAGAAACATTCACCAATAAGGATAACATAATGCAATAAGTACAATTTGAAAGGCAAATCACAAAATGCTGTGGGCACTCAGAGTGGGGAGGAATTAATTCAGCCTAAGAGATTTGTATTGATCCTGTTGTGGTGTTCCACAGAAGAGATGGGATTTGAGTTTAACAGGCATCTAAGGGGCTGAAGGCTATACCAATCAGAAAGAACAGCAGAAGTATAAGGTCTCATACAGCAAAATGTGTTAAGGGAATAGCAGGAAATTCAGCAAAACTCTACATATTCATGCAAGAGCCTCAGAAATGTATTTTGAAGAATTCTTAGGTTGTAAAAATTGCAGAACCATTCTGTTCAGAAAAGTCTTGCTAATTACAAATTTTGCTTAAGTAAAAAATCCTTTAGAATACTTTTTTACTCTTCAGGTGTCAGCATTAGTAACCTCACCATTGACACTTAAATATTAATAATTTGTAGCAACATGGATGGGACTGGAAGAGATTATGCTGAGTGAAATAAGTCAAGCAGAGAGAGTCAATTTTCATAATGGTTTCACTTATTTGTGGAGCATAACAAATAGCACGGAGGACATGGGGAGTTAGAGAGGAGAAGGGAGTTGGGGGAAATTGGAAGGGGAGGTGAACCATGAGAGACTATGGACTCTGAAAAACAATCTGAGGGTTTTGAAGTGGCGGGGGGGTGGTGGGAGGTTGGGGTACCAGTTGGTGGGTATTAGAGAGGGCACGGATTGCATGGAGCACTGGGTGTGGTGAAAAAATAATGAATACTGTTATGCTGAAAATAAATAAAAAATTAATAAAAAAATAAAAAAAAAAAAAAAAACATCCCAACAAACAAGAGTCCAGGACTGGATGGCTTCCCAGGGGAATACTACCAAACATTTAAAGAAGAATTAAGACCTATTCTTCAAAGCTGAGAAAAGAGAAAAAGAAGGAAAACTTCTAAACTGATTCTATGAGGACAGCATTACCTTGATTCCAAAACCAAAGACCCCATCAAAAAGGAGAATTACTGACCAATATTCCAGATGAACATGGATGCAAAAATTCTCACCAAAATACAAGCTAATAGGATCCAACAGTACATTAAAAGGATTATTTACCACTACCAAGTGGGATTTACTTTTGGGCTGCAGGAGTGGTTCAACATTTGCAAATAAATTAACATGATACATCACATTTATAAAAGAAAGGACAAGAACCATATGATCCTCTACATTGATGCAAAAAAGAGATTTGAGAAAATACAGCATCCTCCTTGATTAAAACTCTCCATAGTGTAGGGATAAAGGGAACATAATCTCAATGTCATAAAAGCCATCAATGAATATCATTCTCAATGGGGGGAAACTGAGAGCTATTCCCCTAAGGTCAGGAACACAACAGGGATGCCCACTCTCACCACTTTTGTTCTACATAGTACTAGAAGTCCTAGCCTCAGCAGTCAGACAACAAAAAGAAATAAAATAAAAGAAATAAAAGGCATTCAAATTGGCAAAGAAAAACCTAAAGAAGAAGTCAAACTCTTACTCTTCTCATATGACATGATACTTTATTTGGAAAACTCAAAAGACTCCACTCCAAAATTGCTAGAACTCATACAGAAATTCAGCAAAGTGGCAGGATATAAAATGAATGCACAAAAATAATTTTCATTTCTATTCACTAACAATGAAACAGAAGAAAGAGAAATTAAGGAGTCAATCCCATTTACATTTGCACCAAAATTCATAAGATACCTTGAAATAAACCTAACTGAAGAAAGATTTGGATCTGTACTCTAAAAACTACAGAATACTTATGAAAAGAATGAGGAAGACACACACACAAAAGGGGGAAATATTACATGCTCATGGAATGGAAGAATAAATATTAAAATGTCTATGCTACTCAGAGAAATCTATACATTGAATGCTATCACTATCAAAATACCATCAACATTTTTCACAGAGTTGGAACAAATAATCTTCAAATTTGCATGGAACCAGAAAAGATACCAAATAGCCTGAGGAATTTTGAAAAAGAAAACTAAATATGATGGCATGCCAATGCCGAACTTCAAGTTATATTGCAAAGTGTAATCATCAAGACAGTAAGGAGAGCATGTTCTGTGATGAGCACTAGATGTTATATGCAACTGATGAATTACTAAATTCTACATCTAAAACTAATGATATTTTATATCATTGAATATCAATGAATTCAATTGGTTAATTGAATTTAAATAAAAAAAAAAACAAAAAACCAAACCAAGCCAAAACAAACAAACAAACAAACAAAAAAAAAAAAACATTACGGTACTGGACAAAAACAGTCACATAAATCAGAGGAACGTAATAGAGAGCCCAAAAATGGGCCCTCAACTCTATGGCAACTAATCTTTGACAAAGAAGGAAAGAATACCCAATGGAAAAAGTACAGCCTCTTCAACAAATGGTGTTGGGAAAATTGGACAGTGACATGTAGAAGAATGAAACTGGACCAATTTCTTACACCATATGCAAAGAGAAACTCAGAATAAATGAAACACCTAAATGTGAGACAGGAATCCATCAAAATCCTAGAAGAGAACACAGGCTGCAAATTCGTCGACCTGGGTCTTGGCAACTTCATGATAGACATGTCTCCAAAGGCAAGGGAAACAAAGTAAAAATGAACTATTGGGCCTTCATCAAGATAAAAAGCTTCTGCACAACACAGGAAACAGCAAACAAAACTAATAGGCAGCCTATAGAATGGGAGAAGATATTTGCAAATGACATATCAGAGAAAGGGTTAATATGCAAGAATTATAAAGAACTTAGGAAATTCAACACCCAACAAACAAATAATCCAGACAAGAAAGGGGCATAATACATGAACAAACATTTCTTCAAAGATATACAAATGGCCAATGGAAACATGGAAAAAATGTTCCACATCACTTAACATCAGGGAAATAGAAATCAAAATCACATGAGATACCACCTCACTTCAGTCAGAATGGCTAAAATTAACAAGCCAGGAAACAACAAATACTGGTTAGGATATGGAAAAAGGGGAACCCTCTTACACTGCTGGTGGGAATGCAAGCTGGTATAGCCACTCTGGAAAACAGTATGGAGGTTCAAGTTAAAAACAGAACTACCCTATAACCCAGCAATTGCACAACTAGGTATTACCCCAATGATACAAATGTATTGATGAGAAGTGGCATGTGCCCTCCAGTGTTTATAGCAACAATGTCCACAATAGCCAAACTGTTTAACGAGCTGAGATGTCCATCAACAGATGAGTGGATAAAGATTTGGTATACACACACACACACACACACACACACACACACACACATATACATAAAATGGAATATTACTCAGCCATCAGAAACGATGAATACTTATCATTTACATTAATGTGGCTGGAACTGGAGGGTATTATGCTGAGTGAAAGAAATCCAGCAAAGACAATTATCACATTATTTTACTCACATGTGGAATATAAGAAACAGTACAGAGGATCATAGGGAATAGGAGGGAAAACTGAATGGGAAGTCATCAGAGAGGGAGAAAAACCCAGGAGAGACTCTTAACTATAGGAAATAAACTGAGAGTTGTTAGAGGGGAGGTCAGTGGGGGATGGGGTAATCAGGTGATGGGTATTAAGGAGGGCAAGTGATGTGATAGGTATTGGGTATTATACACAACTGATGAATAACTCTACATCTGAAACTAATGATGTACTGTATGTTGGCTAATTGAATTTTTTTTTATTTTTTTATTTTTTATAAACATATATTTTTATCCCCAGGGGTACAGGTCTGTGAATCACCAGGTTTACACACTTCACAGCACTCACCAAATCACATGCCCTCCCCAATGTCCATAATCCCAACCCCTTCTCCCAAACCCCCTCCCCCCGGCAACCCTCAGTTTGTTTTGTGAGATTAAGTTGGCTAATTGAATTTAAATAAATAAAATAATACTGAAAAAGCTACATTTAAAAGATACAGACACCAGATTAAAGGACTCGAAAATATAAATTAATAAAGAATGGTGGAGGGAATTAAGAATTCTTAGGTTAGATAAAAAGAAAAATTTATGAAATTGGGGCGCCTGGGTGGCTCAGTGGGTTAAGCCGCTGCCTTCGGCTCAGGTCATGATATCAGGGTCCTGGGATCGAGTCCCGCATTGGGCTCTCTGCTCAGCAGGGAGCCTGCTTCCTCCTCTCTCTGCCTGCCTCTCTGCCTACTTGTGATCTCTCTCTGTAAAATAAATAAATAAAATCTTTAAAAAAAAAAAGAAAAATTTATGAAAGAGATGATAGTTATGTATTTGATTTATGTGTCATATGAAAAAGAAGCAATTACTAAAGTGAGAATAGGACCAGTGAATGAAAATACCTGGGAAGCCAGTTTTGGTTTCAAAGAACTTTCTAAAAGCTGTAACAATAAACACTAACAAAATGAAATTTAATGTTAAAGAAAGTGGCAAGTTAACATTTGTAAGATATATTCGATAACAGTTTGCATGATTAATTCTTCGTGTCACAATATTTCAAACATGAACAGAATTTGAGGGGTAATCTATAACCCAAGCTCTGTGTTTAAAGATGAAAATGCTGATGCCATCTGAGATCACAATGTGGTAGAAGGAAATTTATCTGTTATGTGAGAGTTTGCTTCTAAAACACTTTAATTGAGCTTCTTTATCCAATCTCAACATGGCAACTATAGAAATAGGGAATTTTAAGTATAACCTTTTTTAAGCAATTGAAAGATGAATGCAATTATGGGCAAAATTGTTTTTTGTTGGTTAACTATTCTAATTTAAAAACTGTGAGATTCTTTTCTGTTATGAATGAACAAATTTTCAGGGCAGTACAGTTGTTTCCAAAACACTACAATATCGTGTGCACTGTATTCTTTAACAACATACTATTACTTCAGCAAATAAGAAAATATTACTACATGTCCCCCTGTCAGGATTCATATTGGTGTTTTTGTACTCTGAAGTTACATGAAAAAAGTAAGGAAGTCCCAATACAAGGACTAAATTTCTTTTATTAATTTTAGTTAGGAAAATTTGATTTTAGGAAAGAAATGGTAGTTGCTTAATGTGAACCATTCCTTACTCCTCTCCTCCCCTCCACAATGTGTATATGGTGTCATATTTTATATCCTTTTATATTATGAATCGCCTGGCTAATTTTATAGAAATAATTATTTTTACTGCTTTTGTGGTTTTATTTTTCATACTCTCAATAATTAAAAAATAGACAGAAGACATGTACATATATTTCTCGAAAGAAGATATACCAATGGCTAACAGACATATGAAGAGATGCTCAACATCACTCCTCATCAGGAAAATGCAAATCAAAGATATCACCCCACACCTATCAGAATGGCGAAAATCAATAATAGCAGGTGTTGGCAAGGATGCAGAGAAACGAGAACCCTTTTGCACTGTTGGTGGGAATGCAAACTGATGTAGTCACTCTGGAAAACTATATAGAATTTCCTCAAAAAATTAAAAATACAACTACACTATGATCCAGTAATCACACTACTGAGTATTTATCTCCAAAACACAAAAACACTAATTCAAAGGGATACATGCATTCCTATGTTTATTACAGCATTATTTATAATAGCTAAAATATGCAAGCAGCCCAAGTGTCCACTGATAGAAGAATGAATAAAGAAGATGTGATATATATATATATATATATATATATATATATATATATATATATATAAAATTTGGCTACAAAAAATAAGGAAATCTTGCCATTTAAAGGACACCGTTGGGGCTAGAGAGTGTAATGTTAAGCGAAATAAGTCAGTCAGAGAAAGACAAATACCATATGATTTCATTCATATGCAGAATTTAAGAAATAGAGCAAATGAGCAGAGGAAAAAGAGAGAGAGAGAGAACCCAAGAAACAGACTCTTAACTATAAAAAACAAATTGATGGTTACCAGAGGGGAGGTGGGTGGAGGGATGGATGAAAAGGAGATGGGGATTACAGAATACATTTACCATGATGAGCACTGAGTAATGTGTAGATTTACAAAATCACTATATCATACACCTGAAATTAATATAAAACTAATATTACTCATATAAACTAACATTGTATATTAACTACATTGGAATTAAAATGTAAAATTTAATTTAAAAGAATTACTAAATTTCATTTTTTTAAGGTTTTATTTATTTATTTGACAGAGAGAGAGATCACAAGTAAGCAGAGAGGCAGGCAGAGAGAGAGAGAGAGAGAGGAGGAAGCAGGCTCCCTGCTGAGCAGAGAGCCCGATGCGGGACTCGATCCCAGGACCTTGAGATCATGACCTGAGCCGAAGGCAGCGGCTTAACCCACTGAGCCACCTAGGCGCCCTAAATTTCTTTTTTAAATAAGCAAACAAACAAAAAACATTGGTACTCAGGGGAAGTAAAACAAGAAAATGGTAGCAAAGGAGAAAGGGTCGCAAAAACCACAGAATGTCAATGAAAATATCATTAACATATAGACATGTTGGGCCCCTTGGCTTGTTAAGTATGAATCAGTAAATCAAATACTACAGTATTTTCTACGTTTCTTACCCTCCACTATCATGACTGACCCATTGCAGCAAGTTTATTGTATCCTGAAATAAAGATTTTAAAGACAGTGATAGAAATCTTTTCAGATAAAAAGTTCAAAGTCATTTTATCATTAAGGTATTTCCTTCCACATAAAACGATTTAGCATAAGGCTCCCTTTTTTTGCATGTCAAGAATAAAGGACTATCAAGAAAGAGCAAAAAAACACAGGACATGACTACATATAAGTAACTTTATATATATGTGAATATACTAGCCACCTTAATATGTACTTTATTATATATATTAAAATATACAATATTATATTAACCACATTAAAATTTCTGTGCACTTATGTGTGTGTCTACCTCATGATTCATATATTGGATATTGACAAAGTATAAATATTCAAGCCTGCCTATAATTTTGTTTTATTTTAATACCGATCTGCAATTTTTTTAAATTCTAGTCACTATTTTATAAGTCACTATTATGTAACATCAACCATAAGATTTGAGAGAGATCTTATAAATTTAGTTTTTTTGATACTACAAAACACCTTCTAATAAGATAACTTCTTTCTTATTTTTTGTCTTGTTTTTCTGTGTGTTATCTGGGGCAGATTTATTTTATTGTGATAAAAAATAAACATGACATGATATCTCTAACAAATTTGTAAAAGTACAGTATGATATTAACTATATGCATATTATTGTACAGAAGGTTTTTAGGACTTTTTCATCTTGCATGACTGAAACTATACCTATTGCACAACAACTTTCAATTGTCTCCCTCTCTCCAACCATGATAACATTTCTACTTTCTGCTTCAGTGGGTTTGACTGCTTCAGGTACCTAACATAAGTAGAATCATATGTACTTGTCCTTCTGTAACAAGCATATTTCAGTTAGCATAACATCCTCAACATTCATCAGTGTCACAGCATGACAGGATTTCCTTCTTTTTTTAAAGACTGAATATTATTCCACTGAGGAATATACTATACTTTCCTTATCCAAATATCCATCAGCGGACACTTAGGTTATTTCCACTTCTTGGCTATTATGAATAACGCTGTAATAAACATGGTAGTGAAAATATCTCTTTGGGATTCCAATTTCAGTTCATTTAAATGTCCTAAAGTGGGATTGCTAGATCATGTGGAAGTTCTATTATAAACTTTTTCAGAAAAGTGCCTATTTTTTCCAATAAAGGATGCCTCATTTTGCATTCCCACCAATACACAAGGGTTTCAATTTCTGACATTTTTATTTTTTTGTTACCTATTATTTTTTTCTAATGGCCCTGCTAACTGCTGTGAGGCAATACTCATTGCGGTTTTGATTTGTATTTCCCTGATGGTTAGTGGCGTTGAGTATCTTTTCATATACCATTGACCATTTGAGGTCTTTTTTTTTTTTTATAAACATATATTTTTATCCCCAGGGGTACAGGTCTGTGAATCACCAGGTTTACACATTTCACAGCACTCACCAAAGCACATACCCTCCCCAATGTCCATAATGCCACCCCCTTCTCCCAAACCCCCTCCCCCCAGCAACCCTCAGTTTGTTTTGTGAGATTAAGAGTCACTTATGGTTTGTCTCCCTCCCATTCCCATCTTGTTTCATTTATTATTCTCCTACCCACTTAAGCCCCCATGTTGCATCACCACTTCCTCATATCAGGGAGATCATATGATAGTTGTCTTTCTCTGCTTGACTTATTTCGCTAAGCATGATACGCCAACAGACACATGAAAAAG
Source organism: Mustela lutreola (assembly GCF_030435805.1). NCBI lineage: Eukaryota > Metazoa > Chordata > Mammalia > Carnivora > Mustelidae > Mustela > Mustela lutreola. Next base: position 127,900,505 of record NC_081290.1, on the reverse strand, counting down.
TGCTCCATATCACTCGGCATCAGGGAAATACAAATCAAAACCACAATAAGATATCACCTCACACCAGTCAGAATGGCTAAAATAAACAAGTCAGGAAATGACAGATGCTGGCGAGGATGCAGAGAAAGGGAAACCCTCCTACACTGTTGGTGGGAATGCAAGCTGGTGCAGCCACTCTGGAAAACAGCATGGAGGTTCCTCAAAATGTTGAAAATAGAACTGCCCTATGACCCAGCAATTGCACTATTGGGTATTTACCCTAAAGATACAAACATAGTGATCCAAAGGGGCACGTGCACCCGAATGTTTATAGCAGCAATGTCCACAATAGCCAAACTATGGAAAGAACCTAGATGCCCATCAACAGATGAATGGATCAAGAAGATGTGGTATATATACACAATGGAATACTATGCAGCCATCAAAAGAAATGAAATCTTGCCATTTGCGACAACATTTGAGGTCTTTTTTGGAGAAATGTCAATCTCCTTTGCTAGTTAGTTTTTGTGGTTGTTTGTTTTTTTTTTCGTTTGTTTGTTGACAGACGGAGATCACAGAGAAGCAGGCAGAGAGAGAGGAGGAAGCAGGCTCCCTGCTGAGCAGAGAGCCCGATGCAGGGCTTGATCCCAGGACTCTGGGATCATGACCTGAGAGGAAGGCAGAGGCTTAACCCACTGAGCCACACAGGCACCCCTCCTTTGCTTGTTTTTTAAATGAGGTTAGTAGGCTTTTTTTTATTGAGTGTAAATGTCCCTTATATATTTCAGATGTTAGCCTTTGAAGTATTTTCTCCAACTCCATACATGCCTTTTCATATTACTGATTTTTTTTTTTTTGCAGTATAAAAGCTTTTTAATTTGATGTAGACAAGTCTACTTGTCTATTTCATTGTTGCCTGTGCTTTTCGTGTCATAGCCAACAAATCTTAGCCAAGACCAAAGTGAAGCTTATCTGGTATATTTTCTTATAAAAGAGTTAAGTTTCAGATATTACTTTTCAATCTTTAATCAACTTTGAGTTGACTTTTGTGAATGGTATGAGATCTATTTCATTTGTCTGCATGTGAGTATCCAGTTATTCCAACATCATTTCCTGAGGAGATTGTCCTTTCCCCACTATGCAGTCTTGGATCATGTCAAAGATCACTTAACCATATATGCATGGATTTACTTCTGGGTTCTCTATTCTGTTCCATTGGTCTATAAATACATCTTTAGGCCAGTACCATAACTTTCTAATAGGTTTTGAAGTCAGGGAGTGTAAGGCTTGTTTCCATTTTTCCAGATTGTTTTACTTTTTCTTAATCTTTATGATTCCATATGGATTTTAGGATATTTTTTATATTCCTGAAAAAAAACTGTATTGGGATTTTGGAAGGGATTCCAGTGAATCTATAGATCATGGGGTAGTATAGACATTTTTTTTTTCTTTGAAATGGTTTATGTTTTTTTTTTTTAATTTTTTATTTTTTATAAACATTTTAACAACATTAAATCTTTCAATCAATGAACAAGGCATTCTTCCCATTTATTTGTGTCTTTAAATTCTTGCAGCAATCTTTTGGAGTTTTCAGTGAACACTTCTTTTGCCTCTTTGGCTTAGTTTACACTTAAGTATTTTATTCTTTTTGATGTTATTGTAAATTAGATTATTTTCTTAATTCCCTTTTAGGGTTTTTCATTGTTAGTGTATAGAAATGCAACTGGCTTTTTAATATTTTGCATCTTACAACTTTACTGAATTTATTGGGTGTTACAGTTTTTCTTGGGGGGGTGGTATTGGGGTTAGTGGAATCCTTTGAGTTTCCTACATATTAGAACATGTAACCTCTGAACAAAGAAAATTTTACTTCTTTCCCAATTAGGTTGTCTTTTCTTTTTCTTGCCTAATTAGTATTGCTAGGATATCTTTACCATGCCAAATAAAAGTGGCAATAAGTTAGCATCCCTGTCTTCTTCTTCCTAATTTAGAAGAAAAGCTTTCTTCATTTTGATGTCGGCTGTGGGCTTCAAATGTGAACTCTATTATGTTGAGGTAATTTAATTCTCTTCCTAGTTTATTATTTTTATCATTGAAGGATGCTCAATTTTGTAAAGTGCTTTTTCTGGATCTATTTTGATTATCATAAAATTTTTATTCTTCATTCTATAATTGTGGTGTATCACATTGATTTTTTTTCGTAGATTGAAATATCCTTACATTTCAGAGATAACTCCCCCTTGGTCATGGTCATTTATGATCTTTTAATGTGCTGTTGAGTTTGGCTTAATGGTATTTTGCTGAAAATTTTTGTATCTCTATTTCTCAGGGCTATTGATCTCTAGTTTTCTTTTCTTACAATGTCTTTTTCTGGCTTGGTATCAGGTAAATGTTGACCTTATAAAATTAATTCAGAACTGTTCCCTCCTCTTATATTTTTTGGAAGAATATGAAAATGAGTATCATTAATTCTTCTTTAAATATTTGGTAGAATTCTCCAGTGAGCTCATAATCTCTTGCTCCTTTTGGTATTCTACTCTGTATCTTTTGGTTGGAAAGTTTAATCCATTTACATTTAAAGTTGCTAATAGGTTACTCCTATCATTTTGTGAATTGTTCTCTATTTTGTAGTTTTTTATTCATCTTTGCCTCTTTTGCTGCCTTTTTTTGTATTTCATTGGTTTTTTTGTGGGTTTTTTTTTTTTTTTTTTTTTGTAGTGATGCACTGATTACTTTCCTATTTCTTCATGTAACTTCTATAGGTTGTTTCTTTGTGGTTACCATGGAAGTTACATAAAACATGACCATAAAAAATTATTTTAGTCTTAGGAATTTCACTTCAGTTGCATTCAAAATCTACTCTTTTACTTCCCCCCTCATAATTTATATTATTGATGTCAAATTAATCTTTTCATATTGTGCATCAGTTAACATACTTCATATAGTTTAATTTCATATTTTTATATTTTAACCTCTATACCAGAATTTTAAAAGACTTAGGCAACACTGTTATTGTACTATGATATTCTGGGTTAGTCTATACATGTATCTTTTTCAATGAGTTCTGTACTTTCATAGGATTTTGTATTGATGTCTATCATCCTTTTATTTCAACTGAAAGGATTCCCTTTAACAGTTCTTGTAAGGCTGTTTTATTGTTGATGAGCTCTCTCAACTTTTGTTTATCTGAGAAAGTCTTTATCTTTTATTTCTGAAGGACAGTTTTGTCAGATACAGTGTTTTTGATTTGTAGTTTTCTTTATTTTCCTTCTTCTTTGAAAATATCCTCTCTCTTCTTCTGACCTACCAGGTTTCTGCTGATAAAGCTGCTAGTAATCTTATGGACACTCACATGAACCTGACAAGCCACATTTCTCCTGCTGTTTTAAAAAGTCCTTTTCTTTGCTACTTAACAATTAGGTTATTATGTTTTTTAGTATATACTGTTTTGAATCCTCCTTCTCAGAATTCCTAGTGTTTCATTAACTTATTTCTTCCCCCAGATTTGGGAAGTTTGGAGCCATAATGGCCTTATTTAAGCTTTCTTCTCCTTTCTCTCTCTTCCTTTTGTGACTCTCATAATGTGTATGTTAGTCCTTTTGAAAGCGCTTTAGACTTTCTTCACTCTTTGCTTCTTTTTTTCTTTTTTCTCCTCTATTTGTATAATTTCAAAAGCTTTTCTTAAATTTGATTATTTTTTTTCTTCTGCTTCATCAAGTATGACGTTGAATTCCTATGGTGAATTTTTCAATTTAGACACTGTATACTTCATTTCCAAAATCGATTTTTAAAAATATGTTTTCTTTGTTGAAATTCTGTTTATTCATGTATCATTTTCCTAAGCTCTTTGAACATTTTTGTGACAGTTACTTGGTATTCTTTATCAGATAATCCACATAATTCCTTTTCTTTTTCTTTTCTTTTCTTTTTTTCTTTCTTTCTTTCTTTTTTTTTTTTTTTTTTTTTAGTGTCACTTTCTGGAGATTTTTTTTTCCTTTGATTGGGCCATATTTCTTTGTGTTTTTTTTTTTTTAATGTGCCTTATAACTTTGCTTTGGGATCACACATTTTTAAAATAGCCACATTTTGCAGCCTTTATAGATTAGCTTCATGTAGGGAAAGATTTTGACCAATCAGCCTGGTTAAATATTCTGAAGTCTACTCAAACCTTTTCTGTAGAGGTTTATTCTTTGCACTTGTATGTGTAAATTTTCAATTAGAGGGACTTTTATCTTTTTTCAGGAGCTCATAATCTCTTGCTTCTTTTGGTATCTGTATGCAGTACTGCTGGTTCTCTGGAGCTGGCATAACCACTCAGATCTCTTTCGTTCCTTGTGGCCCATGCTTGTAGAGTATGTTGGTTCCATCAGTACTCCATGTCAGGCAAGACAAAGACCAGTCATGTGGGTACTTCACCAAAAGTCTGGAACACTGGATGCATGTTCCACTCCTCTCTTCTGTCTTCCAAAGGAGTGGCTACCAAGCTATTTTGGTTTCTGTTTCCTGTACCACAAGTAACATCAGCACAAGAAGCCCAAAAAGCAGAAGCAAGCAATTCCTCCCAAGTGTGGTACACTGTGCCAAGGAAGATTATGGTGAATGCCATGAATTTTCCCACAGAGTTTGACATGACTAGTTTCATACTCATTTGGTTTACAGGAGCCCTTTTCCTTACTTCTGGATTTCTCACAAATAAAACTGGTCAATGGTGTGTTGTTCAGACAGTGTCTCCTGTGGGACAAAGATGGTCTGGGGCTTCCTATTTCATCATCTTATTGACATCACTCCCTTGACCCTTTCTCTGTTTCTTAAAATGAAATCCTAAATATTGTTTTTTGGGACTGTGACAACATTCGATTTTTCCAGTTACCATTTTATTTCTAAACTGTTTTTTCCCTGTGAAAATAAGCAGCCAACTGTACTAGCAATCTGTTTGTTGGTAATCATTCAATATGATCTGGAGCAATATGATACGCTGGAAACAGGAATTCTACATTACTTTAGCATCAAGTTTTCCTTCAAATATCAAAAGTCTAATTAAAGAACTCTCAAAACTTTATTAACAGTATTTATACTTAGTTCAGATTTTGATTCCAATGTATTTAAATGATTGCACAATTCCAGTTTTCTTCTCTACAAAACTCTTGAGACTGCATTAATTACTATGGCAACTAGTATGAATACCACACTAGGTTCTTTTACTAAACAATGATTCTCTATTTAAGCATAAAAATAAAGTGCAGCCAACATGATGTCATCTAAGGTACCTCTACAGGTTTATACTGATACTGATTTTCTCTGAGGCATCTAAACAGGAATTTGGGGAATGTTTTGAGATGAAAGATTAGTTTTGAAATTTATCCACTGTTTAAACATTTTCTGCTAGACAAAAATGACCTCATAATTTGATGGTGGTGAGAAAGGAGTACTTTCGATTTAAATATGGACAATAAAGAAAGCCTCTATAATCTGATTTGGGTCAAATTATTAATCCAGTGGATAACAACGAGCTCTAATTTTCCCTCTGTATCATAAGAGTGGTCTCTATGTGAAGTGATCAGATGGAGTGCGCACTAAATTTGCTGAACATTGCTATGGAAAGAGGTGAATGTCCAAAATATAACATAGTTACTTTAGAAGAAACTACAACTTTGCAGAATAATCATAATTCAGCAAATAGACACATTCTTTACTATTTTTTTCCTCCCATAGCACTTTGAGCACAGAAAACATGGTTCAGTGTAGTCTCTCATGCATTTATTTATATCCTACAAATTTCGGAACTACTGACTACACTGCAAGGTCTTTAAATAGGACACTAATTTTTAAAAGAAACATTGGACATTTTGACCTTTCTTACACTGTTAAACCAGTTACATTCGCTGAACTGAAAGAATACAAGCTTTCTCAGCAGCTTAGACTAAATGTATTCTTAAAGTCTTTGAGAATTAAAGAATTCTTAAAGTCTTTACTGTTCCCAGACGTTTTGTGTAATAGAGGGAAAATTTTAAATATCAGAGAAAAAAAAAAGCTCACAACCAGAAAAGAAATGACTTCAACTTGTTACGGGTCATCTAGAGAAGGCTTAAACATGCAAAGCTGTCAGCTATGCAGATGGTTAAACAATGATCAGGCTCCCCCAAGATATTTAAGAAGAAAAATCTCTAATAATATGACAAACCATGCCATGAGTGACCTACAACATATCCATAAAGTGTTTATTGCTAATTTATTCACATTCAACTCTTATTTAATACTAAGAATTTTAGAAAACATTAAATATTTAAGCATGAGTGAAAGGTCTATAGAGAGTCTAATTTGATATTAGCAGCTACATATATGTGTATGTGTATATATATATATATGTATACACACCCATATACAAATAGGGATATACCCATTTCATTTCTAAAATATTGAAATATATATATGCATTAATATATAGAAAGTTAGAATCATACATATATTCATATATAGAAAGCTAGAAGTATGTATTGTATATATATATATATGTACATATATACCCAAAAGTATATATGCATATGTGTGTACACACACACACCCACACACACATATATACATATTTCTACCTGCATAGAAATAGGGGATATGTTAGAAACTGCAGTAGACAAGTCATTAGTTAGATGTAATGAAATAAGGATGGTGAACCACCACAGATTAGTGAAATCTGTTCTATAAAATATCAATAAAGAAATTATACTATTTTATTGCTAAACACAAGCAATAAATGAAACAAAACATAACTTTAATGAAATAACATTTAATATATCTCCATAAGAAAGTTGTTATAAAAGCTTAAATATTTTCATTTGTAAACATAGTTTAATCAAAGTTTTTTTTTTTTTTTAAGATTTTATTTATTTACTTGAGAGGGAGAAAGAGAGAGAGAGCATGGGCAGGAGAAAGGGCAGAAGGAGAAACAGACTCTCTGCTGAGCAGGGAGTCAGATGTGATACAGGAAATCTGGGATCAGGACCTGAGTTGAAAACAGAGGCTTAACTGACAGCCATCCAGACACTCCTCAATCCAAGTTTTCATATGTAAATATAAGTAGATGTATTTAAGTCACAGAAGAAGATGAAAAAGTTTATAGCCTTTTAAAGATAATTTAGGGTCCCTGGGCAGCTCAGTCAGTTAAGAAACTGACTCTTAGTTTTGGCTGAGTTCATGATCTCAGTGTTGTGAGATTCTGCACTGGGCATGGAGCCTGCTTAAGATTCTCTCTCTCCCTCTCATTCTGTCCCTTCTGGCACCTCTTTCTCCCTCTATAAATAAATAAATAAATAAATAAAACTTAAAAATAGTAGAATAAAAATATAATGTAGATTACTCTACTTCTCTGGTTATTGTGATTATTTGTGGTATGTCATATATATATATATATGAGTCATGTCATATGGTAATAAATCATATATATTTTTGTATATGAAGATTTATATATGTATATGAAAGAAAAATTTCAAACTAGTCCTTCATATATTTCTTACTCAAGTAAGAAATATATGCATTCATACTATTTATATGTTATATACTATTTATATATTATATATCACATATAATATTATATATATATTTATATATTATATATCATTTATACAATCTATATATTATATATAATATTATATATATATTTATATATTATATATCATTTATACAATCTATAAGTTCTATAAAAGTCTATAATGCTAGGTAACAACAGTATAGTTTCATGAATTATCAGACTATGTCTTCTGAGAACACAATAATTAACTTCATTAAATGAGAAGAATGGTTTTATTTTGACAATGTTCTAGAATCTTTTTCTTCCAAAGTCAGAATAATTAAAGTAGAGCACTTATTCAGACAATATACCCCATCCCTCATCCTTCCAGAGAAAACCAGAGGGAATAAACAGATTGCAGTCTGGGGATTTAGCATAGGCATGGAATACTTCTAATCTGCAAGTAATAATTGTGTTTCAGGGATTGACTGGTCAATGGCAGGTCTATTTATAAAGCCATTTCCTATCCCCAAACCTACATTTCTATCAGAACCTAGTACATCTAGGTCCTTTAAAACTATTTTCTACTCAGACTCATCTAATTCAAGATGTGTCCTCCTTTATTGAGAGAACATATTATCAAAATGTGAAAGTCTAAAAATAGTGGTTTATAATTGAAAACCTAATTCTTTCTTAATTATAGGTACGCTACAGTGGCACTATAATTAGAGATGATCAGTGCTCCAAAATGAGTCAGACTTTATCAGTCACTCTGTACAAGGATTTACATGAGTTTCATAGCAGAAAACCCTGGAAAATGAAGATGCAGGATCTTTTTATTCCTACCTCTTGATGGTACAAGATTGCCCTTCATTTATTGTCTCTCTCTAATAGAACTTTGTAAATACTTCATTCATATTTGTTTTACCCATTATCTTTGATATTAAGTTAGAAAATTTACAGCTGAAATTGGAATTCTGAAGCTAATGCACACTTACTGACTTTACTAAATCAATATTGTTATAACACAGTTTATTAAATTATTTAACTGAAATCTGAAAATACTTTAGATTTAAGTTGGGTAAGTCATAGCATCTTAGGACAAAACAGATAGGTCCCTATAAAGGATGAAATATTTATCTTATAATTTTAAATAATGTGCTTTCATCCCAACAAAAAGATATGCTTTTAGGAAACATTTGTTATGTTCAAACAAAAGACAACAAGTTATTTTTCATTCTTTAGCTAGTTACATATCTTTAAAATTTAGAAAATGACCTGGATTCTTAAATAAATTTCTCCAATGACCAAATCCAAAGCTCTTACTGTGTTAAAAACAACAGCAACAACAACAACAATAACAAAAACTGGCTTTATAAACTCTTGGACAATAGAAAAATTTTAATAATATAAATAATAAAATCCCTAGTCAAAAACAGAAGAAAAAGTCTTCAATGAAGCCAAATTAAGCTGTATTAGAAAACATAAGATCACTGTCAGAACTTTAAATATTAGCAAATGATAAGAATGGCAAATATTTTTCTTCCTCTCGTAATTAGCTTTCTTAGGTCTGCAAGTAAGCACAACAGATGGCCATGGAAGAATGCATACAATACATGTCTTCAGTCTAACTTCAGCCCATTCCATCTATATTCCCTTTCCTGACAGACTGGGCACCATGATAATCAATCTGGCAGCTTTCGTTCTGTCCTAAATCCACCTTACAGGAGCCCCAGGCATGCCTAGAGCTAAATGACAGTTGAGAGAGGATGACCCGAGATGGGTGGTGAATGCTAAGTTTAGGAATAGCAGCAAGAATTTCCCATGTAACATTTTCCACCAGAAGTTTAGAAATTCACCAGACTACAGCTATTAAGACAAACTGTAATATACCTGAGGATTTGAGGGAAAGAATGTTAGTGAAAACCAATATTTTGCTTTTATAATGTCTATGAGATAGCTTCAACATTATCTAATACATTTTTAATAACACTTTAAAGAGAAATTCTTTTTTTGGAAGGGGAAACCCTTAGTCAATCTCCATACTCTATTGCAGTAAACTTTATGTGAAAAGGTAGGCATGATGAGTACAGCTGGAAAGTCACAGTATCCCAAAAATATTTTTGGGAGTCCAAAGCAAAAATAAGATTGTCCTCACTATTATCATCATGGCATCTAATTATCACACATTAATACGGTTAGCAAAATTATTCAAAATTACTCATGATTTAGCAGCACCCTTTTTATTGAACCCACCTTTTAGAAACAAACCTTTTTTTTAATTAATTTTTTATTTTATTTTTTTATTTATTTTATTTTTTTAATTAATTTTTAATTTTTATAAACATATATTTTTATCCCCAGGGGTACAGGTCTGTGAATCACCAGGTTTACACACTTCACAGCACTCACCAAAGCACATACCCTCCCCAATGTCCATAATCCCACCCCCTTCTCCCAAACCCCCTCCCCCCGGCAACCCTCAGTTTGTTTCGTGAGATTAAGAGTCACTTATGGTTTGTCTCCCTCCCAATCCCATCTTGTTTCATTTATTCTTCTCCTACCCACTTAAGCCCCCATCTTGCCATTTGCGACAACATGGATGGAACTAGAGCGTATCATGCTTAGTGAAATAAGTCAAGTAGAAACAAACCTTTTGTATACATAATTTCTCAAATTATAACCAGGTCATACATGTCAATGGAAAAATTAACATGACAAACTCCTATCACTCTGGTGATGCGTGCTGTTGATGTAGTGATGTTAGCTTCTCTTTCCTGAGAATCAATATTAATAAATAGTGTGGCTGTTAAGTACTTTTGAGGCCACAATCTTCTTTCTCTAGATATGGAGAAGCTAACTACAGTGTTGCATGCACTGAGACCTAACCAAAGTTGATTCATCAAGAGTTCCTTTTGAAGGTATGTGGAAAGGAAGTGTGATGCCCTGCCCGAGTTTCTACCATTATAATTCTCCAATGCCACACAAGGATATAAACCTATAAACAAGGATATAACCTACACTGAGCATGGGCACAGCAAAATAAACCCAGAGACCTTTATTAGCAGGTGAAAACAGGATATTGAAAGAACCCTAGAGGTTTAGGTGAAAACCTCAGCACACTTACCAGCTGCCTAAATTTGGCCAAGTCCACAAAATTATCTGAGCTTTAGCTTAATAATACATGGTATGCAAATAAAAATCATTGTTTTGATTATCAAGCAGATGTATTGTGAGATTCAAAAAGCTAATGGGATAAAGAAGATGTGGTATATACACATCATGGAATACTATTCAGCCATGAGAATGAGATCACGCCATTTCTAACAACACAGATAGGGAGGGAATAATGCCAAGTGGAATAAGGCAGACAGAGAAAGACAAATACCATATGAATTCACTTAGAGGTGGAATTTCAGAAACAAAACTAACAAACAAAAAAACCCTAACTCTTAAATACAGAGAACAATCTGGTGGTTGTGGGGGTGGGGCAGAGATGGGTAAAGTAGATAAAGGGGATTAAGAGTCCACTTAATGTACTGAATAATGTGTAGAATTGTTGAATCATTATATTGTACACCTGAAACTCATAAAACTGAGTTATGAGCACTGAGTAATATATAGAATTGTTGAATCACTTTGTTGTACCCCTGAAACTAATATAGTACTGTATGTTAATTATACTTTAATAAATAAATAAGCAAAGAGATAATGCATATGAAACTGCTTGGGAAAACTATGATAATAAAAGGTATCAGTTTACCTAATTACTCACTATCACTTCCCTATTACTCTAGGAAGGGTAAGCTCCACAGTCTTATATTGGCAAATGGCACACCACAAATTATGCTGGCAAGGGTCCATACGTATACATGAACATACTGCATACTGGAATCATGGTCTTCATGGAGTTAGTGTACCGAAACACAAGAGTAACAGCATTCTTTTCCCAGAGTCATCTAGTCTTTTCATCTTGTCTACTGGGGAACTTGTGTGTACCAATCATAAAATCTTGACATATTGATAATTACATATATGTTTCTATGACTGAGTTAAGGAACATGGCAAAGCTCTGGAAATGTGTATGTACAGTTGTGAGGAGTACCTAGAACCACTGCGGTGCAAACAAGATAATGACAGTAACTCTCAATATATGTATACTAATCTGTAAGATAATATCTGGAAACAAGATTGTTTTAATCAACATTAAGTAACACTAAGGAAACCATGATATAGCAAGTACCTTATTTCATTTACTTCAAAAGGAAGAATATGAATAAAGTATATAGATAAAATAAATGCAAGTCCTACTGGAATACAAGTAATAAAAACTGCTTCAAAATACACTTCTAATTGAGAACCATGCAATATTCTAATTTATTTTAATAGATCCAGTGTTATGATAAAACTAAAACACTGTGCTACTTTAAGAGTATTTATATACATATTACATATATGCTCATAGATGAAAGCAATTTGTCATTAGTAGCAAATCTGTATTATAACATTCATATATAGAACTGCATTAAAGTCAAAGCAGTTGCTGATAGATCAACCATACTTCTGTGCTTAAATTGCAGTGCTTAAAGAAAGCATCAAGATCCTGTACTCCCAGGGCATGTGGGTGGCTCAGTCATTAAGCATCTGCCTTCAGCTTGGGTCATGATCCCAGGGTCCTGGGATCGAGCCCCACATTGGGCTCTCTGCCCGTTGGGAAGCCTGCTTCTCCCTCTCCCACTCCCCCTGCTTGTGTTCCCTCTCTGGCTGTCTCTCTCTATCAAATAAATAAATAAAATCTTAAAAAAAAAAAAAAAGATCCTGCCCTCCCTACATGTAGCCAGGTTATTATCTATTATCAGCTGTGGATCGCCCCTACACACATATACATGCGCACGCACGTGCACACACACACACGCACACACTTGTTCTCTTATTTCACTCAACTGAAGTTAGTTGGAAAAGATACCAGAGGCAATGTAGATAAAACGGTTTTCAAATTATACTCTACTACTTCAGCTGATGCTAATCTTAATTCTGGAACGGCCTAGATCTCACTCAAGCAAATTCATATGCATTCAAAGATTTTGTTAGATTATCAGAAACTATCATATGTTATATACATTGGCTTAAAACCTAAGTTTATCAGCTGTATTAAACATTTTAATAGAACAACTTCTTATAGAGAGAAAATAGTAATGAAATAAAATTGTATGGCCATGAGATTATTGGACTTGTCCTATATATAAATACCATATGGTCACAATTTTTTTGAAAAATAGAATATATTTAATAGACATGTTATAATTATGATATCCATTTAGATCTTTGTTAGTTTTTTCTTGGAGAGTTTGAAAAAATACAGAATTTTCACACATTTCTATAATCTATCTAATTAACATAACAGAATTAACATAACTGATTTGAAAGTGAGTTTTCAACTGTAAACTATGTAAAATATATGACAGCTATCTTATTTGAAATTAAAAAATTCTGCTTCAAAAATAATAACAATCTAAACTTATTTATAGTTTGCTTCAATTTTGTTCCAAAAGAACAACCTTTATAAAACTATAATTCTGCTATAATGTTGTGTGCTTCTCCTAAGGAGATAGGTATGACAAAATAGAGATGGAGCTAAAGATAAGGAGGATAAGGATGGGGAAGGGAGGGGTATAGAGACAAGGTCAAGAACAGAGAGAGACAGAGAGGGGATTACTATTACATAATATCTTCATAGAGCACAGGAAGGAGGGAGCGAGGACAAAATGGAAAATGGTTAAATTTGAAGATCAAAATCAAAAGTTAAGAAAGCAGGATCTCTTACCCTGAAAAACTCTTTGGTGGATCCAGAGTCTAATGTTCCATAAGCAATTTCTGTTTGCTTAGAAAGATCCTCAGCACTTTCGATGGGAGATACCATCCTCTCTACAGTCAGGAAGGCAGCTAAGTTAGCCGTGTAGGAGGAGATTATGATCAGGGTAAAGAACCACCACACACCTCCAACAATGCGCCCAGAGAGGGATCTAATAACAAGTATGAAATGGATTTGTAAAGTGAAATGAATGACCTAGTAAAAAAAAATCCAAGTTAGCAATATTATGCAAATATTGACTTATATGGGACTATTTAATTTGATACTTTTTAATATATCTGCTAGTTAATAAAACTGGAAATTATTAAGCATTCTGGGTAAGCAGTCTAGATTAGCTAGATGTAATGAGCTACCCAGAGGTCAAAACTTCAGATTCCTCAGGTTCTTTCAAAGTTATAATGCCCAAATTGTCTATAGTATGAAATTTCACAAAGAAGCAATTTTAAGAAATATGCAAATAATCCAGCCAATGCCCATCCTACTATCCATTCATGACCTAAGTAAACACGTAAAAGAGAATTTAACATCACTTGTAAAACTCACAATAATGTTGACAAACAAAATCAAATATTAAAAATAAAAGAATGTGTACCATAGGTGAAGTTGAAACCCTCCCTTTAATTCAGCCAATGAAATTCAAAAACCCCCTAAAAGGTCCAAAATTTCACTGGTTTTTTTGTGTGTGCAAAAACATAGGTTTTTGATATGGTGCAGAAAAGAAAATGGGGAACAATGATACAACAAACAAAGGGATGACACAAAATATAATTCTTAATGAATAAAAATCTGAGGCTTCCTGGCATGGACTGCTACCACCCTGTTCCTCTGTGCTTCCTGCTTAAGAAAAAAAGACAACTCAAGGAAAACAAAATTAGACATTTAAACATTTGTCAAGATACAAATTCCTGATTTGTAATATAATAATAATAATATTTCTTTGACCATAAATTCATATGTAAAATACTTTTGAAAGCTTAATAGATCCCTAATAACTTACTTTAAATCCTAGGGAGATAAATATAGATATGTAGATGTGGAAATTGATACATAACATATTATTCTGAAATATTTGGTGGGATTCTACATATAAAGGGATTTTAAAAAAGTAAAGGGGTTTAAATAATCTTAACAATCCAACACAATAACATTTTAGGTTAATAACTTTGCTATATCTAACAATTAAGTTTGCTCTAGTGAGAAGGTAATATTTCTAAAAATCTAAATTACAAACGTTTGGTAATTTATGGCCTAAAACAGACCTCCTGACATTTAACAGTAAGGAATACACCTTTGTAGAATAAACTATTCTAGCAGTCAAAAAAAAGTGGGGAGCTTATTTAAAAATAAAGATTTTTAAGAGTATTTATTGGCTAAAAGAGAAAGAGAGAGTGACAAGTGATGAAAAAATATAACTAAGAGCCTTTATCACAGACTCTGAGAAATGCAAAGAATTAAATAAATATGACAGAATGGAAAAAAATGAACTACTCTCTCATGGATAGGGTATTAAATACATTTTAAATTTAAGAAACCTCTTGCATAGACACAGCCACTCTCAAAATGTTCGCTATTCCATAACAATGGAAAGCATAATTAAACGGTATGTATTCCATATTTAAGAGGGCAGCTCAAATCCCTTAAAACAAAACTGTCTTCTTAGTAATTGCTTTGATACTATAAACTGCATGGTAATTGACAATGCAGAATCGTTCTTATAACTAATTCTGTTCCATTTATAAAAACAAGTTAAAGATATGTTATTCTCTATTCCAGTGCTTAGGTCAGATTAAATGAGTTTAAATATGACAATTTACTTGAGTTTGACAAATTATCTCAATAAATTTATTGAAACAAAATTCTTGAGCAATTTATTATTCATTTGTAATTGTTTTCAAAGGATCAGTTAATGTTTCTGAGAGTTTCTAAGACATTTTATGCAGGGGGCAATTCAATTGATGTCTTATGGTGACAGACAAAAATGGTTTCTCTAATTAAAAACAAACCTTTACTTCTTTGAATCTGGATTAAAAGAGCAAATAAATGGATATGCTACCAATTCCTTCTTTTTTATTCTACCATTTCTTTTAAATCTATATTAAATAGCTGTTTTAAGAATGACATTTTTATTCATTGGAATCCTTTTGGGATATTAGGGGGAAAAAAACAGAGGCAAGCAAGAAAATAAAAGTCAACTTTATAGCATTTTATGCTCACAATTTCTGTGGTTCCAGGCTTCAGAAAACTACAGTAAACATATTCTAAACTTATTTTCAGGAAAAAGACCAATTCAGGTTAATGAATAATTTCTGATTAAAATTTAAATGTTCTAGTAATATTAATAACATATTTCCATACCAAGTTTTACTTGAAAAGAGGTGATAAATATCTTTCAAAATATTTAGAGTATCTCAAAGTGATCAGTGCATTTCATGAATCATCATCATCATCATTATTATTATCATGATCATCATCATCATCGTCATTATTATTAGATACTATGCTTCTCTATTCTTCTTTCCTAAGCTGGAGTAACCATCATTGCATTGTAAAAAAAAGATAGTTTGGTTTGTTTTAAAAATCATTAAATTTGCCAGTATTATGCAGTATTTTCAATATTTAAATGCACATATAATATAGAATGAAAGATATGTACATTTAAAATTTTTTTTTAGCAAAGCAAATTTTGCTCATATATATATATTCTGTAGCAAAAAAATAAATCAGTTGATAACAAGGAAAAATATACTATCTAAAATCTATTTAGTGTACCAGGAAATAAAAATTATTCCATGTGAAATTGTAGTAAGTCATGTAGTAAGTCATGACTCATGAATGAAATCATGAGCACAGATAAAAGGGCATATTTTACAAAACAGGCTTTTGGAAAATTAGTAGTTGTCTGTTTGTCATGGTGGACCCTAGGGTAACATAGATTTTTAAATGTGCTCTATGCTACAATTCCTGTAAATATGTTTTCTGTTCCTTGAAAAACACTGGACACCAAAACAACTAACTTCAGAGCCAGGAGCCATGAGGAATAAGGCAAACAAATCTAAGGATCCATCTATAGGAACCCAGATCAATATATCCTACTTTATAATGAACCTCACACACTTCTCCTTACTAAATCAAAAGGCAGAGCATAGTTTATGTTACCCTAGGGTAATTGTGTTTTATCTCAGGATTATACTTCTTACCAAAGATGAATAATTTTATTATTATTTATGGACAAGAATATTCTCTGAAAGCCCCATTTGGTTAATATTTTCTCCCTCATTATTAGAAACTACTCTTTATGTCTTTAACTTAAATCATATAAATGTAGAGATAAAACTATGAATCTTACATATTTTGTAGGAGGTCATCATATTTATGTATATTATTATATATAACATTATTATATATTTCTATATTATTCTACACTGTATATATTATCATTATTATACATATATGCATGCAAATACCATTGGCATATTTTTAATTCAGGGCAGTTCCATAAAGAAGTCACAAGGAATCTATGGAATTAAGATTGTTTAGGTTCAAATAATTCATAACAATGTGTCCTACAGCAGAGAGTCATTAATAATTTCTGCATACATGATATATTTAATTTATCTCACTGGGTGGAGTATACAAAAAAAGACTACAAAAGATACAAATTTATCTCACTGGGTGGAGTATACAAAAAAAGACTACAAAAGATACAAATTTTTGAGTTTTTTTTAATTAATCAGTTATCTCCAAAGTGCTCAGAAACTAACAACGAAATAGTATTAGAAAAATCATCCCCTTTACTAGTTATAAAGATATCCCATAGAATCAAAGGAAAGTAATCAAACCTAGATTAAAATGTGTCAGTAGACCATAGTTTAGCCTTCAAATGTGAAAGAATCATATGAGAAAAATCATGGTTTATTCTTCCAAAGAGCCAGATATGGCTATTCTTCTTATTCATGTCGTAACATGAAAAAAGGCAAAATGTATTTTGCGAGATACTCATTATATTTAGGTATTTTAGAGTAGTACCTAATATATCATAATGAGTCTAGATGCAGAAATGTATTCCATTATCTGTGTGTATTACTATTGAATGCAGCGCAAGCTGCGGTGAATCAGCCACCATTATTACCCAACCATGTACTTCTAAATACTAGGAAAATATCCTGTCAGACATCCCCTTAATTCAGCAATCTAACCTTTAAAAAAACAAAGCAAAAAAAAATTTATAATCTCTCTCTGATACCATCTGCATGAGCTAATAATGAGAAAATAAAAGAGATGGGATGTGTGCCAATGAAGTTTTGTAAACAAATTGTTGCTTTTGTAGTTAATAAGTGATGTTGCCCATTTTCCCATATACAGGTCTGTGGATCAACACACAGATGACTGTAAAATGAGAATATGCAGCAAAAACACGGTACCCCTCCAAGAAGGCATGGAATGATAGGAACCTTATGCATTTTATAGCCTCTCCATGGTGTGTATAATTTCACCAGGAAATACAAGATCAACATTCAAAGAACATTGCTCGAATATTTCACAGACTTATGCCGACATTAAGAGTCTGTCCTGAAGAGTCTTAAACCGCTTGGACAGGTAGTCAGCGGCTGTTTACTTCTTTATAGTGAATTCATAAACACCATGAATATCCACTTGAGACCTAAAATGCACAAAGTTGAAGCAGGTGAGTAACCAACCTTGGCGAAATATCGCATCCTTGCTGCATAAAGGCACCCAAGGAAAACCAGAGACTATTAAAAATCCCAAATTCATTAGTTGATTCACTACTTTGTGTTTCTCTTCCATCTTCAAACTCCTCAGTGTGCCACTCGTAGGGGCTAAATCTGCTGACCAGGAATAAAACTACACTGACCCCAATGTAGGCAAAAACAATGCACATCCAGATCTCATATGCTAAAGGATCAAGAAATGAAAACACTCCTGGTTTGGACTTCTGAGGCTTCTTGATCATGATAGATATCCCGAGGCTCATAAAGGGCTTTGAGAAGTCAATCACCTCTTCTCTCACAAGGGTAATAGTTAATGGAGCAATTGCAATGTCAGCTTTCTGTAAGGAAAACAAATGAAAGTAATAGTACCCAGAGTCATGGACTGAAAGGAATCATGGTTACATTAGTGGATCCAAAGGGAAGAAAAGGAAATCAGGGAATGTCAATAATTATTTCCTTGGCAGAGTCCCAGTAAAAAATAAACAAAAAAGCAATTTGTTACCTAAATATTCCTCCTTTTTATAAATACACAGTATACCCATCTGACTCGACTATGATAATTACATCTCTACACTGAATCTATGCCTTTGGTGTCTTTGAACAATGTATATGGTTCATATGCTTCAAGACAAATCAAATATCTGTCTCATTTAGTGTGCATGTGTGCTTCTGAGGTTAGCATTAATTTTCAGATGTTCACAAGGCAAAAAGATAGTATTCTTCAGTAATGTGGGAAACTAACAACTTCAGATAGAGGTACTTTGCAGGAAAGCGGGGAATTCTGTCAACAAGAGTTCAAACTGAATGACTTTATTTGGGAGAAGAGCTATACTTACCCCGTATACAAGTTCTCCAACCATCCCATTCCAAATTTTCGTGTCAGCATCCCTGGCCCCATACTTGCCATCCCCAACAATTGTCAACTTGTACTTGAACCCACAATGTTTGGCGATTTCTGCAGCCAAGTCAACACAGTAGCCCTCATAGCGCTCATTGCCTTCAAGCATTTCGTGATTTTTCTTCATCATAACATATGGAGATTCCTATATGGAAAGACAGTTCTTTCATTGATTTTAAAAAAATAGTTGTGTTAACTACTTTTATTGATTCAAGTCTTCTGGTTTAATTATTACCTGGTAGCCAGAAAAACTGTAGAATATGAATGGTGGAAAATATCAGCAGAAAAATATTGAGCATAATACCTTTGAGAAAAAAGGTCCTCAAATGCCTAACATTATATTTAATTAATATGACTTGTATCTAGCCATAACAAAGTAAACAAGAAACTCAAAAGCACAAACTGTTGACATGCCCCCTTGTCATGTTTGTAAACTCCTAGAGTATAGATAGGAATAATGTTGCTCAACATCTGTTTTATTCAACTTTAGATCCACCACACTCTTATTCTAGGTTAGGGTCATGCTGACTTCAAGAACCAGCATTCACCCAAAACCCTGTGTGTTGCTGCCTCAAAAATAAGGTTCATGTGGAAATCATATTGATAGTCATTGCCATAGTGACGTACTGATGCTACCCTCTCAGATTTCATGTCTCACTTCATCTATAAGATAGAATATCCTAGAATAAAATTGCAAGGATGGAAAGTAGCTTCCCCCTGTAAACACAAGAAAAATGAAGTATGAAAATGATTCAACATAGCCCAAATTCTCTACTGGAAAGTGTCATCAAGCATATTTGAGAGTTCAGTGAAATAGTCCCCCTTGATGGCATGATTACCAAAAGCCCTCACATGTCAGAGCTTACACTTTTTAAGGTATTTCCAAATGACAATCAATGTTTCTATTCAAATTTCTTATTAGCTGTTTTTTTTTCAGCTGTATTTACACCTATATTTTTTCTTCTCAATATCGTTAGAATAATGAATCCCACAATTTTACTATACCACTGCTCAGCAAAATAAAATACAATTGTTTTGTTACAAAATCATGTACTATTAGTGAAGCCCTTTTCCCCCATCTCTATTTCACCAATGGCTTGTCACGATGATCTGCATCTACCTCCATCTCTCCAGAGCCTAGATGATCAAGATTCAGTTCAATGTGATCTCATTCCCTCAGAACTGGCTGTGTCTCAATGACTGTGTTGACATTGGTGGTTAAAAAAAAGAGAAATTATCTTTAAGCAGTTCATCTTATAAGGAAAGAGACTTGCCAACATTATTAATAACATTATTAATAAATGTGAAGATAGAAGGTACCCAGAATTACATGGGAATTGAAAGGTAAAGCACAGGAAGAAACAAAGGGAACCCTCTCCCAGACCTTCCCCAGCTGCTCACACTTGTGACGCACCAGTGTATGAATTTTCTGTCAAGCTAAATTTCAGTATTGAAGAGGATAACAAATATTTTGAATGTTTTAGCTAATACTTGTGTGGTCCCTTGGACAGAGTAAGTATGTTATGCATGATTAAAACAGTGCCAAAGAAGCATTCCATTAGTTATTATCCTAAAACACTAGCAGCAATTCTAGTTGGCAGATATTTTTCATAAGAAGAACTGCAGTAGGGGCGCCTGGGTGGCTCAGTGGGTTAAGCCGCTGCCTTCGGCTCAGGTCATGATCTCAGGGTCCTGGGATCGAGTCCCGCATCGGGCTCTCTGCTCAGCAGGAAGCCTGCTTCCTCCTCCTCTCTCTCTCTGCCTGTCTCTCTGCCTACTTGTGATCTCTCTCTGTCAAATAAATAAATAAAATCTTAAAAAAAAAAAAAAAAAAAAAAGAAGAACTGCAGTAGCACTGGTAGCTAATTACCAAAATTGTAGTGACAACAACAGTCTTATTCTCAAGCCCAGAAGTATCATTTCCAGAAGGGAGCTCGGTAAGGGTAACAACCATTTTGTCCACTTCACTCCAGTATCCGATCTGAAAAAGGTTACAGAAGATAGGCACATGGATAAATGATCTTTCCATTAGCCACACAATGAATTATTTCAAATTCATGTATGAATCAAAATTATATCTACATTAACAAAGCTGTGTCTTTTATTTTTGTGACTCTAATACAAATAGAGATTATAAAAACAATGAAACAAAAGCAATTCTTAAAAATGGCTTGTCTTTTCACGTTCACTTCTCATCCTTTCCAGGGTAATTTGTTTTGGAGTGATCATACGGAAATAGAAATAAAATCCAAGCAATGGACTTTTATCCAAAACAGTTAAGAGAAAGGTACTGAATTAAAATATTAATGCATATTTGCACCAGCTATGTTTTGTCTTCTAAACCATAAACTGTCAGCGATGGTTTCTTTTTCTTCTCATTAAATCTCTTACACCTTGATCAAAAAAAAAAAAAAAAAAATTAAAAAAATAAAAACCGTTCTTCTATTCACAGTCATTTGAAGATTACTTTTCAGTATTACTTACCAGAAATGAATAGATTAGGTTTAGGGAAAAAAATTAAAAATTATCTGTCTCTGGAAATAGATAAACTCTACCTATGTGAATATCCATTTCCAGAACTCTCCGGAAGAAGAGGTGACGGGTTAGCAAACTCACCTCCTCGCAGAGAGAAAACTGCCTTTAGATCACTAATGATTTACCTTCCGGGGCCCATTGGTTTTGAGTTCCATAATGTTAATTGTATAGTTTATTCTTTTTCCATTTTGGTCAAACTTTATATTTCCCGAGAGACCTTCAACCTGAACCTAATGAGGAAATGGGAAAGGAGCACAGTTATCAATTTACTGCAACCGAAGATACAAACTGTACAGATTACTCTCACTGGACTCAAGTTAAGAAAACTATAAGATTACTTTTCACCCTTCAACATACCTCTGTGCAGTTAGGAGATAATATTCACTTTACATTAAACATAGCCAGGAGACTAACGTAGCAGGAAAAAGTAGTGTCCACTGTTAAGTCACACTCACAATCATTTTGAGTGACTGACCTGTTTGAGGGCCCTTTCTATTTCTACGCCTTGTCCCCAGGGGACTGCTGGGTTTGCCAGGCAATCTCCTGCATTCCCCCTTCGAGAGATTTCAATTCTCTGCTTCCGAAGGTTGCGGAAAGCCTCAGTCATCACTTGAACAGCATCATAGGTTAGAGCAGAAGTGTACTGAAAAATATCACACACATATCATAAGAATATCATAAGAATAGGAAAAATTTCAGAGGGTCACTGCACACTGGCCTTCTGGGTTGCAGCTGGCCACCATACAACACCATATCACAGCCCAAGACTTTAGACACCATCCTTCAGCTAGAAGTCTAAGAATCTGAGGGGTAGCATAAAATACCAGGACTGTGGAGTATGCTTTTGGCTGGAAGCACTGCCTCTTACATTAGCATTTCAGCTATTTGGGGTGAGATCTTTTATAATAATAGCACTTTTCTTTTAAAACCAATTCCCTAGTCAGGGAATCCCTTTATGGTCTGATTTGGGAAATTATCAAATTTACAAACAAATATGCCTCTACTTATGCGGGATTCATTTGGCAATAGGGAAAGAATATTGATGAGTTTAAGTCTCTAAGTCTACCTCAGTGATGTTCACATAGATCTACAATAGTCCTGAAATATCCATTTTTAAGATTCCCCTATGTGGTTATGGTAATCGAAAAGAAGAACCAACAAATTTTACAATTTCTATGCCCCCTTCATGGTTCAACAGTCTATGATAAAATAACAGTGGGTCCAAACTTACGGTATTCAGATCCCAATGGGACAATAGGATTATTGCAGGAGGCTGGGGGCCAAGCATTAAAAAAAGAGCTTATCTGAGGGCACCAAGCGCTGTCAGTGGCTGGATAGGTATTATTACATACATGGATATATACCGCCATCTATCAAATGTATCACGCTGCTATTGTTAATGACAAATCACATTTTAACATAATAGCCTTAATGAACACTTGGGAAATTTGTTACTGAGTATTTTTCAATCGGTGAGTAATGAAAGTACAGTGAAGCTGTGTAAAAAATGCAAGGTCGTACTAATTTTGAGACACCCTAAAATTTTGACCACAAATCCAAAACGAGCACTTACTATTTCCAAATCCTCCTCCTCCTTTCTTTAGTAACTTAGTTCTTCCACTCTCAAAAATGATTATTTTATACCTCCTCTTTTCTTCTCATAATACCTACAGCTCTGCACACTTCTCTTTCTCTGAATTCCTGCTGATTATTTTGCCTATACATCACCGAAAAAAATAGAAGCCTTCAGACAGAAACCTTTTACCTTTCAACCACAAAACTGCCACGATCACATTCTCTCTATTTCCCTCCTGAGCTGACAGCACTCGAGATGGCCATGCTTCTTCATAAGGACAGACGCTCCAACAGCACACAGATACAGTCCCTCTGATCTTTCTAAGGACATTTCATCTACAATTACAACCTCAATATCCTGCATCAGCCTTTTCTCTCTCTCTACTGGATCATCTTTATTAGCACTTCAAATGCTTTGGTATCTCCTACCATAAATAAAGAGATAGATGACGATAAATGATAGATACAGGTGACAGATGGGTAGGTAGGTAGATAGATGAGAGAGATAGAAAGAAAGATCAATCAGTAGATAGATAAATAGATAGATATAGATAGATAGATGATAGCTACAGTAACTGCTTCTTAGGTGTATATCTCCTTCCAATACTAACCCTTGCTTTTTTTTCTGTTTCCTTCATTAAAAAATTTAAGAGGAATTTTCTAAACTTGCCATTCCACATCAACCCTCTTCTCTCTCTCTTGAGGTGGTCTCGCTCAGTTCATGGCTTTAAATTACATGTATGTGCTCAAACATTACTTCCTAAATGATGCCCTTCCTGCCCAGCATGGACTCAACCACTCCTCTTCACATGACCTTATGTATTTCTTCATAGTCGCTACTAGTATCTGAATATCTTGTTCATGAATTCTTTATTTCTCTATTTCATCTCTCTTCCCTACTGGAATATTTACTCTAGGGAAGTGGAAAACTCATCTTACACCACGGAATTCTCAGAGACCAGAACAGGGCCAGATACATTAAAAAGACCTAGGAAGGAAGGAAAGAATGTAGGTGGGGAAATCAGAGATCTTGATACTGGACACTCTCTTTACAGGATTCATGTTCTCTTCCAGTCTAGTGAAAAGGTTATAAGCAGATAATCACAATATGTCTATCATAGTGTTATAAATCAACCTGATGGTAGATAAATGTCAGATTTGTCCTCTTAATATGAGAGATATTACAATAAGGCATATGAAAAGTAGTTCATGTTGTATGAATCATCCTCTCCATGTATCCAGAAATTTCTTAAGCCTCCATTTTTCTAATACCAAAATGGCAGTGTGAGGTTATTGTTCATTTAATCTTTGTATGTATTAGTTTAATTGAATCTCTTTCTTTTGACCATATGAATGAGTCAAATTTGATGGGAAAGTTGGCAAGAAGAAGAAAAAGAGAAAATAATTTTGAGGCATGAGCCCTGTGACTGAGTGTAGTAAACTGTAAAAAGATATCCATATTTACCTCTAAGTTTTCTTCCTTATTTCTTCTCTTGTGATACCACCTAAACAATGTCATTACAGGCCTATATAGGATTCCTCTACATATTTAGATTATCTCCCGGATGGATGCACTTGAGGTTCCCACAAATATCTTAACTAGACAGATCTAAGTAAAACACATCACCATTTTTTCCAAAAAATCTCAACCTTTTTCTCCAAACTATATCTGAGAAATTAACAAAATATAGTATGTGGCAGATCCATCCATATTTAGAAACAACCCACATTTCTGACTATAAAGAATCCTTAAAACCTGTACTTTCTGCCTTAAGAAAGTATAATGCAGCCATTAAAAAGTGATGCTAATAAAGGTTATATAACAATATGAATAATGTCAATTATAAAATTAGTGAAAACATTATTACAACTAAATTTAAAAAATACCTTTTTCATTGATTAATGAGAATGGTAAAAAAATGGTAATATCTCTTCACAAATAAGGGAAAGAAAAATAAACAAAATGGTTATGATAATAGAGAGGAAGCAAACATGATTATATTTCTTTTCTAAGTATTCTAGAATATTCATGTATTGTTTTCTTAAGAAAAAGACATTGTTTTGAATCCTATTTACTTAGGAAAATATCTGGAGAAATAAGATTACATATTAGATTTATCCACCTTACATAGATGCTTATTTCTATTCTTCTAGAGAAAAAATTGGTTAATTTGCTTTCCTATACAGTAATTAGTTCATTGCCAGTGTAATTTTTAAAATAAAGTCTAGGTTACTGAATAGGAAATAGAGCCTAAATTAAATAAATTGGATATTAAAAAAAGTATTGCAATGCACATTAAAAAAGTTACGATAATAGTGAAAAGCCAAAACCTTCATTGGGTCAGCCTGCTCACATTACTATGAGAAATCTATCAAGCCATCTGCTAAATGTTTTAGAGGTCTATAAATGTTGGCAAACTACATTAAAAAATAAGATTAGGTTGAATGAACTAAAAGCACTGAGGTTCATGCGGCATGTTAACAATTATGATTCGGAGCATGAGCATGCTAAGAAGAAAAATCCTTTCAACCTTTTTCAAATGCTTAAATTTAATCAAGTTTCCAGCCCATTATTGTTTTAAATTAAAAGTCACAATCATAAAAACACAATTCTGGATGGAGAGAAAATAAACAGACACTATATCCAGAGTTCCTCTTTGTTTATGTTCTACATATGTGGCTCATTTATTTTTCCTAAACAAATATATTCACATTTTTGATTGGAGAGTTAGATATTTCAGTTCTACCATTCCCTAAACTAGATGTAAATTAACTTGAAGGGAACATGATGGCAATGTAACTATCTCCTTCTTTGAAAACAAATGTATCATCTCTGTCCTGGTGTTTATGTTCTGTGAAATCCCTCAGCTGAGTTGGAAATTTATAATTCAGTGGGGGACCATTGTGTTTTGCAGTGCTATATCACAATCGCATCCTATCCACACTTTAAGAAGAAATCTGGGAAAACGTTTTTATGGTCCATTTTCCAAATGTACTTTTTATTCCATTTTAAATGTATGTTTATTGAGACCTATTTTTCCAGTACAAAATGAAATATGCATTTTAAACATGTTTGTTATGCCCAATAGTCATCAGACATTATTCAATAATACATTACTATAATCACTAAAACCAGAAATCAGTATTCTGACAGCCAACAAAAACAAGGAATAGAGAAGTTCTATGTACACTTAGGATCTAATGAACATACAAAAAGGATAAATAGACTATCACATAACATTTTATGGATCATTATTATGATAGCATCTATGCTTAAACATGGGTCATCTGCACTGTGCTAAAATAAAAGATATTCAAAGAAAAAGTACTAGACTTTACATGTTATAAAAGTGCTAAAAAGTTACTATGAATAGCCACTTTCAAACTCTCCTTGACACTTGAAATTGAAATATATATGGTTTATAAAGTATTGAATGTATCACAGAAGGTAGGGCCCAAGCCCTGATTTTATCATTTACTGCTCAATTGCCTTGGGTAAGATAAAGTGTTTTTTATCAATGAAAATAAAGTGTTTCTTATCAACAAAATAAGTAAAACAATGCTTCTCCTATGTCATAGTAGTATTGGAAAAGCTGGTGAGGAAAAAATAATTCATGTCGACTAACCTGAGCAGGGTGGTTTCCTCATGAGCCCTTTTTAAAAAATTCTATGCAACAAATACTTTTACTCCAGTTTTATAGATGAAGATTCTAAGTTAACAGATTATATTTTGCCCAGGGTTAGAAAAAAATTAAGGTGGAGTTTGAGTCCAGATCTCTGTGTTTCTGTGACAATGATGGTGACCAACCATTTTGGTTTGTCAGGTTAATGAATGTTATCCCTGTCTTACACAGCAAATCTGCAGTCCCAGGAAACTCCTCAGTGTCGCACACAGGGACAGCAGATGCCCTTGTTTGGCAAACACCACATCAAATGAGTACAGTTAGAGGAAATGAGAAGCCAGGTGACGTATAAAGTATGCCCCAAAATGCAAGTTATTAAACAGCATGTTTGCTTTCTTTTTTCCTTTTATTACTATCTAACCTGGTATATAAAACTAGTTTGTTTTGCTGTTTTGGAAACCACTATCCTAATCCACAAGAATCTGTGAGGCAATAAATTCAGAAACTTATTCTCACATTGCCATATTAAAGGCTGTAAGAAATCCTGTAGTGACAATTCCAGTTTAGCTTTGTCTGAAGAACATCCATTGTCCAAACAAATTACCATTTTAAAAATTTCCTTAATACCAATTACTTTTAATAAAAATAATGCTCTGTGTAACAACCTTGGTCTGTTAAAGGCCTTATGGCCTGATAAATGGTATATACTCATTTTTTAAATTATATCACTTGGGGCACCTGAGTGGCTCAGTCAGTTAAGCAACTGCCTTTGGCTCAGGTCATGATTCCAGAGTCCCAGGAACGATTCCTGCATCAGGCTCCCAACTCCATCAGTGTCTGCTACTCCCCTGACCTTCTCCCCTCTCATGCTCTCTCTTGCTGTCTCTCTCTCTCCCTCTCAAGTAAATAAATAAAATCTTTTAAAAAATAAAAAAATAAAATTTTATCACTTATTTAAAATTCTTTTTTTAAAGATTTTACTTTTTTGTTTGACAGAGAGATCACAGGTAGGCAGAGGCAGGCAGAGAGAGAGGGGAAGCAGGCTCCCCACTGAGCAGAGAGCCTGATGCGGGGACTCTATCCCAGGACCCTGAGATCATGACCTGAGCCGAAGGCAGAGGCCTAACCCACTGAGCCATCCAGGTGCCCCTGATTAAAGTTCTTATATGCTGAATGATATGTTCCTTAAGAATTTCACAATATAATTCTCAATTTCTTCATTTTTTTTTTTTTATTTTTTATAAACATATATTTTTTATATACATATATTTTTATCCCCAGGTCTGTGAATCACCAGGTTTACACACTTCACAGCACTCACCAAATCACATACCCTCCCCAATGTCCATAATCCCACCCCCTTCTCCCCAACCCCCTCCCCCCGGCAACCCTCAGTTTGTTTTGTGAGATTAAGAGTCACTTATGGTTTGTCTCCCTCCCAATCCCATCTTGAACCTCCAAACAAGCTCTCAAGGTCAATTTCTTCATTTTATCAAGATATCAAAATGGTCAAAAATGATGAGTTCTAGGAAAAATGAGTAAACCTATAAGAAAAGCTTTAGAAAGTCTCCCTTTATTTTTCTTTCTTGATCCTGAGCAATGATTAAGATCAACTAGAGCCATTAAAAACAAAAAGAAAACAGTATTGGTAAATACATTATACATTTAAGTTCATTCGCTTGTCTTAATTTTAAATTTAATTGGAGTCCACCCTCTGGAAAAGAAGTATCTGTGATAAGGCTGTTTAGGGCTCATTGAATGTGTGCCCTTCGAAACTTCACCACACAAAGTCACAGGATTTTTTTTTTTTTCCAGAGAGAGAGAGAGAGAGAGAGAGCACAGGCAGGCAGGAAGAGCGGCAGCAGAGGCAGAGGGAGAAGCAGGCTCCCCGCCAAGCAAGGAGCCCAATGTGGAACACCGCCCAACCAACTGAGCCACCCAGGCGTTCCAAAGTCACAGGATCTTCACAGAAACTTAACATCGATGGAGCAACAGAAACTCTCATTCATTGCTAATGACAATGCAAAATGGTACAGCCACTTTGGGAGACAATTTGGCAGTTTCTTGAAAACTAAACATACTCTCACCATATGATCCAACAATTGTACTACTTGGTATTTACCCAAAGAAGTTGAAATCATACATCCACTCAAAAACCATTGTGCATATATTTGAGGTAACTTTATTCATAGTGCTGAAACTTGGAAGCAACCAAGATGTGCTTCCTTTAGTAAGTGAACAATACATCCAGGTAATGGAATATGATGGGATATTATCAGGGCTTAAAAAGAGTAAGCTACCAAGCCATGAAAAGACATGAAGGAACCTTGTATGTATATTACTAAGTGAAAAAAAGCAAATCTAAAAAGACTACATACTGATGATTCTAACTATATGCATTCTGGAAAAGGCAAAACTATAGAGACAGTAAAGAAGATTCCGTGTTTGCTATGAGCAAGAGGAGAGATGAATAAGCAGAACAGAGATTTTTACAGTAGTGAAAATATTCACTACGAGACTGTAATGATGGGAGAATGTTATTGTACATTTGTCCCAAACTATAGGATGTACACTAAGAGTGAACCATATTGTAAAATATGGACTTTGGGTAATCATGATGTCAATGAAGATTCATCAGTTCTAACAAATGAATCACTCTGGTGAGTAAAGCAGATATTGGAGGAAGTTGTGCTTGGGGTGAGGGGCAGAGATATACAGAAACTCTTTTTTTGCTCAGTGTTGTGGTGAACCTTAAACTGCTCTAATAAACTTTAAATTGTAACTACAAAGTAAAAAAAAAAAAAAAAAAATCAACATCTAGTAAGCACAGAGCTTCAAGGGTGAAAAAACCAGGTCTGTTGGAAAGAAATTAAATTTAACATTTTTATTATTCTTTTTGAGTAGTAAAAATAATTTTTAAGCCCCTGTGAAGAAATATTCTTCATGTAAAAGGAGTACATTAAAACAACATATTTAACCTGAATTATTCAGATGGGCTACTGACCCTGACTGAGTTTTGCTTAAGGACAAAGACTTTTACATTCTGAAACTTTGGGTTCATGTAAGCACTCAAAAGTTTCAGATAAAACTAATTAGATTCATCACGATGGAGAAAAGATACTCAAATCAAAACATTATCTGGTTTGATTCACCCGTCATTGCCAGGGAGAGACTTTCTTAGAGACAGATCTTTTATTTTGTTGGTTGCATAAATTTCTCCCAGACTTTCTCCACTTACTAAGAATCTTCTAACAAAGTGAAAGTTCCTCATCTTTTTTAATCCAGGGAAAATAAACAAATATGTTACAAGATATTTTAGGGTTTGATTTTGATATTTGGAGTTGAGACATGACTGCCTGCAAGTCATTATAATTTTTGAGAGACAGAAGAACCATGTGAGAAATCATAGATTCAGTAAAAATTAAAATTATTAGTGTATGTTTTATTAAGTGTCAAATTAGCACTTTACATAATCATGGCATTAGATGTTTGAGATAAATCTTATAAATTGCCTAACTTATTCCCTCTACAGATGAAGAAATGTGGAAATGGAATGAATCAGATATCCTGCAGTAGTATTACAGATAGTAGTATGCCTTTTTACTCTTAATGCTCTAACATACATTTAAATAGTACAATATATTTTTTTTCAATTATTTTTAACAAATAATTTACCAATATCATAATTTTACTTCATTTTTAAAATAATTTCTTTTATTTTTTTTAATATTTTACTTACTTATCTGAGAGAAAGAGAGAGTGCATGCTCAAGAGAGAGCACAAACAGTGGGAGAGGGGAGCAGCAGAGGGAGAGGGAGAAGCAGGCTTCCTGCTGAGCAGGGAGACCAACATGGGACTGGATCTCAGGATCCTGGGATCACGACCTGAGACCAAGGCAGACACTTAATCGACTGAGCTACCCAGGTGCCCCCAGTACCAAAATTTTAATTTACGGGCTTATTTCAACCATTTACATACTTTTCAAGCCATGTAATATAAGAAACAAAACACATCAAGCCTCTAGGCTATTGTGTGGCAAAATACTTTAATATTAGGAATAGGGAATGCCAATGTGTCAGCAGTGGTTTTGGTCAGTTAAAATGTTCAAGAAGCAGAATTAATTCTATTAAGCCACTAGGGTACTATATAATGCATGGCGCTAATTACTGAACTGAAAAAGATTATGCTATTTTCAGACAGGCCTAATAACTCTCTTAGGGCAGCAATTAAGAAAGTTTGAGTCTGTGCTTTAAGTCCTTTCCTGACTGAAATGAGATTCTGGTGGGAAAACCATTATTTAAAGGGCCACGAAAAGGTCAGTCATGGTCACGTATTATTGTTGAATGCCTTAACATCAGCAGAATACCACAGATGCAGAAGTTGAACCAAGGTTCAGATTGCTGATGTTACCAGGCTGAAATGGATAGCTATCATCTTACAAGTTGTTGAAGACACGGAAACACTGAAAATCTATCTAAAAATAGAAATATTTGTAAATTATTTTTGAGAGAGTGCCAAATCATCTTTATTAACTGCCTCTTTCAAAACTTTTTTTCTTTTTTTTTAGGGAAAGTAGAATGGTCACTTTTTTTTTTTTAAAGATTTTATTTGTTTATTTGACGGACAGAGATCACAAATAGAGAGGCAGGCAGAGAGAGAGGGGGAAGCAGGCTCCCCGCTGAGCAGAGAGCCCGATGCGGGACCCGATCCCAGGACCCTGGGATCACGACCTGAGCCAAAGGCAGCGGCTTAACCCACTGAGCCACCCAGGCGCCCCAAAATGGTCACTTTCATCGTCTATTTAAATCTAGGTGCCGTAATGGTTCTGGTCTGATGATGGTTAAGTAAAGTACCACTACTGTTATGCCAGGGCTGAAAAAAGGCAAAACAAATATTAGTGCAGAAATTTTAGCCAAAGTTCACAGAAATGATAATTACTTTTTTTCTTTCTCAGTGATTTATTTTCAAAGGGTTTCTTTATATTTTTCATTTCAACAAATATCTACTATGTGTCTACTGTGTGTAAAGCACTGTAGGACACGGGTCAGGAAGACACAAATGATGCAGACTGCCTTTCAGAGTCTTGTTTTTAACCCACAAATATCTTTCAACTGAATTTATATCACTATATAATAAACGAATGGTTATGATTGCTGCAATAGTTTTTTTCATTTACAAATAAAGAAATCTGAAAGACTCAGCAATTGTAACAAACCCATTCATTTCCCTCCTTCCTGGTGCCACCACCACAGTTAAGACAACCAGTTACATTGGCTGCCTGGATTGTTCATGATATCGTCCTAAAAGCTCACCTGCCATCAGGGGCAAACCCTACAATCTATTGTCAGCAGACAGCGTTGCAGAAGAGGGTAACCAGTAATCTTCCTATATCAAAACTCTCCTCTGGTGGTTCCTTAATGCTCTCAGACTGGAACTTTGTCATTTCTCTGACACTTAGAACAGTGCCAGCTTGCAGAGTAAAAACTCAATAGATAGGCATTGAATGGATAAATGCATTGATAAATGAATAAATGAATGAACGTTGCCTGAAATTAGCAAGTTGGTGAACCAGATGTAAAATCTCTGTACCATGACTTTAGTGTAATTTTTTGTACAGAGTATAAGAATGAAGAAATTTAACATTATTAACATATTTCTTGGTTATTAAAATATGCAAAATATTGAAATGTTTATATTTTACTTGTATTTATTGAATAAGGATGATTTTAACTAAGAAACTATCAAAAATTTGTTAACTTCTGGAGAAGACTAAAAGTTTAAAAGTTTAAAACAATCATTTATTTAATATTCCCACAACTTGAAATAGTTTATATTATCTCCCAAGCCTAACCACAGGGAAAATTTCATGTATTGAATTGCATTTTTGCAGGTTTTTATGCTTATAAACTAAGTTTTTATGTTGGTGACAATAAAACATGACTTAAATTATAAGGCTATGTACCTGGTACAGTCAATGACCCAAAAGACAATATATAAAGAAATAATTTCATTAGGAAATATTCTTATTTTCCTTCCTTAAACAGATCATATATTGAAGATAATGCTATTTTTTTTATTAGAAAATACTGTATCATTCCCCCAAGTAGTTTTTCTTCTTTTTTTCTACCCATGGAGCAGAAAAAATCATGAAAGCCCTGTCCAGTGATTCCTATCTTTTACATCTGCTGACATTAGAAGAGACTTATCTCTTGGTAACTCCCACAAAATGTCCATCTCTCCCCAATCCATGTATTTTGAATTTTTACGGCAGAAAACAAAACAAAACAGAGAAACAAAACAAACAAACAAAAAAAAAAAAAAAAGAAGAAAAAGTACAGTTTCCTGACACTGTCATGCCCTTGTATCACTTTGAATCTGTGTACATTCTCTTTCTCCAACACCCACCTATAGTTTTTCTCCTGCTCAACCACGTGAAAAGCCCTGCTGAGACACCCACCCCTGGAGAGCCCTCCTTAACATCCTTCCCCCATACTGTCCTAATCATATGTGGAGAGCTGGTATATTTTACATGCATCATTCTCTGTTTTGCTTATTTGCTTACTGACATGTTAATCTCCATTAGACTGGGGATTTTCAAAGATAAGAGTCTTTTTTGTTTTGGGGGGGGTCTTGTTTTTGTTTTTACTTTTCTTTTTGTTTTTGTTTTTAAGTGCTACAGCGGGAAGGGAGTAAGCTCCCAGCAGAGTGAAATCTGGAGCTAGGTTTTGGTGGAATTGTTAACAGAATGCATTGCTAAAAATCTCTCAGGCCCCAAATTTGCCCTGCATTTTGATACATGACCCATGCACTTCAATAATGATATGACTTCCATGAGAAAATAGTCATCTCATTTTGCTCTCATCCTTCTCACAGTAGACAGTAGTGGTAGGAACACGGTGACTAATCGAGTATTCAAAAGGAGCACTTTAGTTCTATTTGGGGATGAATGCCACATGCAATCTTCATCAGAGAGCTTTAAAGGCACCATCTTGGAATGGATGGAAGCCTGCAATTCCACAGAATGAGAGCAGCAGGTGGAGACACCCTGAGCACAGGTGGAGACATGCCCTGACATCAATGAAAAGACTAGATGTCCGTTTGTCTTATCAGCTTTGCTACCTGAAGGTACCCCCACAAACCCACAGTACTCTTATAAACAGTGTACATGGGAATATCAGTGAATGTCACCAAACAAAGTAACCTAGTTTTGAGAAAAAAACAAACAAACAAACTCTGGGTTATTCTTTAACATTCTACGAGATGGTTTCTTGAATTTAACTTAAAATTAACAGGATCTATTCACATATCCGAAAATAGAGAATTCAATGCTTTCAATCCTTACCTAGGACCAGTCTCAGAGCCAGACACAAATTTAAAGCCAAAAATCCACATCTGTTTTTTCTTTTCATTAGGTGCAGAAAACAACCACAAAACCTCTGTCTGAAGTATAAACTGGGAGAGCAACTAAAATAACACTGTCCTGGCTGGTTCATACACATCTGCTTAATAATACACAAATAAACAAACGAAATCACTATGTATCTGAAATGCTTTGCAACTTTTGCTCTTATTTTTCATAAGTCTAGTTTCATAAAGAATGTGACCATCTCATTTCACAGACGCTATGATCCTCTCTTATCTCCGCTGTCAATAAGGCGATGAACAGAAGGAAGAAAACCTTCCTATCAACAGCAGAAGCATTTAATATTTAGTGGTACATATATGTAGGTAGGTGTACACATAATAAAATATGTTGAATAAACAAGTGAAGTCCAGACCCATTGAGAATAAAAGATGAGTGTGGTCATGTTCATATCAGAACAGTGCACTACATTTAGAATTCAAAGATTCCTCATTTGATTTCACAAAGCACTTATTGCTTTTTGTCCCTAAAACAAATAAAGATTTTCATCTTCTTCCTAGAGTGTCCCAGAGAACACACTACTTGCCAGCAGTTAGATACAGATAAAGATACAGATATATAGATCCAGATGTAGATGGACTTATTAGTAGAAAGAGAGATACCTTAATTGTAGTCGTGTGTGCTCCAGGGTATTCTTTTTCTTCCAGTGTTGACCATCTTTCTATAAATTTGGATACCAGGGAATCATCATAGTCCACTATCTGAAATCCAGAGACGTTTGCACCTCCAAACTGAATTTTTAATAGGTCTCCATCAGTAAATCCCTAGACATAGAGCACATATGTCAGGCTCTCCATTAAGACTCAAAGAGAACTTAACATTTACCCAATAACTCCATACATTGTGGTTTTACAAATGTCAAAGAACACATGAGATATAAAAAAGCCTGGAGGAAATGTTTCGTGTATTTATCAACCAATATTCTGCACTAGTACCTACTGTCATCTTGGCATCACAGCGGATCCTTAATCAATGATTGTTTATTGGTTGTACTCACATAAAAGCTCTCCATTTTACTGAGAAATCTTCCGTGGATAAGTACGGGTTTTATTTATTCAATCTACAACAGAGCACTACCACATAGTTATAAATACTCAAGAACATAAAGCTAGTTCCCCAAGAGATATAACATAGTAAGCAAGTTATTCCTATTTTAATTGTTCATTCTCATAGGTGATAAAACATCTTTAAAAGGAGAACGGAAGGTACTAAATGCCTAATCATCATTTGCAAACACTCAAACAATATCCATATTAAGTACGGAGCTTAACTTTTTATAAAATATGTGAAAGTTTAAAAATCAATCACTTATTATAATGAATTCAGTCATTAGTAAAACGTTCATGTGGTGCTGCCATTAATTTCAAATATTGCACTGTCATAAATTCTATCTTAATTTGAGAGGACATTATCTCAAGGACGAAGTCATGATTTTAATAAACCACAATTATAAGTATTTTTTACCTCATACATTTACTTCTCATTATTCTGCATAAGGATTGAAAATATCCCTGAATCTCAAATATGGGAGAATCTTTTCTTTGTTATTGATTTTAAAAACCCATTTTAGTACTATTTGTGTAAAGAAGCATAATTACTTCATTACTGGGTCAAATTTTTTTTATTGAAATAATGCAAATAGTGCAAGAATATATATAACAAAAGTCACAGATTTTCTTCTCTGCCCCGTCCATGCTCCAGTTAAGCTGCTTCAAAACAAGCAATTTCAGTAATTTTTGTTTTTCATATATTTACCTCCATATTTCTGCACATATTTTCTCTATTTTTTCTTAGTTTATCAATTTTAGATATCTTTATTGAGTTTCTGCTTATGTGTGATGTGTATATAATTCATCCACATTTACCTGCTCACCCAGGTAAATTTTCATGTTCACAGTTATCATATTTATAATTCTGTTATTCAGAGCAGTCAAATAATGTGGTATGACTGTATTTTCCTTTTTTTTTTTTCTTAAGAGAGAGAGAGCACTAGTCAGAGGGGAAAGGCAGAGAGAGAGAGAGAGAGAATCTTAGGTAGGATCCATGCTCAGCACAGAGATGGGGCTTAGTCTCACAACCCTGAGATCATGACCTGAGTGGACATCAAGAGTTGGGAGCTTAACTAACTGAGCCACCCAGGTGTCCCTGCATTTTCCTTCTTGAGTAGTATCTCACTCTAATGTTAATCATTGCTTCAGTTTTTTCACTACTATAGTTTTCTATGTACCTATTCTTATTTTTCTCTACTTACTCCATGAGAACTTTTCATGTTTATATGAGTAAATCTTTTTTTAAGTAATATCAAAAATATCAAATAATCTATTTCTCTTTTTTCTGAATATTTAATTTATAGGAGACCTGAATGCTGCAATTTGAATTGATGCCTCTCTCCATCTCTTCTGCAACTGTTACTCTGGAGTGTCCTTTCACCATGTTGCTGACTTGTTCTCTCACTTCCTGGATCACTAATCTCTCATGTTTTACTCCCTTCTTCTTCCAGAGTGCTCAATAGTTTCTCAGACACATTGGAGGTAAATTCTTTGAGACACTGAATGTCTCAAGATATCTTCATTTTGCTCTGACACTTGATTACTCTCATAAGAAGACAGTGTTCCACTGACTTTTATTGTTCCTAGTGAAAAATACAATGTCATTATTTCTAATTATTTTTTGTATGTGACCTGCTTCATATTTCTCTCTGCCTTCTCCTCCTACCTGTCCGAAACTTTCAAGATCTTCTATTGATCTCTGAAATTTCATGATGACATTTTCTTTGAAACATAAAAGAAGTCTCTTTTCTTTCATTGTTTTGTGTAGACAATGGGCATATTTGTGTCATCGAGTCCTGGGAATTTTTCTGAATGTTATTTGATAATTTCTTCCCCCTGCCCTCACTGTCTGTCTTTCTAGAATGCTTATTATTATGACATTGTAACTATCTAAGATTGAACATCTAAGTTTTTCGCAGGTTCCCTGTACATACCACCTCATACTGTATTGTCATTTTGTTACATAATCTAGAAGATTTTTCTTAAACTTATCATCAAAGTCATATAATTTTACTTGTAGTAGAAAAAAAGTTAACTTTCCATAATTCTTTCTTATTCTCTGAGTTTTTCCTCTTTTTCATAACATACTTTCTCTCTTCTTTATGGATAGTTAATTTTCTCCTATTACTCTGCAGATACTCTTTACAATTTTAAACATTTTTCTTGTGTGTTTTCTGCCTGCCCTGTTTCTGTTTATTCATTCATTTATTTGTTTTGTATTACATCCTTCATGGCCCAGACTTTTCTCAAATACCTGATTCTCCTTGGCTATTTAACACTCAGACAATAAAAGATTTCTTGGAATTTCCATGTGCTTGGCGGAGGCTACCTGATGAAGTGCTTCACTGTATGGTAGTCAGGTCAGGGTGGATTGCAGTACTTTC
Source organism: Mustela lutreola (assembly GCF_030435805.1). Taxonomy (NCBI): domain Eukaryota; kingdom Metazoa; phylum Chordata; class Mammalia; order Carnivora; family Mustelidae; genus Mustela; species Mustela lutreola. The sequence goes on along the minus strand of NC_081290.1, from coordinate 127,862,936 downwards.
TGTCCATATCTAGGTTGAAGAAATGAAAACTGCCTCCCTTTATGACCACTTCTTCATCACTTTATGTACAAATTATCCTTTTAAATGCTGTATCAGGAACTTAATCACAATCTGTGTTTTGGGAGCCTAATCAATCATTACCTGTTCCTGAGGAAATTCATCAATAGCTGTATCTGAGGACTTTTTTTTTTTAATCACCACCTCATTTAACACTCATTAGACCCTAGACAGAGAAAGGGAGATGTCTCCAATCGAGAGTCTGGAAGATGAAAGCTTTTCAACTCTGAATGGCATTCTTCAATTTTAAATGTCAGTGAAAATTTCAAGTGCCCTCTAAATTCTCAGAAATTGCAACACTCCTCAGATACTTTGAACTTACTGACTCAATGAAAGTTCCATACGGTGAAGATGCCAAGTATTCAGGAATGGAAAAGCAGAATTTGAATTCAGATAAAATACAAGCCATGTTCCTCCCTAGAAGATGACAGCAACAGGCACATGTTTTCTATTTTCTATTTTTTTCCCCACTTTGGTCATCTGTACATTTCTTTCCATTTCATAGCATCAGATATCAACTCTCAAATTGATGAGCCACCTTCTGTTATTATTTCTCAATGTTCCAATATAATCTTCTCCATCTGGACATTTTTAAAGATCACGGCTTTCAATGTGGCTCTGTGTTGTTCATCAAATGGCACAATTCACACAGGGGACTGACTGTCCAGGCTGTTCCCTGCACAGAATGTGGTTCTGAAGAGAGTGAATACAGAGCTTCATTTATTTTAACCCCTGCTTCTCTGGTAGGGAGTCATTTAGGATCTGCAATATCATATCAATAGATAAATTCTAATGAGTTTTATAATAGCCATTTCACTGGCAAACATGGTTTTGGGATGGAAGTCTGCATACACAAATTATCTGAACAACCAACTTCTACTAATAACATGCAGATTTGAGATTTAATATTCTAAATCACTGGTGCCACCTTCTAGTGAAAACAGCATTTATTAGTTATAAAGTTTTTTCGCCCATCATTACTAGAAATAATGTCTTCTGATAGAACAATAAAATATTCCAGAAACTACCTACAGAAACAAATCTACAGGGGTGCCGGGGCTCAGTGGGTTGAGCGGCCAACTCTTGGTTCGGCTCAGGTCACGAACTCAGGGTTATGACATAAAGCCCCGAGTAAGGCTCCATGCTGCTGAGTGAGCATAGAGCCAGGTTGGGATTCTCTCTCTCCCTCTCTCTCTGCCCTTACCCTCCATCCCTCTTTCTAAGAAAGAAAGAAAGAAAGAAAGAAAGAAAGAAAGAAAGAAAGAAAGAAAGAAAGAAAAGAAAGAAAGAAATTAAGTCTACATTTGAGTAAATATGAGACCTTTCCAAAGTCTTATTATGCTATTTAGAATAAGCTCTCATTTTCTCCCTCTTTTTCTATCTTCTTGAGATTGAGGAGGGCAGTTTTCTCAGTCAAGTAAGATCAGACTTCATCAAAGAACATAAAACTTTGCAACAGTAAAGGCTTAAGGTCATTTTACTACTGATCTGAAAACTATTTTGAAAAAAAATGCCTAACAATAATTCTAACTTGGCTCTGATTATACTTAAGAGAAGGAGATACAATCAAACACTTAGATGTTCAGTGTAATCATAATTTGACAGAAAGCCCAATGAAAAAGTGAACAGCTACAGGGATTTAATGTCATTGTCTTGCTTTCATAGTAAATAGAAAATCAGAAATAAATAAAAATTCTTGACATCTGAAGCTTTAATTTTTCACTAAGATGTATTTTCACAAATGTGTATTTATCTCAAATACTATGTTTACTGAAAACTTTAAAGGAATGCACAAAGGAAAAAATTATGAAACATTGTGATGGTGAGAAACAAGAAGAAATTTGAACAATTGAACTTTAGATATTTTTGAAAACTTTTCCATAATTAAATATGCCTTCTAAAACAATTTATAAAATTTGTCAAATATTTCTTACATCATTTATAATAGGAAATTGATTAGAGTATATAAAGTGGGAAGTCAGTCTAAAACACAAACTGAGAAAAACATTGTTACTTCTAATTGATCAATATAATCAAGATATGTTTTTAAAAGTATCACTGATAAATGCTGGTCATTCAAAACTATTTTCTAAGTATCTCTATTAAAATTAAAAATATCAATTAATTTACCTACCAGATTTGCAATGATATAATGGTAACCTTTAACATGTTTTCCAATGGTAATAACCTAACAAAGGTAAAGAAATAATTATTTAATACATACATATAATAAAATTATAATTATTGATGTTATAACCTAACTGAGGAAAAAAGTGGAATTTTATCTACTATGTTTTCTGATATCTTGTGATGGGTCCTATTTGACAAAATATAATTCTCAAATACAATATATACAAAATATAATTCTCAAATACAATAATACTTCTCTCAGGAAAAAGTAACAATACATTGCAGTGCTTTATAAATGCTATCTTTCAAAAAGTCAATAAGTAAACAAATAATTATTTCAGTTTTGTCTTCGGTGAAAATAAAGTCACAAGATTTTAAGAAATGTAAAATGAAAAGAATATTGAATCCATAAGTCATAATTTTATTTCTGTAAAAACTATTTTTCTAAAACATTAGACAACTGAAATCAACACCTGAGATTTTTATACTTACACACGGACACTTAAATTTATAGTAGAACATTAATTTAAAAATTACTAATAAGCATATAAAAGAATTCTTAAATGAATTTATAAAATAATATTCTCATCTTAAGAGTCTTGAGATGCTTGCAATTTAGCTCAAATAAACATGATTATTTCCAGCTTGAGGCAGCAAAGCATCAGAGAAACTAATCTTTCTCCACAAATCTAAGTCAAAACTCAATAGCGAGATAAACATATGATGGAACACGAGGCTGAGGTCTAATTGGTAATGCTCATGAGAGTTTGGGACATTACAGAATCAGTGTGACTTGTCACTGATCTATAGCAATTCAAGAGAGTAAGACATTGGTGAAATGGCCATGCTGTAGTCCAAGTACTTAGGTATTCAAATGTAGCTTTTATTTTTAAGAAAATTTCACACCAAAAGAAAGCAGGAAATGCCACGGCTGCAGAGAAACATTCAAACCATTAGCTCATTTCCCTGATGACACAGTTTTGGTGACTTCCCATTGCTTCTAGCATAATAAGCAAAATCCTTAATTTATGCTACAAAGTCCAGTAATCTTGCAAGCTTCTCCAGGCCCTCTTTTTCCACTCTGTATACTAGGGTCTCATTGGCCCTCCTTTTAAGTATTTTTGTACACAAAAAGGCTTCCTTCCATCACCTCAGGACTTCACATATTCTGTTTCCCTGCTTGGAAAGCTCTCTCAAGCACCATATCATTTGTCTTATTAATGCTTCAGGCACAAGGCATCTGAGCCCAATATTACCTCCTAGGAAAGGATTTCCTTGACCTTCTCTTATCCCAGACAAAGTCAGATACTCTGAAGCAATGCATTTAGTTAAAGAACCCGGGCAAAATCTTAGGAAAGATTCCACCAAATGCCCCTTTGATGTTAAGTGATAGCTATTTGGAAGAGAGTTAGGGCTTGTATCATTTCTAACCTATTTTTATGTTATACAGCTAAATCACTTTTTCCAAGAAAATGAACCCTCTGTATTGAAAGGAAAATTGCAAAGAAAAGATGTCCTTCTGCATGAAAAATATATTAATTAGCATCACTTGAATTGAATTAATTTTGTCCTTCATACTTCCTACTGTCATCTGTTGGTTCTGTTTATTGTTCACTCTACTTTCTGAATCATGCATGCCTTCCTTCTGGGAATTAAAAACAAACAAACAAGCAAACAACAACAACACAAATCTTATAAACGGTGCTACCAGTAGTTGAGTAGAGCGTTCACTGAAATGGGGGGTGGGTATGAAAATTCAGTAGTAGCTCTGCCTCTACATAGGAATTCATGTTGACCATACCATCATATTTTTGGTTTATAATAATAATTAACACTGCACTAACAATAGTAAACTTATATTGATTTCTAAATGTTTCTGATGGCTGAGTCCCTTTTCCACCCAATCACAATCAGAAATACGTAACTCTAAGGTTTTATTGAATGATAAAATTTTCATAATCAAGAAAAATTGGTTCTCTTTCTAATTTTAAGCTATTATAACAGTAAAGTTTCATCACTTCTGTTCTCTTATAAGTATTTATAGAGTGAATAAGTAAATACTGTTTCTTTTTCTTTAAATGTAGTTTAATCCCACTTTTTGCTTGGGTCACTCTACTCCTTGAAGGTCTTCCATGATCTCCTAATCTAAATTTTTTTGTAATTTTTTCATAACATCCTGTTCTCTTCATTCATATATACCACCACTATAATTGCATATTAATTTATGTAAATATATCATAAATATTTACCTTAATGGGGTTGCCTGTTTTATTTAACATTACTTTCTTGGATCTACCACAGTGATTGTCTGGTAATATTATACACCCAAGGAAATTTACTGAATGAGTAAATGAATGAAAACAAGCCAGACAAATGCTGCCAGTGTGTGAACCCTCCATAGATTCTCCTTTCCCTGTTAAAGATAGGTTCTTCCTCCACCTCTTAGACCACATTGCTTTCTAACTTGTAGAACTACAGTGTGACATGTAAAATTTGCCTTCCCCTCTAAACCATGGGTTAGTGGAGTACAGCTATTACTATTCCCTGTCTTTGCACATTTCATTCTAGACACAGAGGATGTCTGTAGTTAATGTTTGCTGAATGATGCAACCAACCATTGTACACACTCATTTAATAATTCAAGAGTATCTTATGAAAATACAATAAACTTGTGCAAAGTCTCTGTACCTTTTGAATGGCTGTCCATATGAACATTTAATCATCATATATTTGTTTCAACATATTCCACATATTCCCAATTCTCCTATAGTTTCCATCTTCTAGTTTTGGAAAAATAATTATTTTCATGTAGACTTTCACCAACATTTATTATGATGATCCATGAATACATAAATTCTTTAAAAAAAGACTAGTGACTATTATTAAGATTCAGTTTTAATGAGAATCTCCTATGAAATTCAAATGAGTTGCTGAGGATCACGTTTGAACAGGAGACCTTCAGGTTAAAACAACCCTAACTTCATCTCCTGAGACAAGAATTAAGACTTTTTCACTGAAATGTTCACCTCTCTGGCATAAAACATTTAGCTCTTTTTCATAACAAGTTAGTTTATCCGGTTATTTAATATTTTATGTGAGATTAATTTTGTATGTCTTAGGGCCTGTATTATTACATATCAATTAAAGCTACATCAACATTTATGCTTACAAAATGTTTTGTGCTATACAAATGGTGAATTAATTTTTTACTTAAAACCTAGAAGGGCCGAGAAATGCATACTTAACTGCATATTTTTCTTCCAGTCCTATATTATTCCAAGGAACTAACAGCCACTACATACACACAAACACACACACACACACACACACACACATTTATCAGTTGAGAAAAGAAGCAGATACCCAGTGAAGCAGATCTTAACTCACTAAATCATGATGCTGCTTCACCAACATCCCTGGTCATTTACCCTACATATAATATAGTGAATCTTATTTTTATCATTAGGGTATTACTGAATAGCTGTCCTATCCTAAGAGACCTTAAATAGAATCAAAGTGGTATGGTAAGCACAGATAAAACATCCTTATGTCCAGTAAACTTCTCAAACAGCAAACACAGACTGAATATGTCTCCCCCACATATTTTAATTTCATAGATTAATATTTTTATAGTGACACAAAGCCCACCTAGCAGGAGGAAACAAAAATCTTCGAAAAATAAATACAGGCTTTCTCTGAAGACACAGATGTGTTCAGACAACATAGGCTCAATGTTCCATACTGTGCTCTAATGTTTGATGTTCTCCATGTTTTGCCACAACTACTCACTTCTCTCTTAGAACCCCAGCCTTATTTCCACTTAATTAGTGGTCATTTCTTTATCTGTAAAATGTTCAACAATTTAAATTTTAAATTTCCAACTAAAAATCAAACCTTAAGGCAATGCTTATCATATAGAACATAAGACTCAGTAGCTACATATTGAATATAGTTAATGATTAGTGTGGTGTGTCAGCATGATTGAAGACCATCTGCTATTGCTAACTGAAACCAGAGGTAATTTAATTGATGACCTTTGCTTCATCCTACATAAACCATAAAGGAAAAACTGCTGTTCAGCACCTCACACGAATACTGGCTGCAAATGCTGACACCGCACGCACATTCTATATTTGGTGCTATTAGAAAACAGAGTAGCCAACCTGGTCTACGATGTCGTTTACTTTATCCCGTTCACAGTCCAGGATTACACGCCGTTCCTTTTTTAACTCCAGATCTTGAAAGAGTGATCTGTATGTCTCATCTTTCTTGTCATTGTTAATGTTTCCCACATTGATAGCAGTCACTTGCCATTTCTTTTCCGCAGCAGAATCCAGTACAGCTTGCAGTGTTGATAAGCCTAGTAAGGCAAAGAAAAATGATGACCGAAAAAGATACTTGAATAACTCAGAATTACGTTGTGAAATTGACAGCAAATATATTTTTAAGTCTGATATTTTTGTGCAACTGAGGGGATGTTGACTCCTCTAAAAAGCTACAGTGAAGATCTTTATCAACATTGAATTATTTCCGCTTCACATCAAAAACTCTTTTATCTATATGCTATTGTTCTGATGGAAAGAACCATATTTTGGGAGGGATAGTCTCCCCTTCTTTCAGCTCTTTCAGCTGTTTCTTTTGGATATTACCAAAGAGTAATGTCTGTGATACCTTTGGTTAATGTGAGATCAAAGACATGACACACATTTCTTTCTCTTACAGAATGGGAAAGACTGTTTCTTTACATATGACAACCTATCATTTCATATTAACATTGTCAAGAAGATGTTAAATGAAAATGTTGCAAACATTTTCAGAGAGACAAATCTACATGAGTCTCTGTGAGCATACGAGCCAACAATCTCAATGAGGCTGTTATATTTCCTCCTATTGTCTTCCAGTCAGCCGTTGTTTTCCTCAGCCTTCTGTCACATCATGTTTTTGTTATTGGGACTGATTCCATAGAGATTAAAATGTTCACCTATTAACCAGATGGTAGCAGTTAGTTTTCTAGCTCAGATTTGTTACATTTACTTAACTTTTCAAATGTAAGACCTGTTTACTATATATCAGTAACTTTGCTTATAACATCGTATGACTTAGAAAATTTCTTTTTATTTTTAATAAAAATATATTACTTTATACATAGGATTGAGAAGGAAAATAATTAGAGAACTTATTCCCTAAAGTTAAATCTTCAGTTTAGCACTAGGAAAAGCAGTACATAAACTTGTCTTCCACATCACTTCAACTCTTCACAGCCAACCTAAATTCATCATTTCTATTAATAGCTTAATGAACAACACAAAATCTGGGCTCCAAAAAGAATTCAGGGCTCATCACATCTCTTTCTGATTCCAGAAAGTCCTACATCTTTCTCAGAAGAATGCTAATTTCTTTTTAGCCATAAAATGTGGGATTTACCTAATATGATCACACTACTCTATAAATTTTATTCACGTACTACACTTTATTTTCAATCTATTTACTATGGCAAAAATATGTGCATTGTAAAAAAAAAAAAAAACTACTAAACCTGGAAACAGCATTAAAAATTGTATTGATTCAATACTGATCAAGAGTATATAAGATTAGCTTAGAACATCTTGTGATACAAAATGCAGGGAAGCTCTCCAAAACTATCAGAGTTGTCTCAAAAAACCCAGGAGCCAATGTGATGAAGATCAAGTAAATTTGAGGCAATTTGGATATCAATAGGAATAATAACTGCAAAAGACTTAAATATATAACGTATTTTAAACCCATGAATTCTTATTAATACCTAAAATTATAAACTACCAAAACTGAAACAGCAAGAAATAGAAAATTTGAACAGACTGATAGCCAGCAAAGAAATTGAATCAGTGATATTTAAATACATATAAATATCTGGTTGCCTTTGAAGAATACTAGGAGCTGAGTTATGATTTTGAAACTGGTAAATAAAGGAAAAGAAACAAGCATTTTCTTACCCCTCCTTTATGACCTATACTCAGGGTAATAATTAGTTAAGACAGCTTTTCCTTTTTTGGAAAACCTCATTTGTCCAACTGACAAATCAGAAATGATGAAGGAATATAGATTCAGAATTACAACCATCTTTTAACATATAGTGAATTAATGAATCAAGGTAAAAATCATTAACTGCTGCTAAAATGCAGAAGTTACCTGTCTCTAAATGGGAATAGTTAACATCATCTATGGAGTATTCCTGCCAAAAAATAAACATGGATCTTGCCAGACTTCTAGATCTAGCTGCCGATTTATAAGGAATATGTGGCAGAGTAATATGCTAAATATCAGAGTGTTGCAATCATCAAATTGAAAATCTACATATGTTATTAAAGACTTAAGAAATATATAAACCAATTGGGGGATAAAGACCTCATTTTTATTTTGACTCAAATAAACTGTGGGGAAAAATAGATGATGAGATTAATGAATTACTGTAAACCTGCATACAATAATGACATTGTGGTTATATCACAATACAAACTGAAATATGTACGGATGAAATTACATGATGACAGGTATTTGTTTCAAAACAATTGTGAAGGACAAGGGATATAGATAATAATACAAGAATTCCTTATACATTTGTCATTAACAAAGCTGAGTTAATGGGGTATCTGGGTGGCTCAGTGGGTTAAAGCCTCTGCCTTCGGCTCAGGTCATGATCCCAGGGTTCTGGGATCGAGCCCCAGATAAGGCTCTCTGCTCAGCAGGGAGCTTGCTTCCTCTCTCTCTCTCTCTCTTTCTACCTGCCTCTCTGCCTACTTGTGATCTCCGTCTGTCAAATAAATAAATAAAATCTTTAAAAAAACAAAGCTGAATTAAGAGTCCTTGGGGATCTTCATACTATTCTATTTTTTTTATATAATTTTTTATTTTTTATAAACATATATTTTTATCCCCAGGGGTACAGGTCTGTGAATCACCAGGTTTACACACTTTACAGCACTCACCAAAGCACATACCCTCCCCAATGTCCATAATCCCACCCCCTTCTCCCAAACCCCTCCCCCCAGCAACCCTCAGTTTGTTTTGTGAGATTAAGAGTCACTTATGGTTTGTCTCCCTCCCAATCCCATTTTCTTTCATTTATTCTTCTCGTACCCACTTAAGCCCCCATGTTGCTATTTTTTATTTAAAACATTTCATTGTGAAAATTTTAAAATAATTTATTTTTATTTCGAATTGGGAAGTTGAGCCATAAACTGAACTTAAAGGGAATTTGTGTTTTTGTTTTTTGACAAAACAACAATAATTGTTTCTTCCATCCAGTCATGTACCAAAAACAGGATACACAGGAATTTCTCAAAGAATAACTTAAACAAGAGACCACTTTCCATTGGAAAAAAAAAAAATCTATTAATGATAAAATCTCTTTTAAAAAATTCATGGATCACCTATGATTTCCACTACTTATAAATAAATCATTCTATGATATAATTCAAACCCTCTTCCTGTTTTTCATCATCAGTGAAGATAGAACATACAGCTGGCCATCATGATCAATTCAAGAGCTCTCAAAGTGCTTGAAAACAGTTATTAAATCTATCCAGTCTTCTTCCCCGAGTAGGAAAAATAGCTAATTTTCTAAACCTCTTTCACTATCTAGGTCCTACTTTTTCACAAATTTTAATCTTTATGCAAATAACACTTCCTTGTTACCTCCTTAAAAATATTACATCTATGAATGATCTTCCATATGCTATCAATGTCTTATCATATAACACTGCAATTCCTTTCTTCTAAGCAGAAATTATTTTTTGTTTTTATTTAATTATGAAGTTGACCACATATTAAAATTTCAAGTGGTGATGTTCTTGATATTCTATCTCATCTTTCAATATATATTACAAGAAATTTTAGATACAAATAATGATTTGTAAATCAGTTTAATCAAGTGATATTTCTATACCTAACATTGGCAGTTCATCTTGTTAAAAAAAAAAAAGGAAGATGATATTATGTAATATATATGAAGATGATATAATATAATATATTAAGAAGGCATTTAAAAAAATAGTTGAGTTTTCAGCGAATTCATTCTATGTGTCAAAAGTAACTCACAGTTGGTGTGGATTTTCTCTTATTCAAACTCTCAGAATTAATGTTTTGTAACCTATGAAGCCGAAAAACATTACATCCATTAAGAAGCTAAATAGCTCAAGTGGTGCAATATCAGATTTGATTAATTTAGTGTCATCATAAGACAATGAATAATATTAAATCATCTAGGAACAGCCAGAAGTAACTCACAATCCATAATATAGTCATAGTCTGACTCATGATTTAAAGAGATTGCTGTCCCATGCTTAGTAATCCATATTCTTAGACTTGTTTTTTCAGTAATAGTAACAGACCTCTTAGGCTCCTAACTTGATCTGTGTCTTCCTCACAACTAAGACTTTTGTGTTAATTCTGGTTAGTTTAAAATTAACAGATCATTTTAAAAATCACTGAAAATACATGTTACAACTATTGAGGTGAAATTAACCTCTTCAAACCTAACACAAATTCATTTCTTGGTCTCTTGGTACCACATTCTAATTAGGGGAAACAATATTACCTGAGATAATTACTCTTTCCTTTCCACACAAACTAGCATAAAATTATCTTCATAAATACCTCCATCTTTTAACCAGACTATAAACTTGCATGAACAGTGGGACTTCTTTAAAAATACTCATTTACTTCAAGTTATTAGTAACTAGTAATTGTTTTACTCTAGTATCTATACTGTATCAGGATATTTGAATTATAGCAGAAACTGATTTCTTTTTACCAAATTACTAAGAACAAAGAAAGCTTGAGATACACAGTTGTTCATCTACAAATTGGAAAGTTTAAAAAAAAAAAAAAAACAGAAAATTAACAATTCCTCCTAAATCATATACTTTAAAATGCATTTTAAAGTAACTCAAGAATATCACAAAGTCTAAAATTAAGTTCTAAACTCTATAAATTCTCAGGCTTTTGGCTAAAATAAAGAATAGCTAGACTATGTTTTGTTGGATTACATTACCACTTCAAATGCTTAATTGTTGCAAAACTAGTTATAGTTGTATAACCTATTTGTGAGCTGACAATCACCTTAAAACTCTTCCAAAGTATTACCATCAGTACTTCACAGTTTCATCTTGAGCTAGTGTTAGTAATACTGTGAGAGAATTATAGAAACATCATCAGCCCAAAGACAGGTAAAGTCTAAATGCTTTAATTGGTATATTAGCAGGTAGATTAAAAATGATTACTGCAAATAGGTATATTTCATTCAGCTCATTTCTTTCTTTTCAAAAATATTTTCTTTGTTTCATTTAAAATTCACTGCCCTTATTCATCTTTCAGGCACAGAAATTAGTATTTATGATCACTAAATCATGGCAGCATGCCTAGGCAGATTAGATTAACATACATTTCCCTTATTGACTTTCTCAGGAACATCTGAAAAGAAATTTATAATTTGGAAGTATTTTTATTCTATGCATGATTTCTTCTTGAAACTGGAATCAAGGAGCCTTCCCTTCAGGGAACAAATAGTATAGTTTAAAAGTAAAATCAAGACATAAATATATAAAGCATTAGTTCTAGTTTTACTTACTATGTATAGAAATGTGTTGTCTTACTTTATTGACACTGAACCAATAAATAAGAGACACATTTTGATTAAAGTCTTGGTTCAAATTTAATACATAAGGTGATATTTAATGCATATGGTTTACATAGGTAAACCATTATTCTATAGTTTCAAATGTATTGAAGATCTATCTACCTACTGTCTTTGAAGTAAGAATATGCTTTATTTTATTTTATTTTATTTTATTTTATTTTATTTATTTGGAAGAGAGAGCACACAGCAAGAGATGTGAAGAACACAAGCAGGGGGAGTGGGAGAGGGAGAAGCAGGCTTCCTGCCAAGCAGGGAGCCTGATGCGGGGCTTGATCTCAGGACCCTGGGATCATGACCCACGCCGAACACGACGCTTAATGACTGAGCCACCCAAGCACCTCAATAATAATGTGCTTTTAGGAAGAGCATTGGTTCATGAAGAAGTCACAGGATGCTGCAATATGGCTTGGATAAAGAGAAGACAGCGGTCCTAAAACATCACAGTCACCAAATGAACATTTTCAGCACTGCTCTCATGGGTAAACTTGAACTAGAAGATGCACTCTACAAAGACCAAGATGAATCCATGTCCTGCCTTGTTTATAATTGGGACATGGACTCCTGGACTTGTTGCTCAGCATTTTGATGGATGGTGGGAAGGAAGAAGGGTTTAAAGGGTAGTCTTAGTTAGGAGCAGTGCAATAAATAAGCATAGAAAAAAAATTTTTTTCATCCAGCTGATATTTGGGGCAGAAAGTTATGAGCCATTTTCAAGCTTTGGCCCCATGCTGCTCAAAAGAACATCAATTGGTATATTTAGAAATTAACATTTAATAATATAGGGGTGCCTGGGTGACTCAATTGGTTAAGGGTCTGCCTTCAGTTCAGGTTATAATCCCTTGGTCCTGGGATTAAGACACACATCAGGTTCCCTGCTCAGCATGGAGCTTATTTCTCCTTGTCCTTCTGTCCCTTCCCATGGCTTGTGTGTTTTCTCTCTCTCTCTCTTTCAAATGGATAATAAATAAAATATTTTTAAAAAGCCATTATGTTTTATTCTACACTAAGAAAATATTATTAAAATTTGAAAAAAAAAAAACAAAAAAACCCTGTATGCCAACAGATTGGACAACCTAGAAAAAAATGGATAAATTCCTAGAAACTATAAACTACCAAAACTTAAATAGGAAGAAATAGAAAATTTGAACAGACCAATAACCAGCAAAGAAACTGAGTCGGTAATCAAGTAATTCCCAACAAACCAAAGTGCAGGACCACATAACTCTTCACCTAGATTTCATAGGTGAAATCTACCAAACATTTAAAGAATAGTTAATATCTAGTCTTCTGAAACTATTCAAAAAACAGAAAAGGAAGGAAAACTTCCAAATTCATTTTATGAGGCCAGAATTACCCTGATACCAAAACCAGATAAAGACACGACTGAAAAAGAGAACTACAGGACAGTATTCCCGATGGATATTATCAATAAAATACTACAAAACTGAATTCATTTATATATTTTTAAAAGATCACTCTCCACAATCAAGTAGGATTTATTTCTGAGTTGCAAGGGTGCCTCAATAGTCACAAATCAGTCAATATAATACAGCACATCATAAAAGAAAGGATAAGAACCATTTGAACAATTCAAAATACACAGGAAAGAAAAAAAAAACCCTTTGACAAAGTACAATATGCAGACATAATAAAAAACCTAAACAAAGTAGATTCAGAGGGAATATATCTCAACATAATAAAGGCCAGCTATGAAAAACCCACAGTTAACATTATCTTTTTTTTTTTTTTTTTTTTTTTTTTTTTTTTTTTTTTTCAGTTAACATTATCTTTAATGGGGAAAAACTGAAACCTAATGTCAGGAACAAGACATGCATATCTACTCTCACTTTTATTCAGCATTGTACTGGAGTCCTAGTCACAGGAATCAGACAACAAAAAAAGATACCAAATTGGTAAGGAAGAAGTAAAACTTTCACTATTTGGAGATGACATGATACTGTATATAGAAAACTAAAAAACTGCATCAGAAAACTGATTGAACTCATGCACGAATTCAGTAAAATTGCAGAATATAAAATCAATGTACAGAAATCTCTTGCATTTCTATACACCAATAATGAAGCAGCAAAAAGAGAAACTTAAAAAAAAAACCTCATTTACAGTTGCACCCAAAATAATAAGATACCTAGGAATAAACCTAATCAAAGTGGTGAAAGACCTGTAAACTATAAAACACTGATGAAAGGAATTGAAGATGACAGAAATAAATGGAGACATTCCATGCTCATGGATTGGAAGAATAAATATTGCTAAAATGTTTATACTATCCAAAGCAATATATACACTTAATGCAATCCTTACTAAAATACCAAGAGCATTCTTCACAAAAATAGAACAAATAATCATAAATTTGTTTGGAAACACAAAAGATCCCAAATAGCTAAAGCAATCTTGAAAAAGAAATGCAAAGCTAGAGACATCACAATTCACGACTTCAAGTTACATTACAAAGCTCAAGTGATCAAATCAGTATGGTCCTGGGGCGCCTGAGTGGCTCAGTGGGTTGGGGCCTCTGCCTTCACCTTGGGTCATGGTCCCGGGATTCTGGGATTGAGCCCCACATTGGGATCTCTGCTCCATGGGGAGCCTGCTTCCTCCTCTCTCTCTCTCTCTGCCTCTCTGACTACTTGTGATCTCTATCTGTCAGATGAATGAATGGAATCTTAAAAAAACAAAACAAAACAAAACAAAACAGTATGGTCCTGGCACAAAACAGACACATAGATGAATGGAACAGAACAGAAAATCCAGAAATAAATTCACAATTATATAGTCAATTAGTCTTCGACAAAGCAGGAAAGAATATCCAATGGGAAAAAGTCTCTTCAACAAATGGTGTTGGGAGGACTAGACAGAAACAGAGAAAAGAATGAAATTTGACCACTTTCTCACACCCTACACAAAAATAAATTCAAAATGGATTAAAGATAAAAATGTAAGACCTGAAACCATGCAAATCCTAGAATTTGGAAAGGCAGTAATTTCTTTGACCTGGGTTATAGCAGCTTCTTTCTAGATGTGACTCCTGAGTCAAGGAAACAAAATCAAAAATAAACTATTGAGACTACATCAAAATAAAACGTTTCAGCATAATGAAGGAATCAATCAACAAAACTAAAAGGAATGGGAGAAGATATTTACAAATGATACATCTGATAAGAGACTAGTATCCAAAATACATAAAGAACTTTTAAATCTCAACATCCAAAAAAAAGATCTAATTAAAAATGTGCAGAAGACATGAACAGACATTTCTCCAACAAACACATTCAGATAGCCAATAGACACATGACTAGATCCTCATAATCACTGATAATCAGGGAAATACAAGTCAAAATTACAATGAGATATCACCTCACGCCTGTCAGAATGATTAAAATCAATAACACAAGGAACAACAGGTGTTGAAAAGGATGTGGCAAAAAAGGAACCCTCACAAATTGTTGGGAATACAAACTGGTAAAGCCACTGTAGAAAACTGGATGAAGGTTCCTAGAAAAGTTAAAAATAACCTTATGATCTGACAATTGTACTGCTGTGTATTTACCCAAATAATAATAAAAAAAATTCAAAGGGATACATGAACCCTTACGTTTATAGCAGCATTATTTGCAACAACCAAGACATGGACACAAGCCCAAGGATCTATCATTGATGAACTGATAAAGAAGATGTGTTATATATATATACGAAGAATGAAGTCTTGCCATTTGTAACAACGCAGATAGAGCTGGGGAATATAATGCTAAGCAAAATAAGTCAGTCGGAGAAAGACAAATACCATACGATTTCACTCACATGTGGAATTTAAGAAAACAAAACAAACAAGCAAATAGAAAAAAATAAGAGAAAGAGAGAGAGAGAAAGCAAGAATCAAACTCTTAACTTCAGAGAAGATGCCTACCAGGGGGTAAGTGATTGGAGGAAGGGTGAAAGAGGTGACAGGGATTAAGGACTGCATTTGTTGTGATGAGCACTGGGTGTTGTATGGAAGTGTTGAATCACTTTATTATACACCCAAAACTAATATAACAGTGTGTGTTAACTAACTGAAATTAAAATACTTTTTAAAGTTGAAAAAAATAAAAACTTATAATCCAAGAAGTAGAGAGAGTGCCACATCAAGGACAGACCAAATTGTTTAAAATTGAAGCATGTAGAGACACACTGAGATGAAATCATGGAATCTATTTTTAAAGCGTGCAAAGAAGGGGTAAAGAGAACAAAGATGCATGCTTACAATCTCATAACACTAAATAAGGAGGTGCTTCCTTGAAGGGTATGAAGTTAACAGCTGAAGATAAGAAAGCCAATCATACAATAAATGCACAAATGAACTTTTCAAAATGTAGTATGATGGCAAAGCTATAAAAACTAGGACAGTAATAAGAAAAAAACCTGGATAGCAAAATCCCATTCCTTAATCCAAGTAAAACCTAGGTAAAATCCTAGGTAAATCCTAGGTAAAATCCTAGTAAATCCTAGGTAAAAATGAAGTCTTTTGCTATTTTGAGTCTTATACTCTTACCTCTGAAAAGTTTCAGATTCATGTAACACTGTTCATATTAAAACAAGAGCAACCGGGGGCACCTGGGTGGCTCAGTGGGTTAAGCCTCTGCCTTCGGCTTAGGTCATGATCTCAGGGTCCTGGGATCAAGCCCCACATCGGGCTCTCTGCTAAGCGGGGAACCTGCTTCCCCTCTCTCTCTACCTGCCTCTCTGCCTACTTTCTTTATAAAAAAGAAAAAAATAAATAAATAAAACAGGAGCAACCACTTTATAATACCTTGGAAATGTGCCCATAAGGCCATTTTTGGCTTTAATATATAATACTTCACTTTAACATATAATACTGTAACTCTAATATTTTTCTCTCAAAAGATGTACTGAAACTCAAATCAGTTTGTAAAATTTAATGATGAGATTATCTTATCACTTCAGTTTCATTTAATATTTCCAAATTATGTATTTATAAAATCACTTCAAAATGTTTCATGTTCGTTTCACAATTTCATGGACTCATCCTTCTTCACCTGATCATCAACCAGAGCTTGTCCTCAGTATCTCTCTCCAAATACTAGAGTTTCTCTCTTTCTGTTTATGGCCTTATTGTCTATATGACTTTTCTCAAAAGTTCAGGTTCACCTAGAGGGAGTCACAGTGAGGGTGAAGTATACCCCTATTAGGGCCAATTTAATGTTAAAACCTGTTTAACTATTAGGGCCTGCTTAGCCAGAACAACTCCATATTGCCTAGGTAGCCATATTGTTGTTTACATGTTGTTTCATTCCGGGAATAAACGCCCCAGTAGTTCCTGGTATGGTTCCGGGTAGAAGCCACGTACCTTGTGTTTGCGGTTATGCCCTATAAAACCAGTCTGTGAGATTGGGAGCGGGTCGCTCTCTTCGGAGGCGGCCTTGGCCGGTCAGTCTGACTTCTAATGCTGGGTATAGAATAAGGCTTTGCATAACTTTCACTTCATCTCACACTCGTTCCTTTGATAATGGACCCCACAGTAAAAATGCCACCTTCAGCTTTGTCAAACAGAATCATCTTCTGATCCTTCAATTTAGCCAGTGAGATTCGGGTTCTCAGATCATCTCAAATTTAAAATACACAGAAGCTTAACTCATTAATACTATTTATTCAATATCAGCTCTGTTGCAGACTCATCTTAAGTTCTGTGTGTACAGTAAGGAACTGGACCCCCAGTGTAATGGGTATTGCCTGGACATTGCCTTCCTGGGGCTTTACACCAAGGGCGCAAACAAAAGACAAAATGCTAGGCCTTGTGTCTAAAACTATTCCTCGAGCATAGTGGGAGCTCAATAGCAGTTCTTGAGTGAAAGAACAGATATGAATATTAATTATAAATTGTGATAAGCCATACATAGGAAAAGAGGAGACTTCTTCGTGAGAGAACAGTATGAAATGAAGCTCAGTGGAAATGCTCTGTAAGCTGAACTGTGAAGGGGGAGAAAGAGCCAGAGGCATGTCCAGATATTTGAGGTGAATGAGTTTGGTTTGGTGTATCTGACACTGTGAAAGAAGATTAGTTAGATGGATTTAGTTTAGTAAGTGAGCAGGACAGTAGCATAAACTGGCAGGAACCAGACATGAGAGCCATGTTAGGGATTTTCAATTTTACCTTCATTTTCATGAGAAGTGTTTTGTTTTTTGTTTTTTGTTTTGTTTTTTTAAGATTCTATTTATTTGAGAGAGAGTGAATGAGAGAGAGAGCGAGAGAGAGCACGAGTGGAGGTAGGGTCAGAGGGAGAAGCTGCCTCCCCACTGAGCAGGGAGCCCAGTGCGGGACTCAATCCTGGGACTCTGAGATCCTGACATGAGCCGAAGGCAGTCACTTAGCCAAATGAGCTACCCAGATGCCCAAAGAGAAACAAGTGTGGAAATTGAGAGGGAAGAGAAGGAAAACATGGTGGTGGCCTGGTTCTGGAGCAAAGACAATGAAAAAGAGCGTCCAGAGATAAAATATATTTCCCTGGTTGAAATCACTGCCAACAGAGTGCAAGGATGAAAGAGTCATTCAGCATACTCGCAGACTGTAGACTAGTCTTATTAATACAAGAGTTCTAAAGGACATAGCAGAGAGCAGAAGGAAAACCTATGAATAAGGTTAGTTTTGTAAGCCTTTTATCACATTAATAGGAAGTATGCTTCGGAATCATCCAGCACATTACAATCCATATTTTCTTTAAATGGTTCTGTTTTAATTTTTCATTCCTCATAGGAATACCAAAGCTCTCCCTTCCCAAAGCAGGGGGGAGAAATTGTTGACATAGCAAGTTTTTTCAGCTGTAGAGTGCTGACGGGCTTTTCCACCAAGTGTTCTCATTCCCAGGATGGGGAGGACAGGGCAGAGAATGAGACACCTAGCTTGAGCACTCCAGATGGGATTGCTGCAGCAAATGACTACAGACTAATCAATGGCGAATTGACTGATGGCTGGCTCTCTTCCTGTCTGCCCTTGGGGGTTAACAACGTGCCCTATCTTGGTTGAAACAGGCTTCTGGGTTTCACTGGAACCTTTAAATAACTTCAGGAAGCAAGCTGCTGAAGGAAGCCCAATCTGGTACTTAGGTACTCGTACAATAGCGGTTCTTAATCTTTTTGAGTTTGATTATGGGTACTGTCTTTAGAAAAATACATACGCAAACAGGCACAAAATGTTCCTTCAGCTTTAGAAAGTACACCCACTGAAGCCAAATCTTGGACCCAGAAATAGTTAAGAACATCCAAGATTCTAAAGAAAATGAAAACACTAATTTGAAAAGATCTATGCACCCCTATGTGCATTGCAGATTTATTTACAGTAACCAAGATATGGAAACAGATGAAGTCTTGACTAATAGATGAATGGATAAGTAAGATGTGGCATACATACAATGGACTATCATTCAGCCATAAAAAAGGATGAGATCCTGCAACTTGTTACAACTTGGGTGAATCTAGGGGTTATTATGACAGAAGGAGAGAGACAGAAGGAGAAAGACAAATACCATATGATTTCACTCATATGTGGAACCTAAAAAACAAAACAAATGAATAAACAAACAGAATCAGACTCTATTTTAAAAAAGCAGAACCAGACCTATACATAACAGAGGATAAGTTTATAAAATACAGAAAATATAGAATACGTAGAACAAACTGCTGGCTGCCAGAGGGGAGAAGGGTGAGGTATTGGGCAAATGGGTAAAGGGGAGTAGGATTTACAGACTTCCAGTTATGATATGAATAAGTCTTGGGAATAAAAGAATGTAGTCAATAGTATTGTCATAGTGTTGTATGGGGACAGATGGGAGCTACACTTGTGGTGAGCGAAGCACGAGGTACAGAGTTGTTGAAATCACTATGTTGTACACCTGAAACTACTGTAACGCTGTGTATCAACTATACTCAAATCAATCAATCAGTCAATAAAACTTTTAAAAGGAACATTTGGGATTCTACGACACATACATCAAGCAGATCTGTTAATAATAAACTTTGCAACAAGAGATGTGGAAAACACAAAGGAAGTAACTCCCCCTGAAAATACAACTTTAGCATAATGAGCCAAGATTCTATCCAATTAGTATGATAATCAATAGCATTTTATCATAAACCTAGAATTACGAAACTTCATAGGTCTGCTGTCAGAAGACCTGGGTCAAATTGTACCGCTACTCAAACGGAACATAAGCAAGTCCTTTAACTTCTCTGAGATTCAGGGATGCCATTTTAAAGCAAGGTTAATAATGGTCATACCTTTCTCATAAAACTTCTGCATGTGAAAATATTTAATTTCTATAAATTTCTCTAGAAGCCCTTATTTACATATCTATTCAGTTTCACTTTGACCAACTTTCAAGGCAGTCACTTCAGTGACCTTCGACTAATAATGTCTTGACTTCGAATCTCAGAAGGTACTATTTACATTACAACTGAACATCTGGGTATTGGGTTGACAGAATCTTTATTTTTAAAATGAACATTCACAACTTTTTTTTTTTTAAACTCTAAATACGTTTCCCAATTTTCAAACTGCATTATTCATTTACACAGCAAAATCAAACCAAGTGATCCCTGGACTTTAACACGCCTGTGTTGCTCCATAACATCTCATATAAGTGTCAAGTGTAGGCATTTAATCTGACCCATTACAAAGACATAGGGATATTGTCACTTACCTCTGTCACTGTCATAGAGATATGCAAACTTGTCCCATTGATAGTATTCAATCAAGCTAAGAAGTGCTCCTTTGAGGTCAGGTCTCATCTGAATGACAAATGGATGTGTGCCATCTGTTGGGAAGCTGGGAGTGATGAAGGAGACATGGAGCGTTCCACAGAATGATGTGATGGTATTTACAGACTTCTTGTCATAAAATCCAAAAATAGCATAGACGCCTCTTGAAAACTGGGAGCAGACTGAATAGGAAAAATAGAAAGGATATATCACTGAAATTGGCATACCGTAACATAGATTTGCTTAAAACTTAATGCTCTTTTATATGGAACATAAAATAATCAAAATGGAAAAATACAGAATTTATATCAATGATCCATCCTGTCTGAACACTTATTTACTTAGCTCTCTCTTTGAGGAATTCAAAGAATTATAAAGCATTAAAAAGTAATTTTGGCTACAAGAAAATAGATACATTATTATTTTTTTTTAACAAACCATGTAAGTGGAACACTATTTTAGGATAGCCACATTGAAAAAAAAAAAAAATGCAGGGGCTCCTGGGTAGCTCAGTTTGGTTGAGCTCTCAACTCTTGGTTTTGGCTGAGGTCATGATCTCAGGGTCTTGAGATGGAGCTCCAGTGTGGTCTCCATGTT
The DNA here is from genome assembly GCF_030435805.1 of Mustela lutreola. Classification (NCBI taxonomy): domain Eukaryota; kingdom Metazoa; phylum Chordata; class Mammalia; order Carnivora; family Mustelidae; genus Mustela; species Mustela lutreola. Next base: position 127,841,707 of record NC_081290.1, on the reverse strand, counting down.
CAGTGGGAGGTCTGATGGAGGATTCTCTCCTTCTGTCCCTTCCCACACTCACACATGTACACCCTGTCTCTCTTTCAAATAAATAAGTAAATAAATCTCTAAAAAAAAAAGTGTAACAATCATTAATTATATGAAGAACAAACTACAGTTACCCAGCATTTATACACATTCATAACATCTCACTCCCTCTAAAATCTGATTCCTTAAAAGGGCTTATTGTGTTAATGATGCCTCATACTAGAAGGTCAGAGGGCTTATGAAGGGTTCTAATGCTGACCCAAAGTTCTTTAAAAAAAACCAAATGCAAGACACACCACATACACAAAGAGACACATCACCAGAAAGAGATTTCTAACCTTGGGTCTCTCAGTCAAGTAGCAATTAAATGGAGTTCAGAAACCCGAATTTTAATCTTTCTCATGGACTTCCCTTACCCATACTAAACAAAGAACATTACCAAATATTCTGATTTAGGAACATAATCCCTAAAAAAAGGTAATATGTTATTTGAAAGTCCCTATCACTCCAAAATCCCTTAGCCTCTAATGATATACACTATGTGGCATATGACAATACCTCCTCCTACCTTCTCCCCCGAAGTCAATCACTAATTATTGTTTATCCTAATACCTAAATATGGTCTACTTGTTTGTAGCTCCATCTCAATAATCCAAGTTCATTAACAACCTATTCTTACGTTGTACTTGCCTTGTGATTGGCATGTTCTATGGCACATTAACTCATTTATTTCTCATGAAAACCCTTGAGGCAGGAACTATTATTATTCCCAAAAAGGGATTTTGATAGGAAAATTGAAACACAAGATTAAGTGATTTGCCCGAAGTCACACAGCTAGTAAATGAAAGATGCTGTGTTCAAACCTAGGCATCTGGATTCAAAGTCCAAGCTTTTAATTAATGGGTAATACTGTTTTCCCACATGGATTACTGGAATTCCTGCCCAAATTTCTTCCTTCATCCAATTTTCCCCTTTAGTTCAGTTCTCTACAATAAAGTCAGAATACTTTTTTGAAACACAAATCCGAAAATATCTGAGAAGTAATAGTTACTTTTTCCAAGACTGATTCCTCTGAAGTGCCCTATAGAAACCACACAAGCCATAATGCTTAAGACCACCAATTCAGGTCAACCACATAGCTTTAAATGATTAAATAGCTGATTTTTTTTTTTTAATCTTAAGGGTCATTTCAATCCAAGGAAATGAAAATAAGCTATCCAGTAACATAATCTAGCAAGCTAGAGCATAATACCAAGCATTCTTTCAAATTAATTAATCCCATTTAAAGGATAAAACTAATGCAATTTCATTTCATTCTGTTTCCTTTAAAAATAGAATATCTGTAGAAAAATAGATTTGCTTCATGAATAAGAGCATTGCTACAATACATACAGATTCTAATAACCAATTCCAGACAATCAATAAATAATAGGCAATAATTTTTATCAAGTATTAAATGACATGAAAAGAAAGGAAAGCAAGATTGACTATTTCTATGAATGGTTTTTATTTATCAAATATTCCCATTTTCCTTTATATATTTACTAATCTTCAACCCACTTCTGTCTTTCTAACATAAGTTTTCTAGGATTTCTAGGTTTTATCTGTGTAATGTACCAATTGGCATCTTCCTCCTTTATTACCACCAGTCTTCTGCAGGGTAGTCTAATATATCTCAGGAAACTTAATATATTCCTTTACATTCATTTCAAACTTGAACATAAAATAGATATGAGGTTTCTGCCCTTTACTTATGTTCACACTTTGGTCCTTGTCCGAGCAGAAAAGTTGAAAATAACTTTAATATGTTGGCCTGGGCTCATTCTTCACATAAGTAGGAAAAACAAAACAAAACAAAACAAAAAAACCATTGTTAAAACCCTTCCAGGCAAATTCTGCAGTGATTTCTTATTTTATACATGGATATATGTGTACTGACATGTACATCTTAAATCTCAAGTTTGTTCAGAAACTGATGATTCCATATGACATATAAAAAGGGGAAATTGCTATAAAATTCTCTCTGGGTCTATTTTATTCCATTTTCCGGTGAAGTGTTGGCATGTCATCTAAATACTATAGGAATATCAGGCGATATGATTTATTAATGAGACCTCTTCTTCTCATCATAAATGAAATACCTTCTGTGATGGGAACAGCAGCCATGGCCTCAGCAGAATCCTTGATAAAGGACGCTCCTGTTTGAATGCATAGACAATCGTAATAAGGAGCCATACCTTTCATTTTCCATTTGTTTTAGACTCTGAAGTGAGTTGTCAAAGGGCCTCCTGGTTATTGTGGCCATCTGGAAACACTTGGCTTTGGCCCAACAACAGGCACAAGCAGTACATGACTTCACAAGAAATTATAATTCACCTGATTCCAGAGTGGCTGCACCAGCTTGCATTCCCACCAACAGTGTAGGAGGGTTCCCCTTTCTCCGCATCCTCGCCAGCATCTGTCATTTCCTGACTTGTTAATTTTAGCCATTCTGACTGGTGTGAGGTGATATCGCATTGTGGTTTTGATTTGTATTTCCCTGATGCCGAGTGATATGGAGCACTTTTTCATGTATCTGTTGGCCATCTGGATGTCTTCTTTGCAGAAATGTCTGTTCATGTCCTCTGCCCATTTCTTGATTGGATTATTTGTTCTTTGGGTGTTGAGTTTGCTAAGTTCTTTATAGATTCTGGACACTAGTCCTTTATCTGATATGTCGTTTGCAAATATCTTCTCCCATTCTGTCAGTTGTCTTTTGATTTTGTTAACTGTTTCCTTTGCTGTGCAAAAGCTTTTGATCTTGATGAAATCCCAATAGTTCATTTTTGCCCTTGCTTCCCTTGCACCTGATTCCAAAGGCACTTTTTTTCAGGCAATTCAGCTAATTCTCCAATGAGCATAATTTTGTAACAATGGCTTTTCTTTCCTGCCTATCCCTGGTCCTTTCAAACCCTCTTCCCTTATCTGTTATCTTTTCATGGTAGATATTCAATTGTCTATTTGTCTGTATCTTCCTTTTTTCTAGATATTTCTCACTTAATGTCCTTTTTCTATATACAGTCATCTCTACAACACTGCTCACCTTCCTCTCTTTACCTAGGTCAGTCTCTGTCTTCAAACATGATGAGGAGATCATTGAGATTTACAACCAGGGATCAATCAGAATTCTGACCTGAGCTGAGCTGAGGTATTTTGCTTATCCAGTTTGCAGTGATCATCTCAAGATAAAACAGAACAAAATAAAAACAAAAAACTTAGTGCTACACTTGTAACCTTTCATCCCCTAAATACCTGAGTATTTTTGCATTCTAACACTGATGCTTTCCTCAATATACCACAAATACTTGGCCCTGTTAACATAACACAAAAGAATCTTAGGTGCACTTCCTTGAAATTCCTCCTCACTTGATTAGAAATTAAATTTCTCATTGTGATCTCAACTTTATTTCCCAGCTATCCCTCCAAATTTTAAAGCCATTTCCCTAACTTATATCCATCTTCAAAGATAGAAGATTTATCATCACTGAGATAATAATGTGTCACAAGCGGTAGAATAATTCCAAAAGTAGTTTCCTAAAATTACTTAGATAATAACAGCACCCTACATATATTCATTCTTCTCCTACGTCATCTTCAGAAGCAGAGGAAGGAACAGAGAAGATCAGTTTCACCTCTAGTTCCATGCCCCGTACAATCACCTTATGAAACACTATTACAACTTTCTAAATGATTATGCCGATTAGTATTAGAATTTCATTCATGTCTTAAGACTCAAAACTGATTGCAAAAGGTAGGTAAAGATGCTCTTATTGAATTCTATTTTAATAAAATATTAAATATCAACTTTGAGAAGCTCAACAAAGGGAAGTCCTTTTAAAAGACAGTTTAGGTCAAAACAGCAGAAATTATCATCTCCTGGGTGTAAGTAACTTGCTGATTATTCCACTTTTTATTATAGCCCAGATGATAGAAGCCAATAACAATGCTGATGGTGCATCCACCTCCCATCTTTCTCTCTCATTGGTGCTGCTAATGTAGCATACCCGATAGAGCCTAGAGAACCTTGCATGGTTATTTAGTAGAAAGGCAGAAAAAGAACAGGGCATGATTTATTTTTTGTTTTACTTTTTTTATACTAAATTGCCATTCACTTCAATGAAATAGCATCGGCTGCTTCATAAGCAGGAATGGTGACAGCCCCTTTGCAGCTTGTACAAAGTCTGATAAAAGCTGTATCACCAAGCAATCCTGACTTGAAAATCTGAAGCCCACTGAAAATATCTCTTCTCTCATCACTAAACTTCTGACATTAACCTCTTGCAAATTTTGACCCTGAATTTACTATTGAAATTTCCCTATCATTTGTCAGTAATGATCTCCTACTCACTAAAGCCAATCATCTTTTTCTCAGATCAAGCTTTCTTAGCCTCTCTGAATTTATTAATCAAAAACTTGCTTCCTGATATCTCTCTCTCTCTCTTTCTCCTGTTATTAGTCTTGGTCTCCTCCAATCCCTTCTCTACATTGCTGCCAGTGTAAAACAATACCCTCTTGGTACTTTTCCTCTCCCTCTAACTACCTTTCACTCACTTACCTTTTTATTTTTCCCTCCATATCCCAAATTAAAAAGGCATTCTACAAGGGTCCATTTTCTGACTGTTTTTTCTTCTCTTTTTGTAGCTTCTTTCTTAGGGGCCACATTCCTTTTAACAAGATCAAATTAAACTTTTTATGCATGCTTCCCACAATTTCATTGGCACCTCAGTTGTCTCCATTTGTCTATTTATTTACTGAACAAATACATACTGTAATCATTCAATGTGATGAGCTTGTGTTAGGCTTAGAAACTGCCACAGCAAACAGGGTAGATATTGTTCATGTTAGCTGGAATTGCTAGCTTAGCTACAATCTCTCACCCTCCAATATCACCCACTGGAAAAATGTCTAGTTCCCTATCTACATCCATAAAAACAGGAGGGAAATCCTGAAAATTTTATCCTACAAATCATTTATTTGTGTGTTGTTGTTGTTTTTTTTTTTTTTCCCTTTCTGCTCATGGCACCATAACTCTTACAATCATTGGTCTTCTAGATTTCAGAATAATTAATTCATTACTCTCCTTTGTTCTGTTCATGATATTTATAACTGTCTGTTTTATTCTACTTCATTCATTCCCCTCTCCCTTGTCCCTCTCCCCCCACCCCTGCTTGTGGTCTCTCTCTCTCTCTCTCAAACAAATAAATAAAATCTTAAAAAAAGAGAGAGAGAGAAAAGAAAAGAGGGGCGCCTGGGTGGCTCACTCAGTATCTGCCTTCGGCTCAGGTCATGATCCCAGGGTCCTGGGATTGAGTCCCACATCAGGCTCCCTGCTCAGCAAGGAGTCTCGTTCTCCCTCTCCCACTCCCGCTGCTTGTGTTCCCTCCCTCACTGTATCTCTCTCTCTGTCAAATAAACAAATAAAATCTTAAAAAAAAAAAAAAAGAAAAAGAAAAAGAAAAAATGAGCTGCAACAGTTTGGCAACTAGTAAGTTCCATATAAGTCTCTTGTGACCTCCTTACTTATTATATTCCCTGTTCTAATCAATGTTGATAATAACTATTTATTAACCATGCATCAGGATTTTATTTGTCTTTTTTCTTTAGCATCAAATTCACCAATTCTATAAGACAAATGTTCATGTGTTAAAATAAGACCCTTCTTTTCTGAATATGAGGATCCCTCCAGATCTTTTCCTTTCCTTAATCCTCAGCACACTAAATTGTCACTAATACTGCCCCCTTTGAGTTCTCAAATCTGTCCTCTCCAGCTCCCCTGGCTTTGCCTTCATATGGTCCTCAAACATTTATTGGTCGGATTGCTGCAGTACTTTCGCAAATATCCCCTTTTATCATAAATCGCTTTCTTATCATGGCAGATATAATGCTCCTACTTAAAATCCATTGATGTCTCCCCACTGCTTAGAGAATAATATACGTAATAGTGCTCAGGTGTTACCTGGTCTGTGTGGTCTGAGTTACATGCATCTCCTACATGTGATTCTAAAGCACTCTGAATTTTTGCATGTTAGCCTGAGTTATAACTGCTTGGCTTTGCCCTTGAACTCTGAGCTTACTGAGAGGAGAGAATGAAGTGCTGTTATTTCACTACTCAGCACACAGTCAGCACTTGACGAATGTTACTTATTAAAAAACCAGTTCTTCCATGAAGGCTGTCCCGCTTACCATCAACTGAATATGATTTTCTGATTATGAGTCCTTTCCTCATGGGAATACAGCATGAAGTACAGTATGTTTGAGTGAACTTGGGTAAGTGTGTGGGGAGGGAGGGTGATTTGGGACCTCCTTGAGATCAGAGTTCAGTGTGAGAGCAAAATAAGGATACCTTAATTGGAAGGCCAGTTTCATCCTTCGCTGGTATCTGGTAGGCGGAGCCACTGAACCTGAGCCTGTTTTCCTGTCTACTCAGTAAGGATATTAATTCCTCTCCTGCCTAACCTGGAGGAATGGTTTAAAGTTTAGACTAGATAATATAGAGAGAAATGTTGGGGGAAATAGAAATCATGAAATAAATGTGCTAATGACAGAAAATCCAACCAGAGCACTTTGTATTCTCTTCAATACATCATTCGGGAATTTTCACAAGTACACCATTACTTATTTGTTGAACGAATGGGATCTGAACCAACTGGATAACAAAGATATAAAAGAGCTTCAAATATGAAATTTCATTTCTGCTGATACTAGGAGAATTATGTCAGGACAGTATTTTCATTCACCATCATACTGCAGAATAACTAGTTTTCATTAAAATTACCCATGAAATTTAGTCTCTTAGTTCCCATAATAGGAAAATAAACAAACAAAACCCAAAACATCGTAATCATTACTATGAGAAAACAAACCCTGAAATATTTATAAAATCTTATTATTTTAAGTTTTCAAAATATATTTGATATGTGGAAAATGTGCATCAAGAGAGGTGAAGTTACTAACCTTTATTTTTATATCTATTTTTATAAATGCAGGGTGCATTTGGAAAGCTAATGAAAGAAGTGAGCTTCTTTGTCTTGGACATATGTCCAATAACACATTCTGTATTTGAAAACATCCTCAGGTAGTCTCACAATCTCAAATGTCTTACTTACAAAATTCAATGGAGTTGTTCATGCTTAAGCACTTATCATAAACATGTATTCCTTCAAAAAAAGGTGATTGTTTTAACAGACAGCACATGGACAATTGTTTTCCATGTTTAAAAAAAAAAACTATACTCTTTTTTCTTCTTGGAAAATCTAGGTAAGTACAATAGCCTGTTCTCACAATGAGATGGAGTAAAACTATCTACCTTCCATTAATGGGGTCATCTTAAAGTTCATATATCTAGGGGGAGGGCACCTTCTTTCACTGCCAATGAACAGGAAAGGTCTCCGCCTCCAGAACTAGCAGTTAGCACCTCTTAACAAAACTCTTTTCGAAAGCTTACTGCTCTGCATCTACTCCTGCTCCACAGGGGTCAGCACAGTTCCTAGCAAAAATATTCACTATATAGCTATTGAGTGAAACACTAAAGAGTCAAAGAAAATGTGAAGAAAAATACACAGACACCACGATGACATCTTCTATAAATTGCCTCATTGATGATTTTCCCTATAGCCCTGCCACAAATCTTTACTATGATAAATTGCTTCTCCTTTGCATGTATTTTGATCCCATTTTTCATACAAATATTAAATGGGATGCAACATCAACACCAAGTAGTAGAAGACAATGAAGCTGTAATAATACAGTTTTTCTTTCCCTCTAACAAACATTTATCCTTCCTGACCTTCCTGTTATGTTGCTGAGCGAGGTGAAATGTCTTAAGTTTATTGCTATTGCTGGTATTATATGCAGCTTTAAAAAATCTATACCATTTATTCTGGCTTCATTCATCATTGGGGATAGCAAGCAAGAGTAGTCCTGGCAGTAATAGGCAATAACTCTCGTATGAATTTTAATGATGGGTTCTGGACACATAAACGAAAGGGAATCACCTCTGTTTATATAAGATGCTATTTCACAAAAGATAGTCCCATTCTTCATCCCTTGGACATGTATTTCCTCCTCATAAATACACAGAGTTCTACTCTGCAAATTCTTGCCGGGTTTATGCTCTATGTAAATTCTGGGCCCTGCGTGCCCTGCTGTGATTTGAATGTCGTGGATAAAGAGTGCCAGGCTGAACGTCTGGAGGCCTGGCATCTAATCCCAGTTGTGACACCAGCCAGCTGTATGCTTCTGGCAAATTGCAGCTTTCAAATGTCTCCATACCCTCAGAGGTCTCATCGAGCTCAAACTTGGGCCTGTATGGCCAAACATCAAAGAGAGAAATTATACAAAATGTCAGTAGTGCATATTTATTATTCATTACAAGCTTAAATCCTGTAAAATTGAGTGTGAGATATAAGTTTTTGCAGATTAAATTCTGCCATTCTCTGTAACTTTTTATGAGTCTTTCTTCCTTTTATTCTTTCTTCTTTTTATATTTCTTCTTTCTGTTTATCCTGTTCCTTCCTTCAATGTTTTGCTTTTTCTATTTCATGTCTATCTCTACGTCTTGTCTACCAGAGATAGCCTAGGCTCCACAGCCATTCTTAATCCTGATGCCTAAAGAAATGTCACATCTCTTTTCTGATTGTAATTAGAATGTACAAAATTGAAGGACTATGTTTCTGCCAAATACAGATTCAATGATATTTCAGTACAAATAAAAATGTTAGCTTTTGTGATAAGTCTTTAAAAAAAAAAAAAGAAACTTTTCAAATAACTAGAAGGTTTCTACTTAAAAGAATTTTCCTTTAGGTGACACATGCAAAAAAAAGGAAAAGACAGAACTTTATTGCTTTACCTGTCTGGAGGCTCTCAAATTAGATCTGACAGCCTTCTTTCTTTTGGATGGTTCAAAGGGTCTCTGAAGTTTTTGCAGGACTTTCTTGCTCATCCTTTTGTTGGCAAGTGAGAGGGTTTCTACTTATATGCCTCAACATTTATATGTTAACTCATAAAGTTTATTAAATGAAGGTAAAATTTTTGAATATCATATAACAAGCAATTGTGTAAATGTACAAAGAAATGCTCTAGACCATTAGCCTACATTCCTAAATCGCTAAGTAAATGGAGGTATTAACTTTAGCACAATGGACTCATTCACACTTGATGCATTGGTTCTGGTAAAATGATGCCCTAGTGTTTGTTAAGGGAACATGATACTTCACTCTAACATCATCCAAAGGTTTTGTGTCATTGTTACACTCACTTTGATAAGAGGAGGAAGTGCAGAACTAATGGTGTGAAAGAGTTTCCTCAAGAAAAGAGTAGTAGCTTATTTATGTTTTGGCCCTTACATTTATCTCAGTAACATAAGTAAAATGTTTACAACTCAAAAATAACAGGAATAAACTCTTACAGAAATTTAAACAAGTGTGCTCATTAAAAGGCTATAATTCCTCACTCCCTACTTTTCTCAGAAGCAACCTCTATTAACAATCATTTGGTATGTACACTTGCACGGCTGCAGTCCCTAGTTAGAATTGATTTTGTTTGTTATTCTTCTGATTTTGTTATGTATTTAATTAAGGAGAGCACAGAACAATTTTCCTGTGACTTCCTTTGACATTTGACAAAGAAATTATCATGTTGATACAGACTTAGTTCATTCTTTTAAACTACTTCCTAAAATTCCCTGGTCTGGATATATCACAATTTCACCAATATTCCCAAACTAAGATATTTAGATTGTCATGAATTTTTATTACTATAAACAAGGCTGCAGCAAACATGTTTGTATGTTCATCTTTGTAACCCTGGGCTAACATTTTTGCATAACAGATTATTAAAAATGGCATTGTCAAAAGCATTTTTCACAGAACTAAAACAAATAATACTAAAATTTGTATGGAACTATCAAAGACCCTGAATAGCCAAAGTAACCTTGAGAAAGAATGACAAAGCTGGAGGTATCAAAATACCGGATTTGAAGATATACTACAAAACCATAGTAATAAAAAAGTATGATACTGGCATAAAAATAGACACATTGATTAATGGAACAGAATAGACAGCCCAGAAATAACCCAATAGTTGTATAGTCAATTAATCTACAAAGGAGGCAAGAATATACAAAGGAAAAAAAAAAAAAAAAAGACAGCCTCTTCAATAAATGGTTCTGGGGAAATTGATCAGCTACATGCAAACAAATGAAATTGGGCCACTTTCTTACACCATACACAAAAAATAAACTCAAAATGAATTAAAGACCTAAATGTGAGACAAGAAACCATAAATCTCTTAAAAGAAAACATAGGCAATAATTTTCTTTAACATTGAACTTAGCAACATTTTTCTAAATATGCCTCTTCAGGCAAGCAAAACAAAGACAAAAATAAACTATTGGGACTAGACCAAAATAAAGAATTTTTTTTTTTAATTTTTTATTTTTTATAAACATATATTTTTTATATACATATATTTTTATCCCCAGGTCTGTGAATCACCAGGTTTACACACTTCACAGCACTCACCAAATCACATACCCTCCCCAATGTCCATAATCCCACCCCCTTCTCCCCAACCCCCTCCCCCCGGCAACCCTCAGTTTGTTTTGTGAGATTAAGAGTCACTTATGGTTTGTCTCCCTCCCAATCCCATCTTGTTTCATTTATTCTTCTACCCACTTAAGCCTCCATGTTGCATCACCACTTCCTCATATCAGGGAGATCATATGATAGTTGTCTTTCTCTGCTTGACTTATTTCGCTAAGCATGATACGCTCTAGTTCCATCCATGTTGTTGCAAATGGCAAGATTTCATTTCTTTTGATGGCTGCATAGTATTCCATTGTGTATATATACCACATCTTCTTGATCCATTCATCTGTTGCTGGACATCTAGGTTCTTTCCATAGTTTGGCTATTGTGGACATTGCTGCTATAAACATTCGGGTGCATGTGTCCCTTTGGATCACTACATTTGTATCTTTAGGGTAAATACCCAATAGTGCAATTGCTGGGTCATAGGGCAGTTCTATTTTCAACATTTTGAGGAACCTCCATGCTGTTTTCCAGAGTGGCTGCACCAGCTTGCATTCCCACCAACAGTGTAGGAGGGTTCCCCTTTCTCCGCATCCTCGCCAGCATCTGTCATTTCCTGACTTGTTGATTTTAGCCATTCTGACTGGTGTGAGGTGATATCTCATTGTGGTTTTGATTTGTATTTCCCTGATGCCGAGTGATATGGAGCACTTTTTCATGTGTCTGTTCGCCATCTGGATGTCTTCTTTGCAGAAATGTCTGTTCATGTCTTCTGCCCATTTCTTGATTGGATTATTTGTTCTTTGGGTGTTGAGTTTGCTAAGTTCTTTATAGATTCTGGACACTAGTCCTTTATCTGATATGTCGTTTGCAAATATCTTCTCCCATTCTGTCAGTTGTCTTTTGATTTTGTTAACTGTTTCCTTTGCTGTGCAAAAGCTTTTGATCTTGATGAAATCCCAGTAGTTCATTTTTTCCCTTGCTTCCCTTGCCTTTTGCGTTGTTCCTAGGAAGATGTTGCTGCGGCAGAGGTCGAAGAGGTTGCTGCCCGTGTTCTCCTCAAGGATTTTGATGGATTCCTTTCGTACATTGAGGTCCTTCATCCATTTTGAGTCTATTTTTGTGTGTGGTGTAAGGAAATGGTCCAATTTCATTTTTCTGCATGTGGCTGTCCAATTTTCCCAGCACCATTTATTGAAAAGGCTGTCTTTTTTCCATTGGACATTCTTTCCTGCTTTGTCGAAGATTAGTTGACCATAGATTTGAGGGTCTATTTCTGGGCTCTCTATTCTGTTCCATTGATCTATGTGTCTGTTTTTGTGCCAGTACCATGCTGTCTTGATGATGACAGCTTTGTAATAGAGCTTGAAGTCCGGAATTGTGATGCCACCAACGTTGGCTTTCTTTTTCAATATCCCTTTGGCTATTCGAGGTCTTTTCTGGTTCCATATAAATTTTAGAATTATTTGTTCCATTTCTTTGAAAAAGATGGATGGTACTTTGATAGGAATTGCATTAAATGTGTAGATTGCTTTAGGTAGCATAGACATTTTCACAATATTTATTCTTCCAATCCAGGAGCATGGAACATTTTTCCATTTCTTTGTGTCTTCCTCAATTTCTTTCATGAGTACTTTATAGTTTTCTGAGTATAGATTCTGTGTCTCTTTGGTTAGGTTTATTCCTAGGTATCTTATGGTTTTGGATGCAATTGTAAATGGGATTGACTCCTTAATATCTCTTTCTTCTGTCTTGCTGTTGTTGTAGAGAAATGCAACTGATTTCTGTGCATTGATTTTATATCCTGACACTTTACTGAATTCCTGTATAAGTTCTAGCAGTTTTGGAGTGGAGTCTTTTGGGTTTTCCACATATAGTATCATATCATCTGCGAAGAGTGATAATTTGACTTCTTCTTTGCCGATTTGGATGCCTTTAATTTCCTTTTGTTGTCTGATTGCTGAGGCTAGGACCTCTAGTACGATGTTGAATAGCAGTGGTGATAATGGACATCCCTGCCGTGTTCCTGACCTTAGCGGAAAAGCTTTCAGTTTTTCTCCATTGAGAATGATATTTGCGGTGGATTTTTCATAGATGGCTTTGATGATATTGAGGTATGTGCCCTCTATCCCTACACTTTGAAGAGTTTTGATCAGGAAGGGATGTTGTACTTTGTCAAATGCTTTTTCAGCATCTATTGAGAGTATCATATGGTTCTTGTTCTTTCTTTTATTGATGTGTTGTATCACATTGACTGATTTGCGGATGTTGAACCAACCTTGCAGCCCTGGAATAAATCCCACTTGGTCGTGGTGAATAATCTTTTTAATGTACTGTTGAATCCGATTGGCTAGTATTTTGTTGAGTATTTTCGCATCTGTGTTCATCAAGGATATCGGTCTATAGCTCTCTTTTTTGGTGGGATCCTTGTCTGGTTTTGGGATCAAGGTGATGCTGGCCTCATAAAATGAGTTTGGAAGTTTTCCTTCCATTTCTATTTTTTGGAACAGTTTCAGGAGAATAGGAATTAGTTCTTCTTTAAATGTTTGGTAGAATTCCCCCGGGAAGCCGTCTGGCCCTGGGTTTTTGTTTGTTTGGAGATTTTTAATGACTGTTTCAATCTCCTTACTGGTTATGGGTCTGTTCAGGCTTTCTATTTCTTCATGGTTCAGTTGTGGTAGTTTATATGTTTCTAGGAATGCATCCATTTCTTCCAGATTGTCAAATTTATTGCCGTAGAGTTGCTCATAGTATGTTCTTATAATAGTTTGTATTTCCTTGGTGTTAGTTGTGATCTCTCCTCTTTCATTCATGATTTTATTTATTTGGGTCCTTTCTCTTTTCTTTTTGATAAGTCGGGCCAGGGGTTTATCAATTTTATTAATTCTTTCAAAGAACCAGCTCCTAGTTTCGTTGATTTGTTCTATTGTTTTTTTGGTTTCTATTTCATTGATTTCTGCTCTGATCTTTATGATTTCTCTTCTCCTGCTGGGCTTAGGGTTTCTTTCCTGTTCTTTCTCCAGCTCCTTTAGGTGTAGGGTTAGGTTGTGTACCTGAGACCTTTCTTGTTTCTTGAGAAAGGCTTGTACCGCTATATATTTTCCTCTCAGGACTGCCTTTGTTGTGTCCCACAGATTTTGAACCGTTGTATTTTCATTATCATTTGTTTCCATGATTTTTTTCAATTCTTCTTTAATTTCCCGGTTGACCCATTCATTCTTTAGAAGGATACTGTTTAGTCTCCATGTATTTGGGTTCTTTCCAAACTTCCTTTTGTGGTTGAGTTCTAGCTTTAGAGCATTGTGGTCTGAAAATATGCAGGGAATGATCCCAATCTTTTGATACCGGTTGAGTCCTGATTTAGGACCGAGGATGTGATCTATTCTGGAGAATGTTCCATGTGCACTAGAGAAGAATGTGTATTCTGTTGCTTTGGGATGAAATATTCTGAATATATCTGTGATGTCCATCTGGTCCAGTGTGTCATTTAAGGCCTTTATTTCCTTGCTGATCTTTTGCTTGGATGACCTGTCCATTTCAGTGTGGGGAATATTAAAGTCCCCTACTATTATTGTATTGTTGTTTATGTGTTTCTTTGATTTTGTTATTAATTGGTTTATATAGTTGGCTGCTCCCACGTTGGGGGCATAGATATTTAAAATTGTTAAATCTTCTTGTTGGACAGACCCTTTGAGTATGATATAGTGTCCTTCCTCATCTCTTATTACAGTCTTTGGCTTAAAATCTAATTGATCTGATATAAGGATTGCCACTCCTGCTTTCTTCTGATGTCCATTAGCATGGTAAATTCTTTTCCACCCCCTCACTTTAAATCTGGAGGTGTCTTCGGGCTTAAAATGTGTTTCTTGGAGGCAACATATAGATGGGTTTTGTTTTTTTATCCATTCTGATACCCTGTGTCTTTTGACAGGGGCATTTAGCCCATTCACATTCAGGGTAACTATTGAGAGATATGAATTTAGTGCCATTGTATTGCCTGTAAGGTGACTGTTACTGTATATGGTCTCTGTTCCTTTCTGATCTACCACTTGTAGGCTCTCTCTTTGCTTAGAGGACCCCTTTCAATATTTCCTGTAGAGCTGGTTTGGTGTTTGCAAATTCTTTCAGTTGTTGTTTGTCCTGGAAGCTTTTAATCTCTCCTTCTATTTTCAATGATAGCCTAGCTGGATATAGTATTCTTGGCTGCATGTTTTTCTCGTTTAGTGCTCTGAAAATATCATGCCAGCTCTTTCTGGCCTGCCAGGTCTCTGTGGATAAGTCAGCTGCCAATCTAATATTTTTACCATTGTATGTTACAGACTTCTTTTCCCGGGCTGCTTTCAGGATTTTCTCTTTGTCATTGAGACTTGTAAATTTTACTATTATGTGACGGGGTGTGGGCCTATTCTTATTTTGAGGGGCATTCTCTGAACCTCCTGAATTTTGATGCTTGTTCCCTTTGCCATATTGGGGAAATTCTCCCCAATAATTCTCTCCAGTATACCTTCTGCTCCCCTCTCACTTTCTTCTTCTTCTGGAATCCCAATTATTCTAATGTTGTTTCGTCTTATGGTGTCACTTATTTCTCGAATTCTCCCCTCGTGGTCCAGTAGCTGTTTGTCCCTCTTTTGATCAGCTTCTTTATTCTCTGTCATTTGGTCTTCTATATCACTAATTCTTTCTTCTGCCTCATTTATCCTAGCAGTGAGAGCCTCCATTTTTGATTGCACCTCATTAATAGCTTTTTTTATTTCAACTTGGTTAGATTTTAGTTCTTTTATTTCTCCAGAAAGGGCTTTTATATCTCTCGAGAGGGTTTCTCTAATATCTTCCATGCCTTTTTCGAGCCCGGCTAGAACCTTGAGAATTGTCATTCTGAACTCTAGATCTGACATATTACCGATGTCTGTATTGATTAGGTCCCTAGCCTTCGGTACTGCCTCTTGTTCTTTTTTTTGTGGTGAATTTTTACGTCTTGTCATTTTGTCCAGATAAGAGTAAATGAAGGGGCAAGTAAAATACTAAAAGGGTGGCAACAACCCCAGGAAAATATGCTTTAGCCAAATTAGAAGAGATCCAAAATCGTGAGTGGGGAGAAAGGGGATAAAAAGAGGTTCAAAAAGGAAGAAAGAAAAAAGAAAAAAAAAAAAAAAAAAAGAAAAGAATTTTTTTTAAAAAAGAAAACACCTAAGAAAAATGTAAAAAAAATATATATATATATTAGATAAACTAGTAAAGAATCGTTAAAAAAGAAAAAGGTAACAGTTAAAAAAAAAAAAATTTTACCCGAAGGCGAGAAAAAAAAAAAATGAAAAAGTAAAAATTAAATTAACTGCAAGACTAAAAAAAATCACAGGAAAAAAGCCATGAGTTCCGTGCTTGGCTTTCTCCTCCTCTGGAATTCTGCTGCTCTCCTTGGTATTGAAACCGCACTCCTTGGTAGGTGAACTTGGTCTCGGCTGGATTTCTTGTTGATCTTCTGGGGGAGGGGCCTGTTGTAGTGATTCTCAAGTGTCTTTGCCCCAGGCGGAATTACACCGCCCTTACCCGGGGCCGGGGTGAGTAATCCGCTCGGGTTTGCTTTCAGGAGCTTTTGTTCCCTGAGCGCTTTCCGTAGAGTTCCAGAGGACGGGAATACAAATGGCGGCCTCCTGGTCTCCGGCCCGGAGGAGCCGAGAGCCCAGGGCCCCACTCCTCAGTGCGCCCTCAGAGAACAGCACCCAGTTACTCCCGTCTGCCTGACCTCCGGCCGCGCTCCGAGCTCACCGAGCCTGCGACCGGTTCAAGGTAACACGGAGCTGCGAGCTTACTGTCGGCTCTGTCTCTGTAGCCGGCTTTCCCGTTCCAATACCCGCAAGCTCTGCGACACTCAGACACCCCCGATCCTTCTGTGACCCTGCGGGACCTGAGGCCACGCTGACCCCGCGTGGGCTTCGCCCCGGTTTAGCCTCTGGAGCGATGTCCCTCAGCGGAACAGACTTTTAAAAGTCCTGATTTTGTGCGCGGTTGCTCCGCCGCTTGCCGGGAGCCGGCCCCTCCCCCCGGGGTCTATCTTCCCGTCGCTTTGGATTCACTTCTCCGCCGGTCCTACCTTTCAGAAAGTGGTTGTTTTTCTGTTTCCAGAATTGCTGTTCTTCTTCTCTTCGATCTGCCGATGGATTTTCAGGTGTTTGCAATCTTTAGATAAGCTATCTAGCTGATCTCCGGCTAGCTGAAGCAGTCTCAGCTTGCTACTTCTCCGCCATCTTGACTCCTCCCCCCCAAAATAAAGAATTTTTGCACAGCAAGGAATATGATCAACCAAACAATATGGTAACCTATTGAATAGGAGAAGATATTTGCAAATTATATATCTGATGAGGGGTTAATATCCAAAATATCATAAGATCTACACAGCTCCACACCAAAAAAAAACCCCACAAATAATCCAGTTAAAAATGTGCAAAGGACCGATTAGACATCTTTTCAAAGAAGACTTACAGATAGCCAACAGATACATGAAGATACTCAATATTACTAATCATCAAGGAAACACAAATCAAAGCCACTACAATACCCCATTTTACCTGGCAAAATGGTTAGCATCAAAAAGACAAGAAATACATGTTGGTGAGGATGTGGATAAAAAGGAACCCTTATGCACTGTTGGTGGGAATGTAAATTGGTGCAGTCACTGTAGAAAACAATATGGAAGTTCCTCAAAAAATTAAAAATAGAAATAACAAATGATACAGTTATGCCATTACCCAAAGAAAATGGAAACACTAATTCAAAAAGGTATATAACTCTTATGTTTATCACATTATTTATATCATTTATATATATAATTTATAACCATTATATATAGCCAAGATATGAAAACAATCCAAGTGTCCTTTGATAGATAGATAAAGAAGATGTTGTATGCGCACACACACACACACACAACCATATATATATATATATACATATATATATATATGTATATATATATATATATACACACACACAATGGAATACCACTCACTCACCAACAAATGATGAGATCTTGCCATTTGTACCAACACGCATGAACCTAGAGGGCATTATACTAACAGAAATAAGTCAGAGAGACAAATATCATGTGATTTCACCTATAGATGAAATCTAAAAAGCAAAACATGAATAAACAAATGAGCAAGCAAACAAAAAGAAGAATCAGTCTTATAAATACGGAGAAAAAACTGATGATTGCCAGAGTAGAAGGAGTAAGGGATGGGCAAAACGGGTGAAGGACAGGGTGACATACAGGCTTACAGGTATGGAAAGAAAAAGTCATGGGGATGTAAGGCATATCATATGGAATATAGCCAATGGTATTGTATTAGTGTTGTATGGTGACAGATAGTTGCAACTATGGTGGGGAGCATAGCATAACACAGAGATTCACCAAATCTCTATGCTGTACACCTGAACTCATGGGATATTGTGTGTCAACTACTCTTCAATAAAAAAAGAAGTGGAATTGCTTGGTTTAACATTATCTGGATAAAATGTTATCAATGCCATCAAATCATCACCTAAATACAGTGTACTAATTCATATCCCTGTCAACAAAAAGAGAGAAATTCCTATTTTTTGGTGTTTTTCAACAGCTGATAGTTAAACCCATTTAATTTTTTTCTAAGCTACCATGTGATACTATTTCACTGCTGTTTTGAAAATGACAACTTGAGTTTTTTATCCTTGTGATAGAAGGTATTACATTTTTCAAGTAAGAGCTTTTTTAAAACTCATATCTACATGAGACCTGATATTATACATTTTACTGATGAGAAAAAATTGAAAAGGAGATAATTTTCTGAGATAACACCTTCAGAAAACGATACGGTGGGGGGTCAAACCCATGCAGCCAGGCTCCAGATCTTGCTCTTTATTTTTTTTAAGAATTTATTTATTTATTTGCAGACAGATCACAAGTAGGCAGAGAGAGAGAGGGGGAAGCAGCCTCCCTGCTGAGCAGAGAGCCCGATGCAGGGCTCGATTCCAGGACCCTGGGTTCATGACCTGAGCTGAAGGCAGAGGCTTTAACCCACTGAGCCACCCAGACACCCCAAAATCTTGCTCTTTAATTCATCGTACTACAGTGCTCCCTCTGGTAAACAGGAAAATGTGGATTTCCATCATTAATGAAAAAGTGAATTTACTTTTATATATTTCTCTTTTAATGATCTATTCCCATATCCTGCATATTTTTTTTTTTTTTTTACTACCAGGTTACTGCCTAAATTTTGTTTAATTGCATTTATATATAAAGGTCATATTTTTCTCTTTCTTTCCCTTTCATCTTTTACTTTGTTTATAATATTTGTAGGGGTGCCCAGGTGGCTCAGTCAGTTAAGTGGATGACTCGGTTTGGGCTCAGGTTATGATCTCAGGGTCATGAGATCACGAGATCAAGCCCTGAGTAGGACTACATGCTAAGAGTAGAGTCCATCTGGAATCCTCTCCCTCACCCTCTGCAGCTTCCCCAAATCATATGTGCATTCATTCTTGCTCTATGTATCTCAAGTAAGTAAATGAAATCTTTAAAAAAATGTGTAAACAAATTCTTTCTTTTCCTTGATGACTTCTAGATTTTGTGTCTTGTATAATAAGAACTTGCCAGCCTAAGCTTTTCAAAAATTTTTTGTTTGATTTCATGATTAGCCTTGTCATAACTAATTCTTCTATTATTACTCTTTGGATTTTATGCAAGGTAGAATCTAACTATGTTTCTACATGGATATTCAATATTCCAACTACTTTCATTTAATTTTATTGATTTCCCCTCAATTTTAAAATGGTACCTTTATCACATCCAAGTTCCCTTTTGTGCTTAAGTCTATTTCTCAAGAAGGAAACAAGTATTTTAATTACTTTTCCTTTAAAAAACAACCATTTTCAATAACTTTCAGTGTAGTTTTGCCTATTGACCTACAATTTTCTCTTCTAAATTTTGGTTAGGATTGGACTGAAACACACATTAATTGGCCGAGATTAACATTTACAATGCCATTAACTGTAATAGCCAATCTCTATTGACTTAGAATCATTTTATAATTTTCAGTAAAGTTCTACACTTTTATTCATACCTTGTACACTTGTTACTAAGTTTATCCCTAGATACTTTGTAGCACTATTACTATTGTTGTAAGAAATGTTTTCCTTATATTTCTGTATTAGGTACTACTAGCATGTAAGAAAGCTATTGACTTCAAAATAATACTTTTATTTCCCTAATGATGAGTTATATTGAGCATCTCTTCATGTGTTTGTTAGCCATCTATAAATGTCTTCTTTAGAAAAATGTCTATTCATGTTTTCTGCCCATGATGAGTGGGGTGATGGTTATTGAAGAAGACACTTGTGATGAGCACTGGGTATTGTATGTAAATGTTGAATCTCTAAATTCTACACCTGCAACTAAGATTACATTGCATGTTAACTAACTGGAATTCCCAGCACCACAGGTGCAACAAGGTAAAGGAAAAATTAATTAGCCAAGCAATAATTCTCCATTAGTAAGAGTCAGGGATAGAGAAAAACTATTTAGAGCGATGAGAGTAGGTGGACAACAAATGAATAGCGGAAAAAGAGGCATTCAGAAAAGACAGTACAAAAGCTCACTGTAAATTGCTATTGCAATAACTAATTTCTCTGAAAAACAAAGCTGGAAAAAATAGAAATGGGCACACAGACAGCTAACTGCAAAGGAAAATATCAATATTGTATATATCTTAAGCTTCCAGCATACCTGATTTCAGCTGTATGTGATTACTGAAAATAGGTTCATATGAATTCAGTTAAAGCCATCACTTCAAAGATATCTCAATGAATGGATGCCTTGTTCTGGAGAACACATGTAATTTTGTACATAAGTTACAGAGTAAATTGAAGATTTGACAATTTTTAAGGTGGCTAAATTAAATGCAAACGGCGAAAACATAAAGCAGAAACAGAAATTTCTTCTGGAGTCTAAACTATTCAGTTTGGTTGCCTGCCTTTTGCACACCCACTAGATAGCTGCCGGGTCCCTGATAGACTACACTGTGAAAACAAGCAACATGGGGAGGATCAGAACTTCTAACACAATTTTTTAAAGAACCAAAGAATATGTTCCAATTTTTTTAAATGTTAAGAACAATGCTTTAGTATATGTCCTACTTCAGTAAGTGTAACAATGACTCTTTTATCAATGGGAAAAAAAAATTAAGTCTTAGCATGGAAGTGAGGAAAACTAAGGCATAACTTCCTGATAATATATGCACAAAATGGCTGGCCTAGTCTTGAGAAATAGTTCCTTCCAGGGTAACACGGTAGAAAGCAGTAATGTAATCAGACACGGATATACTTTTCTAAATGCTAATATTTCAGAGTGCTCAAAAATATTAATGAAGAAGGGAGAAATCTACATATATATATGTGTGTGTGTATCTGTGTCTGTGTAACATTTTCCTTTTTTAGTGTAATTTTCTTTTATGTAACATATTTCATGCTCTCAAAGAATTTTCAGCAACACTGGACCAAATATAATCATAATCTAATCTGACAGGACTTTGTCAAATTATTTGTGAAGTTACACAGTGTTTTGTCACAAGATAAAATTTTCCTTTGATTAAATTATTACACTATGTTGTATATTACTGTTGTATCATTGTGAAAACAGAACCTATGCTTTAATGAAATGTAATTTTAAAAAAAGATAAAACAAAGTTTTAGAAATAAGTACCATTAGTTTGATCACTACATGACCATTATTCTTTGAAGTAATAACTAACATAGATAAAACATTATGTGCCAGAAACTCTTCTTAGGGCTCACATAGATCAAGTCATTTAATCCTCCCAACAAATTGCTATACAGAGAGACTGTACTTCCCAAGTTCATGCTGCTGGTGGTAGTAGAGCTAGAATTTGAACTCAAATAATTATGTGAACTAACTAGAAAAGTCACACAAGAAAAACAGGGAAACATACTATAATAGATGAGAAAATGAGAAAGTGATGTAGCAATAGGTATCTTACATCTAAGAGGTATTAAGAAAAATAATCTCTCCAGCTTTTTATCTAAATTCTTTTCTAATATATATTCTCAGTGTACAGACATCTAGTGTGGATGTATATCTGTGTGTGTGTGTGTGTGTCTGTGTACTTGTTGCATGTTACCCTATGACATACATCCAAATAGGTCAAATAATCCAGTTAGAAAGTTTATTTATAGATATTTACAATTTGTAGATTGTATTTTTATTATGATTTTTTGGTTAACAAGTCACAAGAAAATAACTCTAAGGTAACAAACTAAGTGAAGGTAAGTATTTATATATATGAATTATGTCGTGTTGAACCAGGGCTTCTTAAAAATCTTGAATTTCACTAACATATATTATTTTCTTATTTGTATTTCTACATCCAGCACAAAATGAAATGGTGCATGGCAGGAATGGCATAATGTAATCACCATAACCATATCAAATAATTAAGCAAAGTCTTATGAATTTGATATCTCTAAACAATTGTAACAAGTGGTTTAATTTTCATAAATGTAACATAGCCCCTGGGGGCACTGACTTTACTTTCAGCAATGCTCAGGTATTAAAACCGAAGGCATTTTTTTACTATATATGTTCTTATTTGTTTATGTCCACATTGTTCTGGGAAATTTTTAAGGAACATATTTAAACTGTATCTTTTAATATGGAAGCAACACAAATGTTAATTAAGGAGTGGATAAAGAAGATGTCGCATACACACACACACACACACACACACACACACAATGGAATATTATTCAGCATCAAAAGAGAACGAAATCTTGCTTTTTGCAAGTACATGCGTGGAGCTAGAGAGTATAATGTGAAACAAAATATGTCAGTCAGGGAAAGACAAATACCATATGATTTCACTCACATGTGGAATATAAGAAACCAAAAAAATGAGGAAAGGAAAAAGAGAGAGAGGTAAATTAAGAAACAGACAATTAGCCTTAAGAAAAAACTGATCGGGGCACTTGGGTGGCTCAGTCAGTTAAACCTCTGACTTAGGCTCAGGTCATGATCTCTGGGTCCTGGGATTCCTTCCTACATCAGGTTCCCCACTCAGAGAAGAGTCTGTTTCTCCCTCTCCTTCTACCCCTCTCCCTGTCACTCTCTCTCTCTCTCTCTCTCAAATAAGCAAAATCTTTGGGGAAAAAAGAAAAAAGAAGAAACTGATCATTACCAGAGGAGAGGTGGGTGGGGGAATGAATGAAACAGGTGATGGGGGTAAGGGGTGCACTGGGTGTTGTATAGAAGTGTTGAATCACTATATTGTATCCCTGAAACTAAACTACACTATATGTTAACTGGAATTAAAATAAAAACTTAAAATTAATCAATTAACTAATTATATTTTCTAAAAAGAGCCCACATTCAGGGAGACCATTCTTCATCATGAAGAAGATTCATGACCAAACTGATTTGATCCTGAATCAAATCTTTGCTGCCTTCTCAGCACTGATCGAAACAGAGCTCCAATTTACTTTTTGCCACTTTACACATGGTTAGCAATGAATGAAACAGTAGAAAAAGGTAAAGGTCAAAAATAAATATTTTCACGGTAGTAGATGATTTTTCATATTTCACCCTAAAACTAGCAAGGCTCAAGTTTGCTTGTGTTTCTACCCAATATTTTCTACCCAATATTCTAGTTATCATTGCAACCTACCCACAATATCTAATCCAAATTAAAAGATATATATTCACTCAAAATATCCAAAAAAGTCATTTGGGTAAAGAAATATAAAGCCTCATGAGAAAATACCAAGTATGTCCTTCTGATTCATCAAAATGTTCCTAATCTCCTCAATACCATTACTGGAAGAAATAAGCATATGTTTGAATACAGACTAGATGAAGAATATTTGTCTTTTTTCTATTGGTAACTTAAATTATCCATTAAATGAGAACAAATTAGTCTAATATCCAAAATTTTTGAAGAGACTTTATAAAATATGTAAAATACAAACAAGATAATTTTTCCATTAGGGAAACATGTACTAAAAATAGTATCGAATTGGAGCCAGACCAAACAACATGCACTATAGCTTTGGATGATTCACTTAACATTTTTAAAGACTTGTTGGCCAGAGCGGTAAAATGCTGGGGCACACTGACACAGAGATGTCCCAGTGGAAGTCAGACAAGTACTTGTCCGAGATCTTAGAAAAATAAAGTTAAAGCAAAAATAAGTTTAAACAGAAAAATTAAGCACAGTGTCTGATAAATGACAAAAGCCTAAAAAACATAAATGGGTTTTAATTTGGCTATTGCTTTGTCATTGTTGTTTTGTTGCTGACACCCAGATAACTTGAACAACCTCTTTAAATTTAGAGATTCAATTATGGGATTTTCCTTGCAACATTCGAAAGCACACAATTCTATACGAATAGAACTTAATAACTCTGCTTACATTAGAATAAGAAATAACTGAAATTTGTGGGCAACTGCAATTTTTTTCCCTTAATTTCCCAAACAAGGGTCCTAAAAATGTCTTCTACTATATTAAAACATTTGTTTTCTGTATTCTTACAGCTCACTGTGTTGGCTTTCATTTCCAGCAATCTGGGTAGCTCAATAGACTTAAAAATTCTCCTTTTCCCCCTAATATAACATTATCTGTGCAGAGCTGAGTCCATGAGAAAGAAAACTCTCAAAAATAGTAGTGAGAAAAGATGGAGCATTGAGCCCTGGCTGCCCTCAGGATAATTATTTGTCAGGGTTACTTAAAACTTCTATTTAATGGCTCATTAGGGAAATGAAAAAGGCTTTGGATCTTCCCCCAGATGAGAACATGGGATAAAGTAGGGTATGGTTGGCTGGCAAAGGGATGAAACAGGGAAATTTCTTTTACCGGGCTTTGCTCTCAGTAGAAAAACAATGTCTCCCTGTGAACTCACGACCATAGCCTACACAACCCAACAGTTCTTAGTTCCAGTTTACATTTGGGAAAACCCATCACTGAATATTAATGTAAAGTCATTCTGGATTGATCTCCAATCTAAGCAAAAGTAAATAAACAACGCAGAAAAGAAATTAAAAAAAAAAAAAAAGGCAAATAAACACATCTACTCCCTTAAAAAAAAAAAAATGTAGTCCAATCCAGGATGACTGGAATTCCAACAGATAAATGGCACTAAATATGAGCTCAAAATTGAAAAAAAAAAAAGAAAGAAAGAAAAAGAAAGGAAGGAAGGAAGAAAAAGAATAGATATGTAAGAATAAAAGCAATCAGTACAGGCACAAACAGACAGACACACACGCACACACACACACACCACCACCAAAATTACATTTTATAAGTGCAAGATAAAATAATTAACTATCAGAGCACCTGGGTGGCTCAGTGGGTTAAGCCTTTGCCTCCGGCGCAGGTCATAATCCCAGGGTCCTGGGATCAAGTCCCACATTTGGCTCTCTGCTCAGCAGGGAGCCTGCTTCCTTTCCACTCTCTGTCTGCCTCTCTGCCTACTTGTGATCTCTGTCTGTCAAATAAATAAATAAAAATCTTAAAAATAATAATAATAATAATAATTAACTATCTAAAAAGTAAATAAAATAAAATATTTCAAATATGAACAATAAGACACTGTAGAAGTTTTATTTGAAAGAAAAATTATTTCTATCACAATAAATAAGACTATTAAGGTTAAAAATCCAAGGTAAGAATTAGGCATCATATTAGATCAACCTGGAAGAAAATTAGCCAATGAGAAGTTTTACCAAGATTCACCTAGAATTATTTAAACAAGTAAAGAGATAGATAACGCAAAACAGCTCATTAGAGTTGTTAGAGAATAGAGAGGATGGGAGAAGACAATATTAAGAAGCTGGTGATTTTTTTTTTTTTAGAATTTATGAAAATATATATTTAACCCTGCTCAGTAAATTGACTTCCACAAAAGTTACTGAAGTTACAGTATATCAAAGAAAGGAGATGAATGAGAGGAAGAAACAGAAAAGAAAGGTTTGCTATAAAAGAACATAAATTATAATAATAGCACATGTCTCAACCACAACAAAGAAACCTGAAAGATAGTAGAATAAGATTTTCAAAATAAGTATAGAGAAGAAATTTCAACCTGGAATCCCATTGGTTATTTACAAACAGAAAAATGTTAAATTATTATGCAACCACTAAAAGAATAAAAATAGTTGTACCTAAGAATAAAATCGAATAAGATATGTGTATAAAAATTATGGACTTTACTGAAAGATCATAAAGAAGATTTATATAAGGATTTGCATTTTCATCAGTAAGAGGACTCAATATCATAAATATGTCAAATTTCAAAACAATCTATAATAAACGTTAACTTTTATTAAGCATGAACTGTGTACATGACACTGTTCTAACTTGTTTAGCTCTCCATCACCAAAAACGTAAGTACCACAGTTTTTCAACATTTTGATAACTGATGAAATCAGAGTAGTGAAATAAACTGACCAAAATCAAAGAAAAAGGAAATCCAATAAAAATTGAGATAGATATTTTCATGAAACTTGGCAAGCTAACTTGAAATTTTATATTGAAAAGAGAAAGGTGGGGAAGAGCAGAAACATTTTTAATTATTATTAGACCAATGGATCAGTATAAGAGCTTAGAAACAGGCCCATTTAAATATTTGGAAAACTAGTGGAATAGAAGTGATATAGTAGCGAAATGGAGAAAGAATAGGTTCTTCAGTCAGAAGCTTCTCAGACAGTTGATTAACCACGGGGAAAACACAAGCTTTATTGCACACATACGGAAAAAACTTTATGTGGGCTAAAGGAAGAAAAGTAAAAATTAAAGCTTTTAAGAATAGATGAAACTATAGGGCCATATCTTTATAAAGCGAATATAGAAAAAAAAATTCTTAAGACACAAGAAGCAAAAATGATAAGGGAATATATTAATAAAGTCAACTACTTTAGGAGTTTTTGTAAAAATGTATTTGAAAAATATCACAAAGAAAATTAAAAGGCAGGGGTACCTGGGTGCCTCAATCAACTCTTGGCTTAGGTCAGGTTACGATTTCAGGGTGGTTGAGCCCCTCATCGGGCTTTGAGCTCAGCAAGGAGACTGCTTGTGATTCTCTCTCTCCTGGCCCTCCCCAAACCCCCATGCTCTCTCTGTCTCTCTGTCTCTCTAAAATAAATAAATAAATCTTTTAAAAAAAAAAAAAAAAAAACAGCCAAGGTACTTGCCACCAGTATAAGTGAATGTGGATTAAAAACTTGGTTATCTAAAGAACTACAAATCACTAAGAAAAGAAAAAGTAACCCAATATAAAATTATGAATGACAAGAAAAGATACTGCATTTTAAAAAGGACAAAAAAGGCAAACCTCCAAACCCCAAAATTTAAAATGCTCAACCACACTGAAAATCAGGCAATACTCATTACGGCCAACTGAGTTAACTTGATGTATCTATAAATTGGCAAAAGTGACAAGTCTAATGATGCCAATAATTGAGGAAATATAAAAACCAGAACTCAACATAGGTATGTACACTAATAAAGCCACTTTAAATAGTAATTGGACAAGATCCTGAAGGTTAAAGAACACACCAGCAATAATTTGTTTTTCAGGCATTTTCCCTGGAGTATACACACCAGGGGACAAATAAAATGTTTATGGCCACTTTGCTTGTATTACCAAAACAATGAAAACATCCTTCAAAACGCCGCCACACACTGTGGTATACCCAATGGAACAGCACGCAGCAGTGACAAGGAGTATTTTCAGTTTTTTATTTCATTATTTCTATCTAGAACTACAAGTATTAATCTCAAAACATACTCTTGAGTATGAGAAAAGCAGGTTACAGGAGATGGAGATGGATAATTTGTTTACAGAAAGGTAAAAGAAACTATGCTCTTTTTAAAAAGTAAACATATAAGTGGTAAAAATATAGTGAAATTTATAGAAATGAGAGACATCAAATTTGAGACAGCGACTGGGAGGGCATAGACAACAGTGCAGGAGGCTCGAGGATTTCAACCTTCTTAGTCATGTTTTATAGTCTTTTCTGGGTGCTGTGTATCAAGACATCTGCTATAATGGGCTCTATAAGTTTTTATACATCTGATATATTTAGTAACATGATTTAAGTGAATAACAGATGCTTTGGAGATCAGGACTTATTAAAAAAAAAAAAAACTGGTTAAAGTCACTGAGGATCAGATGAGGAACAGAAAAAACATCACATCAAATGTAAACCCACTAAAGTCAACACTGGGAGCTTAAGGTCACTTGCAGTGTCCTAATTAGTGGTTTGGGGTTTTTTTTTTTTTTTTTTCGTTCTCAATAAAGTAACAACCAAGCTATCTTAAGAAATAAATACTGACTGGTTAATTAAGTGCACTAGCTGGCCCAGTTCTCCTTCTCATGCAACATCAAATTCTCTCAAATCTGTGCTCCAGAAGAATCATAAATTATGTCCTGGCAAGTGCTTCTGGGTCACTCCATTTACAAACAGTTAAACTGGTAAGTGTTGAAGTGCTTTTATGTTAGAAAAATCCAAGAGTCACTTTTCTGCAGAAATCTCCATGTTTTTTTAATTAAATATAAGTGTGTTATACTGATGCCACAATATTAAAAACTCTCCAGCATCACCCAAAAATTTTTATTGTAAGAAACTAGGTTATTAATTATTAATTAATGACAACTCAGAAACTTTCACCTTTGGAGAAGGCTTTCATATCTCCGATTTCATTTCTCCTTTCAGTATCTCTTATGCTAGAATCTCAAGGTAATAATATAAATCTTAGTCCCTCGAAGGGACTAAGGGACCAATTTTACAGGTAAAGATTTGACTGAGTTTCCATAAAAATACTGATGTGAGTGTCTTAATTTACTGCAAGAAGTACACTCATTTCTAATAATTTTAAAATCAGAGGCAAAAAGTGAATAATATGAGGCTAAATTAGCTAAATGTAAATTAGCTAAATCTGTGAAATGAAAGGCACAAAATCAGGAAATTTTAGAAACATTGCTCAGCATTAAAGACATTAGGAAGGTTTATTTCCACATATAATTAAACTGGCCAAGATGGAATAGACACAGCTCCTAGACATGCAATGCCAGTGGTTCAGATGAATTTTTGCACCAAAAGAAATTAAGAATTAATTTAGTTTAGTTTGATTAGCATGTATAGTTCCCGTATTATAAATAACATAATACTTAGACAACAGCACATTAATAATAATGTCCTTTGTGGGTATTTAGTACATTCACTATGAGCTTAACATTTCAGGCCTCAGATTATTCAGGAAGGAGATTTGCCTCTGCTCCTAGAAAGACAGAACACCATTTTCCCCTCAGCCATGACTTTACAAACTTTATTTTGCTGTCATCACTACAATGTGCATAAACAAAATTAAGTCAAAACAGTATTCCATTTGAGTGGTTCTTAACAACAGTTTGGAGGAGATCCTGGGATCATAGGAGAATTTTTTGCATGGAAAGGAAGAAATCTAGTTTGTAGATATTTCAATGGTTTAAACGCCCATTCTCACAATGAAAAGCCTAAATATTTTTTAAAACACTGGTATCTCTAAGGTATTTCCCTGACATACATTTATTTATTTATTTATTTATTCATTTATTATTGTGCTACATTAGTCACCATAAAATACATCAGTAGCTTTTGATTTAGTGTTCCAAGATTCATTGTTTATGTACCACACCCAGTGTTCCATGCAATATGTTCCCTCCTTAATACCTGCCACCAGGCTCACCCATAACTTAACATATATTTAAAATTATGAAAGACTTCTGGGGCGCCTGCGTGGCTCAGTGATTAGGCATCTGCCTTCAGTTCAGTCATAATCCCAGGGTCCTGGGATCAACCTCGCATCAGGCTCCCTGCTCAGCAGGAAGCCTGCTTCTCCCCTGCCTTCCTCTACTTGCTCTCTCTCTTTCTGTGTCAAATAAGTAAATAAAATCTTTTAAAAAAGAAAGTTGTAAAGACTTTAAATGTATCAAGCAAACTAGAGGTGAATAAAGTAGTTGTCCCAGCATGTTTTTTGACCTTTTTGTGAAATCAGTCCATTCTCTTTTGAGTCTCAATTCATACATATTCTGGGCCCAGGCCACCGTAGTGATTGAAGCTGAATGTTCTACACAGGCATATGAAGTGATAATCTTGTTTGGGATTTTTGTAAATTTTCATTTAATATAATTTTTTATTTTTTATAAACATATATTTTTATCCCCAGGGGTACAGGTCTGTGAATCGCCAGGTTTACACACTTCACAAAATTTTCAGTTACATATTTTGTAGAGGAAGCAGTGTCTATTCCAACAATAAAAGTACTGCTACTATAATGGTACAGAATAAAGGCACATCATCCTCATTCCCTCCCCCTCGCCCAAAGCACAAACCCCTGCTACCTATTTTGTCTTTTTAATCTGTCTTTTTTGTAATTAGCTTGAACTGAAATGTACAGAGGCAGTTCAAAATGAATTTTCTATGAAAATAAACAGGCTGAGAAGGCTACTCAACAGCAAACATGTAGCATGTGTAATCAAAAAGGAAAGACAGACCCAAGTACCCAAAAGGCAGAGTCAAGCATAACAGAAAGCAATGAATTAAGGAAGCCCCCAGGAAGCAGGATGACCCAACAAAGAACATTCCAGACCCCTGGAGCATATACCAGCTCGATTTCAGCAATGCTACGGAGCAGTAACTTCTTTGTACCTTTTGTTCATCCAATTATTGAGTTATGGGGATTTTCTTGTCCCTCACAAAATTGATGTCAGGTGTGGATACAGAGGAAGAAGAGGGAGAAAATGAAATTCATCTTTTTAGTTCCAGTTCTCTGGTTAAAGAGAAGCTCCACCCAAACAGTTTCTCTCTGTGATGTGATGTAGATGATGATGATGATGTGATGTAGATGATGAGACATGGCCCTGGAGCTTGGTTGGATGGGACTGAGGGTTTGGGAAGGGCGTGAATGTATTTCGCACATGAATCATCGGAGCCCGAGGGCAGACTGGAAGAAACTGTTTATACCAATGAATCCAAATAAATCACACCTCCCATTACTTATGCTCATGCGAGGTTTCCTCCTTCCATCACTTGGGTATGGTCTTTGCCTTGCTTTGATAGGTAGGCTGTGTGCGAAGAGAGTGCACGCGTTTGCACACAGAGGCTTGTCATCCTAGAACGTTGTGCCAAGACTGTGTGTGAAGAAGTATAGCTTTATTGAAGTAATACTTCTCTGGAACATTTACAAACTGACATGTCATTTTTAAAAACAACACAAAGTAAACTGTAGTGGGGTCCAAGCAGAGGTGGAAAGGAGTGATGGCACAAACACTGGAGCCAGAAGGAACGATTTTCTTTCACATCGGACCCAAGAGGCAAGTCCCCAGGTGGCCAGGTCTCCAGGCCATCTCCCTGTTTTTCAGATTTCCTTTGGTTTGCCAATTTCCCTTTTGTAATTACCAGGAAGAAATCCCAACGGCCCCGGCCACTTGTGGTGGCTGCTGGTTTGCTCTGTGGTCCCCTCAATAGTGTAGGGGACACTTCCTGCCTCAGGACCTGGCCTCAGTCCCACTGTCACCTTTCTCAAGCTGACCATGTCCCACCTCAGGTAGGGCTTCCCTCAGCAGTGGCAGAGGTGGGCCGGAGTGGGGAGGTACAGGGGCGGTTGAGCCAGAAAATTCTATCAGTACTCTTGTTTGGTTCATGGTATAAATTCTTATCCTCTCTTAAAGAATTTCAATAAAGTATTTCAAACACACACACACACACACACACACACATCCCAGAACAGAGATCCAGTCATTCCATTTATGCCAACTGAGCTCACTAACAGAACACATACTTCAGGTGAACCTGGGCAAGACAAGGTGAAGAAATTCACTTCCCACCTATACAATCATGAAAACAAAACAGTTGTCATTTTAAGCCATTGATTTTTTTAGGGGCAGGTAGTTGGCAATATATAATCGATACAAACACCTCTTCCTTGGGCGCCTGGGTGGCTCAGTGGGTTAAGCCACTGCCTTCGGCTCAAGTCATGATCTCGGGGTCCTGGGATCGAGTCCCACATCGGGCTCAGCAGGGAGCCTGCTTCCCTCTATCTCCCTCTCTGCCTGCCTCTCCGTCTGCTTGTGATCTCTCTCTGTCAAATA
This sequence comes from Mustela lutreola, assembly GCF_030435805.1. Classification (NCBI taxonomy): domain Eukaryota; kingdom Metazoa; phylum Chordata; class Mammalia; order Carnivora; family Mustelidae; genus Mustela; species Mustela lutreola. The sequence goes on along the minus strand of NC_081290.1, from coordinate 127,809,956 downwards.
AATAAATAAAATCTTTAAAAAAAATAAAATAAAAAATAAATAAATAAAACACCTCTTCCTTATCACTACTATTTATTGTTGAACATTGTCCAAGATGCTCAGAAATTTTTCTGAGGTTGCTTTGGACACTACTTCCTATTTACATTTTTTCTATTTTCATTCTAAGGGATATCAGTAAGCTCTCCCTTTTTTTTTTTTTTCTGACTGTTCAACTCACAAGCTTTATAGTTCCTTGACATGTTAATAATAAAAGCATTCATCTTCCAAATGCTTTGCTTTTTGTAAGCATGGTCATATCTTCAGCCAAACAACAATCCAAATATTCTATTTATTTATGTGCACAAAGTTTTTAAGAATAAAGGAGAACAAACAACAACAAACAACACACCAATGATATAAATCATCAGATGACTTCTGGAGATGTCACTGTTCTAATCCTAAATACATTTGATGTAACATAAGAGAACATTTTATGGTAAGACAAACTTGGATTAAAAAGACATGCTTGAAAAGAAAGAAATTAGTAACTATGGTGATGGATATTAACTACACTTGTTATGGCAATCATTTTGCAATGTATACAAATAATGAAATATTGTGTTGCAAACCAGAAATTAACATGTTTTATATGTAAATCATTCCTCAATTTTTAAAAAAGATACTATTAAAAATTTAGACACAAAAAAAAGTATGTGCTTTTCTCAAACTGAATAGAAAATGCAGAAGTTCCAGAAGAAGCACTGAGTCATATAATTTCTAAATAAATTTAAATTTAAGCTAAAAAGAAAAAAGCCAGTTTTGGCATTTTGTAACAAAGTAAATTTTAATTATCTCATGTATAAATAATGAAGACTATAAGGACTCAAGAACAAGATGGTATTACTCTTATCCTTATTCATATAATTAAATCATCCAATCTTATTTTGGAAATGTAATTGAATAAAAAAAGAAATGTGCTTGAATAAATAAGCAACTTAATACATAACTTTTCAGCCCTATCCTTCTCTTTGTAAATGAGTTTCTATTTAAACGTAAGGATGGTCATATAAAAAGACAGGTTGAGTTCAAATGCGAAACTCTGACTTGATGAAAGTAGGATGTAATTTGGTGCTTGAAAACCTGTATTTGGGGTCTGACTTTATGAATGATCACTATCTGATACTGATCTTTTGTCCTCCCTGTACCTCCCTGATTCCTTATTTGTAAATACAATTAGCTACATCACAGTGTTCTTGTGAAATCTAAGTATGAAAAATAACAAAATCTATTAAAATAAAGACTCACAGACAGGGTGCCTGGGTGGCTCAGTTGGTTAAGTGACTGTCTTCAAGCTCAGGTCATGATCACAGAGTCCTGGGATCGAGCCCTGCATCGGGCTCCCTGCTCAGCAGGAAGCCTGCTTCTCCCTCTCCCACTACCCTGCCTTTGTTCTCTCTTTCTCGGTCAAATAAATAAATAAAATCTTTAATTTTCAGATAACAAAATTAAGACCTCCAAAAAGCATTCCTTCTAGGACAAAAAAGCAGTTTTGCAATACAGAACAAAGGAACCTCCTAGGGTAGCCAGTTTTAAATCGTCTATGTTCCTCTATTCTAATATATTTAGGTCTCATTAAAATGAATCAAATACTTCTTTTCTGAAGTGAGAGAGTTTATTAGTGTTTGAGAATAAATATACCTCCTGGAAATGAAAGGCTTGTTTTAAATTGTATCCTCCAAAAGAAAAATAAATTGCAGTTCCTATAAAGTACAATATTCTTTCAACCCACCAAAAGAATCGCCAGTTCTTCCAATTCCCCCTGCATCAAACTCCTTGTCTTCACTACAGACTACCTCCCATACATGCTCCACGATGAACCTTCATGGTTTCACTGCCCATCTGAGCTCCTTTCTGACTTCAGTCCGAATTCCAAGGCCCAGACACTGCCATAGAACTTTGTGTTACCCTTGACTCTAAGGGTGTCACAGTCTCCTAATCAGTTTACTTGCATGCTTTTCTGGCCAGATTACAAGGTGGAGTCAAGGAATATTTAAAGGTTTAAAAATCTTGAACTGTTAAGTGGAATAATGAGCAAATAAAAAGCCATTTATAGTAATCATCAAGGAAAAATATGACCCAATCTCCAACACATTTTAAATTCTTCAAATATTTTTGACACCAATTGAGCCCCTCAAATTCCATGCCAAAGAGAAACCTGAAAGCACAGCTGTGGAGGCTGCCGGGTGGTGTCTTCTCAGCATGAGCCAGTACCTTGAAGCTAACGGCATATTGCCTTTTGGAGCACAAAACTTCCAGGTGTCTCTAAGAGACTCATTGCACGAAATACGTGCCAAGTTCCTGAAAATGCACAAAGCAAAAGAAGTAAGGAAGTACCTGAAATAGTTTGCACCCATATAAGTAAGAATATTTCTTCGCAGGGGAAAAAAGCAAGAACCTTGTCTGTGTAAAGCTATCATCACCATCATCATTGTTGTCGTCATCGTCATCATCATCGTCGTCATCAACATGAGTTAAATCTGAGTCTGACAGACAATCAGCTCATGTAGAAAATCTCCTGAGACAGATAAAGCTCTGACCCTCATGCAGGAAACCCAATATTATACATGAGTTTAAAAGTTATTGACACTGAAAAAGCATTATTTGAATTAATTACGGAAGGAGTTTTTACTTATAAGCGGAATTTTTATCAAGATCACTTTAAACAGAGATTCTTAAGAAGCTACCTTTAATGGGAGAAGTCAGATCTTAATATGAAGAATTTATTAATTATAAAAGATTAAAAAAGTGTGGATTAACTTAAAAAGAATTGATGGGCCCACTTTTCAAGAACTTTTTGTATGAGCATAAAGAAGAGCTCAAGAGTACATCGTGCATTATCCATCTTCATAGAAAAACTGCCTATATTGAATAAAAGTTGGAGATGCCAAAACATAAATTTCTAAATAACTGAAATCTATAAACATATTTAAATGTATATTTCAAATTTCTTAGTTCTATAAATGTATTTCAGAAAATGGAATGACAATTTATGATTTGATATCTGAAGGATAATACACTCATTAAATACTGATACACCTGGACTTGTATAAATCTACTGCTAAGAAAAGAAAAAATAAAGAAAAAAAACTGAATCTTCATGTCATGCCTCCGAAGATGTTCTAATAGTGATGACAATAAGTAGTTCAGACATGAGTCCAGGATTCTACTATCACTTTAGCTCTTTCATTGACTATGAGATATTGGCCTGGTTATGTAAATCTTTAGGTCATAAATTTTCTTATTTATAAAAAGAATGGTTATTACAGATAATTCCTTAATGCCTTCAAATTCTAACCGATTAAATTATTGTGTTTGAGCACTGTCTTTGGAAGCAGGCCTAGATGAGACTTTAATGAACAGCTACTGAAACCTCTATCTACCTTTGACCATAGTTATGACATAAAGATAACTTTGTACTTCATCTTTTTCTTTCTTCCAGGTGGGGAACCTAATTTTGGGCTGTCTTCCTTGATTCTAAATGTCTTACATACATTTTTCTTTCATTCACTTTCCCATATGGCATCGGATGTGATGAGAGTATTGATTCAATGAGAAGAGAAGAGAGAATAGAATCATACTAATTGAACTATCCATAACCACCACTATCATCACTAAACCAAAGTCTACATTATATTTGCATATGTGTGTGTGTGTGTGTATATATATATACATATATGCATGTATACATATATGATGAATGGGGGTTCACATGGATACTTCTACTTTTCTAATTCTCTCCAACCCATAGTCATACCTACATTTCCTTAATTGAAAAAGAGAAAAGAACTACTTATGTGGCTATTACATATATTTTTCCCTCGGTTTTAAATTATTTTTTTCTTTTCTAATTTTTTCACAAATCAAATTAAGAAAACATGTACTCTAGAAAAAAAAAAAAAAAAAAGGCCCTGAATTTAAAAGTGAATAATAATTCAAGTGGAATAAAATTTAACTAATAACTAAATACTAAATATGATCTAGTGGACTAACAAACTTGATTATTCACAAAACAAATTATAGTTTTTTTTTCAGAAAAGAAATTTTTCCTGGAGTATTAGCACTGCCCTCTAAAATTTAAATACAAGTACTGAGTTCGGTTTAAAATTGCTTTGGCTTGGAACACCTGGGTGGCTCAGTCAGTTAAATGTCTGCCTTCAGCTGAGGTCATGATCTCAGGGTCCTGGGATAAAGCCCCAGGTTGGGCTTTCTGCTCAGCGGGGGGGCTGCTTCTCCCTCTCTCTGCCTGCTGCTTCCCCTGCTTGTGTTCAATCTCTCTGTCAAATAAATGAAGAAAATCTTTAAAATAAATAAATAAACAAATAAATACACAAATAAATAAATAAAAGCTTTGGGTTTTAAATGCCATTTCAAAAAACAGTACTACAGTGTCTTGGCATAACAACAAGAACAAAGACATCAAGTTTATTACTTATATTAATACATCTATTTTAATATTTCAAAACACTATCATAAGGTAGATTTTTTAGTTTTCCCTATGAGGAAACTGAGACATAGCTACAGAAAGTAATCTGCCCGGAAACACTCACCTAGTAAGCCACAGAACTAAGATTCTAATATAGGCAGTGGGCCTCCTTATTTCAGTACAATTTTATACTATTAAATTCTAAGGCATGAAAACATGAAATACCAAGTCCATACCAGGAAGACCAGAGTTCTCCTTAGCTCATATTTATTTTTCTATCTGAGAATCATGCGGAAGAACAACTTTGTGAAATCATGTGAAGCCAATATGCCAAATATTCACTATACCCTTGAACAATTCAAAGACTAGTAAAGATCTATCTCGTTCATGAATCCCCTTTAACCTACTTGTATTTTCACATTCTCTCACCTCTTTGGTTAATATTTCACTAATTTAAAACAGACTGTCTAAAGTAGCATTTCTTTTGATTTTCCCTAACCTCTTTCTTTGTGTTTCAAGGGTGTCCTCTAATTGTAATATTATGAAATTTGGTGAATAAGTTCATGTTTATTCTCTTCCAAGTTTTATAAACTTTGATCATTTCTCCTTTCAACACTTTGACTATTCATACAAAGAGTTCTTTTAAATGTATTAGATAAAAAATTCAAGACTTGAGACAGTTTCAATTTCAAAGTCCTAAAATTTCAAAGGACTCCAGAAATTTGTTATCCAACCGTGTTAAGAAGAATTTTAAAGGAAGTGTTTTTAAAGTTAAAAAGTTCTGATTTGGAGATAGACTCAACTCTCATAAATGACACTGGAAAAAAAAAAAATCCCAAAGACAAATGCACTATGTCCATTTCTTAAAAGCTCTAAAGAAAGAAAGAAACCATGACCACTCATATATTTCCTAAGTCAGAGGCATCTTCATATCTTAAAGTTTTAGAATACAAGACTTAAAATGCTATTAATGTTAATTAGAATGATATGAATAACAGCAGCAAATGGTAGGTCTTGATGACAAAATGCTTGTAATAATCTCTTCCAGTATTAGTGATGCTGTATTTCACATCATTCCCACACTTCAGATATAAATTTTTTAAATATTTTTAGCACAAAACTAGCATCCTCTTTCTCCTTGATTTTCAAAATTTTCTTTATTTTTTTAACTGGTCCCTTCATTCAAGTCTCTCAACTTAAAAAAAAAAAAAAAAAAAAAGACAAAAACAAGCTTAGTCAATGTCTCAAACTCCTCCATCCTCACTTCTCTTACAGCCTAATCTCTTCAAATAAGTTCATGATCCACATGCCATCTTCAAGTGCTTGCATCCAATCCTTCATTAGCATGTCCCAATGGGTCTATGGAACTTTACCAAGCTCATTGCTCAGGTCTTCAACTGTCCTGTTGCTCCTTCCCACAAACCTGCTAACCACCCTTGCCTCATGATTGCTCAGCAGCATTCCAGAGAGATCTGTATAACCTGTTTGAAACTGCTTTTTTTTTTTTAAATATATGTTTATAAAAAATTTAAAAAAAAAAAGAAACTGCTTTTACTTGCCATAGGCATTTTTTCCTAACTCCTTAAATGCTTCTTCTGTGATCTCTCTCTTTCACCTTCTCTCTGACCATTAAATGTTGATGTTCGTTAGATTCTGTCCTAAGCATACTTTTCTTTTCAAACCACATTCTCTCTTTACACATTTTCCTTCATAATGATACCTTCAATTATGCCTTTGGAGAAAACAACAAGATCTCTTTCTTCAACCTACCTCTTAGTCCTGAATTCCAGGCCATATATCCAGTTGCCTAGGCAACTTCAGTTGGATGTTTCATAGGACTTTAAGTTTAGTAAATGATTCTAAAACTGAGCTTATCATTCTCCTTTCAGAACTTTCTTTTCTTCCATTGTGAGCTAATTCAATAAAGAGCAATCTTAAGTTTTTCAAGACAGAAAGCATATCTTCATTGTCTTCTACCTCATCCTCTACCTCGAATCCACCTTGAATCAATATCAATTGTTCAATGACCATGTCTTCTCAAATAAACCTTCTAAATGCCATCCAAATCTGACTTCCTTTCATGCCTACCTACTTTCCCAGTCCAAATCACATTATTGTTATCCTAGAGTTTCACCCCATTCTCCATGTTACAGCCACAGTGATTTTATTCACAATTTAATTCTGAATTATGCTTAGATTTTCCTGATTAAAGTTGTTCAAAATCTGTCTATTGCAGTTATTTTATACTCCCAAATCCTTATGAGGCCTTGTGTGATGTACCCATGATTTCCTCATAAAACTCTCACTTACTTTTTATGCTCTAGTCTGTGATGGACCACAACTAGCCACAATTTCTAAGTTACTCTTTACATAAAAGATTTAAATATACTTCTCTTCTTGAATATGTACACACTTGGGACACCTGCATGGTCAGTCAGTTAAGTGTCTGTCTTTGGCTCAGGTCATGATCCTAGGGTCCTGGGATTGAGTCCTGCATTGGACTCCCTCTCCAACAGGGAGCCTGCTGCTCCCTCTGTCTGTTGCTTGTGTTTGTTCTTTCTCTCTCTTTCTCTCTCTGACAAATAAATAAATAAGATCTTTATTTTTTAAAAATTAAATGTGAATTCACTCTGTGGCTGCTTAGCCAACAGAATACAGAGGTGATGTTGTATTAATTCCTGACCTAGTCTTAAAGAAAACTCGCAGAATTATTTCCTCCCCCTTAACACATTCATTATTGGGAAGCTCCATGGAATGCACATATCATACAGTTAGAAGCTTGCCATATGGTGCACCAGCCAACAGACAGCACCAAATGCCAGTCATAAAAGTGAGCCATCTTGGATTCTCTAGGGGCATGAACCCAGCTGAACTTATCTGGGGCAGAAGAATTGCCCAGCTGATACCAGTAAACCTACAAAATCATAAGAGATAACGAAATAATTGTTGCTTGAAGCCACTAAGTTTGGGGCTGGTTTGTAATACAACAGTTAATTATAAGAACAATGTTTATATCTCATCTTACCTATAGAGACAGAATGTATGTTTTGCTTATTTACCAGCATACTTCCAATGCCTTCCAGAGTTTCTGGTCTTCTAGTGCATGCCCAATTAATATTCATTGATTGACTTTAATAAATACATGAAAATATAAAATATAGTATCTTATTTCAATAAGCCTAATGTTTAAAAATTCTGAGTTAGGTCAGACTTTATGAATGAAATCATACCTCTCCACTTACTGCAGAGTGATCGAGAAAATGTTGCATAAACTGTGTGCCACAAGTCTGATTGTCTACAAAGTGGGGTAGCATTGTTTTGAGAATTAAATGAGCTAGCACATATATTAAAGAGTGAATGGTATGTCAGAAGCTTCCAGTGGGTAGTATTTATTATTAATTTATTGAAATGGTAAACTGTGATACAGAGAAACTGAATAACTTTTCTGAGTTTCTTTCCTAGACGGCTGCAGAGCAGGGACTGGCAAACTGCTTCTCTGACCAACTCTCTTCCTCACACACTCTTATTTTGTGTCCTTTAAAAAAAGTCTCTATCCCCTGTGCTGGGCAGAAAAATGATCCTGCAAAGATTCCCATTTCCTAATTCCTGGAATCTATGAATATGTTAGGTTACACAGCAATGAGAAATTAAGATTGCAGATGGATTTACAGTTGCTTGCTAATCATTTGATTTTGAGATGGGGAGATTTTCCTAGATTAATCAGGTATTCCAATTTAATTACAAGGACCTTTATAAATGCAAGAGGCATGCATAAGAAGGACAGTGCCAGAGTGATACAGTCTGAAAAATGCAAGAACAGTGAAAGAAAGACTTGACCTGCCATTGTTAGAGTTGGGTTAGAAGGACACCCATGGAGAACTACGGGTAGCCTCCAGCAAATGGACAAGGCAGCGAAATGGATTTTCCCCTAGTAGCTCCAAAAAGGAATGCAACCCTGCTGACATCCTTGATTTTAGTTCACAGAGACTAATTTCAGCTTCTGATCTCCAGAACAGTAAACAATAAGTTTGGGATGTCTTAAGCCACAAAGTTCACAGAAATTTATAACCACAGCAATAGAAAATGAAAACACACCTCAATCTTTAAAAACAAAAACAAAACTCATAAGCCTACATGCAGTTCCAAAAACCAATACATGATACATTTTCCAAAGTGTTCCTTGGATATGGGGTATTTAACTCAGATATTTTCCTTTGGGGTCATTAAAATTCTATATTCTTTTGTTAATATATTTCACCACTGAAAGAGATGATAATACTTCTTTCTTTGCAACTAATGGTAAGGTTCAAAATGCAAAAGGTAAAGAGAAGAAAATACTAGGAAAAAATAAAGTCAGACTTAATAATAATTTCAGGATTTTTGAGTGGTAACTCCCACCAGAAAACATCAGCACCTATGACCTTGAGTGTCCTGGGGAAAGTAATTTTACCTCCCTAATCTCCAGTGAGACACTGGAACTATTGAATTTATTGCAATTATAATAAATGTTCACACAATCCATACTGTAGATACATTTTTTTTATAACAGCTAAATACCTCTGCCAAGGCAGCTAACCCAACACACTGACTATTAAACTGATTTAGGGCAACAAGATCCAGAAGCTGTCACACCTGTAAATGAACCTTTAACCATATGTTGTGATGTGTTTATATGCTAATCTCCTCAGAAGTAGCAAAACCCTTGGATGCCACCTGGTTGGCCATATTTTCTGAATTAACTCCAATAAAATGGAATAAAATTATAATACATGAGGTCTGCATTTTTTAAATAGGAACAAGAATGCAAATGGATTATTTGGTGTATTAAGCTCTGAAATCACTTATAAAATACTTGAACCACTACAGAGACAACTCTCCAAATGGAGATATCCAAAAAGTAGAAATTATTTCATTTGACACAGTCTAAATATTTATAATTTCTGTAAAGCAAATATGAAACACTCATCCTCACATGAAATATTAGTGTCTGCTTTTTGCTTTGGGTATTCACCAGGGAATGAGAAGTAGAAAAGAGAATGGCTTAGAAGAAACAAGGATATAATATCAACTACTTTGACCTGAAGCACTTAATGTGGTGCATTTTCTGCTTCTCTATTCAAAGGAACTAACTGTGTAAGATTGTGACCTAGTTTTGGGAATCTTGCTATTCTTAGTTCACCTTGACAAATTTAAATGACAACCAGAAAAGTCACACTTTAAGTAAATATGTGTTAACTACTATGAGCTAAATACATAAATAAGTTTACATTATTTGTCTCATATACAATAGCATAACTTGGCTGCTGTTGGGAATTTAGTTTTGTATGTCTTTTTCTCATATAACGTAAATAACTTTGATCAGGGATGAATCATTTTGGAAGTATAACATAACATATGAAAAATAAAATGGAAAGATTTTCCTAAGAAGTTTTTGTAGGAGTATCTCTGTACCAGGCCTTTTTTGAGAGATTAATGAGAGAAGGATAAAAAGGTTGATTGACCTAAGCAAGAGTAGATTATGTCTCTGGTAGTTGGTGAAGGACCAATATATACTAAGATATTTGTTTGGCATCAATACAAAAGGCAGTCAATTAAATAGTGCTTATAATAGATCCTACTCCAGTGAATTAGGTCAGAATTAGGGGCAAAGTTTAGAGAAAGGCTAGACTATAGTTAAGAAGCCACATAGGCACTCAGGGTTCATTCTTGACACTCTTGAAGTATCAGAAATGATCAGCAAGAAAACTCTGTTGGAAGTTCATCAATGGGCTTTGCAAAAAGTGATTATCTTTTTGCTGATAACTCTGTTATGATTGGCCCAGAAACTGCTATAGGCCTGGATTTAAAATTAGAGCCCATCCAGCAACAAAAGTTACTATTATTTGGGAAGGGCAGGACAGAAAAAGACATCAAAGGATGAGAAATAATAGCCTACGGCTTTACTGATTAAAATTCAGGGCTGACATTTTCTCCAAAATTCCAAATGAAGATTTAGATAATATGCTTATTAGGTCTTCTTATTTGTGAAGATCACAAATGAGTCTCCTGTACAATGAGAATTTTTGACTCATAGAAGTTTGATACTTAAAATGCTCTCCGAGTTAGAACCAAAATATTTATATTACTTTTGGTCACAGAATATTAACAAGTTAGTAAAAGACCATTATCTAACATGGATAAAGCATGCCATATTTCCTAGCAAGACATTTCAAGTTACTCTGACAAGACTTTTGAGCACATAATCAATAAGGCAGTATGATACAATGGAAAGAAAACAATAATTTTTAAAGTCCAATCAAAACTCGGGTCTTCCAGAGACTGATGCAGAAACTGATTCAAAAGTAAAATCAAACATGAGCAAGTTGGGTGGTCAAGAGATACAAGATAATACACTGCACTTATAGAAAAGGCACATATCTTCGTAAAAATACTAAACTAAGAACAATGTAAATACATAAAGATTATATTCAAGAAACTTGGACTGGAAAATTACAAAGCAAAATAAATGCCAGAAAGCTCTAGAAAATACAATCTTTTGAAAAAGAAAAACCTCAATAATTTAACCAATCTAATATCCACAAATTGTCTTGCAGGAAACTGACTATGGCAAGCTTGCCATTTGGTGAATTAGAATATTTCCCTATAATATACTAGCTGGATAATTTTAGTCAATATACTTAACTTCTGAGTCCTGTTATTTGTTTTGTTCTTTTTTTTTTTTTTTGATTGATCTATTTGTTGATGGAGTGAAATAAAATAAAGTAGCACCTAGAGCATTTTAGATGCCAAAACATTTAATTATCAAATATTTATATATACAAAGCAATGTAGATAAATATTATAAAACCAAGCTATAAATAACATTTTGTACATGCCCACATTCTGAAAACTTAAAGATGAAAACCCGTATATTAGATATTAAAGTACAACATTATGTGCAAATGGAAATCAAGATGAAAATAGATTGATTTAAAATTACAGGCTCTTGAACAGTATGGTTTTGGCTTGGATCTGAACTATGGAAAGGAATTTTTGCAATAGAGATAAAACTAAATGTTATCTCAATAAATAAAATGATAACAAAGGCCATGGAGGTAAGGAGAGAAGCGACAAGGAGAGAGGAGGAGGAGGAAGAGAAAAGAGGAGAAAGAGAAGGGGAGAGGAAGAAAGATGAGGAAGGAGAGCAGAAGACCACCACTAACAACAATTTAGGGAATGTGAGAAAGACTCCTGGCTATCTCTTGTTTTCCCTTTCTGCCATAATATTAACAATTTTAACTATGCATATATTGGACTAGTGTCAATATCATATTTTCTAGCCTTCCATGCAACTAGTATGTCCAGGTTATAAGTGCTATTAAGTTCTGATCAATGACATTTAAAGGAAAGGGTACTTGCAAATTCCAGAATATGTTTCAAATGCAGATGGTGTGTTCTTCTTCCCCACTTCTTTCCTGCTACTGGAAGGTGGAAAAATGGTACCCAGTTACTACTGATCATGCTGAAAGAAGTAAAATGCTTCAGGTGTTCGTGTCTGGGTTCCTAAATGATCACATCTACATCTGGGTTATTATGTAACAGAGAATTAAACTTCTATATTGGTTAAGTCACAATTATATGGGATCTCTTTTTCACAGAGCCAAATCCATATTATAATTAACAATATGAATTTTAAAATGGTAGTTAGTCTGATATGACTGAAGTACAGGATGTTGAGGAGAGACTTAGAATGTAAGGGTGAGGCAAAAAGTGAAGACCCTGAAAAGTCTAGGCTGAGAAGACCCTTGCTTTCTTTTTTTTTTTTTTTTTTTTTTTTTTTTTTTTTAAAGATTTTATTTATTTATTTGACAGAGAGAGATCACACGTAGGCAGAGAGAGAGAGAGGAGGAAGCAGGCTCCCTGCTGAGCAGAAGGCCCGATGTGGGACTCGATCCCAGGACCCTGAGATCATGACCTGAGCCGAAGGCAGCGGCTTAACCCACTGAGCCACCCAGGCGCCCCAAGACCCTTGCTTTCTATGCACTGAAAAACCACAGATCACTTCTGAAAGGAGCAGGACAAAATCAAATATGTACATCAGGAAAATGAAGTGTGTAAACTGGATTGTAAGGAAGAAAGACTGAACACAAAGACAAGGAACTCTCTGTTGTAACAAAAGTATGACATAGGTTTGTGGCCACAAGAATAAGAATAGGAATGAAGAGAAATCTTCCAATCTGGAGATAGAAATGACAGAAATGTGCAAGTATTTAAATTAGTAAGAAAGGGTTGTTTGTGAACAAGAAGGACACACAAAAAAATGTAACTATAAGCAAAGACAATCTTAATCAGGTTGAGCAACAAGAAAGAAAACACAGGTTTAAGGGTGTTGCCCAGCAGTGGGCTATAAGGAGTCCTTTTGAAATGTGTTAAGCTCTAATCAAATTTAAATGACAACTAGATATGCAAGTGTTGAGTAACAAAAGAGTATCTGCATTAGGTACTCTCACAAATAAGCATAGCGGGGGAAGACTTGTAGTAAACAAAATGGACAAGGAAGACCCCATATAATTAAAGAGAACAGAAAACAGAATCATATGATGACATCATTCTCTGAAATTACTTTAAAGCTTTGTTCCTCCTCCAGGATTTGGGATAAATGGAACATAAGATTCGTATCATCTTGAAACACCAGATGGCCTGTGAAATAATCTGTCTACAGAATGGTAGAGTCATTGGTCCTCGAATCAACCCAACTTGTCTTATTTAAGGAAATCGACATGTAAAGGGATAAAGTAGCTTCTCTAAAATGACGGAATTCTCCAATCCCACTGTGCCGAGTCATATTTGATGTCCAGTAGTAAACCCTAGTGAAATGAATTGAAAGGTGTTTCTCCTTCCCCTTCACGTCTTTATCTTCCAAGTTTTTTTGTTTCTTTCTGCTTCAGAACATCTGGGAACTTGAAAACTTTTCAAGAATCAGTAATATTCAGTTAGCAAGTTGCCATAGAAATTGACTTTTGCAATTCTTCAACTGTATTGGATAAAATTATTTGTAATAGAAAATTTAGTTTGTTTTCATAGTTACTCTTTTTAATCAAAAATATTATCTTCATAGTTTTTCAGAGTAAAAGACCAATGCCAAAAGAAAATTGTATTCTGGTCTCCCAAGTAAAGCTGAGGCATTAAGACAAATGATGCTTTTGAAATTAATTCTGTAGATTTTTACAAATTCATTGCTTTCCACATTGTTATTCCTTGCATTTCGGTCAAGGAGACGATTCAACATCTACCATAAATAATATTTAGAGAAAGCAGTCAAAGGCTCACTGATCTTTGTAAGCAGTTAGACCTACTTTTTAAGACACATTTACTCTTTCAGGCTCCAAAGCACTAAAGATAAAATCTCCCTTCAGTGATACGAAAGAGCAAAATAAATTCCATGAACAAATAACAACCTCAGAGAGCGATTAAACACAGAACACAGAAAATGTAAGATATATTTGAAAGCAGCATGGCACAATGAAAAGGCCACAGGGCCTGACATGAGGGAATGATGGCTGGGATCTCAGTTCTTCTACACCATATGACCTTAACCTCTCTGTGCCTCAGTCTTCTCATTCACAAAACAAAGGTTACGAGAGCTATGGCAGTGCTTCCATAAGGAAAAAAGGAAGCTGGCAGCTCGTAGTAGATGAAAAAAAAAAAAAAGAAAGAAAAAGAAAAAAAGCTCATTCATATAAGCTTTTAAAGAAAACTGCTGATATGCTAATAAAGAATGCATATAAAGAAAAAAGTGTCTTTGAATGCTAATTATTTGCCTGGATAATAGTTTGGCTCTTATTCAGTGATTTATTCATGATGCAAAAATGTTTAAAAACTCAGAAGGTAACAAACGTGATCAGGGACTTTATAGCAAACCTTTTCCTTAATTCATCCAAAATAACAGAAAATGTTCCATAAGTGAATGAGAGAGTTGCTGATAATTTCTCCATGATTTCTGGAATCTATTCCAAGACCTACAAGATCTGTCTCTATACTAAATCCTAATTGTTGTCCCAGGACCAGATTAATTTCCTCCTCCTCAATGTTCATATTCCAGATTATCCCATTTTTTCCTCCTCCGAATTTATGTATAGACATGTATTATACACCCATGGTATTTTTATAAAAATATTTTATACTCAATATATGATGAAATTTCTTCTCATTGTATATAGAGTATTTTCATGACTGTATTGTATTTTTATGACTGTACAAAAATCTATCAGATTGATTTGCTATCAATTGTTTAACTAATTCATGCATCTCTGAAATTGTAGCTCCTTCTGGCTTATAACTATTTGGTAATTCATACACTGCCTTGTACTATGCTTGTACTATATTCCTCTCCCTTACAACTTTTAAAATTTTACAATGAGAATGTATTAGTGGTAAATATAATTAGATTAAACAGATGCCTGAATATAATATGCTCATTTAAATATTAATTGAATTGAATTTTCTTAGTGAAATTTAAAGAACATAATCACCTCACAAGATGGATACAACTTAAATAGCTGATTTGAGATATAAATTAATTCTTAAATTGTGGTCACACTGGGTCTTTTGAGTCTTAGGGAGCAAACCCTCTGTGAGCTTCTCCCTCCTCATAAGTAATTAAAGTCTTAAAATTGAGGAGCTGGCCACTGCAGTCTACCTGATACTTCCCCACTCTCCTGTCATACAAAAATGAATGAATGTATAACTGAAACTTGGGGAAATTACACTAGAAAAATTCAATTTAATTAATATTGAACTGGAAGAGGTAAATCAAACAGTAAAAGAAAGTGAAAACCCCTTCTAACCACATCACTGATGTAAAGCAATTTTCAGTAGTTTGGTGCATCTCTTCCAAAGATATTTTATCAATACATATTGACAAGTATTATATGCACACACACAGTATTTTTATAAAAATAATCACAGTGGGTTTTGTTTTGTTTTTTTTCAGATTTTATTTATCTGACAGAAAGAGACAGCGAATGAAGAAACACAAGCAGGCGGAGTATAAGAGGAAGAAGCAGATTCCCCACCAAGCCAGGAGCCAGATCTGGGCTCTATCCCAAGACTCTGGGATCATGACCTGAGTAGCAGGCAGACACTTAATGATGGAGCCACCCAGGATTCCCTAATCACAGTGTTTTATACTTAACATATGAAAAAATTCCTTTTCATTGTATATAAAACTACATAGATTTTCACGGCTACAAAATTTGTCAAATTGAATTGCTGTCATTTATTAACTAATTCATGACTGGTAACCATTTAACTTGCTTCTAAATCTTCACTATTGAAGACAATGAACATCCTATACTTAGATCTTTGAGTTTAGATGTGAATATCCCAAGGATAAATTACTAGATGCAGATTTTCTAGCTTAGAGACATATTCGGCCAAATTAAATTCTTAAAATTAACAAGACAGGAAATGACATATCTAGCAAAGATATGGAGAAGGGAACACTTTTACATTGTTAGTGGGAATGCAAGCTGGTGCAGCCACTCTGGAAAGCAGCATGGAGTTTCCTCAAAAAGTTGGTAATAGAGCTACCCTATGACCCAGCAATTACACTACAAGAAATTTACCCCAAAGATACAAATGCAGTGATCCAAAGGTGCACCTAAACCCCAATGTTCATAGCAGCAATGTCCACAATAGTCCAACTATGGGAAGAGCCCAGGAGTCCATCAACACATGAATGCATAAAGAAGATGAAATATATGGATAAAGAAGATATTAATATATATAGTGTGTGTTTATATATATAATACATATATATGTGTGTGTGTGTATATATATGTTATATATAAAATCTTCTGTATACACACACACACACACACACACACATACACACAATGAAATACTACTCAGCCATCAAAAAATAAAATCTTGCTGTTTGGAATGACATGGTTGGAACTAGAGGGTATCATGCTGAGTGAAATAAGTCATTCAGAGAAAGACAATGATCTCACTCATATGTGGAATTTAAAAAACAAACAGAGGGTCATAGTGAAAGAGAGGAAAAATAAAACAAGGCAAAAATCTAAGAAAGAGATAAACCCTAATAGACTCTTAATTATAGGAAGCAAACTGAAGCTTGCTGAAGGAGAAGGGGTGGGGAGATGAGGTAACTGGGGATGGACATTAAGGAGGGCACGTGATATAATGAGCACTGGGTGTTATATAAGACTGATGAATCACTGACCTCTATCTCTGAAACCAATACATTATATATTAATTAATGAATTTTAATTTAAATAAATAAATAAATAAATAAAAAGAAAAAATCCTTCCAACTGAGTATAAGAGTCTTTGAAACACTCTCAACTCTGAATAATTCCATTTATACTATTGTTATTTTGACAAATTCTCCATATATTAGCTGAATACATGTACCTCTTTTTATTATTTTATTTCCTGATCTTTACCATTTCTTATATCGAGTTGTCTGTCTTTTCCTTACTGCCTTGTAGGAACTCTTTACAGACATTATGCACTACAGATATGAACCATTTGTCAACTGCATGTGTTAGAAACACTGGCCCAATCATTGTTTTTAATTTTTCAAATGAGTAATACAGGTGTTTTTTGTTTTTTTTTTTAGTTTTATGTCATCAAATCTATTTATCCTTCCCTTTATGCCTCATGTTCTTCATATATTTGCAAAGACCACCTCCACCTCTGGACTCTAAAAAGACTTCTATGTGTTCTTAGACTACATACATGAAGTGGGGAGCTTATGTAATCTTTACCAAGTAATTTGCTAATTGTCCCCAAATCATTAATAGACTATTGTAACTTTTCCCTTCTATAACTAAAAGACCTTCTGGTCCTTAGAGTATAATCACACATCCATATGTTTTTGTTTTTGTTTTTTAATTTCTGGACAGGAAAAAATATCGCATATTTCCCCTCACTTTTAATCTAATCCCAAAATTTTCAGAATAACAAAAGTGTATGTGCACACTTTTACCTTAAAATATATCTGAAAAGATTATAGATCTATTTTTACTTGTATTTGACAGATCTTTTACAAAAACACATAAAAGGAATTTTTCTCTTGATTAGGATAAGATAAACTTTATTCACTGCTGAAAGTGAAGGAAAAATCAGGATGTAAACGTCATTGAGCTGGACTCAGCACTGGCTTAAAATTCGCAATGAAATTCTCTGTTTGGATCAATTTTGTAGGGTCTGAAAGAGTATCGGCAACGGAGGCTCACTGAAAGTTTGATCCCTATATAGAAGCAATTTTTTCCTAAATACAATAATTCCCATAAACTTTGGTGTAAGAGGTCAGTCAAAGCAAATTTTCAAGTTCCAAATTTGTAAGTTCTGTTTTCCTATCATGTTGTCAGTTCACCTTCTAAAGTCCCACGAGTAGAAAATCTCCACAGACTTGGACAGCAGTTCTCAAATAGTTTGAATTCATCATTCTTTCACTCTCTTAAAATTTATCAAGGACTATAAATGAGCCTTTGTTTATTAGAGTTATACTTATTCCTACTTACTATAATTTAAAACTGGAAGATTTTATAATGTTCATGTAAAAACAATAGTATTAAGCCTATCCTGAGCTCCTACTCTAACATCTTTTATGAAAAACCATATTGTCGGGACACCTGGGAGGCTCAGTTGGTTGGACGACTGCTTTCAGCTCAGGTCATGATCCCGGAGCCCCAGAATCAAGTCCCGCATCGGGCTCCCACCTCCACGAAGAGTCTGCTTCTCCCTCTGACCTTCTCCTAGCTCAAGCTCTCTCTTACTGCCTCTCTCCCAAATAAATAAATAAAATCTTAAAAAAAAAAAAAAGGAAAAAAAAAAACCATATTGTCCAGAAAAATGAGAAGAGTAGCGCTGCTTTCTATTTTTTCCAAATATCTGTAATGTTAGAAAAGAAGAGAGCCAGATTCTTGTATTTTACTGTAATGGACATGTATTAAGAAAATCTGTCCTGGGGCGCCTGGGTGGCTCAGTCAGTTAAGCATCTGCCTTCGGCTCAGGTCATGATCCCAAGGTCCTGGGATTGAGTGCCAAGTCCAGTTCCCTGCTGAGGAGCCTGCTTCTTTCTCTCCCTCTGTCCCTCCCCCTGCTTGTGCTCTCTTTCTGTCTCTCTCTGTCAAATGAATAAATAAAATCTTTTTTAAAAGAAAAAAAAATCTGTCTTCACATATCTATTAGTTTAAAAAGTGGCAAGTAGGGCGCCTGGATGCCTTCCACTCACGTCATGATCCCAGAATCCCAAGATGGAGTCCTGCATTGGGCTCCCAGCTCCACAGGGAGTCTGCTTCTCCCTCTGATCTCCCCTCTCATGCTCTCTCTCACTCTCTCTCTCAAATGGATAAATAGAATCTTAAAAAAAAAAAAAGTGGCAAGTATTTTGATAGCCTTTTCAGTTAATCATGGATATTATTCTTTGGATCACACTAAAAGTTGGTAACTGGTAGTTTTTAAGGTTAGTTATAATGTGGAATCTAAAAACCATATAAACGAACTTTGTACTCTGTTCCATTAAAATCCACTGTGTGTCTACACTGTGCTTTGGATCTTCTACCCAAGCCCAGTTCTGTAATATTATGCATTGGTGATTTGGAAAATACTAATTCAATAAATTAACCAGATCTTCCAAATGTTGTTGATACATCTCATTATACAATATGAAAATTGTGCATTCCTTCATATTACCACTACTCTTATCTGAGAAGTCTTTAATTATTGGAAGGTGACAAACCCACAAGTTTTCAAAAATTCTACAAACCTACAAGTTTTCAAAAATTCCATTTTTTACATAAAAGCTTGAATATTTTAATTGGCACCAAAAACTGTTATTTTCCCTTAAAGTGACAGACTTACTTTGCTTTTTTCACAAAAACTCTTGCCAAAATAACCAAGTCTAAGTCTAGTTTGTCAGTTACTCTTTCAAGTAAAGAGGTGGTTTATGAAATTAGTAAACAAATAACCAGGTGTTCCGCATATAATTTTCATTTTGATTCACAGAATACAAAAAGATGTCTATATGGACTGAGAGTCAGTAGAATCAATGGCTTTTACTGCTTTATGATAGACATTCTCAAGCAAACCTTTTTTTTTCCCTTATGCATGTATATGATTCAGTATATATATGGCTTTTACTGCTTTATGATAGACATTCTCGAGCAAACCTTTTTTTTTCCCTTATGCATGTATATGATTCAGTATAGTTTGGTACCACTGCCTCAGTTCATGCTAATGGATGTTTTTGACCCATCAGCATACAGTATACAAAGCAAAAAGACAATGTCTTGATATTATTATAAAAATAATTTAGACTTCATGGACTCCTGAGATCCTCAGAGAACACTTTAAGAATGACTATATGTAAGACTTCTGGCCTAAGGGTATGATTGACTGTGTTAACCTAAAATGAATGAATGAATAAATAAATGTCAATTTTCCACTGAATTTCCATACCTACATTTATATGAAACAAAAAAATATAGTCTTAAAAATGGGCATTTTATTGTTGCAGTCTCTGCCATTAGCAGTATTATTGGAAGAACATTCCTCTCTGCTTGTTCTTCTTAGAAAGATACACATCTTCATTGGCTTCACAATCTGTTCATGATGTTGACGTTAATAGTGGACATCAGCAGGCTGTCACTACCAAGACAGATGAAATAAAATTAAAAAGAAAAAAATGTACTACAGGAATAAAATAACAATTTTTAACTGAATATAATCCAATGAAAAAGCTGAGTGACTGAATGGACTGAAAGAAATTTTCTTTAAATAATAAAAAGACTGGGACGCCTGGGTGGCTAAGTTGTCATACATCCCAGGGTGCTGGTATAGAGCCCCACATCAGGCTCCCTGCTCAGCGAGAAGCCTGCTTCTTCCTCTCCCACTCCCCTTGCTTGTATTCCCTCTCTTGCTATCTCCTCTCTCTGTGTCAAATAAATAAAGAAATTCTTTAAAAAAATAAAGAGTAGCCAAGAATCCATATTGTTTTTGTTCTGCCCCTCCAAGAATACTAAGATGACCTTATTTCTCTTATAAGCCACCATGTCAGAAAATATTTTTTTAAAAGCTTTAAATATTGGGGTACCTGGGTGGCTCAGTGGGTTAAAGCCTCTGCCTTTGGCTCAGGTCATGATCCCAGGGTCCTGGGATCAAGCCCCACATGGGGCTCTCTGCTCAGCAGGGAGCCTGCTTCTCCTCCTCTCTCTCTGCCTGCCTCTCTGCCTACTTGTGATCTCTGTCAATTAAATAAATAAAATCTTTGAAAAAAAACAAGCTTTAAATATTTTAAGGCCTTTTCCATGGCATGTCTCTTTTCTATCATTCTCCATTGCTCTCAGTGCAATGACATGAGTTTAACTCTCTCTCCTAGTTGTTACTGTCTTCCTTCATTTAAGATGACATTTCTGAGTATAAAACTGGAAGATATGTTTGATTTTTTGATAAGTGCCACAATGCATCAAATACAGGTGATTCAGGAAACTGGGTTTCTGTTTCTCTTTCTAAGGTTATACTCCTTTATACTACTTATCCCCTAAGAAAATGACAAAATGGAGAAAATTTAGGGGATGGGAGAGAAACATAGAAAACAACAGGAAGAAAAGCAAACACAGCTGGATGGTGAGAAACACTCTCTCTTATTATTTTCTAGTAACTGTGCTGATATCCTAAGATGTCCCCTGGAATCATGAAGTATGTGAATTGAAGAAGATTTTCATTTTGGAGATAAAAATATTGTGGCTTTTGTAAATGTTATGTGGAGAAAACATTTTTGTTATTTATCGCAATTATCACATCTTTTTCCTTATTTGTTTTTTTCCGGGAGAGTAAGAGGACCATCTTGATTTAAAGGTGGGTTTTAACTTAGGAGTGGAGGTGCTTATGTGTCTTTTATATTTTTATCATCTTTGCCTTCTGTATGGATCTGTATCTTGCAAACATTAAAAGGGACTGGGCGAACTGAAATCTTCAAAACTGAATATTTTAGAATATATAAAAAAGAAAGATCCCTAGATATTTATTTAATATATGCATTGGCCAGATGAGAGATACAGACCCACCATTTTAACATTTATTCAACTGTGAAAATTGACCCTGTTCCAAGTATCACCCTAGGATGCAATAATCAACCTCCCTGTGTTCCAGTGATAGGACACAGCAAAGTTGTTTATTCTCCTTCCTAAGCCCTTAGTATAAGGTATAAAAATTTGCTTTAAATTCAGATGTATATCAATTAAAGAAGATTCTTCAGCAAATAAAACATTAATAGCATAGGGATTCAGGCTTCTAGGGCTGCTTTCCATTGGAACAATGCTTCTTTATCTGTGAAGCAGTTAAACTTGTATCTTGAACTTAAAGCTGGGAGGTTTAAGTAGCTATTAACAAAAAGGAAGCCATGTTCTTTTGATTTGTGTGATACAATGATTTTTGGCAATCCCATAATCACTAATTCCAATTTGTGCAGTGGCTGCTTAATGGCAGCTTTAAAAATATTTGCAGATCACAACAGTCACTTCTTTGCAATATAAACAATCAATAATCATTTTTACTAGAGTAACAGCCCTAGCATAAGCCCATTGCTCAACTGCAAGGCTCAGGAACCTAAATATTCTTCACAATAAAGACATAATGATAATAGTTATTAACATTGATGTGGTGGTTCTCTTTCACAGTTTCTACTTCCTCCATATGAAAACAATATGAAAGATTTTTTTTGTTAACCATCAGTAAGTATATGCTTAGCATCTACAACTGGCTCAGTTCTGTGCTGGTAATCCAGGATACACAATGCTAGTGAAACGCACATACCATCCTTAAAGAAACCATAACCCAGTGAAGAACAAGACTGATTGATGCCTAGTGAATAACAGCCATCATTCATTGAGTATCTTCAGAATCCCAGCACTTTGCCAGACACCTGACTGATGGAAGAGTCAGAAGTTTTAGGTACAAATCTTGGCTGTTTCTGCAAATAGCTATGTTAACCTTACCTAGATCATCTTACTCTGGGGGGCTTTATTTCTCCATATTATAAAATAATGAAATAAATGATGCTAATTCTCTTCCAGCCCTGAGAAGTCTATAATTTCAAAAGATAGTTAAAATAGATTGCAATTTCTGGAGACATTGGGACAGTGAAGATTACAATATTCCAGAAAATCTTCACAGTGCATGTGTTAAGAATTTTGAGTTTGTATTAAAGGATGTATCTAAGCTTATATATATATATATATATATATATATATATATATATATATACACATATATATTTTTATATATGTATATATAATAATTTATATTATATATTATAAAATAATAAACAATACAATAATAAAAATACATTTTTAAAAGATTACATTTATTTATTTGACAGAGAGAGAATTAGAGATGGAACACAAGCAGGAGAGGTGCGAGAGGGAGAGGCAGGCTTCCTGCCTAACCAGAAGTCCAATGTGGGGCTTGATCCCATGATGCTGTGATCATGACCTAAGCTGAAGGCAGACACCTAATGACTGAGCCACCCAAACAGCCCTAAAATAATACATTTTATTGAGTCATGAATGACAAATAAAAATTGTGTATACCTAATTTATACCAAGCTTTTCAGTAATTAGAGGAGAGTCTGAAAGTACTCATTAGGAAGTGCTCAGAACTTTAAAATATCCTTGGAGGTTCATAAAGTGACCTACTAGATTACAGACCCCTTGAGGGCAGTTTTTTTCCCACTGGCACAGTGACTGGCACACGGGAGGTACTAAAAGTATTGTAAAAGAAAGGGGATATTGACTAGGGTCAAGAGTTTATTATCTAAAGAGTCCATAATGTTAGGGGAGGATTTTACAAACCAGGCAAAGCTTAAACTTGATAAACCAGTAACGAGTTATTTCCCAGAGAGGATGAGAAAAGCCAAGATCAGGCATCTCTGTCCTATGATCCAGAGTCAAGCTCTAACAGCTTCCTCCAGATAAGAGTGTTTGCTGTCAGCACGATGACTCTGCTTCCACCTGCGCCTTCTTCTCTAACTCTGCTCTCTGAAATCCACCTCCTGCACATACATCCCTGGGCCCCTGTCCTGCTTTGAAACCTGAAATTCCCTTTTAATCAGAACTGTCCTTGGGCCTCCATTTTGGTTAGACAGCTCTGATCTCAGCTTTCTCCCCAGGACTCTCAACAGCAACTGCCCCGCCTCCCCCAAACACTCTCGCAGCCAGGAGTCAGCTTGCACTCTGCTCTGGTTGCCCAGTTCACCTGCCTGGCCCAAGTCCCATTTCTAGACTAATGTGACAAGACCTGCTTTAGGATTATGTATATGCCTGCACAGCCGAAAACAGCCTTTCTCTGAACCTGGACCTCATCTCACATTCTTCGTTGATTTCCTTCTACATGTTAGGTACATTTATGGGCACCTTACTAATTTAAGAGTCACAGTTTATGCCCATTACTTCTTCTATTTCCACATTAACACCAAAAAAAAAAAAAAAAGAGGTGGGACATTTCCCAGTTTCATCCATCATAACGATTTCTGATTTTTCTAGACCTACATCCAACATATATTTAAGGACATATGCATTCCACCTTCAAATCTTTACTGTGTTTGTCTTTTTCTTCCTAGCATATTTGGAACATGCTGGAGAAGATGACTCTGGGTTTGCTTCCTGAGAAAACCTATCAGGAAATATTCTTGCAAAGTACTTGCTGATTGTAGAAAGGCTCAATCTTCAGCCATGTAATAGAAACTTGCTGATGAGTCCCAAATATTACAGACTTTCATCTTTATCTGGGTGAGGAAAACTGAAAGGAATAGGCAAGAAACTTCTTCCCATCCACTGGTTAAAGGAAATGAACTAAAGCATAATTAATGTAATTGTAAATTACAATTATAAAATGAAGTAGCTTTCAAATTCTATGTCACTAGTTGTGACATATGTTCAGTATATGTTCTAACATGAATATAGAAATCCAGAGTGAAAATAAACAGAAATGAAAAATTTAAATTTAAACTTAATATATTTTTATATGAGAGTATGAAATCATGTTTCCTAAACACTTGAGGAAACACTGAAGATTAAAAATAATGATGACTCAAATTTTTTGAGAAGAAAAATCAGCCTTAACCCAGAAGTGAAAGTCCCTACAAAACTACAAAGAGGTAGCATATCAACTATTGATAACACCATGTTAATTTTAATATTCGATATTAAAGAAGACATAAAAAGATTATGCAGTCTAAAATCCTTTAGAAGAGTAAACCCTGAACAGATTCCAAAGTGAATTTGAAAAAAGCAAACCAGACTCCATAAATCTGATTTCCATTCTATAATTTATGTTTGAAGGAAGTAATATTACTAATAAAGTATGAAACTAAAATAGAGGGAGCAAGTCACATCATAAAAAGTGTTTATTAAAAATAAAGTTGGATTGCCTGGCTGTTTTAGTGGATTAAGCATCCTACTATTGATCTCAGTTCAGGCCTTGATCTTGGGGTCATGAGTTCAAGCCCACTATGCAGCCTACTTAAAAAAAAAAAAAAAATAGAATGAAGTTGAACAAACATCCTATTTCTTGCCATAAATGTATATGGATTTCCATCCATAAATGGATAAATGTATCCGCTTATGAATAAATATATAAACTTCAAATAATACACACAAGAAATAAAATGTATCCAGAGAGAAAACTTGCATTTGTTGAGCACTTACCACACTCCTGGTTGGTCATTAAATATTTTTACAGAGATAATATCACATTATTTATATTTCACAAATAATGTAATTAAAGCCAAGAGGGGCTAACTAGTCTGTCCATTATTACATAACTAAGAAGTAGCAATTAGGATTCCTAACCAAACACAAGAATAATAAAGTAAAAAATAAAAATTAAACAAAAAAGCTCAGCAGGATCTTAGCTTCCATATTGAATGAGTATCATCAATATAATGTAGTTATTTCAAAGCTAAATGTTAATATTGGAATGTATTCAATATTAAATGGTAATCTTGAATATATGCCTCAACCATCATCAGAATTAGCTAGAAATTATTAATATTGCACCTACCAGGTTTCAGCTCTTTTTTCTCAAATAAAAATGAGGATGAATTTATATATGATGAAAAAAATAAACCAGAGAATGAACTCATGTACTTCGAGAAGCCTGAGTTGAGTCCCTTAATTAGGAAGTAAACAAATGGTTTATTTATCATCTTTAAGTATGTGGAGTCCTATCACGCTGAGAAGCAGAGAATCTTTTTTTTTCCCCCTTCTTCAAGGGTTGAATAAAAGAAAGGATATTTAAGTTACAGTAAAACAAATTAAGTTAGACTTAAGACAGAACCTCTTGACAAGATGAGTTACTTTGTGATTAAATAGACTATCAAGAGAAGTCTTGGAATCTTTCTTCCTAGAAAGCATCCCCCAAAGACTGACAATTTATTGCCTTTACTATTTAGCATGGCATCCATCCTGGGGTTCTGAGGCCCTGATATTTTATCATTGGATTTCTTTTCACTTATCTTGTTTCTAGTAATACAACAAAGTCTCTTCAACTTTCAATTTTATCAAGTTATTGAGTTTTAACAGCTTCCGCCCCTCCAAGAAACCCTGTTCTCAAGCCCTTTGGGAAGCATGAATATCCTAATGAGGCATATAGGAGAAGACTCAAGGGGACTGTTCTTAGGCTGGATTCTATTCCTTTGAATGACATGTAACTCCAAGTCTATTATCACCCACACAAGGAGAAAGGGAAAGCAGAGTGTTTTGCTTTGTTTTTCACAAGGAAAGCAGAGTTCATTCCCTAGACGTATATTGGACCTGGCAGCATCAACAAACACTGAAGTATATGATACGACCATAATTACCCAGAAATAAAAACTCTAGTGGACCCTGGGGATTACACTGAGAATCACGGTTTCCATAGACGGTCTGGGATACTCAAAGTAACAACTTTACTCTGCCTGCTACCATTTTAAAGTGCATGAAAATACCTCATGTGCTAGGTAGCTCTATTATACAAATGAATTGAGCCAATATAATTTTTTAGAAAATGGCAATCCTTCTGGTATTATGTGTTTTTTAAGCCTCTCTTTTCTCAACCAAAGATCATGTTTTGGCCAAGACAATGAGGTCCGATCAGCAGATGAGCACATTAAATTTCACATTTCTCACCACTCTTGTTTTCAGAGGGGAGAGTATTCATGGAGCCATCAACATGGCTTCAGGGAGGACCTCATTCATCCTTACCAGGAACAACTAATCTGCCTCAGCCTATGAAGCTAAAGAGGGAAATGGTGACCCCATCCCTTACCCTTGAGGCCAGGCCTTCCCCATTCCCAATCTCCTGTTTCTCACAATGAAGAAGTTCATAAGTCAAAGATCACAGATGCTTTGTTCAGAAGATCATTGCGGCACCAAGGAAGGAACAAACTTTGAGGATCCTGAATTATAATGCAACTGTCACATCACTAGCCTCGTTTCTATATGCCCATTCACAGTATGATAAACCAAAAGTCCCTGTAAGGAGAGAAATTCTTTGTTGCCAAAGAAATTTCTAGGGAGTTGTTCATACTGAACAAAATAAAGGCAAACCCAAATCCAATCCAAAGAAAATAATTTTGCCATCCTACAACAATCTTGCAAGTATGGAAACAGTATTTCCTTCTTCCTATTGAATATTTTTGCTGACATTCACTCTGATAGAGCAGAGTTGTTAAAGGGTAAGATCTTTTTACTGTTTATCTTCTTGTCTGAGATATATATGAATCTTGAATATACATAAATTAACACACATGCTGCTTGTCATGATCTACAAAGAACTGAGTTTTGCCTCCTGTACTGATCTCTCGAGCTTCTCTGGTCCACTCTCTGGCTCTCTTACCATGTTGCAGCTCCTCTGGGTTTCTCCTGGAGGTTAACCACACCAGGACTTTTCTCTTTCAGGCCCTTTGTACTTCTTGTGCCTTCTACCAAGAACGCTCCTCCCCATCCTTCATCCCTCAGGCCGATTCTGGTTGGTTTAGGTCTCATTCCCTCCAGGAATGCACCTAACACAGTATCATTATCTGGTTCCTCCATCATGTGTAGCTACTGAGTTCTTTTAAAACATGTAAGCCTGTACCCACATATAACTGCCTCTCTTCCGTCTGTTGATCAATTTGTCACTCACCCCATTCTAATGTGGGTTCCATGAGGATGTACACCTTTCCAGTCTTCCTCACCACAACCTCCTCAATGCTGAGAAAAATCCTTCGTAAGAGGTGGAATGGTACATAGATTCATACCTAGTTTCCTTTAAACCCTTGTGAAGCCTTGATCTATGCCAACACATGGCCAAATGGTGTGCACGCTATGCACAGAGACACAGAACGGCCATGTGCACTTCTCATTTCTCTCTCTTCTTTGGCCCTTGGACCTTCCCCATGAGAAGACTGGCAAAACACAAGTGGAAAAAGTCTAGAACAACATAACACAAAAATCACTGCTTAAACACCCCAAAGGGACTTAATGCCTTTTGGAGTTACACCTTTATCATTTGGGGGACAGTCTTTAAAGCAGAAATAAAATAAAATGCTTTGTCCTTCAGCAGTGCCATCATGAGCTTGAATTTGTGGAAATAAGGATTTTTTTTCTCTTCAATTTGCTCCACAGAGTTTAAAGTGATGTCAGTTTCTCATCCTTTCAAATCCAAGGTTATTTATCAGCATAGGTAATTATAAACATTTTAAAGCAAGGTGAAATTCTTTCAATTCCATCTGACTACTACTAAGAAGAAGAAATAGAAAGCTATTTGAATTGCCAAAACTGGCTCAAATCAAACAAATACAGTGCATTTTCATTACTCATGGATTTTGTATGTGCAAACTCACCTACACACTGACATTCATCTGTGGCCCCCAAATCAATACTTGCAGCCCATCTACTGCCATTCACTCACACAGAGCAGTGGCCCAGGACACACAGTGCCAACTGAGACTGAACAGGGCAACCCTCTGCCTTCATGTTTTAGCTCACAAACTATAAAATCTCCTTTATACAGTTTATTTGGTGTCAAATTTTCTGCATTTTTATGCATTTTGTTGGTGATTTTACTTAAAATGCCCAAGCATATGGGGTGCCTGGGTGACTCAGTCAGTTAAGCGTCTGCCTTTAGCTCAGGTCATGATACCAGAGTCCTGGGATCAAGACTGGAGTTGAGATCTCTGCTCAGTGGGAAGCCTGATTCTTCCTCTCCCCTGATCCTTCTCCCTGCCCACACTCACTTGTTCTCTCTCTCTGTGTCAAATAAACAAATAAAATCTTTAAAAATAAATAAATAAATAAAACAAAATGCCCAAACATTATTCTGAACATGGTCCCAGGACGGGTCCCAACTGTCAAATATTCCTAAGGTTGTGACGTGCCGTACTGAGAAAATGTATGTGTTAAATAAACTGCTCAGGCAATGCACCCAATATGAGTGGATCAACAAGATGTATTAAATAAGATGTCTGAAGCAGAAACACATACCAAAGGTTATGTATCAGTCAGTTGGTGGAAACACTCTGACCAAAGAATCTATTTCCTTAGGAGCAATGGCTCAGTGTTCCCTAATTCGGTGTTCACAACAATGTTACAGAAAATAACTACTGTGAATCAACTATAGATACATGTATTGAGAATCAACTATAGATACATTTTAGGGGAGAGGTGCTAAACTCTTCAGATAAGTTAGGGAGACTGGCAACCTCACCAGTACCTCTATCATCAGAAAGCATATGAATCAATCTTCCTGATTTTCTTCAAAAAACAAAAAATTATTTAATAAACTGCATTTTCGTCCAGCTACTAATGCATCATTTGTGTGACTTTTTTAGTGCACTTCCATTTTCTGAGGCTAGCAATGTTCTCCATTATCAACAAAGAAAAGGGCAAAGAAAGGTTGACAATAAAAAATAAAATCCCTAAATCTCCAAGGTTTTTTTTTCTTCTGCCAAATATATTTAATAATTTTTTTCTATTGTGTACCCTTATTTGATAAGTAGTGATGCACCTGTTAAAACATAGATGAAGCTTTCACCAGACTGATTTTTAGATAAGAACCTGAAAAAGAAGCTTTTCATGATCACCACATTCAAAATTCAAAAGTCATATACCTAAGATGAAATATCAAAAATATAGAAAACATTCCATTATGTGCCAACATAAAGAAAGGGTCTTTCAAAAGAATGAGATGGCAAAGATAAAAACTGAATATGTAAGTTTCATAGAACTGTTGCAAAGGGAAAAGAAAATCAACTTATAATTAAATATAAGAAAGGGAATGACCAAGATGAGACAAGAATCAGTAATGTAAAATAGGCAAACCAAATCTCTTATTATTTATGCCATTGCTCACATTTTCCTGCTCATCTGTTTCCCTCATTTTAATGCTTCATCTTTGGTTTTTTTATTGTTCCATCATCACTCACAAATATGTTTCTCTCACCCAGCAATTCTCTATGGTTTCCAAAATACCACAAAAGCTATATTTTTAGATAACCATACAATGAGCAGGAAGAGAAACAGTGAATACTTCGTTAAGCATAACAGAGGAATAATCATTCAGGACAACCTCAGAATGAGTTGGATGTTCTATATAGCAAAATGAATGCCATGAGATTTATTTTAATTGCACTATACTAGTAAAAAATAATGTTTAAAGATATGGTATGAAGAAATCTGATGATGGACTACTTTCAAATGTTTATGTTATGTTATATTAAATAAATTCTAAATGAGAAGGAAAAAATCCAACTTAAATGGCTATCTAGAAAAAAATAATTAAGTGGAAGAGGGCAAATCCTCTGAGTAATAATGACTAAGAATTTCCCAAATCTCAAGGAAAAAAATCTATTGAGTGCTGAGTAGGATGGGAAAAAAAATTTTTTTCAATACAGGTGTATCACGGTGAATTTTTAGGAGACAAAAGATAAAGGATACCCTGAAAACTTCCAGAAAGGAAATAATAAATGCATACAAAAAATGAGAATTATACTTCTCAACAACATCTGATGATAGAAGATAAGTTTGTAATTGCCTTCCAAGTTCTAAGAAAATACAATATCCACAAAAGCCATATATATACAGTTTTATTATTTTATTACTTGTTATTATTTTCACAAAATTATTTTAAGAGGAATTAGATGTAGGCTAAATTGTGTATGGCCATGTGAATAGTTGTAACCAACAACACGGAAGGTGAAGTAGTGTGGACCTTGTCTGGACCAAAGCATTTAATTACTGGTTGTTCAACTCCCTAGCCCCATCTTCTCCAGCAGCAGTTATATCGGATAACTAACTCGTGCAAGCCAATGGGAAAATATACCAAGATGGTGATGAAGACTGAGCAAAAGATCTTAATAAACAATTTGTGAAAAAAAGAAACATTAATGTGTAATAAGCATGAAAAACTTATTGAAAAAGAAGATTTTTCTAGCTATCTAATACCTAATGACTTTTAAAAATAGTAACAATGATATTGAGGGTCTTTGAGATTAGACTTTTCATAGATTGTTGATAGGATTGTAAATTGGTTTGAATTTCCTTAGTGTATATCAGAAATACCTAAATGCTTCAAGGCCTTTGATCCTGCAATTACACTTCAGTCATCAGAAATGAGGAAAAATGCATATGCAGAAGGGTTTTCAACTGCAGCAATATTTGATAATGGATAAAAGGATTCAAACAAAAACTGCAAAATTAGAAAATGATGAATTATGGGGATGAGTATTATGAAGCTATGAAAATTAAGTGTACAAATGTCTACCACCATCCAAGAACATTTCATGCACAAAAATACTAGAAAAGAACACATATAATTATTAAGTAACATTTCTGGGTTAAAATTGGTGATGATTTTTATTTTCTTCTATATTTCTTAATATATAACTTTTATAATTAGGAAAACCATTCTCATCAGAGCTTCAGAAAGTTTTTGTATTAATTTTGGAGGAAATTTTTTTCTTTCTTTTTTTTGATATGAACACAGTTGACACACAATGTTACATTAGTTTCAGGTGTTCAACATAGTCATTCAACTTCTCTATACATTATGCTATGCTCACAAGTGTAGCTACCATATGTCACCCACCATACAAAACTATTACAATACCACTGATTGCATTCTCTATGCTGTGCCTTTTATTCCTGGGACTTAATGACTCCAATAACTGGAGGCCTGTGTTTTCCACTCCCCTTCAACCATTTGCCAATCCCCTATCCACCTCCCCTCTGGCAACGACAAGTTTGTTTGTATTTACAGGTCTGTCTGATTCTACTTTTCGTTTGTTCATCTGTTTTGTTTTGTTTAGATTTAGAAAAATATTTAAATAAACATGTCCTGTATTAGACCTCGGGAAAATTATGACACACAAGAAGCTTGCGAAAACTTAGAAATAAATAAAAATGAACAGAAACAGACAAATATGATTGAGTGATTTGAAATATAAATTTGCAAAGAAAACTAAAAATAAATGGAAATGGAAAGCTAATACAAGCTGTGAGGCTTTAAAGCAAAATAGAAAACTACTATGATATCTATTAGTAGCTATTTGGACATAAGTGAAAGTACGGCAAAAGAAAAACAGAAGTAATCCCTTGAAACAGAACAGGGACTGTGTGTTCCATGGAGCCCTCTTGAAAAATCTGCCACTTTCGTCTACCTTCATTCCACTCCATTAGGATACCAGAAAGGCATCATGTACACACTTTCATGGCACATCACCCGTTTTTAGCTGAGTGGCAACAAATGGCTTTTTCTTCCTCACTCTCTTCTGCCTTTATGAGTGGGGGGAAGAAATGAAACTAAACCAATGTTTACAAAATATTTAATTTTTTAAGTGTGTTACCATAAATAATTATGAACACAGCATTTCTATGATTTTTTTTTTTTAATTTTCACCCAGGTATATGTTTTCTACTTATCAAAAGATATATTGAAACATAAGTAGATGACTCGAGTCTTTCAGAAATTTAAAGAAATATATTTTATAAAATCATTATCTTAAAAGTTAAAATCTTCCCATTTTAAACATCATGGGAAGAACATGTACCAGAAAATATATGCCAGAAAACGAATTTAACCACATTCAGTTCAGACTTCCACATATGTAGTGGTTAAGGATTTATAAATTTCCCTGATGTTTAGCTGAAAATATACAATGTATGTCATATACCATAAGACAAATCGAAAGTATTTTGTGAGGCAAGAGACAGGTTAGTGTTTTATTTAGCATTCCAGCTTAAATGAGATTTATATCATAAATAGCTCAATATTTGGCTTTAGAGAGACCATATAACTAGTTCTTACAACAAACTGAGGATGAAACTATGTGTTTGTTAATAAAACCATGCATATCTGAGTTTCTTTACCTTTCGTCATTGCATATGGATTGCAGTCTTTGGTTTTAAAATTCTATTTGTGAACACATAAGGATTGCTACACTGACTAATTTCAAAGTGATATTCCAAAGTCAAGTCATAGTCATAACCCATTACTTAAGCCTTGCTTCAGGTAGAGAAATATGCAAAACTAGCAGTCCATTAAAGTGATATTAGCGCTGTGACACAAGCCAAAAAAACATAACAAAATCCTTTATTTATCCCTCTGGGCTCAGTAAATGTTCTAAATCTGACATCCTCTTTTATTGGTCTGAGACCCAGTGACACAAAAGCACAATTTATAAGAATAACACTACTCGGGAAAGAAGTCTCTTGCATTACTTTACATTCCTTTGTTTGTAATAGAGTTTCAATGTTGCTTATTTCATTTTCTGGGTGAATTCCCTGTTTGTTTTTTAACTCCCAAAAGAATTATTTACTCTAGAAAAAACTCGAATGGCATTTCAAATCAAGGGGAAAAATCCAATTTTTTTAGTATTCTATGTTGTGACAATTGGTTAACCTCATGAAGGAAAAGCTATAGCTAGATCCCTACTTCAGTATTTATATCAAATAAATGCAGATGAATCAAAGATTTATTCTGAATCATGAAACCAAAATAGGATGGATACTAATTTTGAAAATGAGCAGTTGTTTCTCTTTAAATAACTTTAAGTGGAAAAAATTCATGCTGAGCAAGGCACAAAAATCCTGAAGCAATAAAATAAACAACTTCTAAATTTGACTAAAATATAAGAATATCTATACTCTTAAAAATCATGAACTGAAATTTTGATTCTGAAATATCATAGAGTTTAAAAGAAAAACAAAATTAACAACATAACACAACAAAGTATATGTTATTTCATCATATATGTCCATAAGTACTATAGAACCACAGCCCAACAGAAAACTGGACAAAGTTATGAACAAGTGTGTGGGTGCGCACACACACACACACACACATACACAGACACACACATACATACACGCAGAAATGCAAGTAATAATATTAAGAAATTTTAGCATTAGTAAAAAGTTTTCATTGTAGATTGAAGCAATTACATATCAGTGGCAAAGCTTTTAAAATTTTAATATTGTACACTAGTAGTAAGATCAGGAGAACACAGGCATACGCTGTAGGTAGGATTATAAACTGATACACCTTTTTTTGACAGCACAATTTCAAATTCAAACACCTTTTGACTCGGTTATTCCACTCAGAGGAATCTGTTCTGCAAACTCATTTGCACATGATATTAAAATAGATAGCAAGAGGTTGAAAAAAATCATCAACAAAAGACAGGCCTAAATAACAACAGAGAATACGATGCAAAGATTACAAAGAAAAAGGAAACTATGCAGATAAAAGCAGCACTCCAATTTTTGTTAAGTTGGAAACAATCAAGATACAGACAGCATAGTTTACATGTTACACTAGAATTCCTGGAAACCATGATGGTGATAATCTGAAAGAAGTGGAATTGAGGAAAGGCAAAAGACTCGATATTTATTATATTCCCTTTTGCAGTGTTTAAAAAAATCACCACATGCAAGAATTACTTTCATCAGAATTTTTAAACCTTAAAATATTAAGAAAGACCTTAAGAACCTAAATTTTAATTTTTCCATGTTTTAAGCTTTAAATAATTCAAAATTCCAAAATGTTATTATTCACAAATATTTTAATTCTTTTATATTTTTCTATACATTAAAATTACATCGATTTTTAAAAGATTTATTTATTTATTTGAGAAGACAGCACGAGCATGGGGTGGCAGGCAGCGGGAAAGGGAGAGAGAGAATCCCAAGCAGCACCTGACTGGGGCTCAATCTCCAGACCCTGAGACTATGACCTGAGCTGAAGTCAAGAGTCAGACAGTTTACCAACTGAGCCACCAAAACACTCAAACTGCTGTAATAAACAAAGTTTAGATTTTATAAAATCTGTCTTAACATTATAAGAGAACTAGTAATGTGCAAGTTCAAATTACTTGAAATAACTAAACATATCAACATTTTTAACTATTTCATAAAACTTACTATTGTAAAAATTGCAACTAGTTTCTTCAGTAACAAACTAAAAGAGCATCTATGATAATTATATGATATAGCCCACATTTAATTAAATTATATAAAGACCATCCAGCAATTTCCACAGTGTATGCCAGTTCAAACAACTTAAAAGCTTTGGGCAGAGAGGGAAAAAAAACAAAATCATACAAAATAAAATATAAGTTATTATTTCCAAATCTGATTCAAAAATTATAATTCTTTTTGGCAGATCTTCAATTCACATTTAATTAGAAATACTAGTTCCTCATTTGGCCACCTATTTTTCAATAATATATTCTAACTCAGTATATAAGATCATTATTTTTCAGCTTCCATCAGGACCATTTTCTGTTTTCTTCACAATTTTTGGAATTACCATTTCTACTCTTAAGATTCAAGTCTAGTTCCAAGGTACTTAATAAATTTATGAACAGTCTAGAAGCCAAGACTACACTATACACATTAACATAATAAGAAAATCACCTAGCTATCCTAGAATAACTACTACCTTTGCCATAAAAAATATTTTGGACCCATGAATATTTCCAATACAGAATCATTATCTTCCTTTGTTACCTAAGACACCATGAAGGGATTGACAAAGAACAGATATCTACTAAAAGTATGAGAAAGGAGGTAAAGAAAGAAAAAAATTCTGTGGTGTTTTGACACATACTAACAAGGTAGACATAACGTATTTTGAAGATAAGCATTTGACTTTTACCCAATGCATTCTACCCCAGGTCCAAATCGTAAGGCATCAATATAACTGTATATGGATTTGCTTTAAAAAATACTTTTGACCCAAGTTCTGACTACACCATGATTTCACATGCTGATTACTGCAATATGAGACAATAATCATATTAATGATAGTCAACACAAAATGAGGTAATATCATGTTTAATGATATAAAAAAATATCTTGTTTTATAAAGAAAGAAAAATTTTAGCTCATTTACGGGAACTCCTTATTTTTACTTACTATCAGTGGTTACATCCCCTGAAAAAGTGTCTTTCCATTCTCCAAAAGAAGTGGTCTCTAGACAAGTAATTATTTAAGAGTTGGGGTTTTTTTTTTTTCCATTTTTGAGACAGGTACAGGAAAACAGAGCCTCCCTTATTCATGTTGAGGAAGGAACTTGTAAGGAAGATGACAACGGACCAACCAACCAGCAGCAGATTGCAGATAATTGATCCACAAGAAAGAAGTCACAATGAATATGTCCTGTGTTTAATGTCATGTTATTCATGGGAAATATCTACCATCATTTTTACTTATTCAAATATATTAGTGTTACTGAATAAAATTAGATATTCACGATTAAAGCTAACCAGAATATACATTTTTGTTAACTTATTCATGATTTTCAGTCCCTTCTGTTTATCTGTTGAATTTTAGGGAGACTTGTGGATCAAAAATATCCTAAAATTATTGTAAGGTGTACGCATTCACCAGTTTCCTAAAAGTGATAATAGAACAAAACCTTAGTACTAATATTAGTTGGAATGGCCATATTAAAGAAGCTCATTAATTTGAAAATTACATAGAGAGCTAAATTAGCTCTCCTTGGCTACTTTCTCTTTAATGCACCTAAAAGGATGGAGCCAAGGAGCACATGGGTGGCCCAGTTGGTTAAGTGTCTGACTCTTTTTTTTTTTTTTAAAGATTTTATTTATTTATTTGACAGAGATCACAAGTAGGCAGAGAGGCAGGCAGAGAGAGAGAGGAGGAAGCAGGCTCCCCGAAGAGCAGAGAGCCCATGTGGGGCTTGATCCCAGGACCCTGGGATCATGACCTGAGCTGAAGGCAGAGGCTTTAACCCACTGAGCCAACCAGGTGCCCCAGTGTCTGACTCGGGTCATGATCTCAGGGTCCTGGAAGTGAGTCCCACATCTGGCTCTGTGCTCAACATGGGGTCTGCTTGTCCCTCTCCCTCTGCTCCCCCACCAATCCTCTCACTCTCCCTCTCTCAAACAAATGAGTAAATCTTAAAAAATAAAAGGCTGGGACACCTGGGTGGCTCAGTTGGTTAAGCAGCTGCCTTCGGCTCAGGTCATGATCCCAGCGTCCTGGGATCGAGTCCCACATCGGGCTCCTTGCTCAGCGGGGAGCCTGCTTCTCCCTCTGCCTCTGCCTGCCATTCTGTCTGCCTGTGCTCGGTCTCTCCCCTTCTCTCTCTCTGATAAATAAATAAAATCTTAAAAAAATAAATAAAAATTAAAAAAAAATAAAAGGCTGGAGCCAAGTATATGTGACTAATATACACTAAGGGGATTGAAACCACTAAAATTAGCAATTAATCACTGTATTATATCGGGCAACTATTACCACTTAAATCTGACAGTTATATTATGAGGCGGGTATCATAATGACTCCCATTTTACAGAGGAAAAAAAGAACAAAAGGAACTAAAAGCTTAGCTGATATATACAGAGTAACATCACTAGTAAATTTTGGAGTCATTATTAAATTACATATGCTCATTTTAACACTCTAGCTTCACTGCCACCTTGGACTGGGGAAAGACTCTAGTCCAGGAAGCAGCAGGCCTGTTTTCCAGGCTAGAGCTCCTCCGTAAACCTGCAGTACCTTAGAACAATTCACTCAATTCCTGTTTCATCTCTGGAAATCAGTATAATAATGTTATTTAACCCATAAACTTTACAGAACTATCAGTAGTAAACACCTAACTGATTTAGAAGTGCTTTGAAAAGATGAAAGTTACACATAAATATAAAGCTATCAAATCCATAAGCTCTTTGAAGGGAAGTGTTTTATTCTCCCCAATTGCTGTGACCATGCTGTTTAGTTCTCAGTAAAAGGCTAGGATACACAGAAGAATGAAATATTTGGATCATTCACGACAAACAAATCAAGGCCATTTATTTTCTCATTTAAACCTCCAATAATATCAGGTGTGAGGAGGAAACAGCCTCATCGTACAAAGAGAAAAAAACATGCTTTGTATCATTAAGCTACTGATCATATTCAAATCTGTATTTGCCTGATTTCAAGGCCTCTAGTCTCTTGATCGCTTTTCACTTAAATAAATATAATTTAATTAATTAAGTGAAATAAAACATTAGAAATCTATATTGTGCACAGTTCAAAAAAGATATCAAGTGATATATTAATTATGTGCTTGAAAGTTCTACCAGGGATAGAAGAGTTCCAAATTACTGACACCCTAATAATAAGTGATATGCTCTAAAGGGAAAGCTGTGTTATCACTCGGTTTTGACTCCTCAGTTTTTTTTTTTTTTTTCATTTGATGTAGACTTCTAATTTTTATAAACATATATTTTTTATAAACATATATTTTTATCCCCAGGTCTGTGAATCACCAGGTTTACACACTTCACAGCACTCACCAAATCACATACCCTCCCCAATGTCCATAATCCCACCCCCTTCTCCCAAACCCCCTCCCCCCGGCAACCCTCAGTTTGTTTTGTGAGATTAAGAGTCACTTATGGTTTGTCTCCCTCCCAATCCCATCTTGTTTCATTTATTCTTCTACCCACTGCACTATTGGGTATTTACCCTAAAGATACAAATGTAGTGATCCAAAGGGACACATGCACCCGAATGTTTATAGCAGCAATGTCCACAATAGCCAAACTATGGAAAGAACCTAGATGTCCATCAACAGATGAATGGATCAAGAAGATGTGGTATATATACACAATGGAATACTATGCAGACTCCTCAGTTTTTAAAAATCATTTTCATACTCGAGTGCACCAAACACAGCTTTAAGTGGTTTATGCGGTTTATTTTACTAGTCTCTTCTTTGCCATGAAACAGGATATTTTATGCCCTGGTATAAAAATAATAGAAAAAGATTCTAACAGGAAATCTGAGATACATTCTTCTTTATCTCTCACGTCTTATATCAACACATATCAAAACTACCTAAAGATCCTAAAACAGGAGGTAATAATAAAAGTTCACTAATGTTCATGCACATAGATGCGCCAAACATAGTAAGCAATGTTTTATGCCTACTGTGTATCTTCAAAACAATCCTCTAACGTATGATTCTTTTTCACAAGGGTGGAAACTGAGACTTACAGACATTAAATTTGTCTGATGTCATTCATTCAAAAATAGGACTAGAGTTTGGTTCCAATTTCCAATTCCTAGCCAACAGTATTCTGTCTTCCATGTTATCAGGGCAGCAAAGTGCATGCATTTATCATTAAGATGACAATCCTTGACTTGTCTGTATTCTTAGTATAAAAATGAGGATTTATAGTCATTCCCATCAAAGAACTAAAACTATATCATTCCTTGATAGTCCTTGTGAATTGTTTTTTTTCTTCCTAAAAATTCCTCTCCAAGTGTAAATCAGTAATAACACCAGAAATCTGTAAAAACTAAAAACATGTTAAAACAAATGAAGCTATAAATTGTGAAAGCGCTTGGGAATTATAAAGCTCAACATCTCCATTTCCTATGGAAATTAAAAGCAAGATTGAAAATTTTCAATTCCTCACAAGATAAGACACAAATAAAGAAAAAATCATGACAGAAGTTGCAATGTGTCTTTGAAGAAAAGTAGCAAACCACACACCTTTCCTCCCACCCGTAGAGTTCATTGCTTCCAGAACTTTCTTTGCCAAAGGCTTGGGATGAGAGTTTGCTTTTGTTTTTGTTTTTGTTTTTTAAGGAAGCCCCTCCTCCAACTCTAGAGTTGTAGGAGCTATTTCTGTGGTAGCTGAATGATTGAAAACAGTCCCTTTAAATATCTGTAATCCACAAGAAATAACTTAACATGAAGCCCATGAGGAGTAAGTTAACAATGTTCCAAGTTAGTATCATGAAAATATATATGATAATATATTTTCAAATATATTTGATATATATTTTCAAATATATTGATCAAACTGATCATCCTATACCTTATAATCCTTATTCTTCAAATTAAAACTACTCATTATGTTCAGCATTTCTGTGCCAAAATGGCCTTAAAAAATATTTTAAATAATTAACTTTAATGACAATAATTACATATTGTTTGTGAATTATCATAATTAATTTTGTTGGATATTCGGATGTCTGAGGGGCTCAGTTGGTTAAGCATCTGCCTTTGGCTCAGGTCATGATCCCAGGGTCCTGGGATCAGGCCCCCTGTTGGACTCCTTTCTCAGTGGGGAGCCTGCTTCTCCCTCTACCCTTCATCTTAAATCTTTTTTTTTTATAAGATTTTATTTATTTATCGGGGGGGGGGGGAGAGCGAGCACAGGCAGACAGAATGGCAGCCAGAGGCAGAGGGAGAAGCAGGCTCCCTGCTGAGCAAGGAGCCCGATGTGGGACTCGATCCCAGGACACTGGGATCATGACCTGAGCTGAAGGCAGCTGCTTAACCAACTGAGCCACCCAGGCGTCCCTACCCTTCATCTTGCTTGTATCTTCTCTCTCTCTCTCTCTCACATAAATAAATAAAATCGTTAAAGGAAATTTGTTGACTATTCTTCTAAGATGCTAATATACTTTAAATATATCTAGGATTGTTAAAATATTACTTAGATGTTAAACAATATTTAACATATGATATGACTATATCATCACAGGGTAACATACTAAAAACAAATTTTTCTGTGTTCTACTATTGAACCCTATTAGCATTTATCAAGCAGTTAGTTGTTCAGTTGCTACAATCTCTCAGGTACCCCAAGCAGGAGGTCAAGTTTACTATGATTCAGTGCATGCCCCCCAAATTCAAAGTCTAGTAGGATGTGCCACATTACATATTTTTATCTACATTTTCCAAAACTTTTCAGTCAGAATTTTACCTTATAATTACCAAGGATGAATTTTTTACCAGCTTAGAATGATAAAGTGCCTAAACTTGGTGTTTTGCATAAAAGGATGCATAATGCCTCCTTTCCTTTTTATTTCTCTCTGGAAGGAGTTAATAGTTTCTATTTGTCAAAAATAATATAAATGTAAGAATTCACTGTTTTGTAGTAGTTCAGTGCCAGTGTACATGAAGACTGACCATAGACTTGCAAACTGGGAGACTCCAAGCCAAAGAGAAGCTTTAAGAGAAGAATTTCCAGTCCTATTGCCCTACCTAGTATACCACATTACACTGCCTCTTGGAGTTTATCCCTCTTCTCTGTGGCTCTCTTCCCACACATTCAGAAATCTGGCAATTCCAATTTACAATAAAGAAAAAGAAATACTTTTCACCTTGGCCTGAAGATATTTATTTCAAAATATGTACTTAGTTCTATCCTTTTAGTCTTGCATAAGAAATAAAAAACATAATCAAATTGCTGACATCCATAACTGCAATGAACTGAACACCAGTGCTAGGGGAATTGAAAACTAAATCTGAAAGAGAATAAGATTGTAACGTAAAGCCTTAATATCAGCTGCAAAGGCTTATAGGTTGAGAAAAATTATGTAACTTGAGTTTCAATTAAGTTTATGTTGAATTTAGAAATGATCGACTAAGGCCATATTCTCTTACAAGGATGAAGAATCAGGTAACACTTCACTATATCTTAATAATAAGCATACAGTTTATTCAGAAATGATAGAAATAACCATATTTCTATCATTTCTAATAGTATAATTCGGTATTTAGAAATATAAGACCAAAAATATTTGCATTGAATGAGCATGTTGTGAGGATCACTGAAGCTCAACCAGAGTGAAAGTATCAGAGGACCATAAAACAAATGAATTTCAGGGACACGTGGGTGGCTCAATGGGTTAAGCACCTGACTTCAGCTCAACTCATCATCTAGGTCACGATCTCAGGGCCCTGGGATCCAGCTCATGCATTGTGTTGCCCACTCAGTAGGGAGTCTGCTTGTCTCTCTGCCCCTCCTTCTGCTCATGCTCTTTCTCTCAAATAAGTGAATAAAATCTTTTTTAAACAGTGAGTATCACAGTACTCATCAATTAAAATTAATTGTACATGAAGGGTTAATAAATTCCATGGAAAAAATACGACATTCAAAACATTTTGGAGATACTGAAATTCAGGCACTTAGTTCAACCCAGTTTGTGCTTATATTTTAAATACTGAAATAATGAGGAGAAAAAGATAAGTATTAACAAGCCCATAAATAAACTATATAACACTACGCTTTAAAATTCTTTAAAAGAACAATCTAAATACTAAAACTATGATGAGTGCATGTATCATTAATTTGAGAAATGTGAAAAGATATGAAAATTAAACTCATCTAAGAAACTATCTCTTTATAAATTTCCTTCCTATAATGAATCTGTATTCTCCCAAATCTAATTGTTCTATCCAGTTGAAGACCCTTAAAAACATCAAGGCTCTCAACTTTAAAATTGTCTTTGACCTTAAGCTACAAATCAATGGTAAGCATTTCAAATGATTTTTTCAGTAAGTTAGTTAGTGTACAAAAACTATAAGTCTGTAATAAAAAGTTGAGAGATTTTTGCTGAAGCAAATGATGCATAGGATAAAAAAGGGACGTAACTAAATTACTGGAAAATAAGAAAGCATGCATATAAAAAATGTAGATATTAGCACAAATATTAGAGCAACTGGTACACAACAAGAACTGTGTCCATAAACTCCTCATTCTGAGATATCTGCTAAAAGAAAAAAACTTATAATTTTATAAGTTTTTATAAGTTTTATGTACTTCTTAAAAAATTTACATGAAAAGATAAACCCAGAAAATTGTGGTGTATTATATTCAGGGGGAAGGGGGAGAATGACAATCTTGTGGCCATTCAAGGAATATGTATAGTCACATTTTGAAAAAAATCCAAAACTAAAATGGAAGCTGAGCACACCCGTAACTCTCAGGGCCCTCATAATGGACTCTCATTCCAAACACTAGCAACTTGGCTTTGGCCTCACCCGAACAGCATTTGTAAATCCTCTTTAAAGTGTGTATTCTACTTATCTTCAATAAACCGCTTTCACCTATAGCAATGTATCTTAAGGAATAAAGATGATAACGTTGAACATATTTAGCCTGTAGATGAAAATGAAAAATATATTACACCTCAGTCTAAATAGGATATGAGGCAGACACTAAGGAAACTGTTTCTTTTGAAGCCAAAATGGAGAGGAAAAGAAAAATTCTGACTTTAAAAAGTATAATTCTTCAATAAGAAAATCTGCTATAATATTAAATGTGTCTAGTAGATAAATACTCATTAAGTCCCTCAGTGCACTAGAAACTAGACTAGGGTTTCTGAAGGATACAAAGACAATAATGACATGATCCTGCTTCCTTTAAGAAAGCCACATTTTCATTACCCAAGTTAATTTTTAAATGAGTTCATTCTGTAAATTAACATTATCAAAAAATGACAAAATGAATAGTACTGAAAAATAATAGGTGTCAGATTCTTAACACCACGGTGAGAACCACATTCATCTTTTCTTTTTCCCCAAATTAGAAAAATCAGCTTTGAAAAACATTTTGATGTTTGAAATGTTTTAAATGAGGGGGGATTTTGAAATTTTAACTTTGAATTCAACAACTGATTATCTTATTGTATTGAAGAGACCTAGTCATATAAGAGGTTTTTGACAATTCGTTACTCAAAGCATTAGAGAAAAATCTCAGAAATTTTGGCAGAAAACTGCCATAAAAAGAGCTAATATTTTAATAATATCTATGGAAACTTCAGTAGAATCCAGTTAAAAAAAAAAAGGAAAGGAAACATAATTTATCCAGTGGCCATTACCATCCCAATAAAATGTTTAAATCAAATACAAGATTTTAGCTCTGTGTAATATACCCTTGTTCACTTAAGAAAAAAAAAAAATCTATTTAAATTTAAATTTTATTTCCTGCATTTGCTCTGCAGATTTTTTCCATTGACGTTTTTAAAAGGGGGAGGACAAAGAGGAGGAAGAGAGGAAGAGGAAGGAAAAAACCATATTCTCTGAAAACAATTATACAGCAATACATGCTGGGATAATTAGGAAACAACTGAGCTTTTAAGCCCTCCTTAAAATTTGGGGGGCCCTAGGGGAAGTTCAAAAGTTTTATGGTGTTACTGGAAGAGTTTATGTGAGGATCTGAGGTCTGAGCATGAATCAGCATTCTATTGTCATAATGTCACAGTGCAATGACCTTAGCACTTTAAAGGTTTGATGTAAAACGGAAATGCTCCATACCTCTTGAGTCAGCAGGTTAAGCCTGCAAGCTCTCAAAAAGGAGTAGCACAGGGATAAATTCTTGTTAAGTTTCTATCATTTCATATAGTATTTTTTATCTAATACTTAATTTCTCCTATCCTAAAATAGAATGTGCCAACTGATGTGATTCTTTGATTTCTGTTTAGTATAATGTAACATTTTCTTGAAATTCTCCAGTGATGAGTGAAGTATGAAAGTTTAACTACAAAAACCTAAGGACAAATTAAATATTTTTACATATCAGGAGCTATTTCTTTGTAACCTCCAACAAACTATAACAATATTTACACCACCAGGTGTAAGGTACTGTGTTCTGGTACATGTATTCATGGTTTTCTTCACACCAGGAATTCTCATTTTGGCATAATATCATCCAAGTTG
Organism: Mustela lutreola; assembly: GCF_030435805.1. Lineage (NCBI taxonomy): Eukaryota > Metazoa > Chordata > Mammalia > Carnivora > Mustelidae > Mustela > Mustela lutreola. The sequence continues at coordinate 127,765,492 of NC_081290.1, read as the reverse complement.
ATTCTAGTTTGAATTTTTTACATATGTTGGTAACCCCAGGTTTTTAGTAATTGCCTCAATAAAAATGGCAAGACACGATAGCCCATCTCTAACTATACGCAAACATATACATGCTCACACATATACATACATACAGTTGCATTCATGCAAAATGCAATAAAGGTTTAGCAAACATGAATTAATTCGGTGAACACAGATATAGAACTTCAATAATTCACAGTGAAAATTCAATGATAAGAAATACACCTTAAAAATGATATCCGATGAATCAAGGTTAAAAAAACAAATAAAATAAAATAAAATAAAATTTTAGAACTTTCTTCTGAGAGCATTTATCAATCCTGTCTCTGAATGCCTTTATTAATTATTATATTAATCAATTTAATGAAGATATTCAAGATAATCTATATAAAATCAAAGGCACTTTGTTTTTAAAACAAAGTTCTTTTTCAAAGTTCTTTTTCAAAGAGCATTTTAAGTAAAGTTTTTCAAAGTAAATGCCATTTAGGTAGTTTTTTAATTTCCCTAAATAAATGTGTTTATAATGTTTCAAAAGGTATTTAGTGTGCGCAACAGTTTTATGAAAGAACAATATTTTCTCCAACATCCCCATCTGCTGGCTTAGAGAAAAAGTAGATTCTTATCTGTTATTTCTTTAAATATTTTTATAATTTATTTTATAGAATTGAATTATAAAATTATTAAATTATTTAAAAATAAGCCAATAATAATTTGTCAAGGTCATTCATGAAAAGAATTAGGAAAGATTTTGAAGAGGAAATTTAATGTTCAAAAATTTTCATTCTAAAGTCCTCTGGGATCCAATATTCATGTTTGTACCTACTTTAGACAGTTTTGTTCTAAAGAAATTTTGGTAATGAGCAGAGTACTACTTTATTAAATTTTTTGAGGATGTGAAAATATTTAGTGTTTTCCTAAAATCTGCTATTTTGTTAATTATATACAATATGTGGTGTGTACACATATAACAAAATCGAATTTATTATTTTCAAAAATATCTGAGTTTCTGTAATACATTGCTTTTGTAGAAGAACAATTAGAATATCTTTACATCCTCAAAGGTTCTTAGACAAGACCATGGTGGCCAGGCACACTGAAGGCCTCAAGGTTTATGAGACTTTGAAAATTTTTCAAAACAGTACAGAAGGGAAAGATTAGAAAAAAAGCAATGAAGTTCTAAGAGAAAAGTATTCCTTTATTCTCTGACAACCAGAAAGCATTCAATAAACACTGAATGAATGAAGAGAGTAAGGAAGGAAGGAAGGAATGGAGGAAGGAGGGAGGGAAGAGAGGAGAAAGGGAGGGGGGAGGAGGGAGGGAAGGAAAAAAAGAAGGAAGAGAGGGAGGAGAGAAGGAAGGAAAGAAGGAAAGAGGGAGGAAGGGTAGGAGGGAAGGGAGGGAATTGGGGGAGGGAGGAGGGAGGGAGAGAAGAATTCTTGAAGCCATCACTAGTCTCAATCGTTGAACACACCAGATGATAGTCGTCTTTTTTTTTTTTTTCCTGATTTTATGGTTCATATTTTCTCATATTAAAGGTTCATGTTTTTAACAGCTTTCAGGAAAAAATAAAAATCTTAGTTCTATCTCTAGCTAAGAAGAAAGAGAAGGCGCAAAGGAAAGGAGGAGAGAGTCAGAGAGAAAAAAAGAATTAGAAACCTGTCTTTATTTCCTCAGGTACCCATGGAAACAAATGGGAACAGGTACTTTCTTTATCCCACTGTGACTGCAAAAGGGAAGGATGTGGGAGCTGGTGCCCTGCACAGCAGTAGCAGTCATTTTACCCAGTTGACAATATAATGACTTCACTTCATTTGCATAACCTTAACCCATTTGGTGAACAGAGCTAGATCCGTAAATCAATGTCAACCTAGACATTTCCAAATAAGTTCCTTTATCTCAAGAATAAGACTATATTAGTAAACGAATTTCTCTTCTACCTAGCAATTATATTACTACATTATAAAATTCCACTTTCTTAATATATACATTTAACTCTATGAGATTTTTAAACTAGGTAAAACAATAAGCTACTTTATGAAAATTAACTGATGATGATACATGTTTTAATAATGGAGTTAAAGACCAGAATTCCTTAGATTTCTGGAGAAAATGAGAGGAAGTCATTTTGGTTTTGGCTGTCAACACATTTGATGCTTCTGCTTCCACTTCATATAGTAAAGAATCATGGACTTCCCTGACTGAAAAAGCAAGCAAACAAAGGCTAAGCATAGGAGAAAAACCTTGAGAAGGGTTAAAATGATCAAAACTCATCTTGACAATTTTGAGATCAGAGATTTCCATTCATTTCTTGACTACTGACTTCATGGTTGTAGTTTACATGAGCGTAAAGAGTTAAACTAATTTCAAGTTCTCCTCCTGCCCTTGGCAAAACAAAAAGAAATGAAGAAGACTGTGAACACTCCAGTTCATTTTACAAGCTCTAGATTGTGAAATTCCTAAGGGAATGAAGAAACTGAGTCACAAATGTGAAGTAATTTACTCAGTTAATGACTCGATGTCAACTCCAGAAAATTCTATCCAATGTGTCTCCTTTGTACAACGATGTCTCATTAGTTCTCTTTAGCAATCAGTAAGATTACTTACAACATGGGAGTGGCACATGCGAAACTTAAAAAGGCATTCAGTTGCTCACCACAATTTGTTTTAGTGTCTTAGGATAGTAACCCATGGAAGAGTAATTTTGGGATCTGTAGATATGCATTTTTATTTCAGATTCGTTTTCTGAGAAAAATTAAAAATATCCGTACAAAATGAAGATTTCATTTGCCCCAAATCTCAGAAGTGTTGTCAAACAAATTAAATCGTGTGTGTGTGTGTGTGTGTGTCTGTGTCTGTGTGTGTGTGTGTGTTTGATGAAATTCAGGTGCCATGGATGTATTCATTCTGTGGAAATTCAAGGAGTTATATATGTGCTAATAAATATATACCCTCTGTCTGAATAACTTATTTCAATACAATTTATATTAAAAATAAATCTATTCAAAAATATTGAGATGGAAGACCTAAAACCAGTCACCTAATCTAAACCAAAAATAAGCTTTATTCTTTACAAAGCTCCAGCACAGTCATACAACATCTCTTAGAATCAAGAATATTCATTTTGTTCAGTGGACATATCTGTTACTTTCTCAGTCAGACCCTCTCGCAGTTTTCACCAATGAGTGCATTTCTCAAACGTGGAACATTTTCAAAAGTGTACCTGTTGATTACTTTCACAGTGTTTTAGGAATCTACATACTCCTAACAGTCAGTCTTGCCTTAATTTCATTACTTTTCAAAGCATTTTCACACTAGTATACAATTACATACAGTTAGATACTTAGCACAGGCATGGGTGAAACTCATAATTCAGGGAAAAAATAGAAATTTGATATCAAATCAAATAAATAACCTAAATCTGGTCGGTTAATAGGTCAAGTATAAAAATCCTCAATAATGAAACTACAGCGGCTTCTTTCTATGTATGTATGTACTGAAATTTCTTAATATTCTTCTACGGTATTTTTTTTTTTAAGCTGCAAATCCACTTTAGGTCTCGCTCTCTCAATTTCTCCCTGCACGCTCATAGCTTCAGTTTCTTCTCTCCTTTGGTATCAACATTTGAAGGAAACATGTGGCACTGAAGCCTTTCTAAATAGGTTCTTTATAAAAAATTGGATTCTAGACATCTAACACAACCATAATAATGCCCCTGTTCTACAAATGAACGCAAATTATTCCATTTCTTCATCCAAGCGGTGGTAGTTTCAAAGTAAGTTGATGTTGTTCCTGATATCATACTCGAGCTAACCTATCGAATATATGATTAAGGGTCAGTATGGGGAATTGAGATGACAACCAGTTTGCCTAATGTGGGAACACCGCAGTTGGGCTTTTTCTGTGGTAATTTTCCGCTCGCTCCTTTACACTGTGGCCAAAGTGGAAGGTGAGCCATCTGCGACCCACCCCCCGAAACTGTTAACTATTTAATAAAAAACTGCGAACATTAAGGCAGGAATGAATCTCTCAACCCGGTCGGCAGGAAATGATGGCAGCTGCTGGGAAGAGGGCAGGAAGGTACAGTGGAGGCGGCTGCACTGCCCACGGCCGTCGCAGGGGCGGGAGCAGCGGGACAGGAGACCGCGAGCCTCTCCACTGAACCTTTTAGAGACTTAATGGCTTGGATTCTGTTACTTTGCATGAAGCCTCGACAGAGCTTCATCGCGTGTCCTGGAAGCCTGAGCGGAGTGGTAGGAATAACACGGATAATGCAAACACTAAAATGGCTGATCGGCGACTTCTTCAGATTTCCAAACTCGGCCGGATCCAGCTGCTTTCGGGTCTTTCTCCTCTCACTGCCTTTGCTGGACCCTGCTACCTGAGAACCACGCGCACCCGGCCGACGAGCTCATCGCGGCGCCCACCGCAGAATGACCCCCTTCAACTTAGGCTGAGGCTCCGCGGAGCACCGAGAAATTGACAGCGCTCCCCCTCCACCCCTACCGGACCCGGCCGGCAGTGGGCCTGCGTCAGCGTCGCTTCTAGCCGCGCCTCGCCGCGCCCCTCGGGTGGGCGTTATGTAACAACCCGGAACCCAACTCCGGAACCATTTTAACTTGTCCCGTCGAAGCGGGTAATATAGGGCTCGCGGGGCCCATACGATGAACACGAGCTGGGCCTGTGGATTTAAATCCGAGGTCTAGAGAGGAGTGCAGCTGCCGGGGTGGCGGTTGGGCTCTGGCAATCCCCCATGGTATCTACCCAGCAGCCCGACTGTGCGCCCAGAGGAATAACCGTGCTCTCTATGGTCAAGGTACCACCAGCCGCGCAAGCCGGGGGGCGTGGAGGGGGGGCGGGCAAAGAGGGCTTCTCTTGAAGCACTCAAGATAAGCTAAAATCCTCAGAACCTAAGGAAGCCCCCTCCAGTTCCAGTCCCCACCCCACTTCCCTAGTGCGCACACTCTTCAATGCCTTTTACTCCCTCTTCACCCAACAACCCCCGCCAGCGGGGGTCCCCGAGATTGCAGCCACTTTCTCCTTACGCCGTCACACGCACGCGCGTGTGCAGTCACTCACACCCACACACTGACACACAGAAGCACACACACACCACTCCACACTCGCGGGCGCTCCTCGTGCGGCATCCAAAAGACATGAATATTCATTACTTACATGCATTAGTGACTGCGAAGCTGTTTGCTACCTCCAAATTGTCGATGTGGGGAGTCAGTCTGAACTCCGAAGTGGAAAACTGAACCATCCCTACCCGAAATGCACTGTATTCCTGATCGGCGCCCCTGGGAAATAGCCCCCCTGCAAAGAACAAACACCAAGCAGAACAGTGTCAGTGCCAGGGAAGGAAAGGAGGGGAGCCCGCTAGAGCCCAACAACCCGGGAGTCTCTTATTCTCGCTAATAGGCCGAATAAACACATCAAGGGACTCGGGCAGCGGGGAGCTGATCTCCTAATGGTAGCTAAGGGGTCAAGACACAGATGAGAGTCTGAGGGCAAGGTAGGTGGCCAGAAACGTTAGCCTTCCCTGGTAACCACAAGCTTTGCATTCCTACCCCCTAGAGGATCTGAACAAACAGGAAAATGTTAAGGCAGAATTAATAAAATTTGGGGATCAGAAATGAGAACACCTTTTCCTCTATTGTACCAAAACCATAGGCTTTTCCCTTTGCTTCATGCTAAGAAAAACATGTATATTCTAGGCAGTTTAAATCTGGAATGCAGTCAAGGTATGACATAAGTCTACATGACATGAATTAATTTGTCCACTGTGAACAAAGATTACCACCAAATTATACACATTCAAAAGCAGAGCACAAAGGGTACCTACCTATCTGTATGCTGTTAGAAGAGACACCAAAAATCAGTCCCCATAAAACAGGAGAAAGGAGGACAGATATATGCATAATCTTTTGCATTTCCAAGAAAAGTAGAGCATCCACAAAATACCCCCTTTTTTTTTCCTTTTCCTCCTCTTTCTTCCTTGGCGGTTTTCCTCAGCAAATTAGATCCTCTGCATTTTGAGACAGCAATTTAGCACCAAGCTGCTAAAAACCTGAAGTGAAGGCAGAAGAATTCCTATTTCCCAGGTTCTGCTGGTGGCTGTTGATGCCCTGCGCCCTGTCCCTGCTCCCGAAGTCCGGAGGACTGGCTGGATGCAGTTTTCAGCGGAGCTGCCGCTGTGGTTCCAGTGTCTTGGAATATTCAGCACCCTCCCATGCACTCACACACACTCACCCTCTCTCGCGCTCTCTTCTCCCTCTCCCTTCTGTCTCACACACGCGCGCGCCCGCGCGCGCGCACACACACACACACACACACACACACACACATACACACACACGCAAGTCACAGAAGAGCAGGCAGTCCCGGGCGCGCGTGCGCGACTCGCGGCAGGCTGCTGGCGCGCGCGTCCAACCCCTCCCCCGCACCCCGCACCCCGCACCCCGCACTGGCCCGGCAGCGTCGCGAGCGCGGCGCTGAAGAAGCGCAGCTCAGAGCTGGGCAGCCGCTACCACTGGGATACACCTCGGGTCTCGCGAGCTGTCGCGCCCACCGAGCTATCTGCCTTTTCAGCACCGAGGACAGCGCCACCCCCCACCCCCACCCCCCCAGCCTCGTGCTACCTTTGTGCCGCCGCCGCAGCTGCCGCGGAGATGCTCCAGCCCGGACCAAACGCAGCAAAGCTGATTTCCGGCTGCTGTGCAGAAGCCGAATTCTTAATTGTTGCCGGTGAAGCATTTTCTCACCAGGCCGTGCTGTTTTACATTCAATTTTTTTTTCATTTTTTCATTCATTAATTTTTATTTTCATTTTCTCTTGCCTGTGAAAACTCACCTAGCAATGTAGAAAAGCTATCATCCACCTCACCTGACCCAGCCAAAAAGCAAACAAGAAAACAAAATACCCATCGAAGAAACTGTTCCAAAATCGTGAAGTTTTGCTAAATGTGATGTAGCCAGCATCCAGGGAAAAAACCCACATTCTTTCTTTAAAGGCTAGAGACACATGGGAGGAGATCAAGATTGAATCTTTGAAATACTTTGCATGGATGTTCCATCTTTATAGTGTGTTCTATTGGATGTTAATGCCAGCTTGCAGAGCCAGCCGAGCGCAGGTCTCACAGACTTCACTGCAGAGTCCCTCTTATAGTAAAGACAGGTAGACTTGACTCTTTAGAAGCCCTTTCTTTACTGAAAGCAGAAGACTCCATATCAAGGAAAGGCTCGTAGGAGAAAGAAAAAGATGAAGTGAGTCTAGAAAGGGCGTTGAGATGCACAGTCTTTCCCAGGAACGTAGTGAGAAACTGGAAATCCCACCGGTTATGACCCTGAGTTTTGAGAAATCACAGCTCAAAGGAAGTAAGCTAAGTTTTCATCACTTTAAACCCATGAGCTTAAGATCACTGCGAAAGAAAGATGAGGTTAGGGATTAAAAGTTAGTGGGAAGGGAGTTGATGGGGAGGATCTAAGACTAGACTTCCCCCTACGGAATTTATGCACTTCTCACTGCTTGCCAAGCAGTTGCCTGGAAACCTGCTGTGGCAATTCCTTCTGCTGCCTCAGAAATTCTTAAGTTTTATGATTTTGGGGGGTTTAAACAAAGAAATAAAGAAAGGTTGAGTACAAGGGATTGTTTCCAGAAGGCAGTAGATTGGAGCCCACAATACTAAAGGATTAATTTGCTAATATTTCAGAATGCTAAGTGTTAATCTACCATGCTGCCTTCCTGTGCATTATCACACTAATATCATTCCAACAACCTCCTTGCTAACTGTTACCTCATACTTGCCCCTTAATCATTCCTGGGCTTGATTTCTCCATTTTAGAAATGAAAAAGATGGGCAAAGTGGCCTCTATGGCTCTCAAATCCTATAACTTTGTGATACCAAGTTATGGTCTTCCCCTGCTTTTGATTTTACATATTTATTCCTAAACCAGAAAGTGAAATATCCATAATCTAGTACTGAGTTTAGTAAAATACCTTAGAAAAAATACCTCTCAATTTTATCACCAAGAATTTATTTCAGATGAGATCGGGTGCATTCAGGGTGGTATGGCCGTAGACCAAGAATTTATTTCAGTCAGTTAAGAAATTCACTATATATAAAACAGGTCCTGTGAATTAAATGTATGTAGCTTATTAAAAATTAAATAAGGATAAAAATAGTAAAAGAGATATAAATAAAAATATATCCAAATTTATTATATAAAGAAAAGTTAATCTTATCTAGTCAATCCTTAGTTGTGATGTAAGGCACAAAAAATGATCTGATATTATTCCCTATTTGAAATATATGATGTATATATAAAGTATATATAAATGAATAAATAATTTCTCAGAGCAAAATAAAAAAATTCTTTTCCAGCTATTTTCTTTTTTCTTCCATCCATTTTTTTCCACAAGAACTCCAGTTTCATACAAAGTAACTTGGAATGAAATGAGAGAGAAAGGAGCTTAAATGTGGAGAAACGATGTTTAAAGTGTAGATCAATGTAAATTGAATTTTTCTTTAAAAAATGTTTCAAAAACCATTTTCATACTAATCTATTTCAAATTCAAAGGCAAAGATGAACTCAAAATAACTGAATTACATTCTATAAAAGCAAATGATATAAAGTAAGAATTTGCTGAATCATAGATCCTTTTCCCTAGCAAATACTATAAGAACTCAGGGCAAATATTACTGTTTAATGACAAGTTATATTTCACATAGAAAACAGAAATAAAAATTTTAGTAGGTATTACTTGTAATTCAACTGTTATTCTATTAATGTGTTTCACAAGGCTGTTATGTATGTACATTTCACAACATACCTGTTTAATTTCCTGAAATGTTAGTATCATTATATAATCATTCATAGAACTCCTTGTAATTTGCTATAATGTTTATACAGCTTATATTTTTAAGCATAGAATACTGTCAATATAAATGTAATCAATTTAAATTGACTGAACTAAGTAGTTATGGAAATTAAAGAAAACTACTAGAATTTATTTTGAATACTTAGAAACTTCTCACTTCAAGAATATATCTCTAATTGATCAGTAATAAATCAATTTTAAAAATTTCAAAACTATTAGATCTATAGGTGACTAGAGTAGCCTTCCCTCAAGAAACAGAATTTGCTATTTCCTGCCCTCTGCTGTTCAATTTTGGTAATTATCCATAAGTATTGTTTCCTTAAGCAAGGTAAATTACATTAAAACATGGAAGAAATAAAAATACTACCCACCCTGTCATTTGTTTGCTTGGTTGGTTGTTACTGCTGCTCCTTTATGCATGTGTTTAAATATAACTTTAAGCATTAAGACTTTCTCAAACAAATATTATATGTAAAAATTCAATTTCTGTTTCACTTAATATGTGTCTCAACACGCGAAACAATAATTTCCCTTTTAAATCTTCTTTAAAATGCTTAAGGATCTTATATATCCTTTGCAATCTGCACAGTTTTAATTTTCATTCCGTAATAAAAAGCTCTGCATAAAGGAAAATCATTGTGTGTGAGGAAGGGTGTGATAATATTTAAACAACTGATAGAGCAAAATTTAGCTGATTTCATTATCAGAAGTGGATTATAGATCAGTGCCATACTTCCTAGTGACAAAGTATCACCAACGTGAAGATCCTCGCCTTTGTTCCTGTTGATCTTCTGGAACTGTGAAAATGTAGGCCATCTGAAAAGCTTGGATGCAATGCAACAATAGAAAGGAGAAAGGGTCCATGCTTTTTCAGCAAAAGATAGCAAAAACTACACTTTCTGCAGAAGGAACCCTGGTTCCAGACACGAGACCCCACTGGCTGAGAACAAGCAAACATAAATAGACTATAAATAGAAGTTTCAATTCTTTAATTAAAATAAAGAATAAGGGCGCCTGGGTGGCTCAGTGGGTTAAGCCGCTGCCTTCGGCTCAGGTCATGATCTCAGGGTCCTGGGATCAAGTCCCGCGTCGGGCTCTCTGCTCAGCAGGGAGTCTGCTTCCTCCTCTCTCTCTGCCTGCCTCTCTGCCTACTTGTGATCTCTCTCTGTCAAATAAATAATAAATAAAATCTTAAAAAAAATAAAAATAAAAAAAAAATAAAATAAAGAATAACATCAATGTTAATAGTTTTTCCAGATTGAGACAACATTCTTTTCTTTTCTGAAGCAAAATTTTAAATCTCAATAAGATCAACTACACGATCCAGCATATATGTCTAAAGTTAGTAAGTTAGGCTTTTGTCCCTTTTTTAAAAACGAATTTAGAATGTCTAAAAATGAAAAGAAGTAGTTTTCCTTTTAGGTTGTTTGTGAGCTTTGATTATATAGATTTTAATGAATTTTACCCCAATAGATAACAATCCTGTACCAGGAATATTTATTGAAAACAGTGTTTCAATTCATTCATTAATTTAATAAAGTCTGAGAAACCACTATATTCCAAATACTGTGGTTGACACTGGATAAAAAGATGACCCAACAGAAACTTTTCTCAGGAAATTCCCAGACTTTATTCAAGTAAGCAAATGATGAAGACAATGGGAGAAGGGCAGTAAGAAATGAAACAAGTAGGCATATGGTTAAGATAATATGGTGAGGCAAAGAGGAATCTATAATTCACATTTTATGTTGGAGCTTAGGGAAGAGGGAGTCACCAAATGCTAACATGTGAACTGAGTGAAGTAGAGATTATAGATAGGTGTGCAGTGGGGATGTAGTAAGGGGAATACTTTTTTTAAATTTTAATTTTAACCTTTATTGAGTTATAGTTGACAAATAAAATTAAGATATTTAGCATGCACAGTGTGGTTACTTGATATATTTTTTCATTTCATTGTTAAAGGATTACTCCAACTAGTTAATTAACATATCTATCACTACACATATTTATCCTTTTTTTCTTTTGAGAACATTTAAGTTCCACTCTCTTAACATATTTCAATTATACACTACAGTGTTATCAACTATAGTCATCATCTTATACATTAATCCTCAGACCTTGCTTATCTTAAAATGGAATATTTGTATCCCTTTACCAACCTCTCCCTATATTCCCCACCTGCCAGTCCCAGGCAACTACTTTTCTACTCTGTTTCTATGACTATGAGTTTGACTTTTTTTTTTTTTTTTTAAGATTCCACATATCAGTGATACCATACTGTATTTGTTTTTCTCTGTTTAGCTTATTCCAATTAACATAATGCCCTCCAGAGTCATTCATATAAAGGTTGAATAATATTATGTCATCATATATATAATACATATGATATATATATCTCATATATAGTACTTTTTTTAAATTCATTCATGCAATGACAGACACTTGGATTTCTTTCATACCTTGGCGAGTATGAATAATGCTGCAATGAACATGGAAGTACTGGTGTCTCTTCAAGATAATGGTTTCATTTCATCTGCATACTCACCCAAAGGTGGAATTGCCAGATCATATGGCAGCTCTATTTTTAATTTCTTGAGAAATCTTCATACTGTTTTCTGTAATAGTTGTATCAGTTTACATTCCCACCAACAGTATACAATGGTTCCCTTTTCTTCACTTCCTTGCCAACATTTTTTATCTCTTATCTTTTTAATACTAGCTGTAACAAAAAATGAGAGGTGATATCTCATCGTAGTTTTGGTTTACATTTCCCTGATGATCAGTGATATTGCGCACCTTTTCATGTATCAGTTGGCAAAGACCAGCATGTCTTCTTTGGAAAAATGTTTATTCAGAGCCTGTGCCCAGTTTTTAATCAGATTTTTGGTTTTTGCTATTGTGAAGAATAAGTTCTTTGTATGTTTTGGATATTAACCCATTATCAAATATATGATTTACAAATACCTTCTCTCATTCCATAGGTTGCCTTTTCATTTTGTTGATGCTTTCCCTTTGCTGTGCAGATGCTTTTTAGTTTGATGTAGGCCTACTTATTTATTTTTGCTTTTGGTGTCAAAAAAAAAAAAAATCATTTCCAAGACCAATGTCAAGGAACTTACCTCCTGTTTTCTTCTAGGAGTTTTATTTTTCAGGTCTTATTTTCATGTCTTTAATCCATTTTGAGTTCATTTTTGCGTATGGTGTAATATTGGGGTTCACTTTCATTCTTTTGCATGTGGCAATCTGGTTTTCCAAATACTGTTTATTGCAGAAAATATCCTTTCCCTATGGTATATTTTTGACTCCTTTGTCAAAAATTAATTAACCCAATATACATAGATTTATTTCTGGGTTCTCTATTCTATTCCATGTGTCTGGTCTTTTTTTTTTTTAATTTTTTATTTTTTATAAACATATATTTTTATCCCCAGGGGTACAGGTCTGTGAATCACCAGGTTTACACACTTCACAGCACTCACCAAAGCACATACCCTCCCCAATGTCCATAATCCCACCCCCTTCTCCCAAACCCCCTCCCCCCAGCAACCCTCAGTTTATTTTGTGAGATTAAGAGTCACTTATGGTTTGTCTCCTCCATGTGTCTGGTCTTTTGTTCATTCGTTTGTTTTTGCTTTGTTTTCCCTATGTGTCTGTTTTTAATGTCAAATTCATATGTTTTATGCTTACTAGAGCTTTGTGATATAGTTTTAGATCAGGATGTATGCTGCCTCTACCTAAGTTTTTTCTGAATATTGTTTTGATTACTCATGGTCTTTTCTGCTTTCATGTAAATTTTAGAATTTTTTTCCTATTTCTGTGAACAACGCCATTGGAATTTTGATAGGGATTGCACTGAATCTATAGATCACTTTGGATAGTATGGACATTTTAATAATATTAATTCTTCCAATCCATGAGCACAAAATAATTTTCCATTTATTTTATATTCTTCAATTTCTTTCATCAGTTTTATAGTATTAAGTCTATGTTATTTTATTCTTTTTGATGCTGTTATAAAGTGGATTATTTTCTTAATTTCTCTTTTTGATAGTTCTTTGTTGATTATAGAAACATTATTTTTATATTGATTTTGAATCCTGCGACTTTACTGAAATTATTAGTTCTAACAGGTTTTTGGTGGGACTTAGTGTTTTCTATATATAATACTGTCATGTGTAAAGAGAATCAATTGTACTTCTTCCTTTCCCATTTTGATTTCTTTTCTTTTTCTGTTTTTTTCTCCTTCCTTCCTTCTTTCCCTTCTTCACTCTCTCCCTCCCTCCCTCCTTTCTCTCTTTTTCCCTTTCTTTCTCTCTTTCTTTCTTTCTTTCTTTCTTTCTTTCTTTCTTTCTTTCTTTCTTTTCAATTGTGTGGCTAGGACTTCCAGTGCTGTGTTGAAAAAAGTGGTGAGGGTAGGCAACCTTGTCTTATTCTTGATCTTACTGTTGAGTATGATGCTAGCTGAAGCCTTGTCATTTATGATCTTTGTTATACTGAGGTATGTTCATTTATGATCTTTGTTATACGGAGGTATGTTCCCCCTAACACTCAGGTGGTTGAGAGTTTGTATCATGAAATGATGATGATTTTTTCAAATGCTTTTTCTTCATCTTTTGAAATGATCATATGATTTTTATGCTTCATTTTGTTAATGTGGTGTTTCCCATTGATTTCTTTGCAGGTGTTGCACCTTGCCTCCTTTCATCCCTAGAACAAGTCACACTTGATTATGGTGTATGACTCTTAATGTACTATTGAATTTGCTTTGCTAATATTTTGTTGAGAAGTTTTGCATCTATGCTCACTAGGGATATTGGCAAGAAATTGTTTCTTTCTTGGAGTGTCCTTGTCTGCTTTGGTACCACGATAATCCTGGCTTTTGTAAAATGAGTTTGAAAGTGTTCCCTCCTCTTTTGTTTTGAGGAGGCTTGGTATTGTTCTTTGAATATTTGGTAGAATTTACCAAAGAATCCATCTGGTCTTAAACTTTTCTGTGTTGGGAGATTTTTGATTACTAATTCAATCTCTTTAGTAGTAATTGGTCTGTTCATATTTTCTATTTCTTCACAATTCAATCTAAATGATCACTATTTTAAACTCTATATCAAACAAATCCTTTATCTCTCTTTCACTAACTTCTGTTTCTGGAAATTAATCTTGTTCCTTTGTTTGGTGTGCATTTCTCTGTTTCTTCATTTTCCTTGAATGTCTGTTTTGGTTTCTGCATGAAATCCAACAGGTACCTCTTTCAGTCTTGAGGAAGTGGTCTTGTGTAGGAGATGAACCTCGTTAATCATCTTGGCCCAAGTTTCTAGTTGTTCCTCAAATCTTTGTGATTGGCCAAATCACCTTCTTCATTCTTAGTGGTTAGTTACAGTAGTTGGGAGCATGCCAAAACCTATCAGAGGCAAGCTGATTGGAAGATGGGTCCCTAGGCAGCAGCTGGAAAAGCATGTAGTCAAACCCCTTCCAGGGATAAACTGGGAGATGGACATTTTGGCTCGTCTTTCTGTTCTAGACCCTGGTGTACAGCCATAGAGGGCAGGAAAGGTGCTTCTGCACCCATGATGAAATGCTTCTTTCTCTGCTACAGTTCATGGGACTCATAAATTCAAGTCCTCTTGGTTCTCAAAGCCAGGTGATCCGGGGTCCTGCCCCTCAGACAGCAATCTCAAAAGTTTGGGACATCAGACATGCGTACAAGCTCTTTCTAGGAAAAAATTGATGGCTGGGAGTGCGCTAGAGTAAGAAGTCAAGAAAGGGTCCACTAGCTTCCCCAATCTCCAGGGAGGATCTTAGTCAGCCCCTAGATGTGTGCTAAATTAGATGCCTGACCCTCAAACAGCAGCTTTTAAAATACCCAGAAAGACCGCTTTCCTTTTTGCCTACTTCATCCATGCTGAACGCTGAGGGAGATAGTTGCAGGGAGTCCTCACAGGCCCATAATCAACTTCTTCTTCCCCTTCATCATCTCCTCCTTCCTCTCCCCTGACCCCTCCCTCTTCCTCCTCCTTCTATGGTTCTGAATCTCATGGATGCAAGCCCTCATTTGCTTTCACAACTAGGTATTTTGGAAAGCCATCCCTCAAGTGAGAATCCTAAAGTTAAGGCACTATATATGGATTGTGAACACTTCCCTCTTCAGAGTGAAGTGGGGAGTTGGGAGTTCCTTCTCAGTAGTAGGGCATTGGGATGGGGATGGATTTATGGCAAAGCTTGTCTCAGGCTTTACCAACCTTTTTTTTTTTTTTTTAAAGATTTTATTTATTTATTTGACAGAGAGAAATCACAAGTAGTCGGAGAGGCAGGCAGAGAGAGAGAGGAAGGGAAGCAGGCTCCCTGCTGAGCAGAGAGCCCGATGCGGGACTCGATCCCAAGATCCCGAGATCATGACCTGAGCCGAAGGCAGCGGCTTAACCCACTGAGCCACCCAGGCGCCCCTTTACCAACCTTTTTAATGTGGGTATTTTTCTCATTCACTCAAAGTATAGGAGTTGCTCAGTTTCTGGATTTCTTTTCATGGTAATTGCTCCATGGGTAGTTACACATTCAGTATGTTCATGGGAAAAGGGGAGTTAGGTTCTTATTTTGCTGTCTTGGTTGACTTCAAGAATATTTCATTTAAAAGCAAATACATCAGTAAATGCATGTTTGTAGTTAAAGAATTAACAAGTAAAGCAGTGCTTCTAGAATGGAAAGTATAAGACAAGGAGTAACAGAAATAAGCTAGATCATAGTAAGAAATAGGTAGTTTATCCTATAGGAAAAGGAAACCATTTGGAAAGTTGTAGGTACAAAGATGAGTTCTTAAGATTTGTATTTTAGGTAGAACATTCTGGAGGCTGTGGAGAATGTATTAATGGGGAAACATATTGAATGTAGGGAGACCAGGATGGAGGTTGTATTCCTGGTGGGGATGTTGAGAATCTGGATTAAGAGAATAATCGTATGGATCATAGGGCAGTTCTATTTTCAACATTTTGAGGAACCTCCATGCTGTTTTCCAGAGTGGCTGCACCAGCTTGCATTCCCACCAACAGTGTAGGAGGGTTCCCCTTTCTCCGCATCCTCGCCAGCATCTGTCATTTCCTGACTTGTTGATTTTAGCCATTCTGACTGGTGTGAGGTGATATCTCATTGTGGTTTTGATTTGTATTTCCCTGATGCCGAGTGATATGGAGCACTTTTTCATGTGTCTGTTCGCCATCTGGATGTCTTCTTTGCACTTGGGGATAAAAATATATGTATATAAAAAATATATGTTTATAAAAAATAAAAAATTTAAAAAAAAAAAGAGAGAATAATCGTATGGATAGGGAAAAAAAGGTTGGTTTCATGAAATATTTAGGATGGAAACTTAGTAGAACCTGTTAGTGAACCTGCTTGTCATGTAGGTAAAGGATATAGAGAAAAAAAGACAACTCCTGTGCTAGGCAGAGTGTCCAGGACAATGTTGTCTCACCTCAGGATGAAACGTGTAGTACACCAGAAAGCAGACATGTAGGCATATGATGTGTTCACTTTGGTGCATGTTGGATTAGAGGATCTATGGGATAGAAACCCTCAAGCTATTGTGTTAGCACTGACCCTGATTCTGATACTCAGGGATGAGGCTTCATCTGAAGTTTGAGTTTGAGAAGTTAACATCATCAGTGTGTGGTGTTTCATATGACAGTTACTATTTCTTGGAAATGCCATTTGAAACAAAAAAATTGAGGAAATAGAAGACAAACACATACCTTTAAAATCTCACTTTCACTTAGTACCGATAAATACATAATCATTTTCCTTCACTTGGAGTGAGACCAAGCCATTACCTTGACCATGGTTTTCCTAAATAGTTTTCCATTTCAGTCTCTCTAAAATTGAATAAGAATTTAGGAATACGTGTGAAGAAATATGAACAGTAAATCTTTTTCATTTTTTATGATTTTTTTCATATTTTTTGATGGCCTTGTTCACTCTTAGCTAGAATAAAATTTTTTTACCCACTTGCATTTAATGTCCATTTCTAGAACACCCAACATGGTTCTCTTTTCACAAGTTATGAATTTACAAACTATTTTAACCAAATTGCATTATCACAGTGTCAAATTCAACTGTCATAAAAAGTTTTTTCTCCTAAAATATACTTGACTCTCTCTCAGTGGGCAACAGCAGAAATTAGAAGGGCAAACAGCTAGCCAAAAGTATTCAGCAGGACTCCACTAGTGCTTCTCGTATAATGTAAGGGGGACAAAAGAGAGAAGGAAAGAAATGGATAAATAGCATAAAACATAGCTACAACAATTTTCAAATCTGTAGATGGGTATGAGACATAAATAGGTACTCGCAGCCACTTTTTTCAAGCATGCCTTCTGTATTCACTTACTTTAGTCAGCACTTCAGTGAGACAGAGTTCTTCTTTACTTATTGTACATGACCTAAATCTTCATTCCTGCAGGGTCTGAGTCCTTGATGTTCTAGTCTTTTTTGGGGCTTCTATAGTTTTCTTTGGTCTGATTACTGGACAAGAGAATACTAAGAGGAACTGTAGTGAGTAGCGAACTTCCTCATCTACTCCATGGCATAGCACATTTTGCCTCCGGTCTAGTAGGTACCTTTTCTATTTTATAATAGTATGCTGCTGTGCAGGTATGATTTTATGGTGCAATGGACCAGATGATGTCATTTCTTCTGGATGGGAAACCAGGTTGTAAAATCATGTGGTATCCTCTGGACAGAAGCTTAGTATATACCAGGGCCTACTGGCAAGCTAGAAACTACTTTTAAAATGGGAAAGAATTGCCAGTAGACGGGAGCAAGGTCTTATTTTAAACCTGAGGCACCTGTGCTGAGATTCCTTGACTGGAACTTGCCATGCTCTCTGTATCAACATCTTTGTCTTCCCCAGACACTTCAAATACCATTGTGTCTACTGGGTCTCAAGACTTAAATGTCAGCTTGCACTGCAGCCTGAAACTGCCAATGTAGTTTATTTCTTTCAGTCCAACTGGCAACCTTATAGCTTAATACTAATAAATGTGTCAGAGCAGCATGCCCAAATGTGGTACACATTGCCTGCAAAATCCAGACAAGTCTACCAAGCATTGCTTCTTTCTTTGTGGTGGGTGCAAAAAGCACAATTAGCCTCAGCTAATTTCTCAAGCACCTCACTGGGTGCTTGAGAAAATTCACTTATGAGGCTGACCCTCTAATTTCTGAGGGGTTTATCTCCCACACGCTGTCATGCATATTATAACTAAGGCATCTAAGTGGCTTACTACTTCTTGTTCATCAAGTCCAATTAACATAGTGTCATCAATATAATGTATCAATGTCAAGTTCTGCTATTATAAAGGTTATATCCAGAGCAGTCCCTGTAACTCTCTTGAGGATATAGTGGGATAAATATTATTTGGGATATAATATAGGGACATAATATTTGAATATAATTATTGGTATGGAGACAATGAGAGATGTTGGAGTGAGAAAGAATTGGCTTCATCTTGGGAATCAACTATTCCATGCAGACTTCCCCCTTTCCCCATAGGGGACAGCTCCCTTGAAGAGTTGAAAGGTTGACTTCTGCTTCTGCTTCTGCTTACACAGCAATTCTGAAGAATTCAGAATTTATAGACTCCCAATGTCATCCAAGTTTGTACGAATGTGTTTATTCAATGCACCAGAATTCCAGTTCTTGCTTACCAACACCACTATATTATAGATAATATAGTCTTTATATTGAGACTATAATATATACTTATAGTTACACCATTTAATATAATATATATATCTAATTGCTAGAACACCTTGTTGTTTACTTCGGTTTCCTCAAGCCATAAATTCCTTGCTACGTTAGAAGAGGAAGGTCGCATTCAAAACTTCAAAGAGACTTTTTGATATTGATACATATTCCTAATTGCAGCTCATTGGCTTTAATTTCTTGTAACTCCTCTGTTATTTCTCTGGGGCTAGAGAAAGAAGCTGGATGACTCCAATATTACAAATTATTGCTGTCATTTCAACAACAAAATGCCATATGTACCCAATTTCCCTCCAGTTCCACTTTATCTTATACTGCCAACAGTGAAAATGTTTATAATCATGGTGCCACCATCTTCTATAGATCATCGAAGTCCCAATCCCCCTCCCTTGTAAGAAGTATATCTTCTGTTCCTCAAAATATGTGAGCAATCTAATGCTTGAATCCCATTGTAAGGTTCTATCTCCTAGGGCCACTTGCAAACATTGCTCTGTATCTGGGTCCCAGCATAAAAGAGATGATATATGCAAAAAGAATTATCCAAAGATATTCTACTTATAAAATGTATATAAGTAAAGGAAACCACAAAATTTGGTATAATAATTTGTACAATATCCAGGGTAGTAGCAGCAGGGCCACTGACATCCTTAGGCTGAAAGGAATGAATGGAGGAATCCAGTATCTGATTCTAGAAAGAGAGTGTCAGAAGAAGGCCATCTTTTTTTTTTTTTAAGATTTTATTTATTTGTTTGACAGATATTACAAGTAGGCAGAGAGGCAGGCAGAGAGAGAGGAGGAAGCAGGCTCCCCGCTGAGCAGAGAGCCCGATGCGGGACTCGATCCCAGGACCCTGGGATCATGACCTGAGCCGAAAGCAGTGGCTTAACCCACTGAGCCACCCAGGCGCCCCAGAAGAAGGCCATCTTGAAAGACGACTTGATCTTTGACTGGAGACATAGATCACCTGAAGTGACCCATCAAAAGGAAGACAGAGGAAGAACTATTCCAACCTCACTTTGCTTTCTTCCTCCAATCACCTGACCAGAATCCCTGTTGGCTAAAGTCAGTTGAGAGTCAGAGTAAAGGAAGTCACCAATGCAACTCCTACAGGTCAGCCATCAGGAACAGAAAGCAGGACAGAGAAGGAGACAGTATAATTTGAAGAGGAAACAGAAATATGTGCACGTTGGCCATTCTTTATTAAACTTAATGAAGATTCAGATAAATGTTAGGATATGAAATGAATCACTAGGCAGAGACACCAAAAATTGTGTTTCATAGCAGCTATTGATGGGGAAGACATTGTTTTTCATTCCCAATAGCTGGCAACTTGATGGCTTGGGTGACTTTGCAAGTGTACCTAGAGGAAAGACAGGGAAAAAAAGACAGTATAACGTCCGTCTGACCCGAGTTCACATTATACCTTTAGACAAAGAAGGTAATGTAGGAGATGCTTTCATAAGAGTTTCCGTGTCATTTTGGATTACCCTCCCATCCCAAATCTGCTTGGGTCATGATATGACTATGTCAGATGAAGATCCAAGGAATTCTACATGACTTTGGCAGCTTGAGATTTTGTCATTATGGGAACATCTTAGAGAGTACATAGATTTTCTCACAATAGCACCAATATCAAACTTGGGGTGGTGGTGGACGTACATCATCAAATGGCTTCATTAATATTACATATGATGAAGGACCAGACCTAAAAAACTGTGAGGACTTTTTATGAGATTCCCAGAAGACAGAGCAGGAATCTGTTGGTGGCTGTTACTGTATTCTATAGGAAGAGACAAGAGCCCAGTAAATTTTGAATATTACTATTGCAAATTGCCCATTTTCAATCCACAACCTGAAGAGACCTGGAAAAACACAATTGTTTTGTACTGCTCTCAGCCTATCAATAGCCAGTGTTGTGGTTAGACTGGCTTTTGTGATTCTTGCTATGATTGCAAGACCGTTCAGCAATAACCATGAGGAAATTACAAAAAACTAAAGCTTTATTACTTACAAGACTTGGAAATTATATAACACACCTGGGCCACACAGGAAGGTCATGGGTAGAGGGAGAAAAAACGCACAGACTTAGGGTTCTGCTTTTAAGGGATCGATGGTAGAGGCCGAAGGTTTCACAGGATCATTCTTTATTGGTGAATTTAAAACAAAAAAGCAGGACTTTAAGGCACTGGAAGAGAAGAAACAAGTTGCTCAAATGGTCTGTTATCAAAATCAACTAAAATCTCCAAAATAAGGAAGCCTTAGGAGAGGGAAGTGGCTTGGTTCTGTATCTAGCTGTGTCCCTGGTACTGTATTTATTCAAAATATGCTTCTTTGAAATAAAACGCCACTGCAATCAAAGCTTAAGTCAGGGGCTTGCATTAACAAACAAGCAAAACCTGTAGGGGCTTCTCCTATAGCAGTTTACATCTTGAGATCAGTTTTTGGGGATTGGTTTGCTTTCCTGCATGACCAAACTTAAAATTAGTCTGATCTTCTGAAACCGCTTTCTTTTATGTAACTTTATGGATAGGAATACAACCCTAATTTAATACCTAGGAAAGCCAAGAGTTTACTATTGTTTTCAACATAGATTAATAAGAAGTGTAAAGAAATTACCCTCTGGTAGTCTGTCTTTCTGGGAGAGGGAGAAGCAGGCTGACCACTGAGCAGGGAGCCCAATTCAGGGCTTGATCCCAGGATCCTGAGATCATGACCTGAGCTGAAGGCAGACGTTAATAACTGCTACCCAGGTGCCCCAGGAGTTTTAAAAAGCCAATTCAAATCAGATAATATTAAAGAATGAATAGTCTAAATTCATTACATGGAGAATAAGTGGATAGAATATTTGAATAGTATTGTGCAAATATCTATAATATTTGATCAACTTAAATTCCTATATACTTATATTTTTATTTTTAGTGTTCAGTTATGTTTTCATTCATTCAACAAATATTTATTGATCACCAAGGTGCTGAGTTCTAGAGAAATCACAGTACGTATGACAGATTTTATATTCATGTTCTAGTGAGACAGACAATTGTAGTAAAGGGGTAAAGTGTTATATAAAGTTACTTCTTTTTTTTTTTTTTAAGAGAAGGGGCATGATTCAAAAGAAATAGAAAATAAACTTATCTTTCCACAGAGTCTTATGGAAATGCAAAATAAGACTTCAGCTGCAAAGCCTTTGCCAGTTTTCAACTGCAAAAGGTAAGTCTCAGCTTGGTTAATATTTTATTTAATAGAGCATTTCAGTTCTTGGTTGTACAAAGGGGGATCTACAGCTAAGAAGATGTGAGGAAGAATAAAATCCTTTTTTTTTTTTCTTTTAAAGGTGGAGAGTTGAACTTCCAGGGGACACCCAACATAAGTGGGCCAGAAAACAGAGAAGCAAGGAAACACAGCATAAAGGAGCCAGGATCTACAGAGAAGATGGTCAGAAATTCCCGGGAAAGAAGACACAAAGTACTTGTTAAAAAATGGAGGTCTGATATCTATATTAAGGTGTACAGCTGGGATGTGACCCTCTCCTTCACCCTAACCTCCAGTGAACCTTTCTATGGGGACTGAGCTCCATTTCTGCATCAGCAGAGTAAAATTACTACAAGGATTTTGGATATTCCAGGGAATATCTACAATGCCATCACACATTCTAGAAAACCTGCTTTTTAGCACTGGATGTGGTGCATAAACAATGAATCTTGGAACACTGAAAAAAATTAAATTAAATTAAATTAAGATGTTTAAAAAAAAAAAAAGAAAGAAAGAAAATCTGCTTTTCAAGGGGAAAAACCATAGAACTATTATATTACAGCCTGAAGAATAAAGTAAAATTCAACTTTATTGGTATTGCTTAAATTCCTATATCTGAATGAGTCAGGAAAAAATATAAGTTCCCTTTCTAAAAAGAGTAATTTTGTTGCTAAATCTATGATGTTTTATATAAAAAAAAAAACCAACAACAGAAATTCCAGCACCAGCTGCCTTAAAAATAGGATAAACATAATCATTCATAGAACAGAAATTCCAGAGTTATAATAGGACTTGGTTGGTCCAATCATTGATTATCTTTTGACCAGACAAGATTGAGATTATTTCTTCTTATGGTTGTAGCAACTGGTATTTTTTCCTGTTGGAAAGAAAGTACTTTGGTGTCTGGTATTCCAACAAGATGTCTTTTTTTTTTTTTTTTAAGATTTTATTTATTTATTTGACAGATAGAGGTCACAAGTAGGCAGAGAGGCAGGGAGAGAGAGAGAGAGGAGGAAGCAGGCTCCCCGCTGAGCAGAGAGCCCGATGTGGGGTTTGATCCCAGGACCCTGGGAACATGACCTAAGCTGAAGGCAGAGGCTTTAACCCACTGAGCCACCCAGGTCCCCCCAACAAGATGTCTTAAAGCTTATCTGGACTGGCTTGCCAAAGGAACATGGCCAGCTTTAACCCAGCAATTTGTCCAGGAAAGAAGGTATGCAGTGGTTGGATTTGGTACTATTCTGCACGAAAGCCCGGGAGTTGATACAATGCATGTATACTTTAACAACGGGGAGAAGAGAGACAGAAATGTGTAAGCAGAGAGACAAACATGTCCATTAGAATAGGCAGACATGGAAAAAATAAAGCTAATTCTAATAAAGGAGAATTGTGTGACTTTATACACAAAATGCTTTCTTTAGTCTTAGAAACCTTTAAGTTGATTTGATCACTTACACATAATTTGCTATGAGTATAGTATTCTATTTATTTCAAAAGCTATTGTTTGAACATTGCATAAACTCTAATAACACTGTAAACTCAATAGAATAATACCATTTGCTACTACATATACTACCTGAGAGAATTTCAAGGTTATGAAAGTAGTTTGAGGCCCAAATAAACTCTAAATGGCACTGAATGCCCCCTCTGTTTTCAGCAGTTTTATAACATCATAAATATTTTTGTGTCTGATACAGCTAATGAGTTCCATAAAAGAATTTTTAGCCCACAAACATCCTTGTTCAGCACTCTCTTTTTGGCAACAATAATTAGGATTTTTACCTGACTGTGCTAAAATACATCATGGTTGGATAGCTATTTTTTAAAAAAATAAAATAAACAAAATTATATTATGTCATAACAAAAAAGACAAGATTTTTGTTTTAGTTGTTCAGTGGTTTTTTGCTTGTTTGCTTGCTGGTCCCCACTCCTGCTTTAAAATATCAGTGTCTGACTGCCATTCTATATCATGTATGGATAAATGCAAAAATCTGTCACTGATACTGTCCCAGATAGACATGATTATTTTAATCCTGGGGAGGGGGCAAGCAAATAAACAAACATTTTGTCTTTTTTTTTTTTATTATGACATAATACAATTTTGTGTGTTTAATTACTTGCTTTCAATTATGATACAGTCAATGAACTAGAAGAAGACTAAGGTTAACTGGAATGAAATTTATACAGCTCAACTTTCTCCAGAGATCAGCAAGAAAATTTGGGTCTAAAGGAGCCACATAGATCCATGGCATTCTCTAAGTGGTGTTTTTAAATTTCCTATTTGATATATTTGGTGCATAAATGTCAAGCAGCTGTTAAAAATTTAGTAATGTCTCAAATTTATTTTATAAGTTGCCCCAAAAATATGAAAAATAAATCTTAATTATTATCTAATGGAATGATGGGCATGATGATCTCCAGGCTCTTATATCTCATTTTAGAGCCAGGAGTTTATTATACAGATAAATATTTTTTTGTTTTCATACTAGTGTGTATAATTATATTACATAAAGGAATTATACCAATTTACTCCATATTTCTTCTTAATACATAAAAAATATTATATGATCTAAGTTCCAAAATAGTTACCTTCACTAAGTGCTTGCTATGTGCCAGATACTGTATGTTAAACATTTTGCCTCACTTTATCTCCCTTGTAAACCCTACCTGGCACAATATTATTTTAAGGAGGAACAAACTGGGCCCTGGAAATTTAAGTAACCCTGAACTAGTAAGTGATAGACCCAGGATGTTATCATAGATTGTGTCTAACTCCAAGAACCATGTGCAATCCACTGTTTTATAAGGCAGAATCATAATAAAATCATAGGAATAGGTAATAAGATGTGATTCTCCATTTCTGCATTGGGTATTCAAGTTCCACATAGACCAGTCCTCACCTGTGCTTCTTCCTCTATTCCATTCATCATTAACTTGTTCACCTCCTATTGGTTGAATTCCTCCTTGGTGCCAGGCTGATCGACTGTGGGAAATACAATGGTAAACAAGTCAGATAAGGTCCCTGTTCTCATGAAAATTTTATTTAATTTTTTCTTATAATTAGAGACACCAACAATAACAAGTTAATATAGAAGTTTAAAAAATACTCATAGGTTTGTGATAAGCAACAGTAACAAAACTCACTAGACACAGTATGATAAAGAAAGAACTGTCTTTTAAAGATTGGTGATCAGAGCAGCCAAGTTGAAGTTGTTCTGTGAAGAAGCAGAAGAAAGAAATGCATCTTTCAATATATTCACTTTTAAATTCCATTTTCATGAAATTCCATGTTCATGAAATTCAAAAGAGTGAGAGGCACACTCCAAGTAAACTGATGATCTTTTCAAGATATCCCAGTGATCATCCATAACAAGACAATGCGTTCTTTGTCTTTGACCATAGAGCTGTATGATCCCTTTAAAAATCCCTAATGAAAATAGGGAAGAAAACATCAGTGTACATACTCACTTCTAAATACATGATTAGGCAGAGAATATAGCGTGGATTTAATCTGACTTACGCGTAAGATTCTCTGGATAGTGAGGGTGGGAGATGGAGTGGTTAAAAAGACAGGCTTGGTATAATTTACTGTTGTTTTATATTGAAGCAAAACACTTAGAACATTTCAGGGTTATCTGTGCTTTTCTAAAGCATGGTGTAGAGAATTCTGAGCTGGCATCTGAGTTCAGCAGGAAAGATGCCATGACATGCACAATGGAAGTAGAAAGTGACAGCAATGAAGTCAGAAGAGAGCCTGGTGACAAAGGACACCCATTTGCCATCCCTTCTCTAAGGCATAAAGGTTACCCAGAGGGATGACAAGAATTGGATATTATTGGTTAGGAATCTTAAGTCAGATTTCCTAGAAGCAGACCCTGGACGAAGGATTTAAATACAAGTGATTTATGATGTACTCCCAGGAGAAAGAAAGAAGGGAATAAGAAACCAGAGAGGGCAAGGGAACAAACCAAGGCGGATATGCAACTTCAGGAGAATTCCCAGATTCAATAGGATCCCTAGGAGAGCTCAAGAACATGAGTCCCACTTCAGAGTAAAGGATCTGGATTTCTCTTTGCCCACACGGTCAGTCCCTGGCATTTGGCTGCCCCGACTCGGGAAACAATGTGATTTCCAGGCACTTGTGGCTCATCAGGACACCTCAATATTCTAGAACCATCCTCTAAAGAGCCATCATCTTCAGGCAATATCTTTGCACAGAAAACACATCAAAGTCAAAGGGTGGGTCCAAGGAACTGGTAAAAAGACCTGAGGGGACCTGGCAAATAAACAAGTAGGATCTGTGATACTACCTCACAAATCCCTCAGTAAATATGAGTGACCGAGAGAGCAATATAGGAGACAGTGTGGGAAATAGTTTAACAATGAAGTAAAGCTTCTGTACTAAGATGTCAGAGCACATGCCAAAGCATCTTTGCCCAGTGCTCAAAGCAGAGTTATCCCTGTGGAGGATATGAATGGCTCTATGGGGGAAAAGGATGTGTTCTCAAGGGCTGAAAGTTGAAACTGGGAGGGTATACTTGCTGAGTTAAGAAAATTAAGGTAGAGATAGAGCAACAAACTGAAAATTGTGACTAGATTGATTATTCTGTGGCCTCATGGCCTATAACTACACACGTAACTGGGATAGGTGTTACATGTGAACAAGACATGGGGATGATTGTCACAAGGGATATAAATTCAGTCTGCCTTTGGTCCAGTTTAAATCAGCCGTGATAAACAAGAACCTGGGAATTACCGGAGTTCTCCTCAGTAGTTAGCATTAAGCAAGATAAAAATCCAGAAGGGCAATAAATTATCATTGCTTTGATTAAAGAACTTCTTGAAGTGAGAATCTTGATTCCCACTAACTGCCATTGCAATAACCCTGTCTAGCCAGTATATTAAGCAGGAACTAAATGTAAACAGCAGATTATTAAGGACTGAATGTGATGAACCCTCTGATTCACTCAGTTTACTTGCTAGGTAAAGGCAAAATCATCTTTCTCATCTAGGAATCCTGTTGCTTCCTAATCACAAAGTTGCCAGAAGGAAATTTGAATTAGCCTTGGGCTCTGAGCAAAAACAAGCATTAAAACAGTTACAGAGAGTGGTGTCACAAGCAATCCCATTGAACTCTTAGGACCTGGCTGCTCTCATTACATTAGAGGTATCTGCAATCAGAATAAATTAGACCTTTGGCATAATTTGAATAAGGTTACTCCGCTGAGGCCTCATGGATGCTAGATCTGAGGATTGCCTGACTGCTGCTAATTCTAGCTTACTTGAAAAGAAAGTGTTGGCTTCTTATTGGATGTTAATTAAAATTTTACCCATCACAGAAGGGTCAAATAAATCTAAGGACAGAAATACCAGTGATGAATTAGATGATGTCATAGAAGCATTCTAATAGAATTAAGCTTTCTGATAGCATTGTAATAGGGAGAGAGGACCATGGCAGAGTTTCCTTATAAAAATGGAAGTTTAAGGGATGCCTGGGTAGCTCAGTTGGTTGAGCATCTTACACTTAGTTTCTGCTCAAGTCATGATCTCAGGGTCATGGGATTGAGCCCCGAGTCAGGTTCTGCACTTGGCACGGAGTCTGCTTGTCCTTCTCCTTCTGCTCATTCTCTCTCTCAAATAAATGAATAAAATATTTTTTTAAAAAATGGAAGTTTAAGGACAGCACAAGGTTGAGGGGGATTTCAGTGAGGTATGCCACACACATGAGTGGATTGCCTCACTTTCCATAGATCTTATGACCTCTGAGGAACTCCTTGTTCCCATTGCTGTGCAGCTAATATCTTGTTCTCACCCTACTGATGAAAAATAGGCTTTCTGGTCACTAGCAGGAGTTCCCAAATTTAGGGAATTTTCAATGTTAGGGAATTCCCAATCTTAGAGCCATAATGCCGTTTGGAAATCAGCCACGATATGCCCAGCAGATGGTAAAACTTTGATGGAAGCAAGCAAGGGCAAGTTCACATACATAATGAATAGAACTGAGAAATGTTTAATTAAAGGCAGAAGAGGAATTAGACTCAGGTCCTCTAGAGGGTGTTTCAGTATTTATAGACTTGGGTTGTAGCCAAAGACCTTTGCTATATGGTCAGGCCAATGGGCTCTAGATGACCGAACAATAAAAAAGTACTGCATATGGAGAATTCAGTTACAAAATTATCTGTGGGGATTTAGAGGAAGAATGAAATTGGGTCATGTAAATGCTCACCAATAAAATACTGTTGCCAGCTAAAAGGGAAATTGGAAAATTAGCATAGATGCCTCACTAGCTCCTGACTTTATGAACAAGTGGGCATGTGGATGTGGGTGTTCAGGACATGTACTCATGGACTGAGATGTCATGTCCTCTGGCACCTGAAGAAATGTCTAATGTAATAAGAAACTATGCCTAATGGCAACTGGAAAAGAATCAATATCTTTAAATCTGATTACACTGAATTTCAACCATTAGCTACAAGGATCTGCAAATGGTTTTGACTGGGATTGACACGGATTCAACTCTAGGGTTTTCTTTTTTCTTTCTTTTTCTTTTCTTCTTCCTTCTTTTCTCTTTTCTTTGTTTATCTTTCTTTAGCAAATATATTTTTTTTTACATTTTTTTATTGTGGTAAAATATATGTATCAAAATTTACCATCCTAACCATTGTTAAGTGTCCAGTTCAGTGGTATTAAATACATTCATAATACTATGCTATATCAGCACTGTAAATTCCCATTCTTTATCTTATAAAACTGATCCTTTATACTGAATAAACAATAACTCCCCATTCCCTCTCTCTGGCCCCTGGCAACCACCATTCTATTTTTTGTCTCTGATTTTGACTACTCTAAGTACCTCATATAACTGGAATCATACAATATTTGTCTATTGGTGACTGCTTTATTTCACTTAGCATAATATATCAAGATTCATCCATGTGCTTTAGAAAACATTAGAGTTTCCTTCTTTTTAAAGGTTGAATAATATCCCATAGTATGTATGTGTGTGTATGTATATACAAACATGTATGCATGTGTGTGTGTGTGTGTGTGTGTGTGTGTGTGTATCACATTTTGCTTATCTGTTCATCTGTCAATGGATACTTGGGCTTTTTCCATATTGTAGCTGTTGTGAATATTGCTGCTATGAACATGGGTTTACAAATATGTCTTTGTGACCCTGCTTTCAATTCTTTTGGGTACATGCCCAGACACGAAATTACTGCATTATATAGTAATTCTATTTTTAAGTTTTTTGGAGACCTGCCATGCTGTTTTCCACAGTGGCTACACCATTTTATGTTCCCACCAACAGTGCCCAAGGTGCTCAATTTTTCCACATCTTCACACACTTGTTATTTTACTTTAATAATAACCATACTACTGGATGTGAGATGTCATGGTAGATTTTGGTTTATATTTCCATAGTGATTAGCGATACTGAGCATCTTTTCATATGTTTTTTGCCCTTTGTGTATCTTCTTTGAAGAAAAGTCTATTCAAGACCTTTGCTGGTTTTGAAAAAGGTTTTGTTTCTATTACTGTTGAGTTTTAGAATTCCTCTGTGTATTTTAGATTTAATTCCTTTTCAAATATTTGATTCACAAACATTTTCTCCCATTCTGTGGATTGCCTATTGTGGGCTTTTCTACTCCTGCAGTACAATAGAACTTCCCTATGACCCTGCCATTGCACTCTTGGGTATTTACCCCCAAAGAAGCAGATGTAGTGAAAAGAAGGGCCATCTGTACCCCAGTGTTTATAGCAGCAATGGCCACGGTCACCAAACTGTGGAAAGAACGAAGATGCCCTTCAACGAATGAATGGATAAGGAAGATGTGGCCCATATACACTATGGAGTATTATGCCTCCATCAGAAAGGACAAATACCCAACTTTTGTAGCAACATGGCCGGGACTGGAAGAGATTATGCTGAGTGAAATAAGTCAAGCAGAGAGAGTCAATTATCATATGGTTTCACTTATTTATGGAGCAAAACAAAAAGCATGGAGGACATGGGGAGTTAGAGAGAAGGGGGTTGGGGTAAATTGGAAGGGGAGGTGAATCATGAGAGACTATGGACTCTGAAAAACAATCTGAGGGGTTTGAGGTGGCGGGGGGGTGGGAGGTTGGGGTACCAGGTGGTGGGTGTTATAGAGGGCACGGATTGCATGGAGCACTGGGTGTGGTGAAAAAATAATGATACTGTTATGCTGAAAATAAATAAATTTAAAATAAAAACAGCCTTGGAGAAGATAATTAAAAATTTGGAAAAACAAATTTTCTACCATATTGGCCCTTTTGGATAAGTAAGTGCTTGATAGCTACCAGTAAGCAAAATTGGAAAAAGAAGCCTAATATTATAAGATCTATCACATTTTAAATTTCTAATTGGAATAGGTAATGAATATACTTATTATTCAATACAGATGAAGGGAAACTCTTGAAAGATTGGCTTAGATGTTTAAATAATTTGGTCCTCAGCCCAATGGTTGAACAGGACATTTGAGCTAAACAATGCTTATCATGAGGAGTGATAAAAGGAAACAAAGAGAAATAATAACAAATGGAATTGGAATTTATAAGTGATTCACAGTCCTAGGAAAGAATGCTGTCATGCTATTTCCACAAGAATGTTTATTCTTCCCAAGTGCTCTTATATATGGCACTGATTAGTGGCTAATATTGGGAGGAAATTCTGAACTTATTTTTTTTTTAGAGAAGTGGAACTGGACTCTTGTTAATATATGAGCTCTGGGTCATAGGGCAGTTCTATTTTCAACATTTTGAGGAAGCTCCATGCTGTTTTCCAGAGAGGTTGCACCAGCTTGCATTCCCACCAACAGTGTAGGAGGGTTCCCCTTTCTCCGCATCCTCTCCAGCATCTGTCATTTCCTGACTTGTTGATTTTAGCCATTCTGACTGGTGTGAGGTGATATCTCATTGTGGTTTTGATTTGTATTTCCCTGATGCCGAGTGATATGGAGCACTTTTTCATGTGTCTGTTGGCCATCTGGATGTCTTCTTTGCAGAAATGTCTGTTCATGTCCTCTGCCCATTTCTTTTTCTTTTTTTTTTTCTTTTTTTTTTTTTTTTTAATTTTTTATTTTTTATAAACATATATTTTTATCCCCTGGGGTACAGGTCTGTGAATCACCAGGCTTACACACTTCACAGCACTCACCAAATCACATACCCTCCCCAATGTCCATAATCCCACCCCCTTCTCCCAAACCCCCTCCCGCCGGCAACCTCAGTTTGTTTGTGAGATTAAGAGTCACTTATGGTTTGTCTCCCTCCCAATCCCATCTTGTTTCATTTATTCTTCTTCTACCCACTTAAGCCTCCATGTTGCATCACCACTTCCTCATATCAGGGAGATCATATGATAGTTGTCTTTCTCTGCTTGACTTATTTCGCTAAGCATGATACGCTCTAGTTCCATCCATGTTGTTGCAAATGGCAAGATTTCATTTCTTTTGATGGCTGCATAGTATTCCATTGTGTATATATACCACATCTTCTTGATCCATTCATCTGTTGATGGACATCTAGGTTCTTTCCATAGTTTGGCTATTGTGGACATTGCAGCTATAAACATTCGGGTGCATGTGTCCCTTTGGATCACTACATTTGTATCTTTAGGGTAAATACCCAATAGTGCAATTGCTGGTTCATAGGGCAGTTCTATTTTCAACATTTTGAAGAACCTCCATGCTGTTTTCCAGAGTGGCTGCACCAGCTTGCATTCCCACCAACAGTGTAGGAGGGTTCCCCTTTCTCCGCATCCTCGCCAGCATCTGTCATTTCCTGACTTGTTGATTTTAGCCATTCTGACTGGTGTGAGGTAGAAGATCAAATGACAGAGAATAAAGAAGCTGAGCAAAAGAGGGACAAACAGCTACTGGACCACGAGGGGAGAATTCGAGAGATAAGTGACACCATAAGACGAAACAACATTAGAATAATTGGGATTCCAGAAGAAGAAGAAAGTGAGAGGGGAGCAGAAGGTATACTGGAGAGAATTATTGGGGAGAATTTCCCCAATATGGCAAAGGGAACGAGCATCAAAATTCAGGAGGTTCAGAGAATGCCCCTCAAAATCAATAAGAATAGGCCTACACCCCGTCACCTAATAGTAAAATTTACAAGTCTCAGTGACAAAGAGAAAATCCTGAAAGCAGCCCGGGAAAAGAAGTCTGTAACATACAATGGTAAAAATATTAGATTGGCAGCTGACTTATCCACAGAGACCTGGCAGGCCAGAAAGAGCTGGCATGATATTTTCAGAGCACTAAACGAGAAAAACATGCAGCCAAGAATACTATATCCAGCTAGGCTATCATTGAAAATAGAAGGAGAGATTAAAAGCTTCCAGGACAAACAACAACTGAAAGAATTTGCAAATACCAAACCAGCTCTACAGGAAATATTGAAAGGGGTCCTCTAAGCAAAGAGAGAGCCTACAAGTGGTAGATCAGAAAGGAACAGAGACCATATACAGTAACAGTCACCTTACAGGCAATACAATGGCACTAAATTCATATCTCTCAATAGTTACCCTGAATGTGAATGGGCTAAATGCCCCTGTCAAAAGACACAGGGTATCAGAATGGATAAAAAAACAAAACCCATCTATATGTTGCCTCCAAGAAACACATTTTAAGCCCGAAGACACCTCCAGATTTAAAGTGAGGGGGTGGAAAAGAATTTACCATGCTAATGGACATCAGAAGAAAGCAGGAGTGGCAATTCTTATATCTGATCAATTAGATTTTAAGCCAAAGACTATAATAAGAGATGAGGAAGGACACTATATCATACTCAAAGGGTCTGTCCAACAAGAAGATTTAACAATTTTAAATATCTATGCCCCCAATGTGGGAGCAGCCAACTACATAAACCAATTAATAACAAAATCAAAGAAACACATCAACAATAATACAATAATAGTAGGGGACTTTAACACTCCCCTCACTGAAATGGACAGGTCATCCAAGCAAAAGATCAGCAAGGAAATAAAGGCCTTCAATGACACACTGGACCAGATGGACATCACAGATATATTCAGAACATTTCATCCCAAAGCAACAGAATACACATTCTTTTCTAGTGCACATGGAACATTCTCCAGAATAGATCACATCCTCGGTCCTAAATCAGGACTCAACCGGTATCAAAAGATTGGGATCATTCCCTGCATATTTTCAGACCACAATGCTCTAAAGCTAGAACTCAACCACAAAAGGAAGTTTGGAAAGAACCCAAATACATGGAGACTAAACAGTATCCTTCTAAAGAATGAATGGGTCAACCGGGAAATTAAAGAAGAATTGAAAAAAAATCATGGAAACAAATGATAATGAAAATACAACGGTTCAAAATCTGTGGGACACAACAAAGGCAGTCCTGAGAGGAAAATATATAGCGGTACAAGCCTTTCTCAAGAAACAAGAAAGGTCTCAGGTACACAACCTAACCCTACACCTAAAGGAGCTGGAGAAAGAACAAGAAAGAAACCCTAAGCCCAGCAGGAGAAGAGAAATCATAAAGATCAGAGCAGAAATCAATGAAATAGAAACCAAAAAAACAATAGAACAAATCAACGAAACTAGGAGCTGGTTCTTTGAAAGAATTAATAAAATTGATAAACCCCTGGCCCGACTTATCAAAAAGAAAAGAGAAAGGACCCAAATAAATAAAATCATGAATGAAAGAGGAGAGATCACAACTAACACCAAAGAAATACAAACTATTATAAGAACATACTATGAGCAACTCTACGGCAATAAATTTGACAATCTGGAAGAAATGGATGCATTCCTAGAAACATATAAACTACCACAACTGAACCAGGAAGAAATAGAAAGCCTGAACAGACCCATAACCAGTAAGGAGATTGAAACAGTCATTAAAAATCTCCAAACAAACAAAAGCCCAGGGCCAGACGGCTTGCCGGGGGAATTCTACCAAACATTTAAAGAAGAACTAATTCCTATTCTCCTGAAACTGTTCCAAAAAATAGAAATGGAAGGAAAACTCCCAAACTCATTTTATGAGGCCAGCATCACCTTGATCCCAAAACCAGACAAGGATCCCACCAAAAAAGAGAGCTATAGACCGATATCCTTGATGAACACAGATGCGAAAATACTCAACAAAATACTAGCCAATAGGATTCAACAGTACATTAAAAAGATTATTCACCACGACCAAGTGGGATTTATTCCAGGGCTGCAAGGTTGGTTCAACATCCGCAAATCAGTCAATGTGATACAACACATCAATAAAAGAAAGAACAAGAACCATATGATACTCTCAATAGATGCTGAAAAAGCATTTGACAAAGTACAACATCCCTTCCTGATCAAAACTCTTCAAAGTGTAGGGATAGAGGGCACATACCTCAATATCATCAAAGCCATCTATGAAAAACCCACCGCAAATATCATTCTCAATGGAGAAAAACTGAAAGCTTTTCCGCTAAGGTCAGGAACACGGCAGGGATGTCCATTATCACCACTGCTATTCAACATCGTACTAGAGGTCCTAGCCTCAGCAATCAGACAACAAAAGGAAATTAAAGGCATCCAAATCGGCAAAGAAGAAGTCAAATTATCACTCTTCGCAGATGATATGATACTATATGTGGAAAACCCAAAAGACTCCACTCCAAAACTGCTAGAACTTATACAGGAATTCAGTAAAGTGTCAGGATATAAAATCAATGCACAGAAATCAGTTGCATTTCTCTACAACAACAGCAAGACAGAAGAAAGAGAAATTAAGGAGTCAATCCCATTTACAATTGCATCCAAAACCATAAGATACCTAGGAATAAACCTAACCAAAGAGACACAGAATCTATACTCAGAAAACTATAAAGTACTCATGAAAGAAATTGAGGAAGACACAAAGAAATGGAAAAATGTTCCATGCTCCTGGATTGGAAGAATAAATATTGTGAAAATGTCTATGCTACCTAAAGCAATCTACACATTTAATGCAATTCCT
This sequence comes from Mustela lutreola, assembly GCF_030435805.1. Lineage (NCBI taxonomy): Eukaryota > Metazoa > Chordata > Mammalia > Carnivora > Mustelidae > Mustela > Mustela lutreola. The sequence continues at coordinate 127,730,589 of NC_081290.1, read as the reverse complement.
ATCAAAGTACCATCCATCTTTTTCAAAGAAATGGAACAAATAATTCTAAAATTTATATGGAACCAGAAAAGACCTCGAATAGCCAAAGGGATATTGAAAATGAAAGCCAACGTTGGTGGCATCACAATCCCGGACTTCAAGCTCTATTACAAAGCTGTCATCCTCAAGACAGCATGGTACTGGCACAAAAACAGACACATAGATCAATGGAACAGAATAGAGAGCCCAGAAATAGACCCTCAAATCTATGGTCAACTAATTTTCGACAAAGCAGGAAAGAATGTCCAATGGAAAAAAGAAAGCCTTTTCAATAAGTGGTGCTGGGAAAATTGGACAGCCACATGCAGAAAAATGAAATCGGACCATTTCCTTACACCACACACAAAAATAGACTCAAAATGGTTGAAGGACCTCAATGTACGAAAGGAATCCATCAAAATCCTTGAGGAGAACACGGGCAGCAACCTCTTCGACCTCTGCCGCAGCAACATCTTCCTAGGAACAATGCAAAAGGCAAGGGAAGCAAGGGAAAAAATGAACTACTGGGATTTCATCAAGATCAAAAGCTTTTGCACAGCAAAGGAAACAGTTAACAAAATCAAAAGACAACTGACAGAATGGGAGAAGATATTTGCAAATGACATATCAGATAAAGGACTAGTGTCCAGAATCTATAAAGAACTTAGCAAACTCAACACCCAAAGAACAAATAATCCAATCAAGAAATGGACAGAAGACATGAACAGACATTTCCTCTGATACATTTTTAATTTTAAAGGAAAAATTCACTTATTTTATTCTGGTAAATTTTTATGACAGTGATTCTATCACTTAGTTTTTCAAATCTGCCTCTGAAACTATTTTCTCATTCTGGAGGTCATCATTTATAATAAGTTTGGTTTTTATTTGATCCTACCTATTAGCCTACAAATCTTTTGTTACCTATAAAATTTTAGCAGATAAATTAAGAGTATATTTGGCACATCATTTGTAAATATCTGGTATATTTATATCAGTAAATTTGCGATATCATTCTCATTCCTAACAGAAGCCACATTTTAGCAACTGGGATGGAGACTGGAGGTCTTTGTTTAGTAAATTTTGGATTCCAACTTGTGGGCATAACCATAGCTCATTTATGGTATAGCTCTTCACAGAACCTGACATAAGAGGGTCATGTGTAACACTGCCCATCTTTCCCCGCTATGAATAATCTTATATTGCTTCTTTATCTTTTTAATTCTAATTAGTTGTATCACAGAAATGACAAAATCTTTTTTACTTGTGGTAATGAACAATTAGAGAAAACAACAAAGGTCACCAATTCTTTAGTAATGTCTGGCCACAGTGTCCCTGGAAAATATAGCTCATTACTCTAACCCTCTATATTTTAAACACATCAGATTCCATATGATTAGAATACCCAAAAGTCATTCCTAGGTAAGAATTTAAGTCCTCTGTCATCATTGATGACAAGTATGGAGTTTTATTAGAGTCATTATTCAATTATTCAGAGTCATATTCTAAAAACAATACAATATGTCAATACAATATGTCAATAGTTACAAATTAAAACAATGAGTATATTCAGTACCTTAGTTTGGTAAATTTCTTAAAGTAAAATTCTGACTATATCACTTGCTGAATGGAGGATGGAAATAAATTCTTTCATACAATCATGGCAGGTGTGTAAATTGATATAGCTACCCTATAGAAAAATTTTGCTTTATAAATTAATTTTTTAACACTATAGATGTTCTTTGTATAGTTATCTACTACACAAAATAATTCTTACATAAATGCTAGGATATATCCACAAGGATGCTTATTTCAGCATTATTTGAAATAATGAAATTTTTGAATCAATAAATATCCTTTTTTTAAAGATTTTATTTATTTATTTGACAGAGAGAGATCACAAGTAGATGGAGAGGCAGGCAGAGAGAGAGAGAGAGAGAGAGAGAGAAAGGGAAGCAGGCTCCCCGCTGAGCAGAGAGCCCAATGTGGGACTTGATCCCAGGACCCTGAGATCATGACCTGAGCCGAAGGCAGCAGCTTAACCCACTGAGCCACCCAGGTGCCCTGAATCAATAAATATTCTTAATTTAATAAAATGTGATACCTGCATATGAATGAATAATCTGGTTATGTATGAATAGCTTTAAAAAAACCCTAAGGTTGTGAGTAATACATATGGTTACATATCATTTATGTACATTTAAAAACATGAATATTTGTATATTCTTTCTTTAGTATATTAAGCAATAATTTTGGAAAAAAGTACAAACTAACTGATAATCATAACTGCCTCCAAGTATAACTGCAGAGGATCAAGAAGTTGTGACTATTTCAAGTTTATCCCTTAGGGTCTGTTAACCTCAAAAATAAAACTGCCAGTTATTTTACCAGCAAAAAATGGGCTCATCTGGGAATAGCAATTCAGGACAAACAAGCCATGGTAAGTCATGGACAAGTCTGGAGAACAAAGGAAAAGTATGGGGTTTTTTTTTGTTTTTTGTTTTTTGTTTTTATAGAGGAAGGAGATTTCTATAGAAGGTCTATTGTAAACAAAATATAAACAAGTTGTTTATATTATAAAAAGCCCAATGGTAAAAACTGGGTTTGAAGTACAGTGGCTTTTCACTGGCTGAGTTGTGACTGTCTCTCATTGGCTGAAATGTTGCTGGGGAGGAACAAAACCTTTCTCTTCCTGCTGGGTAGTAAAGAAGTAGCTTAAGTATTGTCACTTGCAAGGTATATCTCTTCCTGTTGGCTCTGCAAGTGAAGACAAGTGGGCCCAAGAGTTTCCCCTTTTGGCCTCCCAACTCCTTTTACTTATGTTTCCTTTCATTAATTTTCATAATTCTAATTAAAAGAACAAATAAGACAAAGTATTCTTATGTTACTTACCAATAAAATGAATGAAAGAATTCAAATCAAATATGCTAGAAAGTTAAAGCGATTTAATTCTTAGTGTTGGAATATAGGTAATTATTATATTTCCTTTTCCATTTTTCTGATTTTTTCTATTCCCACTGATACTTCTCACTCTCAGTCTCTCTCATTCATTGATACACACACACATACACATGTTTAAAATCATAAAAAAGTTCAAGTTTCAAAAGAAAGAAGTTAAAAAAAAAGGAGTTTTGCACAGTGTAGTGGTGTGCAATACTGTGAATGTTTGTACGCCGCCAAATTCATGTTGAATGTTGAAATCCTAATCCCAGTGTGATGGTGTTTGGAGACTAGGCTTTAGGGAAGTTAATTAGATCATGAAGGTGGAGCCCTCAAGAACGGAACTGTTGCTCTGACAGCAAGAGGCCAGACTATTCACTAGCTCTGTTCGCCCTGTGAAGGCACCGCAGGGAGATGGCCCCCGCTGAACCAAGAACAGACATGCTGGCCCCCTAATCTCAAAATCAGACTTGAGAATTGTGAGAGATAAATGTTTGTTGTTAAAGTCACTGAGTCAATGGTGATTTCCTATACTAGCTTCAACAGACGAAGACACATAGGTGGAGAAGGAATCTGCGAAATTATTAGAGAGCAAGAAAGATGCTCATTCAAGTCTCATACCCTATATATGGTGAGAGAAAATAAACAGAGCCCACCTGAAACAGACAGAGTCCGACAGCTATTTTGCAGTTTGGTATTGAACTTAAACACTTCTCTGAAGAGCTCTGATTAAGTACAGGCAAGGTAGGGGAAGGAATAAAAGAAAGGTTAAGGGGGCGCCTGGGTGGCTCAGTGGGTTAAGCCTCTGCCTTCGGCTCGGGTCATGATCCCAGGGTGCTGGGATCGAGCCCCACATCGGGCTCTCTGCTCAGCGGGGAGCCTGCTTCCTCCTCTCTCTCTGTCTGCCTCTCTGCCTACTTGTGATCCCTCTCTCTGTCCAATAAATAAATAAAATCTTTAAAAAAAAAAAAAAGAAAGAAAGGTTAAGGATGTTCAGGTCTCATTGATAATGGCATGGGCATCCCAGGGGCACAGAGGAAACCTGTGGATACATGTGGAAAGGCGGGAACTAGAGGAAGTGGAGGATTGAGAGAAGAGCTGGCATTTGAGATGGGATGAACGATGATGGCTCGCGAGGAGATCCTAAGAAAGGGTATCCTAGGAAGTAAGATAAGATACTCTGCAAGTGCCAAAACCCCCTGGAGGACGGGACTGACCTAGCTTATGTGTACGGAGTTAGAGTCAGCCTGAATTATGAGTAAACCCAAAAGAATTGGACGAAGTGAATAGGGAGGAAGCTGGGTGTGTTCCCTTCCTGAACCATTTTGTACACAGAAAACAGGAGTTTTTCTTGAAGTATTCAGTGATGGGGTGGAGAAGCATATATAGTTGCTTTTATGAGGTGGGGCAGAATGAACCTGGGGTATATACAAGTGTTTTTTTTCAATGAATAGCATACAAATAAATAAATGGAACAATCTGTTGAGACGAACTTTTTCTCTCTGGGCCATCTGGTTCATATCAATTAGCACACACTTGTTTTATTTGATCCTTAAATAGACATTCTCTCAAAGAACTCCTAATGTAACCTTAATGTGAAACTGTTCTATATATATATATCTATATATATCTATATCTATATATATATATAAAATAAGTACCCTTTAGTACTTCCAAATGGGCAAAATATAGTATGTCTTAATTGCAAATAAAACACCAAAAAATTGTTATTATACTGTGTGTGTGTGTGTGTGTATTCACATACACCTATACACACACATACACACACACACACAGACACATTTTTTACTTTAGTATCTTTCCAGCATTATACTTGTCAGGTGTAAAGTGTTTAACAAGTATTTTTTTCATAAATGCATAAATATTATGGCTATAAAATATAATATGTTGCCTTAAGAAGATTTATTTTTTTTAAAGATTTTATTTATTTATTTGAGAGAGAGACAGTGAGAGAGAGAGCATGAGCGAGGAGAAGGTCAGAGGGAGAAGCAGACTCTCCATGCAGCTGGGAGCCCGATGTGGGACTCGATCCCGGGACTCCGGGATCATGACCTGAGCCGAAGGCAGTCGTCCAACCAACTGAGCCACCCAGGCATCCCGCCTTAAGAAGATTTAAATATAATTTTGTTACTTAGAGGTTGACCTCATACATTTTTAATATGAATTCAGAATGCAACACATTATCATTTATACAGAAGTGAGTTAATTGGATATTTTGATTGAGACTAATCATTATGGTCAGTACATATTTGAATTACTGATTTTCAAAGAATTAAAGTACAATAAAATATATTAATACAAAATTCTAGTAAATGTTATTTAGTATTCCCTCTAAGTTTCAGAAAGAATGTCAGAATCATGCATTCTCCAGGAAAATCATTATGAGCATTAATTATCCTTTATTAAATCTTTAATTATCTTTTATTACCATACATGCACAAGTTACAAGAGATTGAGTCCAGTTTGAACAATATGGGTAACATATCTAAGAAATCCTTCCTGTATTCTTTTTAAAAAATTCTGAAATATTCTCATTTATCTATTTTTATAGGATAAGTGTAGAGTATGACCCTTAAATATGTGGATTCTGAATTTTTGGCATTATTGTACTCTTTTGCTCACAACCTAATGTTTAAATTATGGATTCCAAGTAAATAGTCCAAAGATTCCTTTCATACCTACCAATACTTTAATATACAAGTTGTAGTTCCTGCTGTTGTTTCTATCCTTAAATTACATTTATTTTATATTCAAAATCAATCTCAATGATTATAGATGTTAAAACACCTAACATGCAGAAGTCATATGTGCCTCTTATCAAAATGTCAGTGTATATTTTAGCCAAACACTCATTATTTTAATTAGGAAATTTTGAAAAAGGGCAACTTCCTTAGAGATAGGTTTAGTGCTGGAAATACTGTAGTCATAGTAGTTAGGGGTAAAATCAGATAAAAATAACCACAATTTTTATTGCATGTACTATGTGCTGGGAACTCTGCTGAGCACTTTACATATAATAATACATTAAATCATCACAATAATATTGTGAGATTGTTATTGTTACCCATGTTTTAGAAATAGGGAAACTGAGGCTCACAAATGTTGAATAACTTGCCAGATATACACTAGTAAATAGAATCCTAGCATAGATTATGTGTTTCCAAATCCTAGATAGCCTATAATGGGCTATAAAAGGCAGACTTACACATCATAATTACTCATTCTTACATTATTTTTATTCCTTCTTTAAAAATAGAGTACTTAAGAAAAAATTCTTAGACCAGGTTTGCAGGGCTGTATATGGCAAATCTGGGTCCTATTACTTCCATTCCAAACGGTCTTTCTACTACCCATCCCTGCCTCCATGTAAGTTTCCATACGATGCTGGTTTTTGTCTTAGTTAGGACCCTGAGATTACTTTCATATCATGCATGTCCCACACGTAGTCTTCAGCAGATGTCACATTTCATTTAGACATTTAAATTCATTCATCTAGAAATTTGAACGCTTCTAAGATGCCAGTGGACTGATTGGAAACTCCAGTGATTTTTGAATGAAAGGGCTTTTGAGTATACAAATGAATAAACCAGACAAGTGCAGCTGTGTTTAGAATGAGGCTTTATAATAGTCCAAGGCAGAATTTATTAGGTATTCCCTCTTAATGAGTTCCATATAATTCTTTCAGTTAATAAGTTAAAGATCATCTTTGTAGCTGAGGAGCCTGAAGATTCTGACTTGGATTTATTAAAAATGCATATGTTTGGCTGGTAAAGTAGGCAGATGCCATTGTGTGCTAACTTCATGTCTAAGGAGAAGATCCCTTAAAGCTATATGGCGTAGGTTGTAGTCCTTAAAGAGAAGTGGATGGGGTGTTTATTATTGTTAAATGCCATTTTCCTCCTGCTACACTTCCAACTCTAATAAACACTTGAAAGAACATCCCATGGGAACCTACAATAAACTGAGCTGAGTTTTTTCAAAAATTAAAATCATTTGCCTCTTCATCTTGTTTACCATTTCACAAAATGGGGTTTCTGTTATGTGTCATCAATGGCATAGGGTGAGGCAATGCTAATTGACTAATAAAATCCCTATTTGATGAGGTAATTGGGAAAGGAGCTGTAGTTTGACTGCATTCTTGCTAAACGGGGGCGGAGGGCTCTGATTCCTTTTGACCACTTTACTGTGAATGATATTAATTGAACTGCAATTGCCTCAGGCTGCAAATTGGGATTTACTGAAAAATGTTTCAAGTTATAGGATTAAGATCAGATGGGAGTTTTAGTTAAGAGGCAAACATTAGGTAAAGTGCATTACATCATCAACTAAGGAAACTTGCCTTCCTCAGCAATGTTAACTAGGAAATAAAATACAAATAGCACTTTAACATTTTTAACTGCAATGTTTCTACACTTTACATATCATCATTTTTTAGTTAATATCTAGCTTCAAAATTCTACAATCTATGGTAAAATAGAGGTTACCTAGCTATATTAAACTATTTCTTACTTTTCTTGAAAACAGGCCTTTTTCTTTTAGACAAATGAGGTGGTTCCTTCTTGTGCTTTGGTAATGTGCATAATGCCTTCTGGTTTGTATAATAGTGATCTGTGTATTTAGCATATCTATTTCCTTCTCACACTATTGACTCTCATTTAAGAAGGGAGTCCTGGTCTTTACGGTTTTTGGTTGACACAATACCTTTAGCATATAAAGTGCCCAATAAGCATTTACTGATGTACAATTTTTTTTCAGTATTTTATTCTAAGAGGGTTTAGAGAGAATGGTTTGGGAGTGACATGTGAAATTTGAGAAATCTTAAAGTATTTGTGGAAACGTAAATGCATTTATTGTTTAGAATATAGAAATTTCAATTTTCTCATTGTTCTTCTAGGATAAGGACAAAATATAATAATATATGAGCATGTATAATAATATAGGTGTAAAAATATAGAGAAAATATAAAAGGTATTAAATATAAAATATAAAGTTTATGCCTATATGTATATATACACACAAAGTAGTAACCAATCATGAAAATGGCATCCATATTCTCCATTAATATTAATCACAAGAAAGTCTGTTTAGTAAATAAGGGAGGAGGTAGTGAATGCTAAATTATTGATATGCTGTGTAAACATATGCATTTAATTTGAAAATAAAATTGGAAAAAAATCTGCTATTCTAAAGCATAGCACAGCAATAATAGTCTAACAAGAAAGGCTTTAGGGAGCTTGGGTGGCTCAGTTGGTTAATTGCCTGCCTTTGGCTCTGGTCTCTAGTCTCAGGGACCTGGGGCCTACCTAGGCCCACATCAGGCTCCCTGCTTGGTAGGGAGCCTGCTTCTCCCTCACCCTGCCGCTTCCCCTGCTTGTACTCCCTCTCTCTCTGTCAAATAAATAAAATCTTTTAAAAAGTCGATTAAAAGTTATAAAAAATACTTCAAACCATTTCTCATCTTAGGCTTGGTACTTTAAAATTTTATATTCAACTATTTATGTAAACAAACTTTCAGTAAATAGGGATGATAAATTGAGTTGTTTTTAGAGCACCTTAATTTGAACACTGAATATGTAATAGGAAATATTTTAACTTCGTTTTTCAATAGAGATGCAACCATATGGCTAATAAACAATATTGGAGGAAAACATTTTAGTTAAAATGAGTAAAGACATAACATCCAAGAGTGGCATACTTAAAAGAAATAGTGAAACATGAAATAAACCATCTCCCTAAAAGGTAAGTTACCTAGCTGAACCTAGCACTCTAATCATTGCTAAACAGGACACATAAAGGTCAAAATCAGTTTGGTTGGAGTTTAAGATGTGAGAAGAGGGGTGGTATGGGAAATAGCTGCAGAGATAAGCTAAACATTTAATAGGAGAAAATTTCATGTCAGAGAGAGGACTTTTTACTTAGTTCACTGGGCAGCACAAGACACACCAAAGACGTTTGAGCAGAATGCCATGATCAAGCTTTATTTTGAAGAATTTAATTTCATGATAATTAAGTGAAATTTGTGATACTGGATTGAATCTTGAGACAAACAAAAAAAAAAAAAGTGGGGCAAATGGTAAATTTGAATAAGGTCTCTAGATTATAGCCTTGTATTAATGTTTATTTCTTGATATGGATAACTGCTAGTACTGTGGTACCCTCTCCTTGTTTAGGAAACATACACTAAAGTGTATAGAGGTAAAGAGAAATCATATCTTCAAATTTATTTTAAATGTTTCAGAAAAAAAAGTCTCAAGTACACACACACTCACACACACACACACACACAGTAGGAGGGAAATAAGTAAGTATGATGACATATTAACATTTGGGGAATCTGTATAAGTGGTAAACAGGAATTCTTTGGAATATTTTTGCAAGCTTTCTAAAAGTCTGAAACAATCTCAAGAAAGCTTTTAAAAAGAAAAGTAGTGTATCAGTGACATAAAGTAGGTTTAGAGATGACTAGGTTGTGAGAGTTGGATATATCATGATGAAAATCAACATTAGTAATTTTTGGAGAGAAATCTGGGAGAACACCCTCAAATTTAAAATGTACACATCTTTAAACTCAGCACTCCATTTCTGACATATGTCTCATGGAAGTATATTCATGTGTGCACAAAGATACTTAGTGCAATACTATTTTGTTTAGAAAAGTAAACCAATCAAAACTTCTGCTTAAGAAGCAGCTACATTCAAGCACATTCATGCTTTAGAATAATCAGGAGACAGAGGATAGATTTATAAATGTCCAATATGTCCTCACACAAAAAGATCTCCAAAACTTAAAACAGTAAATGAAAAATAAAGAAGTTGCAAAACTATGCATATGGTAAAATCCCCTTTATGTTAAATCCCATTGAATTAAATTATCTTTTATACTTAAACCTGGATAGAGTTGTAAATTTACCTAGAATAAGGTGATAACCTCTGGGAAGAAGAGAGAAGAGCTTGAAGAAAGATGGCCATGACACCAATGTTTAGTGCTCACTCTAAATACATCTTGCTTTCTAATATATCAGGTATTCATATCTTACTTGGATAATTTAAAAAACTAGTATCTCACAGTTAGTTCAAACTAAGCTGAGTTGGGGCACCTGGTTGGCTCAATCTGAGCAGGACACAATGCTTCATTTCAAGGTCATGAGTTCAAGCCCCACATTAGGTATGGAAAGTACTTAATCAAAATAATAATAATAATAATAATAGTAATAATCAGCTGAGATAGAGTGGAGAGAGATTAAAAACTGCTGTCGCAGTCTGAAAAAGAATGGGAAAGGCAACTAAATTAAGGTTGTATCAGCAGAAATGGAGAGGAGGCAGTGGTAAGGGTGAGAGGGAAAATCTCTATGCCTCTTGAAAGGGTGAAAAACGAGAGAAGGAAGGAAGATTTAATATGGCTGACTACAATAGCGACATCTTTAACACTTTAACAAGAACAAGAAATAAGGAAACCTACTGATTTGTGAAGAGAAGATAATTTTTATTTTGGAGACACTGAATCTAAGATACTGATATCCAGGTAGATATACTTTAAGTCTCCCAGAAAGACATAATATTTAGAGACATAGACCAGAACTACCGTTTTGTTAAGCAACTAAATCTTTGAGGTAACAATTACAAAACAACTATAAGTGGACACAGATTGTACTTCTTTGTTATGATCATGTTCCATTTGATGTTCCATAACACACTTAGTCCTGGAACAGGACATATTTATAGTTGGGTATTAAAATTGATCTTAAGGGCGCCTGGGTAGCTCAGTGGGTTAAGCCACTGCCTTTGGCTCAGGTCGTGATCTCAGGGTCCTGGGATCGAGTCCCGCAACAGGCTCTCTGCTCGGCAGGGAGCCTGCTTCCTCCTCTCTCTCTCTCTCTCTCTGCTTCTCTGCCTACTTGTGATCTCTCTCTGTCAAATAAATAAATAAAATCTTTAAAATTGATCTTAAGAGGCAACAATAGTATATTACATAAAGGAATTCATTCACATTTTTTTTTCAATAAATTCTTGCATGATGAAACCTGTCTTCCATTTGGTACATTTCCCACTTAAAATTCTGTTTCTAAATCAAACTCCTGAATATGAATGAAATTTGAGGCAACATAGAAAATGTATTATAATCAAATCTAATTTTTATAAGTAAAAATTTTAAATGGTTTAAGTTCTACTCAAGGCTTTTTTTTTTTCCCCCATCACAGTTCCATTAAAGTGTTACTGCCCTGGGTCCTCACAGGATATTCAAGTCCATTGGTGGGGTTACTTGTGGCATTTTATAACTATTCAGATGGCTAAATTTTGCAGCTAGGGGGTGCTGAAGGACTACAGTGGATTAGATTACATCTTACTTTTTAAAAATTTGGTAATCCGTGAAAATCTTTAAAAAATTAAAGTCTTTAATGAAATAGCATTGAATTACATATATCAATTTGCATAAACAATATTTAAACACATTTTATCATTGAATTGACCATATAAACTCTCAGCTCCAACAAAACTCTCTAAATAATGTAAATATACTTACTTTGTCTTATGCTTGTATTATATGAATTATGGATAATTCCAATTTCTGCTATGGAGAAATAAAAAAGTTACACTGGATTGATAACACTAGGAAATGGGAGACTTATAGATCATCAAGTGCCTATTTTCAGGTTCAAACAAGATCAATGTAAATAAATCTAAAAAAGTCTAGACTTCTGACAAGAAAGAAAATACAACTAGCAGTAAGACCTAACTTAAACAAAGATATTACATACTTAATCTTTAAATGTTTTATAGCAAATCCAAAAAGTATTCAAATAAAAAAAGAAATGAATTCAGAAAAAAAGTCAATTTTACTTAAAAAAATGTAAGCATTTTAATAAAGAAATTAAAATCCTCCCATGATTTTTCCCCCAAACTCAAGTTATTTCCAGTAATAGTGTATTTTCCTCTTCATTTCTTAAAAATTATGTGAAATCACATATCCATTATTATATTTCAATTTAAAATATTTATGACTCTTTAAGGCACAATGATTTTGTATAATCTGTATCAACAAAATGAAATCCATGAAAATATATTTAGGCTTTAACGTGAATTAAATAGACTTTCTTTTGCCAGAAATATTTAATCAATGTATCTATCCTTTATTTTTCTCAGAAGTCAGAATTCAGTATGAATTTACATAAATCTAGATTTCCCTTTGTTTCAAAAATGCTCTCTGTGTTTCATAAACTGGCATTTTGACAACACAGGCACACTTTAAAATGAGCTGATTTTGCAAATTAGTAATTTTTTGAACTTTATTTCTCCACAGAGCCCACATAATTATAGTTGATATGTTTCTACTTACAAAGTTTAAACAATATGTAATATAATTTTGCTTAATCTGTGATAATATCATCTAAAATTATACAATATTAAGATGGTTTTCTCTGAAAGTTACAAGGAAGGAAATTTGAAATTCTACATACATTAGAATGGTGACCATAACAGGATCCAGCGTGCACATCATTTTATTATGAGAATCATCTGAAGTATCTGCAATTTACACTAATTGAAGATAATTGTTTGGATTTTATTTTATGTAGTATGCTTATCCTTCATTTATTCTTAAAGCAATGTGTTCGATATACATATATACATCATTAGTAGAGCACAGAAGTAACAAGATCATGCTGCCATTCAAAAGTAAGGTGCCACATTTTTATTACAATCAAATGGCATCCAAAATGCAATATATTGCTATGAAAATGCAAAATTTCTCAGATTGGCATTTATGAGTGAGGCCAGTCACAATGAAATGGCATTTTATTTTACACAAATCAGAAAGATTTATCATAAATATATAGACCAATATATAACATTGAAGAACAAGAAGCAGAAAGGAAACAACGCTCTTGCATAAAGATCAATTCGCTTTGCTGCTGTTGGAATCACAGGTTTGGCAGGTGGCGGCTTCTTGTTGTTCTTCGCCTGAGATTTCCCAAGCCCATTGTTGACTTCAATAGGTTTTCCATAGCAGTCATAATTGGATAATTCAAAATCTCTTGGTAAGCTTCCAACAATGCTGAAGTCATTAGACCTCAGGTCAGACTTGGAAGTGCACACCTTTTTGCATCTCGTCTCTCCTACCTGAGAATAAAAGTTGAGGACAGAGTACATTTAGAATTGTTCTATTCATAAAACATCTCTTCAAAAGGATATTTTAAAAATCTGCTGGTTTAGTCATTTGACTATTATCTCGGTTTCACAAAAGATCCAATAGTAACTGATGAGGCCATCAGACTACCTGAATATTTAGGGTTCTAAAATGTTGCCCATATGACAAGGCTTATGTCATGGAATAAATTTTTGAAAGGTTATTTTATGTCAAGGGACTCAAAGTGCAAATCAACATTTATCTTAGGTACTCCCTATGTCAGTGCTTGTCAGTGTTCTCATTTGAAATACCAACACAATACAATCCAATATTTAACCATTATACAGACCATATTACTACAATACATGGATAAGAGAAATCTTCTGGTACTTCTAATCTTTGACTTCCCCATGGATTCTATTTCTGGAGATGGTGGTTTTTAAATGACTGAGGCCATTTATCTCTTTAATGAGACAGACTCTGTCTGTAAACTGCATTCACAACTAGAAACTAAAAAAGGGTCAGAGTGATCATGAACCAAAGACAAACTGGTGAAAGGCAATCATTCTTAATTTGTGACTAAAGTGAATTAGCCAACCACACTCAGAGAATCCAAAGAAATTATGTATATTTCAGCCAGATCAGATGTCATAGTGATTATTCAGTTGATAATCTCTAAACTATTAAATTTATAACATTCCCTATAAGATACAGAATAATTATTTCACATTGAACTCTCTCTAGCAATCAGAAATGCTCTCAGAAAAAATAGATGCTGGGGTGTCTGGGTGGCTCAGTGTATTAAGCCTCTGCCTTTGGCTCAGGTCATGGTCTCAAGGTCCCGGGATTGAGTCCCACATCGGGCTCTCTGCTCAGTGGGGAGCCTGCTTCCCCCTCTCTCTCTGACTGCCTCTCTGACTACTTGTGATCTCTCTCTGCCAAATAAATAAATAAAATATTTTTTAAAAGAAAAAAATAGATGCCAACCCCAACATCTTAAAAAAACACTGATATTACAAAAGGCCACCGAAGGGTTAACTCTTGACTCTACTGCTTAATTTCCTACTGTTCTTAATCCTAAATTCCACAGTTTGCCTTGGGAATCTCCATTATTGATATTTACTGCTTTTACTGAAAAAGGAAACCTGTCATTATATACTCTTAGTACACTATAGCTACTCTAGTTTTTGCATTTTTTTGTAATAAAATGACTAGTTATATAGATTCCATTCACCTTTACCAGATTATGGCTGGGTAAAACTCATGCTTAATATAAGAATTAACACAAATTATTTCCTAGCAGTACTTCAGGTAGCAGGACCCTAGCCTTTATCTGGACAAACACTGAGTCATATCTTCTGGTCAAGAGCCAGATGGCAGTGTTTAGAGGAATACAGCACATAAAATTAAGATATAGTGGGTGAAAACAAAACAAAACAAGTTAAGATGCGTTTGTGTATCTCCTATCATTATACATGTAGATTACTTCCATTTTTTCCTCAATCATGAACATGTCCTGGTAATGTTATTTTTTAAGCTGGTATATAAGTGTTGGCTTTAATCGTATATACTTTATACCACATAGATACGTGTAAAATTCTGCTGAGTAAGAATTGTTAAAAATATGTTTATATAAATATAACTATATAAAAATACACAAGAAGCTACTGATAAGTAGGAATAGGAATTGTGGAGCTGGAATTTTACCTATTTATTATATGTTTTTTAGGGGGGAATTTTACCCTTCTTAGTGTTTCATACTAAGAAAAAAAAAAAAAAAGATGTGAAACACCAATATATTAACATATTTAGAGAAGGTTTGGGATGTAAAATAGCCCAAGTGGAAACATAGTTCCATACCTCTTTGATGGAACTTTGTTTTAGCTAACAGAGGCAAACCTTAAGAGGATTCTCCCTACCCTTTCCTAATGTGTAGTTACGATTTACCAATTGTGAGAACTCAACTGACTTTAAAAGAGTATGGCTTGATTGGCTATTTTTGATTGAGCAATCACAATTTCAGGGTCTAGTCCATATCAATTTATGCAGTGGGTCTAGGAAAATATCTGGCAAAAAATAGGGACTGGTCAGTGGAATGAGAACAAAGGCAGCAACTAAAATTGAAATTATTTAAATATGACTTTGGGAAATCACATATATACAATTATGAATATATATATATAATAAATATATGAACATAAATACAAATATTATGTGAATATTGTAAATTATGATTATATAATAGAAAATATATTTTATATATATAAAACTTACTCATACCTTCCATTTAAATTCCCCAATTTAAAATTTTAAAAGGCCATTTTCAGCAAGCATTCTGTGATTTAAACTCCACCACCACACACATGCACACACAGACTCACATTCATACTCCTACACACTTCCTTAAGTGTACCAGAAAGAAGACCACATTTGAAGCTCTAATTTTCCAGTCCTATTTGAGGAGTAAGTCTTAGCATTATAAGTGAACTTTTGTGAAGAGTGAAATTGCTGCCTTGTTTGGAACAGAGGTTGAGAACAGTCTCTACATATCATATCTTTGTATTATCCCCAGACTCTCAGAGCAGTCATCAAAATCTGGGACTCTGTGGATATCCCATCTTGCTTTCTCCCTTTAGAATTCTCTACTCCAAAAGTTTTATTTACTAACTGTGCTTTAGAACCCACTTATCAAAACAAAGGGATATTTTAGCTTCTGCCAATAGACTCAATGCTTATCATTTACTTTACTTTCTCACAAAGAAAGCCATGCATATTTACTACAGAAATGCATTTAAATCATATTTTGTACACAGCTCTAGGTATAGTTTTAGTATCTATAAATAACTAAATAAGTAATCAAATTTATATGATATTATAACCTAAATCACACATAAATACTTGAAATTTTCTAATCTGTTTTATTTACAAAAACATATTCTTGGGTTCTGCTAGCCATTTCAATAATTTTAGAATTTCATCCACACAGTTTAATCAAAAATTAGACATAGGATGTTATATTTAGTCAGAGAGATTATTTAAATATAGTATATATGTCAGTAAAAGAAGAATAATTTCTTCAATGTTAAAGTAATAACAGAAAAGTACTCCAAAGAGCTTCAGTTTGGTTGTACTAAATCTTCACTCATTTAATTTATTAAAACCTCTTCTAGAAATGTATTTGAAGGTTCTCTTATTTGAAAAGAGTTGTGTGTGTGTGTGTGTGTGTATTGAAGGAGAGAACCTCTATTATGGAAATATCGTTTAATTATGTGACATAACTAAATAAGAAATAAGAAGTCCTCAGCTTCCTTAAATAGGCCATGATTCATTAACTAGTTGGCTGGGCTCACCTCTTAGCATTCATTGGAGATTTTACACAAACATAACTTTTTTTACACTAACATAACAATACTCTCCACACATAGTTATCATATCAAATATGTACTTAAAAGTATAAAAATATTTACAATGTAATATTATATAAAGCAATTATGATATCACATCAAGAGGGATTTAATACACTCCTTATTAATAAGAGAGTAGTCCTACGTAACATATTCTTAAAAGTGATCTTGGTTATATTAATCTCCAATTTATTATTTCTCAATTTTTCCTCATATAAATATGTGTCTCATTTACTTTCATCATATAAACTTGTCATTCCTGAAAATTACTGGTAGCAAAAATGAGCTAGTATGGTAATGAAACTGTCAAGAATAAAAAATGACGCAGATAAGAACTTCCTAATGCTTCAAATTACAACCTTTAGATTGTGTGTGTGTATGTGTGTGTGAGTGTGTGTGTGGTTTTCAGTTTGAGTCACACATTTAAAAGGAAATCACCATATGCAATATTTCTTGACCAGAAAACTTACATGTTTCACGTGGATAATAGTATCTTTTGCAGTTAATAAAAATATGTTCAAAAGGGAATAATTTCTATATAATTTACCCAATTTAAGTCATTCCTTATTTTTAAAAACCCATGATTACTATAGGAAACAACTATCTCATTCATACTTAAACAACAGGCTTTATGTTTTTAATTGTTCAAATCATAAGGCAAAGACACTATTTTGTCTTTTATTCACAGCATCTTTCTTATGAATAGCACAAGGTACACACTAGGCATTGGGGACAGGATGATATTAACAACAGTAGGTCCTCAACTAAATTTAAGGGGGAAATAACACAGATAATTATGCGTGTATGATGACAGATTTATGTATGCAGGCAAAATTTTAAAACATGCTAAAAGCTAGATTACATTATCATTGCTGTTTCTTATTACACTTTTTAAAATTATCCCTTTCCTTAGCAAACAGCATTATTTTAAAAATCAGCATCAAAAATTCCCTATAATTCAAATTTCATTGTGCTTTCATTAATAACTATTGTTATTCTGTCTAAAAATAAATGACATATCCTTTTGAAACTGTGCACCACAGGGTTCATGAGGCTGAAACTAGCAGAATGTTGAAAGCTTGTTTTTCAGAGAATCCTTTCTCCCTAATCAGCTATTGTGTGTTTTCAGACCCTACTAACAAATCCACTAGCTGTTTCTGTAGAAGACTGAACTCAAGGTCAACTGACATGGTGCCAGCCTATGAACAAGCAAGGCCCTGCATTCTTTCACAGAGATAACAAGACTAAGACCCCATTCCAGTTTATACCAGCTCTGAGTATGCCCACAGCCCCTTCTCCCTGTCCTAATATAACCTCCTGATGTGAGGGGCTGAATTTTTCCTCTTTCTTGTGTTAAGTCCCTACCCCAAAGTGAAATGAGATTTATGTTACATATATGTTTGCTCAATATGTGTGGTCCATCTTTCCTCATGAATAGTCATAAGTTTCTCTTCCCTTTTCATCAATATGTATGTAATCTCCTACCCTGAATTTCCCCCTTTAAAAACCCCACTTCTTCACCTGGAACCTCAGAGATGGTCCTTGGACACCAATCTACCATCTTCCCAGGTTGCCAGCCTCCTAAACAAAGCACTCTTTCCTTTCTAACCAACACTTGTCTCTTCAGTATTGTCTTTCAAGTGGCAAGCAGCCAAACTTGGGTTTCAATAACAATTTCATAGAAATTACTTTGCAAAAGTTTGTGTTTTGAAAGCAAAGTATACTGGAACAAATGTATTTTGAAACTAGAAAGTATGTTTTCCATAGCAAAACCACTAAATTAAAAAGACAACAAAATTTAATTTCTCTTTTTTATATTTTTTATGTCAATGTGTAACAGTCTTATGAATTTATCAAGCTTACATATTTTCTCTAAGTTTGACATATATATTGAAAATGTTAAGTTTTTTTACTCATTCTCATTTTGAAGTCTATCTCAGGATACAAATGTTACATGGGTACAATGTTCATTTTAGAAGTTGCATTTGGCCTGTAAGCAATAAAAATAACTCATATTTATTTCTGGAGACTAAATTTTCTGGTCAACTTTTAAACTCCATAAGTATCACTCTATGACTTTTGTAGCAAAATGTAAGTTTCAGAATCCAAACACATGTTTTTCTATTAGGAAGCTCAAACACAAAGAATTAAAATATAGATGTTCTTAAATATGTTCAACTTTCCTTCGTTGGGTAATTATTTTAATGCCTGAAAGCTAAATTTTAAAATAACACAATTCTGTAGAGAATTCAAGATGGCACAGGGAGAACCTGATCTCATCCCTTCCATAGACCTAACCAATCTACAACCATATATGGAAAAATTCCCTCTGAAGGGGATCAAGAATGTGGATGAACAGAGCCTCAGTACTAAGGGACATCAACAGAATGTGTAGAAGAGGCAGAGATACAGTCTCATTAAGGGGGAAAAAAAAAAAAAAAAAAACACATCTCAGGCACAGCACTCCATGTTTAGGAGGGATCTCAAAGTTACACAGCTTTACCCTGAGGAGTAAAAGATGTGAGCTCCAGGTCATGCAACTTAACCCTTAGATTCTGAACAGGAGACATGAGTCCTCAAAATACCTAACTCTGAAAACGGATAAGGAATATGTCCAGGAAAACTACAGAACCATAGTAATTGAAAAACCCACTTTTAAAAGGCTCAGGTGCTGACTCACTTGACATGGAAACCAGTGCAAGAACAGGAGGCAGCTGAGCCTCTTTTCCCCCAAGAACTTAGACAGTGGAGGTAGCCAGTTTTACCACCTTGTTCTTCCATGCTGATCCTGGCACTGGTGAGTGCCATTTTAGAATCCTTCCTCTAGACTGCTAATGTCAGAGGGCATGCTCCATAAAGGGCATCAAACAACCCTATGCCTTGGTCAGGCCTTGCAGTTGACAAGACAATAACCCCATCCACCATGCTCCTACAGCAGTCACAGCCAGGTATCCCAGCCAGCTGGGCCAGAGGCCACTCCCACCTATCACATGCCCACAACAGTCATGTATTCACCACAACGGAGGGTGCACACAGCCTACAGAGGGGATGCTCCTGGAACACCTGGCTACTGTGGCCAGGAATATGTGCACTTCTGGGCCCCACAAGACAACATTTACATGAGGCCACTCCTTCTAGACCAGGAAAAAGAGCTGGACTACTTAATACTTAGTAGCACACACGGAGAGTCAGGCAAATGAAGAGATGGAAGAATATGTTCTAAATGAATGAACAAGACAAAATCTTGGTAAAAGAACTAAATTAAATGGAGTAAACAATCTACCTGATAAAGAGTTCATAGTAAAGGTTATAAAAATGCTCACCAAACTCAGTAGAAGAATGGATGAAAACAGTGAGAATTTCAGCAAAGAGATAGAAAATATAAGAAAGCACCAGCCAGAGCTGAAGAATGCAATAATAAAATGTTAAATACGCCAGAGGTAAGAAAAGGCAGATTAGTTGATACAGAAAAATGGATCCGCAATCTGGAAGTCAGAATAGTGAAAATAAGCCAAACCAAACAGCAAAGAGAAAAATAATTTTAAAACTGGGTAGTTTAAGGGACTTTGGGACATCATTAAGTATACTAATATTCACATTATAACTCATACCACTCAATATAAAAAACACAGTCCAGTTAAAAACTGGGCAGAAAGGGCACCTGGGTGGCTCAGATGGTTAAATAAGTGTATGCCTTCAATTCAGGTCATGATCTCCAGGTCCTGGGATCTAGCCTCATGTCAGGCTACCAGTTCAGCAGCTCAGGGAGTCTGCTTCTCCCTCTCCCTCTGCCTCTCCCCTTGCCTGTGCTCTCTCTATCTTTCTCTCTCAGATGAATAAATAAAATCTTAAAAAAAAAAAAAACTGAGCAGAAGACCTGAAAAGACATTTTGCCAAAGTATATATAGATGATCAACAGGCATATGGAAAGATGTTCCACATCTTAACCATCAGGAAAATGCAAATCAAAACCACACTGAGATATCGCATCACACCAATCAGAATGGCTAATATCAAAAGAAATGACAAGTGTTGGTGAAGATGCAGACAGAAGGCCACCGTTGTGCACTGTTGGCAGGAATGTAAACTGGTACAGCCACTCTGAAAAACAGAATGAAGTTTCCTCAAAAAATTAAAAATAGAGTTACCATTTGACCCAGCAATTCTGCTTCTGTGTATTTATCTGATAAAAATGAAAACACTAATTCAAAAAGACACAGGTATCCCAATTTTTGCTGCAGCTTTATTTACAATAGGTGAGATACAAAAGCAACCTAAGTATCCACTTATAATTGAATGAATAAAGGAGATGTGGTAAATACATATAATGGAATATTACTCAACCACAAGAGAGAATGAAATCTTGTCATTTGTGACAAGAGGGGTAGACCTACAGAGTATTATGTTAAGTGAGAAAAGTCAGAGAAAGATAAATACTGTATTATTTGCCTTATACGTGGAATCAAAAACAAAACAAACAAAACTCACAGATACAGAGAACAAACTGATGGTTGTTTCAGGGGAGGGGGTAGGAGATGAATAAAAATAAATTAAAGGAATTAAAAGTACAATCTTCCATTAATAAAATAAGTAAAGTTATAGAATATAAATTACAGCATAGGGAATATAGTCAATAATTTTGCAACAATTTTGTATGGTGACAGATTGTGACTTGTCTTATTGTGCTGATTATTTCCCAATGTATATAAATATCAAATAACTATGTTTTCCATCTGAAACTAATATAATATTGTGTATAATTACTCTTCAATAGAATATAACATAATTCAGTCTAATGTTCTAGATCTTATTTATCCTTTATATCTATTGTCATTAAAATCTTGATATATTCTATGGTACTCTGAAAATCTCCTCCATCTATAAAATAAATAGCATCTATTCTGTAGACCTTCCTTGCTTTCTGTCTTGAGATCACTAGCCAGGGTTCAAGTTAGTGAGTAGAGGCATTAGTAGGTTGGAAAAAGGAGAAACTGATAAAAGACTGGGAGATATAAATGGAGATCAGCTGAGCACCTTCACTTGGTGGTGAGTTCTTGTGTGTCCTTTTTGCCTTATATATACCAGATTTGAAGCTGAAGGAGCTGAAATTGATATGCCAATGGGCA
Source organism: Mustela lutreola (assembly GCF_030435805.1). Lineage (NCBI taxonomy): Eukaryota > Metazoa > Chordata > Mammalia > Carnivora > Mustelidae > Mustela > Mustela lutreola. Next base: position 127,708,957 of record NC_081290.1, on the reverse strand, counting down.
CAGAAAAAAAAAAAATAGCCCCAATAAAATCCTGCTTCCTCTAGTCACAGAACAAAGCAAAAAGCAGCTTAGCAAGACGAAAACCCTTTTGGCTAATAATCTCTCTACTTGAGCCAAACACCACACACAAAAAAGTGTAACCCCGTATCCATTCATGCAGCAAAGTCTGAGTGGAGAACTGAGCCTTCCACCTTTAAGAGGATGTAACAAGGCACCCAATACTCTCACTGCAGTGGTATTGGAGAAGGCCAGACAAGAAGCTGGGACTTCTAGACTTCCATCTCCATAGACCACTAAAAAGGGTCTGCTTTTCCCACTGCATCAGTGGAGACTGTGTAAGCAACAAGGACCTTCACCCCCACCCAGCAGAAGCAAACTGCTTCCACTCTTTTACACTGAGGATGATACTACAGGAGGCCTAGCAGAGAGGCAGGACTTCTATCACCACAGAGTGGTAACAAGGGCATTCCCCCTGTCGTATCAGTGGAGACCACATGGGGTATTAAAAATTCCCAATACCACCCTGAAATAATGAAGAGACCCACACAGTGTGAGGATCTGAACTTCTACTTCTGGAAGTTCTGATGCAACATCCTTCCTTCTCCTGGAAGGACACAGTAAGAGAAAGCCCACAAAACAAGGCAAGTTTAAACAAGATTCAGAGTTTTAAAATAATATGAAAATGTTCTGATTTCAACAGAAATCACTCATCATATGAAGAACCAAAGAAGATCTCAAATTGAATTTTTAAAAAAAAATATGATCAGTAGATACCAACACCAAGATGAAAAATGTATTAGAATTATCTGAGGAGGAGTCAAGATGGCGGAGAAGTAGCAGGCTGAGACTACTTCAGCTAGCCGGAGATCAGCTAGATAGCTTATCTAAAGATTGCAAACACCTGAAAATCCATCGGCAGATCGAAGAGAAGAAGAACAGCAATTCTGGAAAGAGAAAAACAACCACTTTCTGAAAGGAAGGACCGGCGGAGAAGTGAATCCAAAGCGACGGGAAGATAGACCCCGGGCGGAGGGGCCGGCTCCCGGCAAGCGGTGGAGCAACGGAGCACAAAATCAGGACTTTTAAAAGTCTGTTCCGCTGAGGGACATCGCTCTAGAGGCTAAACCAGGGCAAAGCCCACGCGGGGTCAGCGTGGCCTCGGGTCCCACAGAGTAACAGAAGGATTGGGGGTATCTGGGTGTCGCAGAGCTTGCGCGTATTGGAATGGGAAAGCTGGCTGCAGAGACAGAGCCGACAGTAAGCTCACAACTCACGGTTACCTTGAACCTGTCGCAGGCTCCGTGAATCGGAGCACGGCCGGAGGTCAGGCAGACGGGAGTAACTGGGCGCTGTTCTCTGAGGGCGCACTGAGGAGTGTGGCCCCCGGGCTCTCGGCTTGGAGCCAGAGACCAGGAGGCCGCCATTTGTATTCCCCGTCCTCCAGAACTCTACAGAAAGCGCTCAGGGAACAAAAGCTCCTGAAAGCAAAGCCGACCCGGCCCCAGGTAAGGGCGGTGCAATTCTGTCTGGGGCAAAGACTCTTGGGAATCACTACACCAGGACCCCTCTCCCAGAAGATCAACAAGAAATCCAGCCAAGACCAAGTTCACCTACCAAGGAGTGCGGTTTCAATTCCAAGGAGAGCAGCAGAATTCCAGAGGCGGAGAAAGCAAAGCACGGAACCCATGGCTTTTTCCCTGTGATTTTTTTTTTTTTAGTCTTGCAGTAAATTTAATTTTTTTCTTTTTCATTTTTAGTTTTTTTTCTGGCCTTCTGGTAAAATTTTTTTTTTAACTTTTACCTTTTTCTTTTTTAACGTTTTTTAACTAGTTTATCTAATATATATATTTTTTTCTTTTTTATATTTTTCTTATTTGTTTTCTTTTTTTTTAAAATTCTTTTCTTTTCTTTTTTTTGTCTTTTTTCTTTTTTTTTTCTTTCTTCCTTTTGAACCTCTTTTTATCCCCTTTCTCCCCCCTCATGATTTGGGATCTCTTCTAATTTGGTTGAAGCTTATTTTCCTGGGGTTGTTGCCACCCTTTTAGTATTTTCCTTGCTCCTTCATATACTCTTATCTGGACAAAATGACAAGACGGAAAAATTCAACACAAAAAAAAGAACAAGAGGCAGTACCGAGGGCTAGGGACCTAATCAATACAGACATTGGTAATATGTCAGATCTAGAGTTCAGAATGACAATTCTCAAGGTTCTAGCCAGGCTCGAAAAGGCATGGAAGATATTAGAGAAACCCTCTCGAGAGATATAAAAGCCCTTTCTGGAGAAATAAAAGAACTAAAATCTAACCAAGTTGAAATCAAAAAAGCTATTAATGAGGTGCAATCAAAAATGGAGGCTCTCACTACTAGGATAAATGAGGTAGAAGAAAGAATTAGTAATATAGAAGACCAAATGACAGAGAATAAAGAAGCTGAGCAAAAGAGGGACAAACAGCTACTGGACCACGAGGGGAGAATTCGAGAGATAAGTGACACCATAAGATGAAACAACATTAAAATAATTGGGATTCCAGAAGAAGAAGAAAGAGAGAGGGGAGCACAAGGTATACTGGAAAGAATTATTGGGGAAATTTTCCAAAGGGAACGAGCATCAAAATTCAGGAGGTTCAGAGAATGCCCCTCAAAATCAATAAGAATAGGCCCACACCCCGTCACATAATATTAAAATTTACAAGTCTCAGTGACAAAGAGAAAATCCTGAAAGCAGCCCGGGAAAAGAAGTCTGTAACATACAATGGTAAAAATATTAGATTGGCAGCTGACTTATCCACAGAGACCTGACAGGCCAGAAAGAGCTGGCATGATATTTTCAGAGCACTAAACGAGAAAAACATGCAGCCAAGAATACTGTATCCAGCTAGGCTATCATTGAAAATAGAAGGAGAGATTAAAAGCTTCCAGGACAAACAAAAACTGAAAGAATTTGCAAACACCAAACCAGCTCTACAGGAAATAATGAAAGGGGTCCTCTAAGCAAAGAGAGAGCCTACAAGTGGTAGATCAGAAAGGAACAGAGACCATATACAGTAACAGTCACCTTACAGGCAAAACAATGGCACTAAATTCATATCTCTCAATAGTTACCCTGAATGCTAATGGGCTAAATGCCCCTGTCAAAAGACACAGGGTATCAGAATGGATAAAAAAACAAAACCCATCTATATTTGCCAACAAGAAACTCATTTTAAGTCCGAAGACACCTCCAGATTTAAAGTGAAGGGGTGGAAAATAATTTACCATGCTAATGGACATCAGAAGAAAGCAGGGGTGGCAATCCTTATATCAGATCAATTAGATTTTAAGCCAAAGACTGTAATAAGAGATGAGGAAGGACACTATATCATACTCAAAGGGTCTGTCCAACAAGAAGATCTAACAATTTTAAATATCTATGCCCCCAACGTGGGAACAGCCAACTATATAAACCAATTAATAACAAAATCAAAGAAACACATCAACAATAATACAATAATAGTAGGGGACTTTAACACTCCCCTCACTTAAAAGGACAGATCATCCAAGCAAAAGATCAGCAAGGAAATAAAGGCCTTCAATGACACACTGGACCAGATGGACATCACAGATATATTCAGAACATTTCATCCCAAAGCAACAGAATACACATTCTTTTCTAGTGCACATGGAACATTCTCCAGAATAGATCACACCCTCGGTCCTAAATCAGGAATCAACGGGTATCAAAAGATTGGGATCATTCCCTGCCTATTTTCAGACCACAATGCTCTAAAGCTAGAACTCAACCACAAAAGGAAGTTTGGAAAGAACCCAAATACATGGAGACCAAACAGCATCCTTCTAAAGAATGAATGGGTTAACCGGGAAATTAAAGAAGAATTGAAAAAAATCATGGAAACAAATGATAATGAAAATACAACGGTTCAAAATCTGTGGGACACAACAAAGGCAGTCCTGAGAGGAAAATATATAGCGGTACAAGCCTTTCTCAAGAAACAAGAAAGGTCTCAGGTACACAACCTAACCCTACACCTAAAGGAGCTGGAGAAAGAACAAGAAAGAAACCCTAAGCCAGCAGAAGAAGAGAAATCATAAAGATCAGAGCAGAAATCAATGAAATAGAAACCAAAAAAACAATAGAGCAAATCAACAAAAGTAGGAGCTGGTTCTTAGAAAGAATTAATAAAATTGATAAACCCCTGGCCCGACTTATCAAAAAGAAAAGAGAAAGGACCCAAATAAATAAAATCATGAATGAAAGAGGAGAGATCACAACTAACACCAAAGAAATACAAACTATTATAAAAACATACTATGAGCAACTGTACGCCAATAAATTTGACAATCTGGAAGAAATGGATGCATTCCTAGAAACATATAAACTACCACAACTGAACCAGGAAGAAATAGAAAGCCTGAACAGACCCATAACCAGTAAGGAGATTGAAACAGTCATTAAAAATCTCCAAACAAACAAAAGCCCAGGGCCAGACGGCTTCCCGGGGGAATTCTACCAAACATTTAAAGAAGAACTAATTCCTATTCTCCTGAAACTGTTCCAAAAAATAGAAATGGAAGGAAAACTTCCAAACTCATTTTATGAGGCCAGCATCACCTTGATCCCAAAACCAGACAAGGATCCCACCAAAAAAGAGAGCTATAGACCAATATCCTTGATGAACACAGATGCGAAAATACTCAACAAAATACTAGCCAATAGGATTCAACAGTACATTAAAAAGATTATTCACCACGACCAAGTGGGATTTATTCCAGGGCTGCAAGGTTGGTTCAACATCCGCAAATCAGTCAATGTGATACAACACATCAATAAAAGAAAGAACAAGAACCATATGATACTCTCAATAGATGCTGAAAAAGCATTTGACAAATTACAGCATCCCTTCCTGATCAAAACTCTTCAAAGTGTAGGGATAGAGGGCACATACCTCAATATCATCAAAGCCATCTATGAAAAACCCACCGCAAATATCATTCTCAATGGAGAAAAACTGAAAGCTTTTCCGCTAAGGTCAGGAACACGGCAGGGATGTCCAATATCACCATTGCTATTCAACATCGTACTAGAGGTCCTAGCCTCAGCAATCAGACAACAAAAGGAAATTAAAGGCATCCAAATCGGCAAAGAAGAAGTCAAACTATCACTCTTCACAGATGATATGATACCATATGTGGAAAACCCAAAAGACTCCACTCCAAAACTGCTAGAACTTATACAGGAATTCAGTAAAGTGTCAGGATATAAAATCAATGCACAGAAATCAGTTGCATTTCTCTACACCAACAGCAAGACAGAAGAAAGAGAAATTAAGGAGTCAATCCCATTTACAATTGCATCCAAAACCATAAGATACCTAGGAATAAACCTAACCAAAGAGGCACAGAATCTATACTCAGAAAACTATAAAGTACTCATGAAAGAAATTGAGGAAGACACAAAGAAATGGAAAAATGTTCCATGCTCCTGGATTGGAAGAATAAATATTGTAAAAATGTCTATGCTACCTAAAGCAATCTACACATTTAATGCAATTCCTATTAAAGTACCATCCATCTTTTTCAAAGAAATGGAACAAATAATTCTAAAATTTATATGGAACCAGAAAAGACCTCGAATAGCCAAAGGGATATTGAAAATGAAAGCCAACGTTGGTGGCATCACAATTCCGGACTTCAAGCTCTATTACAAAGCTGTCATCATCAAGACAGCATGGTACTGGCACAAAAACAGACACATAGATCAATGGAACAGAATAGAGAGCCCAGAAATAGACCCTCAACTCTACAGTCAACTAATCTTCGACAAAGCAGGAAAGAATGTCCAATGGAAAAAAGACAGCCTCTTCAATAAGTGGTGCTGGGAAAATTGGACAGCCACATGCAGAAAAATGAAATCGGACCATTTCCTTACACCACACACAAAAATAGACTCAAAATGGATGAAGGACCTCAATGTGTGAAAGGAATCCATCAAAATCCTTGAGGAGAACACTGGCAGCAACCTCTTCGACCTCAGCCGCAGCAACATCTTCCTAGGAACAATGCCAAAGGCAAGGGAAGCAAGGGAAAAAATGAACTATTGGGATTTCATCAAGATCAAAAGCTTTTGCACAGCAAAGGAAACAGTTAACAAAATCAAAAGACAACTGACAGAATGGGAGAAGATATTTGCAAACGACATATCAGATAAAGGACTAGTGTCCAGAATCTATAAAGAACTTAGCAAACTCAACACCCAAAGAACAAATAATCCAATCAAGAAATGGGCAGAGGACATGAACAGACATTTCTGTAAAGAAGACATCTAGATGGCCAACAGACACAAGAAAAAGTGCTCCATATCACTCGGCATCAGGGAAATACAAATCAAAACCACAATGAGATATCACCTCACACCAGTCAGAATGGCTAAAATCAACAAGTCAGGAAATGACAGATGCTGGCGAGGATGCGGAGAAAGGGGAACCCTCCTACACTGTTGGTGGGAATGCAAGCTGGTGCAGCCACTCTGGAAAACAGCATGGAGGTTCCTCAAAATGTTGAAAATAGAACTGCCCTATGACCCAGTAATTGCACTACTGGGTATTTACCCTAAAGATACAAACGTAGTGATCCAAAGGGGCACGTGCACCCGAATGTTTATAGCAGCAATGTCCACAATAGCCAAACTATGGAAAGAACCTAGATGTCCATCAACAGATGAATGGATCAAGAAGATGTGGTATATATACACAATGGAATACTATGCAGCCATCAAAAGAAATGAAATCTTGCCATTTGCAACAACATGGATGGAACTAGAGCGTATCATGCTTAGCCAAATAAGTCAAGCAGAGAAAGACAACTATCATATGATCTCCCTGATATGAGGAAGTGGTGATGCAACATGGGGGCTTAAGTGGGTAGGAGAAGAATCAATGAAACAAGATGGGATTGGGAGGGAGACAAACCATAAGTGACTCTTAATCTCACAAAACAAACTGAGGGTTGCTGGGGGGAGGGGGTTTGGGAGTAGCGGGTGGGATTATGGACATTGGGGAGGGTATGTGCTTTGGTGAGTGCTGTGAAGTGTGTAAATCTGTGATTCACAGACCTGTACCCCTGGGGATAAAAATATATGTTTATAAAAAATAAATAAATAAATAAATAATGAAAAAAAAAAAGAATTATCTGAGAAAGGTTTTAAAACATGAATGATAAAAATCCTTCAATTAGGTGTGGTGAACAATGGTTTGAAATCTTTTGAAAAAGAGAGAGCCTTAGCAAAGAAATACAAAATCTAAGCAAAGAAAGAATGAAAGAAAGACCAAATGGAGATTTTATTACTATAAAATATATTAAGCAAAATATAAATTTCAGCATATGAACTCAACAGAAAAATGGAAGGGGCAGAGGAAAAAAATCACTGGATTAGAAGATATAACCGAAGAAATTATCCCATCCCAATAAAACAGAGAAAGTCAACTAGAAAAAAATGAAAAGCCTCAGGGATCTGTGGGACTATAATAAAGGATCTAACAGTTGTGTCATTAGAGACTCAGAAAGTTGGGAGAAAGATAGTAGATCTGAAAAGATACTTAAGAAAATAATAGCTGAGGAAAGCATGAGTGGCTCAGAGGGTTGAATGTCTGACTTTGGCCCAATCATAATCCCATGGTCATGTGATCAAGTCCCACATCAGCCTCCTTTCTCAACAGGAGCTGAACAAATGCAAAGAAATCCACACCAAAACATAGAATTTAACTTCCGAATAATAAAGACCAAAAGAAGTCTTAAAGGTGGCCAGCAAAAACGAAAGTTTACCCTCAGAGGGAAAAACAATACAAATGAAGTGGAGTTCTCATCAGAAGACACAGAAATATACTTAAAAACAATATAGGTCAGAAGCAAGTAGCACAACTATTTTTTATGTGTTAAAAGAACTGTCAACCCAGAATCCTATAACTAATGAAAATATCCTTCAGAAATGAAGTGGAAATCAAGACTTCCTCAGATGGAGGAAAACTAGAACAATTTGTTATCAACAGCATTATCCAAAATAATGGATAAAGGAAATTCTCTAAAAGTAAACAATGAAAGATGTCAGAAAAAAAAGAACATGGTAAGCAAAAAGATATATAAATATAATAAGCTTTCCATCTCCCTCTCAGTTTTTCTAAACTATATTTGATAACGAAACAAAAATGTTAACACTTTCTAATAGGTTCTAAGAAATATTTACAATTCTATCATAAACAGAAAGTTAAAGAGATGTTAAAGAATGTAACATCACATGAACTGGCAAAATAATGACAGTAGTAGATTGTAACAAGTTATGTACATGTAATTAGTATCTAGAACAACCACTAAATAAGATAGACAAAGAAATATACTTAAAAACAATATAGAAAACTCAAAATGTCATTCTAAAAAATGTTAAAGTAACCTTCATGAAACAAGAAACAGAAAAGAGAGAGATTAAAAAAACATGAAACATAAAAAGAAAACATGAAACAATAGAATGAAATCCTAACATATCAATACTTACATTAAATTTAAATGATCTAAATATACCAATCAGAACATGAGAGTGGTGGAGCAGATTAAAAGCCATAAATCAACAATATATGTTGTCTGCAAAAAGCTTACTTCACATACAGTGATACAGACATGCTGGATGGAAAAGGCTTGAAAAGACATGTCAAACATGACCTCTCTAAGGTCATGATGACTCTGCAGTAATGAAAATAGTATACTTATTCTTCATATTCTTCATAAAGAGAGTTTAATGACTTAACTAGGAATTTTTTTTAATTTTCCTAAAAATTCTAGCTTCAGGCAACACCACATAGAAACAGTTTGTCTCCTTTTGTACTTAGAAAAGAGTCTGTAGCATACTTGCCTAACATTCTAGGTAAGGGATATGGCTGTAATTAACAAACTAATAGACTAATGGCCCATGTTAATGGAGCTATAATATAGCAGGAAGAGGTAAGGTTTTCAAGGTTGTAGGACAGTATGAACCTATTATCTCTTATGGAATTTATCATGCAAAGCTCAATGGACATAGTATCCTGATTTACTACTCATTCCATACAGAAGACATCAATCAGGTACACTGGGGTAAGTGGATAGCTATATTTAATCCATGAAATAGCCTACTGCTCCAGAATTTATCAGAATCTAAAGGCATTGTCTATTATTCTTAAATCTATGATCAAGTGATAAGGCAATGTCCAATTCTGTAAGCACTCCCCACTAAGCTGGACAGATACTAAACTATGGGTATAGTGAGAAACAGTCAGAAGGCCTATACTTTGGCAAGATCTCCACATTCAAAGGTAGCCATCAAAGCAGAAATGTACCATTAAACTCCATGGAAAGTGTTCTAGAAATCTGATACAGTGTGGATTCCTGTTTCTTAATTAGTATTTAACCTAAGGGTTTTTTTATTTTTATTTTTTCCAAAAAGTATGCTGTGTACAGTTCCTTTTTTTCTGTGAGAGAAAATGAGTGAACACCAATTCTATCAAACCTTCACACCACAGAAAAGTATCTTTCTCCTGATAGAGGAGAGAATTTCCCTGGACAGTTTCAATCTTACCTGCAAAGTGCTAATGTGAACAGGAGTGCCTGTACCATTGACAGTATTCTTTTTAGCAGCATTTCCACCTTTTCCATCTGCTTGCTCAGCCTTAGCAATTCTGGCTTTTTCTGCTTCAACTCTTTTGGGGTTATTCAACATCACCTGGACAACAGCATATTCCACCAGGGAAGCAAACCCAAAGAGAAGACAAGCAATGAGCCATACATCAAGAGCTTTCACGTAGGATACTTTGGGAAGTTCGGCAGCAAGGGTTGTACACTCAGAGGCCAAGCTGAGTACCGAGAAGATACCTACAGAAACAGAAATGGGAGTTAAAGTTGTTTTTTACCCCTGTGAAATGTTCTGCAAACATTACTTTTGGAAAATATCCCTCTCCAGTAAGTTGCAATGCTCCTCAGGTCTCTTTCAAGCTCAAAGAGTAGAAAAAACAATACTAACATACTTTTTATCTTAGGATTTGTGAATGTGGTTGGAGATTTTTACAAATATTTAATATTTAAAAGTAAACAGAAATTTAAACCAAGGTGTAAAAACACAATTTAGACCGGGTTTAAATATTGTAGATGTCTAAAAACTATTTTATAGTATCTCAAAGAAAGCCACAAAGCTCTCTAACTAGTTATTTCATTTTTCCACTTTATTTTAGACAGTTATAGAACTGAATTTTACCCTATGAAGAACTAAACCTGAGCAAGAATAGAGCATACAAAACAATTTTCTGATAAGGTTCACAATTAAAAAACAAAATCTAATAGAAAAGATAAAGATAGAGTATTCCTGATTATTTCAGGGAAACAAATGATTTCAGCTTTTCAAGGAAAGACTAATATTCTGCTATGTAATATTAACCACTTATGGAAAGCTAACTAGTTATATATCAATTTAAGTCAAATAATTTTAAGATCCTAAAGGAAAATTGCATTAATTTATATCTCTCCTTTTGTTTCCACTTGCCATATTCCCAGCCTTTCCCTTTAGTCTTTCTCTCCCTTCCTTCATATTTTCAGAAGAGGGGATGGGCAAATATGACCCATTGGCACTAACTACCAATAATACACTGGATCAGAAAAAATCTCATATGATGTTAAGGGAGACTCACTTTCAGCCATGTAGGTAATAGGTTTGCCTTGACTCTGTGAGTCCATTTCACTTATGGGCAAAGTAAACTTTTTAATTCTTAGATTTGACCACCCCTGAGAGTTAATGATATGTTATCCTAATAAAGATGTACTTGGCTCTCTTTTCTCTTGCTTTGAAAATATGGTAAGTACTATATTAGTATTAATAATCAGTTAAAACATTGAAAAATATATTCGATCAGTTGAATTCTGAGGCTCTTGAAAGTTAGAGTTTGTTGGTTTGTTTTTTTGTAAGTATGCAAGAGTTTAAATAGTCTCTATTAGAAAGAAAGGTTTCTAGCGGATGGAAACAATATTACTTAGAATATAAAGACTTGATAAACATCCTATATGCTATTAAACTAATTATCCTTAGTCCTGAGGAAAACTAAGAACTAATTAATAGGACTATATTTTAAAAGTTAATATAGGTCCTAATGTCACCAACCTGAAGTAGAAAATAACATACAAATCCAAGGTCCTATCACTTATTTCTTGAAACTACAGTGAGTTATGCCTATGGGTATTAATTTGGCAAATGATATTTCCAAGTCAATTTTTCTATTCTTAATCAAATGTTATCTGTCAAACTATCAATCAAAAATAAGCTTTACTGAATTCCTTGAGATAGAATATATTGACACACTATTCTCCATGTTTCCATAGCATTTCATGTTCATCAATAACAGAGAATATATCAAACTTAGTAGTATACCTGAATATTTTTTGATATATTAGAAACTCCATGAGAAAGTGGAGAATAATGTCAGATTATAGTGGGTCTTAAAAGCCCTATAATGAATTTACCAAATTTGGTAGAAAATATTAAGAAACTGTAAGCTGAGGGAAGAGAAATGACATTATCAAAAGAATGTCAAGAACATTACTCTGGTAAGGATATACAAAACAGACTAAGAAAGGAAAAAAACAGCAGTTTTAGAAAGAAAGCATGAGAAAAGAAGAATAGGACTAATATCAAAAGGATTTTGAAGAGAACATTTTAAAAGACTTGGCTATTGATTGAAGGAAGAAGGAAAAGATTGAGAAAATTATCTGAAAAACAGAATAACTAGAAAAGTACCCATGAAAGATGGGAAGAAGAGACTTAGAAAAGATGATGACTTTGGTGATGAAAATACAGAGTTAGGTTAGATAAAGGCCAAGAAACTGATGACCATGACAGAGCACAAAGCACGTGAGAGTTTTGTAAAAGGAAAGAAAGATCAGCCAATACGAAGATGGAGGCCATGCTGAAAATGCAGAAAGCTTTGTGAGGAAAAGATGCTGGAATTTCAGAGAAAGGAAACCAAAGAAAGAGAGAAGGGACTGTCTTTTAAAAGGAATGGTATGACATTAATAGATGTGGGGTGGGGGGAGAAAGGAGGTATTTATAATTCCAGGTATTAAGTTAGAAACCATGATAGTCAATTCTATTAGAATTTTTATCATTTCAAAGGCAAAAGAATAGAAATGGAGATGAGTTCTGGAGGAGGAGAACGTGAATATCATTGCATGCCTTCTCTTTAGGAAATCATATTAAAACAGGAAATATCTTGTTTTTGCAATCCTAAAATAGGAAATCATGGGGCACCTGGGTGGCTCAGTCAGCAAAGTGGCCAACTCTTGATTTCAGCTCAGGTCATGATCTTGCGGTGTGAAACTGAGCCCTGCCTCAGGCTCTGCCCTCAGCTCAGAGTCTGCTTCAGATTTCTCTCTCTCTCTCCCCCTCCATCCCAACCGCCACTCATATACTCTCTCCTTCTCTCTCTCTCTCTCAACAAATAAATAAAATCTTTTTTAAAAAGAAAATCTGAGCAAATAATATTCCTTTAGACAAACATTGTGACATTATCTTAATACATTCTTCAAATAAAATTACTTCATTATTAAGTAATGCATAGTGAATTTTTATCTGCATTTTAATAAATCATAAGCCAATCAAAGGAAATTCCACTGCTGGGTATCTACTCAAAGCAAATGAAATTTCTAATTTGAAAAGATATATGTATCCTTAAGTTTACTGCAGGATTATTTACAATAGCAAGATATGAAAGCAACCAAGTGCCCAATGATAGATGAATGGATAAAGAAAATGTGGAGATGTGGTGTGTGTGTGTGTGTGTGTGTGTGTGTGTACAGTGTAATATTATTCAGCCATAAAAAAATGAGATCTTGCCATTTGCGGCAATAAGGATGGAGCCAGAGAGGAGAATAGAATGCTAATGTAATAACAAATGCCATGAACCGGTCAAGAAGTAACTTCAAGTGTTCACATATCTGTCTAAACTCCAAATAATTTTTATACCATTAAGTGATAAACTATTTATCAAATTCATAGATGTGGAATTGTGATTAATAAAATGAAAATTCATTTAGAAGTACTACTGAATTATATTGGGATGTTATCATTTCAGAATGCCTTAATCAAAGGATACTAAAGGAAAACCATTATTAATATCATGTCCAAACTAAAATCCAAAAAGACTTTTTGACATTTCTGCAGTCAAATGCTCTACCACTGAGCTATACCCCCTTTTTGACATTTCTGAAAGAGGTCCTGCTCCAGATGAAAAGAGTATAAGAATGAAATGTATGTATGTGTGGTCTGCTAGAGGTCTGAGTTGTAGTCTAAATTATCAAATCTTTTTGACTGGAAGTTATTTGTTAAAAAAATTCCTTTTTAGCAGCAGTTCAAGTGTTTTATGTACCAGAGAAAGGGAATGTTCTGTATAATTTATAACAGTTAGTTCCATAGTTGTTTGCATAGTTATTCCCATACTTAAAGAAGTAACTAAGGACAAAGTCTTCACCTAAAATTCATAGAGGGAGCTTTCATGTTTGTTAACAATGGAAAAGGTAAATCAAAACAAGATTGGGAGAATATCCAGTGTCTTTTCATGTGTTTACTGGCCCTCTGTAAATCTCTTGGAAAAACATTTATTCAAGTCTTCTGCCCATTTTATAACTGGACTTTTATTTTGTTTTGTTTTGGTTTTTTTGCTATTGAGTTGTAGAAGTCTTTGTATATTTTGGATATTAGCATATCATATGATATGATAATATATCATATCATATGATAACATATCAGATATATGATTTGCAATTATTTTCTCCAATTCAGTAGGTTATTTTTTCATTTTAATTGATGGTTTCCTTTGCTGTGCAGAAGCTTTTTAGTTTGATACAGTCCCATTTTTTATTTATGCTCTTGATGTCAGACTCAAAAAATCATCACCAAGACCTATGTCAAGGAGCTTACCACCTGTTTTCTGTTAAAAGATTATGGTTTCAGGTCTAATACTTAGTCTTTAATCCATTTGGCATTAATTTTTGCACATGTATAAGACAGTGGTCCAGTTTGCAGGTGACTGTCCAATTTTCCCGGCACTACTGAGGAGACTGTCCTTCCCCAGCTGTATATTTTTGGCTCTGCCATCGTAAATTAATTGACTATATATGCATGGTTTTTTTCTAGGCTCTCTATTTTGTTTCATTAATCTGTGTATCTATTTTTCATGTCAATACCATAATGTTTTAACTGCTATAGCTTTGTAGTATAGTTTGAAATCAGGGAGTGTGGATACCTTTAGTTTTGCTTTTCTTTGTCAAGACTTGTCTGGCTATTCAGGATTTTTTTGTAACTACATACAAATTTTAGGATTATTCTATTTCTGAGAAAAATGCTATTGGAATTTTGATAGAGATTCCACTGAATTTGTACACTGCTTGGAGTAATATAGACATTTTAACAATATTAATCTTCTAATCCATGGGTATGGAATATCTTTCCATTTTTTTGCATTGTCTTCAATTTTTTTAATAACATGTAGTTTTCAGTATATAGCTCATTTATATCCTTTGTTAAATTTATTCCTAAATATTTTATACTTTTTAATGCAATTGCAAATAGGATTTTCTAAATCTCTTTTATAGTTCATAATTAGCATAAAGAAACACAGCAGATTTTTATGTGTTGAATTTGTACCTTGCAACTATACTGAATTCATTTATTAATTCTAGCCATTTTTTGATGGAGTGTTCAGGGTTTTCTGTATATAATATGTCATCTGCAAATAGTGACAGTTTAATTCTTCTTTTCTAATTTAGATGTTTTTTATTTCTTTTTCTTGCCTAATTGCTCTGTGTAGGACTTCCAATACTATGTTAAATAAAAATAGCAAGAGTGGATAACCTTGTCTTATTCCTGATCTTAGATAAAAAGCTTTCAGCTTTACATTGTTGAGTATAAATGTTGACTGTGGGCTTGTTACATATGGGTTTTATTATGTTGAGGTACAGTCTCTCTATATCTACTTTCTTGGGAGCATATTTTTAAATCATAAATGAAACTTAAATGTATCAAATGCTTTTTCTGTATCTACAGGTCATAGGGGTTTTATCATTCATTTTGTTAATGTGGTGTATCACACTGACCAATGTAGAGATGTTGAATCATTCTTGCATCTCTGGAAAGAATTTCACTTGATCATGGTGTATGATCATTTTAATGTACTCTTAAATTAGATTTGCTAGTATTTTGTTGAGTATTTTTGCATGTGTATTCACCAGGAATATTTGCCTGTAATCTTTTTAGTGTGTGGCATTTTTGTCTGTTTTTGGTACCAAAGTAATGTTGACCTTGTTAAATGTTTGGAAGAATTCTTCTGTTTTCTATTTTTTGGAAAAGTTTGGGAAAAACGTTAAATGTTTGAAATAACTCGCCAGTGATGCTGTCCAGTCTAGGACTTTTGCTTTTGGGGAGGTTTATGATTATTGATTCAATCTCCTTGCTGGTAATCCATCTGTTTGAATTTGCTATTTTATTATGATTGGGATTGGTAGGTTGTATGTTTATCCATTTCCTCTAGGCTATCTGTTTATTGGTTCCTAATAGTCTCTTGTGACCCTTCATTTTTGTTGATAACAGTTGTAACATCTCTTTTTTCCTGATTTTAGTGATCTGAGCATTTTCTCTTTCTTTCTATGTGAATCTAGCTAAATTTGTTTGTTTTCAAAGAGACAGCTTTTAGTTTCATTGATCTTTTTTCTTGTCCTTTTCATCTCCATTTATTTCTACTATCATCTTTATTTCCTTCCATCTACTTACTTCTGACTTCATTTGTTCTTCTTTTTTATAGTTCCTACAGGCATAAAGTTGGGTTGTTTATATGAGATTTCTCTTGTTTCTTGAAGTAAGCATTTATCACTATGAACTTCCCTCTTAAAAGTACATTTGTTACATCTATAAATTTTGGTATGTTACCTTTCATTTTCATTTGTCTCAAGGTATTTTTAATTTCTCTTTTGATTTTTTGACCCATTGGTTGTTCAGTTGCATGCTGTTTAATATCCAGAAATGTGTCAATTTTGAAGTTTTCTTTGTGTAATTAATTTCTAATTTCAGGGACACCTGGGGCACTCAGTTGGTTAAACTTCCAACACTTGGTTTGGGCTCAGGTCATGACCAGAGCCATGGGACTGAGCCCTGTGTCAGGCTCTGTGCTCAGTAGGGAATATGCTTCAGATTCTCTCTCCCCCTCTCCCTCTGCCCCTTCCCCCCACTCACATGCACATGCACTCTCTCTTTCAAATAAAGAAATCTTTGTAATTTCTTGTGTAATACCATTGTGGTTTGAAAAACTGCTTGATGTGACTTCGATCCTCTTAAATTTATTAAAACTTGTTTTTCAGCCTAACATATGATCTATCTTGGAAAATGCTCTATGTACACCTGAGAATATGTATTCTGCTGCTCTTAGATGCAATATTCTGTATCTGTTAAGTCCATATGTTCTAACATGCTGCTTAAGGCTGATGTTTATTGATCTTCTGTCTGGATGTTCTATCCATTGGTATAAATGGGGCATTAGAGTCTCCTTCTATTATGTATTGCTATCTATTTCTCCCTTTAAGTCTGTGAATATTTGCTTTATATATTTATGTGCTCCTATGCTGGGTGCATAAATATTTACAAATATTATGTTCTCTTGTTGGGTTGGCCTCTTTGTCATAATGTAATGCCCTTCTTTGTCTCATTATAGTCTCCTTTTTTTAAAAAAGAATTTATTTATTGGAGAGATAGTGAGAGAGAACATGAGTGGGATGAGAGGCAGAGGGAGAAGCAGACTCCCCACTGAACAGGGGGCCTGATGCAGTGCTTGATCCTAGGACTCTGGGATCATGACCTGAGCCAAAGGTGGACACTTAACCGACTGAGCCACCCAGGTGACCCTACAGTCTGTATTTAAAAATCTATTTTGTTGGGGCACCTGGGTGGCTCAGTGGGTTAAATCCTCTGCCTTCGGCTCAGGTCATGATCCCAGGGTCCTGGGATCGAGCCCCACATCGGGCTTTCTGCTCAGCAGAGATCCTGCTTCCTCCTCTCTCTCTGCCTGCCTCTCTGCCTCCTTGTGATCTCTGTATGTCAAATAAATAAATAAAATCTTTAAAAAAAATCTATTTTGTTAATGTAAGTATAGCTACTCCAGTTTTGTTTCCATTTGAATGGAATATCTTTTTATTAAAGTACCATGATACATTAAATCATACATTAAAGTAATAAGATTTCCTTTTTAGATAAAATCACAAATATGTAATGGTTTAATAACAGAGCTTCCAAATACATGAAGCATAATTTTTATAGTGTAAAATATTTAATAACTCTCTCACCAATAGCTATAAAAATAACTAGACAAAAGACACAAAAGACTTCAATAGTACTATCAATCAACTTGACTCCATTGATATTTACAGAACACTACACCCAATGATGACAAATATACTTTTCAAGTGAACATGGTATAGTTACCAGGAGACATATACTGGTCTGGGCCATAAAAAACAGTTCCGATAAACAAAAGTTTGAAATCATATTCTGACAAAATCAGAAAGCATTAAAATAAAATTAAAATCATGTTCCAGTACTTACTAAAACTCTAAATATTTGGAAATCAAACAAAATCCATAAGCCAAGAAGAAATCACAAAAAAAAAAACAGAAAATATTTTTAACAGAAAGAAGATGAAAAAATATATATCAAAATTTTGTGAATAGTAGCTAAAGTAGTGCTTATAGGGATATTAATAACTTTAAATGCTCATCTAGGAAAAAAAAATCTAAAAATGATCTGAGTTCCCACTTTCAGCATCAAAAATATCCAATTAAATTCAAACTAATTAAAAAAAGAATTTAATAAAGAGCTAAAAATCAACAAAAAGGAAAATAGAAGAGATAAATGAAACGAAATCTGAGATTTTAAAAATGTCAAGAAATGGGCAAGCTTTTAGCTAGAATGATTAAGAATAAAGAGAATTCACAATTTAACAATATCAGGAACAAAATCTGGAATACCACAACAGCCAGACATTAAAGGGATAAAGAAATATTATCAACATATTTTTGTGCTAATAATTTTTGCAACTCATGTAACATCTAGAAATCAATCAATATAATTCACCAAAATAAATATGAAAACCCATCTAAATACTTAAATACATGCATAAAAAGTATTTGGCAAAATTCAATCAAATTTAAACTCAATCCAAATTCAATCAAATTTTATCATACATGTTAAAAAAAAAAAAAAAACTCTGAGCCAACTAGAGAGAAAATGGAATCTATGCAACCCAATTAAGACAGCTACAAAAAATCTACAGCTACTACCACACCCAATAATGAGTGGCTCAGTTATTTCTACCCAGAAACAGGAATAACCCCTGTCTCAACAATTCTATTCAACATTACACTAGAGAACTACAATAAGGTGAGAAAATTAAATGTTAGGGAGTATGTGAAGCAAATGATACCATCTTTTTGATAAACTCTATAGTAGTATTTCATAAAAGAAAAACATATTTTGATATCATCTCACACCTGTCAGAATGGCTAAAATCAAAAACACAAGAAACAACAAGTGAGGTTGTGGTGAGGATGTGGAGAAAAAAGAGCTCTTTTATACTGTTGGTGGGAATGCAAACTGGTGCAACCACTGTGGAAAACAGTAAGGAGGTTCCTCAAAAAATTAAAAATAGAACTACCCAGAATTACATCCAGTAATTACAGTACCAGGTATTTACCATAAAAATACAGAAACACTATTTCAAAGGGATATATGTTCCTCATGTTTATTACAGCATTATTTGCGATAACCAAATTATGGAAGCAGTCCAAATATCCATCCATAGATGAATAAAGAAAATGTGGTATGTATGTGTATGCATATACCACATATAAACCCGTACATACACACATGTAAACATACCATGAAATATTATTCAGACATAAAAATTATGAAATTGCCATTTACAACAATATAGATTGAGCTAGAAATTCTAATGTTAAGCAAAATAAGTCAGAGAAGGACAAATGCTATACATATATATATATGCTATTCACATGTGGAATTTAAGAAATTTAAGAAACAAAACAAATGAGCAAAATTAAAAAAAAAAAAAACAGAAAGAGACAAATTAAAAAACAGACTCTTAACTATAGAGAACAAAGTGATGGTTACTAGAGGCGACAAGGATGGGGGATGTGTAAAATAGAGTGAAGGAGATTAAGAGTACACTTATGATGAGCACTGAGTAATGTATAGAAGGGCTGAATCACTACATTGTACATCTGAAACTAAAACATGGAATATTTACTATCAGGCCTTTTACAGGAGTGTGCTGATCCCTGGAACAAATCCACTTTGTCCTAGCAAAGTCCAGTCTGTGCACCAGATCTCATCCCCTCTCAATTCTCAAGGATTCTGCTCCTACACTTCTTCCAGCTCTCATTTTTTCCTTTGTTAATGCTTGTTTTCCACCAAAAATAAACATAATATGATTTTGTCCACCTTAAAAACAAAACCCCAAAACCTGTCAACTCCTATTCCCACCCCAGCTATTTCCCTATTCTCTTTTTCTTTTCACAGTTAACAATCTCCAATGGGTTGTTTATACTGGATGCCAATAGTTCCTCCCCTCCTATTCTCACTTGAAGTAACTCCAGCCAAGCTTTCCTCTTGTCACTCTATGGAAACTGTCCTTATCATGGACACCAGTGACTTCCTCAGGCTGCTGAATCCAATGACAATATTTAGCCCCAAATTTACTTGGTTTACAAGCAGCTTAACTGATCACTCCCTTCACCTAGAAATGCTTTCTCCATTTGGCTCCCAGGAAGCTACATCATGTTGGTTGTCACTCATCTTCTCAGTCTCAGGGGTTGAGTTCTGAGACGTCTTCTCTACCCATAATCCAGTCTCCCTTTAAAGATCATCTGTATGCTGATAAATCTGAAGTTCTTACCACCAGCCTTAATCTTTCCTAGAAACCCCAGTCTTGTATATCCAATTGAATTCCTGATAACTCTACCTAAAAGATATTTCAGACTTAACATGTCCAAAAAGAAGCTCCTGGTCTGTCCAACTTCTCAAACATACTTTGCCCACAGATTTTCCCATCTAATTTAGTGGCAGCTTCATCTTCCTGGCTTTTCAGCCAGAAAAACCCTTGAAGTCAGCCTTGAATCTGCTTTCTTAAATCCGACATACAACACATCTGCAAATCTCATTATGTCTACCATAACCATCATCTATTTATACGCGTCTCTACCCCCTAGCAATACTGTGATTGTTTCACCTGGATTACTAGAGCTTCCTAATAACTGCCTTCCCTGCTCCCACCCAAACCCCCTTTTAATGGGTTCTACACAAAGCAGACAAAGAGAATTTACTAAAATTTAAAGCAAATCACATGTAAAAGCCCTCAAGGTCTTCCCATTTCAGCCAAAATCATCAGAATGCCTTAGGAGATGTTACATGGTCTCCTTAATACTGCTGTCTTTCTGACCTCATCTACTAATCACACTTTCACTCATTCTGATCCAGCCACATTGGCCTTGGCATTCCCAAAAATATTCCAAGCATGCTCCTGCCTCAGGAATGCTGGACTTGATGATCACTATCCCAGCTTATTCTTTCCTAGATACACACAGTGATTCATTTCTTCACCTCTGTCACATTTTTATCCAATATCACTTCCTTCTGAGAAGTTCCTGACAAGCAGGCTGCTGTCCCTGAACTCTCTTAAATTGAAGTAGAGTTGACATACAATGCAATATTAGTTTTAGGTGTACAGTAAAGTGATTTGACAATTCTATTGAGTGTTCAATGCTCACCATGATTAAATGTATTCTGCCATCATACCTTGTTATTATAGTATTATGGACTATATTCCCTATGCTGTACTTCTTATCTCTAGGACTTATTTGTTCTATAACTGGAAGTTATATATCATCATCTTAGAGATTACATATTGTGCTTATTTGGTGTCTCTTTCTTTCCAAGAAAAAGTACACTCATTGAGGCTCAGTGTTTTTTTTTTTTTGTTTTATCTATTTTATCTATTTTCTATTTACTTTAACTATATGCCCACTTCTTGAACATTGCTTAGGACATAGTTGGTGCACAATAAATACTTGCTAAATGAATCTATTGTGTAAAAGTGCTTTATAAACTGTTATGTATAAATGAGGCATATTATTAACTCCTGAATGGGTAATAAGCACCTTCCACTCATATTTTCAATCTTCCAATTAACCCTTTGAGTAGTTTTACATCCCTATCGACATTTTAACAGAGTAGGCTTAAAGAGATTAGATCTGCTTGTTGTCCAAACTGTCATAGCTAGTAAGCAGAGAGCAGGAATTCAAATCCAGATTTAACGGAAGGGACTGACTTGCAACCATTAAGCATGTTTACTTCATACAACAGTTCCACTGGATATTAACTGGAAAGTTAAGGGACTTCATGACAGAAGTCTTGTAATAGATGGGGATTTACAGAGAAAAATCCTTCAAGAATATGTCAGGGATTGAAATGTCTCCAGAGTACTCTTGGAAGCCTGACATTTCAATTTATATCCCTGCATGATATTCCTAATAAGCAAAAAATTAACTATTTGGGGGAAATTCATGATATTTTTGACAAGTCTGACACAAATCTAGTTTTTTAGGAGTTTTATTCTCAGTACAGCATACTACATAGTTCATTCTCATCCCCTAAAGGAGTTAATCCTGGTTGTCTCTGTCTTCATTCCAGATACATAACCAGTCGGATGAAATTTCCCACATTTCTGGTTATTAAGATATAGATTTGGTCTCTGTGGCTCTTATTAAATACAAACCATCACATTTCTTACCCAGGTGAAACCGTCACTTTCATTGCTTCTTTCCTGGTTGCCTACTCTTTAAATTCTGTATTTCATTTAATTCCCCTACTCTGTCAGGAGGGAGATTTGCACAAGCTCTTTTCAATGGAAAAAAAAGTGCTGCAACCAGTCCCTAAGAGGCCAGATATACCACAGTCTTACCTATATAAGTTCCAGGTGATATTCAGAAAACACACACACACACATACACACACAGTAATGAAACATCTTAAAACATTATAAACAATCAAAATTTGTTATAACAATGTTCTTATTTTTAAGTTTAATCAATTCATCCATTAGAAGATCTCTTGATTATTTCATGAAGCAAAGACTTTTTCACCCCTATATAGACACAGTTTTCAAGACTGGCTGATGCTGTTTCTGTGTGGCAGAGCTTTAAAAGTAACAAATGGGGGAGCATGGATAACCATCTCTTCTTCTCCCTAGCCAGTCCTGATGATAGAGCACACAATAACTGATGTTTAAGAAAATGACATGAAGTCATGTTTAAAAAAATACACTGTACCACATATTCCCGGTTGAAGAGTATGGGATGGTATACAATATAATTTAGAAAGAGTCCCATCAAAATAGTTTTATGTTTAGTTTGGCACTCTTGGGGAGTTTAGATTTTAGTTATCTATGAAAATTATTTAATAATTATTGCATGAAAGTCAAAGTAGGATAGATTAACTGTTTAAAATACCCAAATATATGAAAAGGAAAAAAAAAAACTTGGTTTA
Organism: Mustela lutreola; assembly: GCF_030435805.1. Taxonomy (NCBI): domain Eukaryota; kingdom Metazoa; phylum Chordata; class Mammalia; order Carnivora; family Mustelidae; genus Mustela; species Mustela lutreola. The sequence goes on along the minus strand of NC_081290.1, from coordinate 127,686,294 downwards.
ATTATGGAGTTCATAAACATTGAGAAATTCTAGTTAAAGGTCAAGTTTTTTTTTTTTAAGATTTATTTATTTTATTCGACAGAGAGAGAGATCACAAGTATGTAGAGAGGCAGGCGGTGCGGGGGTGGGGAAGCAAGCTCCCTGCTGAGCAGAGAGCCCAATGTGGGGCTTGATCCCAGGACCCTGAGACCATGACCTGAGCTGAAGGCAGAAGCTTAACCCACTCAGCCACTCAGGTACCCTCAAGGTCAAGTTTTGAGGGAAGTCTAAAAACAGATGAGAATAAGGTTGCCTTCAATTCTAAAAGTCTATTTTAAAAGTGTTGAGTATATAGTGAGTTATGCAAGGACATAACTCGTTCCTGACACGAGAGAAAAGCACAGAATACTTTACCCAGGGGCACTCGGGCAGCACTTGCATCTGGGTTGATCCAGAAGGAGAGCCAGGAGAGAACCACTATCAGCAAGGTTGGGGCATAAACACCCATCATGTAAAAGCCAACCTGTCTCCTCAGGGTGAAGATGACTTCCACACAGGTATAGTACCCTTTTGGAAACAAACTTTATGTTAGAAATCAGAGGGGCCCACCTACCTACAACAGCAAAAACCAATAATGTACCTGTAAATTATAAGTCACTTCTATTTGAGACAGTTTCACAAAGTAAATTCCACAAAGAGAGTTTTCTCTTATAAATATATAATTTATTTGGTGTAAAGGTTGACATGATAGGACCCGTCTCACCTGACCTTTCACAACCTTATTATGATGTTGAGAAATAGATACCACATGCTGTTCCACTATGTCAGGGTCACAGCTTTTAAGTCTTTGTTCAGGCAATTGGCAATGAACTTAAACTTTTCATTACCCATGGGCACTGTCAGAGCAACTGATCTGAAGGAGTCATATAGGGAGCAGTAAATCAAAGTGGAACAAGTCTAAAAAGAAACATTCCACGACTATGTATTGTCAGTATAATTTTTCAGTTACATGTACCACTTCTTATCTAGAAAGCATAGCAGTCTACAATAACTCCTATGCATACTTAAACCTTAAAATATTAAGCATATTGTAAGTAAATCTTAGCAAGGATAAGAAATGCATGTTTTCAGGCTATAGAGATAAAATATTATACAGGATAGTTATCTGATATTCCTCTCAATTCTGTCCCATCTGCCATTCCAGGTGCTCAAACATGCTTTATGAGGGAAAGGACTTCATTGTCAGAAGCTGAGACAAAGAAATTGCCTTACAACGTAATTCTAGGGATGCCATGATACCAACTAGTCCCCCAAATTAATCACAAATTATGGGCAGCCTCATCAGAGCCTTTGCTGACTTGAGAAACAAAATAAGTGACAAGATATTCTTCTAGCACTGGAATAGAAGAGAGACTTCTAGATGTTTGAGACTTTTTTTTAAAAAATGCTTTAGTCCTTTCAGTTAGCAATTTAAATACAATAGTCAATGCTTGAAGTGCTTAATTTTGATAAAAATCTCATTTACCATTCAGAAAAAAGCAAGGCTATGTGCAAATAACAGAAAGTTAATATGTCTCCAATTGTGTTTAGCTTAAACACCAGTATTTCAAAATGCTAAAATAAATAAATGAATAAATAAATATAATAATTATGGGGAAAGGACAATATTATTTTTTTTGCTATTTTATATTTTAAAAGTAACATTTACTTAATTTTCCTAGTTAGGAAGAATATACACACTTCACTTCTAGCATTAGAACAATCTTCAAATTCATTCATTAATGATACCTATGGTGGTACTGGCACACAATAGGATCTTAAAAAATGTTAAATAAAAGAACAGCTATTCACATCCTCTTATTAAGTAGCTTAGACCAGAAATCTATCCTTTTCCCCATGTGAATTATAATCATTGCTAACTCTGAGAGATTAGAATATTGGGGCTAATGTAACAAAAATTAAGAACTGACTGGAACTGAAGTAAATTCTAATTATGCCAAATGTTTCCAAATTATATAAAACAAAACAAAACAAACAAAAAAACAAAAACAGCATGTTTGTCTTCTTTTTTATTTTAAGTACATTAAAAGTAGAAAATCAAGTTCATTTTATGTGTACCTAGTGCCTGTGAGATAGAGAACAATATGTATGTGTTTACTACATATTTTTAGGTACCCTAAATTGTCACAAATATTACAACAACTTACTCTAGGGTTGCTCACTCTAAAATGAATTTTGCATTCCATCCCACTACGTTTAAATAACAGCCTAAATAACAGGACTCCTATAGTCTGAAGCCGGTTTCCACCCCCTTCTTTTATGAAGGCACCCACTAGGGGAGCTTCCCAGGACTGGGATGAATTCGGCAATAAAATATATGCTTGGATATAATAGTGATTTGCTCCATAAACTTTTATGAGAAACATTTCTTGATCTTTTTTGATCTTTTCCTAGTACTGTTACATTTATGAGAGGCAGGTGGGCAGCTAATTGATATAAATGTTCATTGGCAAATTCAATTTACTTTCTATTTCCTGTGAGGTTTTATTTCACTATTATTCACTTAGGCTTTCAATTTAAGTATTTCTGTATACTTGTTTTCCTATCCATCTCTCCACCTCTGTAACATCTATAATTATAAAATAACTGTAATTTTTAATAAAGTTAAAGCCAAATCATCATTTCTGATTATTTCTGTACTAGTTAAAGAAAATACTGTCCATCATTTTATAAATGTTGCTGTCTATATCATTTTCACTATTTTACATATTAGGCATTCATATATTTAGAAGTTTCCATATTTATAAATACATATCTAAATATTATCCAAGTATTAAAATGTTTTACTTATATTCATATGATGACTCATGTAAACACTGATAACATGCTTATTGAAACACAGTAAATGACAATTATCATTATGTTAGACATAAGTTCTTTTATCGTTATTTTGTGTAGCTAATGAGAGATCAGCGACTTACTTAAAACAGCTCAAAAAGGACTACAAAAAACTTTCATGTTTATAATCTTGAGTAACCTCTCAAGCACAAAAGGATCTTATTTATTTTATGTGTGTACCATATTAGAATATAGATCTATAAAAAGACAGAGATATCTCCTTTATTTCTTGTTGCATCCCCAATGAAGGTTTTTAGATGTAGGACTTAAAGGTAAAAAAAATAGGTTAAAAAAAAAAAAGCACCCAGGATTTTCAATGCTATCTCATAATTTTATGCTATTACATAAAATCGGAAATAAAATTACTAGCTTTATTTTCATCTTTAGACAAAGCTTAAAACTTCAATAAGGTCATTTCTAATTTCTCAAAACAATTTTGAGCCTATTCATTTTGAAATATTAACCATATAATCTAGATATGGATAACTATTTGCAAAGTGTAGGAGGACTGACTTCACAGGTAGTATAGCAATGTCAGACTCACTATTCCAGTCATCACTCAGTAACTATATGACTTGGGTAAGTTTCTTTGGTCTATTATCCTAACATGTAAAAAAGGGAAAATAAAAGTACTGAATGCATAGGGTGGTTGTGAGAATTAAAATAGAGTTCCTGCAGAGCACTTAAAATAATGCCTAACAAACAGTAAGAAATCCAAAAGCTATCTACCAAATATGTGTTTCTAAACAACAATCCGAAAAGGATTGTCCTTGGCTTTCAAGCTTTTTTTTTTCTTTTTTCTTTTTTTTCCATTACTAGGTGACCTGTCAAAGTTTCTAAACACGGTAGTGCATTTCCCTTAATTTGAGTGAGTACAGAGAAAAGGAGTACAGTTCTTCATGCAGCAGCTGACATTGATTTGCCTGCAACTTTCCACAAGTCCCTCAATCACTGTGCTCCTCAGTTATTTTCTGTGTTAAATAAAGGAACTGGTTCAGAACTGTCAATAAGATCACTAAAAGTCCATGTATCCAAATCATACATGAGTGTTTTGATGGTCAAATTTTTTGAGAGTTCTCAGGTTTTCCTTTTTAAAAAACTTTATAATTTCTTTTAGCAGTGTATTTGTTTTTTATCTCTCTTGTTCTAATATACTATAAACTCTATAACAGAAGGAGCTATTTATATATAAATGCTATATAATCCATTAAATTATGTGAGTGTCAATGACAACAGATGCTCAAACTAACTTTATCTCCAAGTTGCCTAAGTGTTGCATTTACTGTAGCCCTGTAAATGTGTCAAAGTTCACTCTGCCTTTTTTTCGTATTATATTTTGTCTTTGATGATGCCATGATGGCAGCATTATAAACTCAAACATCTGATCTCCCCGAATCCTACACAATTACAGTATACATTTTTATTTTTGCAAGTCAACATAAATGTTACAATACATTAAATTATACCTATTTCTCTATCTCACTTTTTAAGATTTATTTATTTATTTATTTATTTAAGAGAGATTGAGAGTGAAAGAGCAGCTGTGGGTTGTTGGGGGGTGGGCAGAGATAGTCTCAAGGTGACTCCCTCCTGAGTACAGAGTTCTACACCACCTTGATCTCAGGATTCTAGCCAAAATCAACTGTTGGGCACTTAACCAACTGACCCACCCAGATGCTCCTAATTATATCTATTTCTGAACACCTTTGTCATATCTTTGTTTACTTCCTCATAGAAAATTAGAATTGCATAATTCAAAATTGAAATGATTAGCTTGAAAATAATGAGCAAAATTCAATCAGCCTTTTATGTATATTACTATAGGAAAAGCCATTATATTTAATAACAAACCCTCAATAACTATAACGGTCAGTTGTGACTCAAATGTTGTATATGAATCATATTATTAAAGTATTGATTAGTGGGTATATTTTCATTTCTGCAAAGCTTGAAGTAATGTAGTGAATGAGGTTAATTTGTTGTGCTTTTCACAATTAGCATTCCATAACCTAGGCCAACAATATTATACAGGCAATATTAACTGATGCCCCGTTATTCTCCACACTTTCCGCTTCCTGCGTAGCATAAAGATCAGTGCTTTCTGTAACTAAGAATATGGGTCAACCAACATCTAAACCTGCCTAAAAGACAGGAGACAAGTGTGTATGGACTACATTCATCAAATCCATGATGTTTGGTCCCAAACTGAAACTTGCCAGAAAAAGAGTTTCTTGGCAACACCTAAGAAAACTATTGCCTGGGAGAGTTCATATTACTAAAATAAAAAATTGAAAACCTCTTGTTATGTAGTTACATAAAAGCAAAACTATGTAGTAATAAACATTTTTAAGAACTTTAGTGAATGTCATTTTATGAAAGATTTAAATATATGAAGGTAAAGATAAACTACTTATAAATACTGAACTCACTATTTAAATAATTTTCTTCTATTCTGTTCCTGATATATGTTAAAATTGAAACAAACCTTTGAAACAGGACTTAGTTTTGTTTAATTCAAAGAATATTACTTACCAGTGCCTTTATAGTATTTTGTACAGTTGCCATATTCTATATCTTCTTTTTTAATATCAAACTGAGGCAAGGCGATTTTTTCTAACTGAACAGGATCCCCTGACTGCCAGATAAATCGTAAATCATCAGTTGTATAGCCAACTATAAACAAAAGTAAATAAAAATATTAGTTTGAAAGGTAATTAATATTTTCTTAATATTTTAAGAATCCAATTATTACACACATAAATGGTAAAAGAACAGGTCATTCTTCTTTGAAACTCTTGTTAAAAATGCAGAGATAAAATCTATGGCTATCAATGAAAACAGTAGCACAAATTTACAGATAATTGGCTTAAAGAAAGAACAAACCAAAACAATGAGCATATGGTACACAGTTACAATCTCACTGCCTCCTATATAGTAGCATACTTTGCTATGTCAGATTTCAGAGCTGTCATCAATAAAAAGTAAATAAGTCATACTAGCTTTCTGAATATATTCAGAATAAACTCATTCACAATTATACAATATACTACCTGAAAATTTAAAAAAAAAAAAAAAACCCTAAGCGCAAATCACTTATATTTTTGAAGAAATAACTACAAACTTCCCTAAGGGAGTTGCATTGCACAGGAAAGCAGGAAAACAGTCTCTCAAGTGGACATCATTACTAAATGTGAAAGCACATATTTGGGGTTTAGGTAATATGGCTACAACTCAAGGATCCTATGGGGTTTTACAGCATATCATAGCCTACCATTCAACTATAAGTACTTGGATTTTTCAAAGCAATACTTCAGTGCATCTGACAATAGATTTGAATATAAATACCCACTTGGAATTTCCTACACAAATACATAATAACACAGACATAAATGGATACAACACACAAAAACGTACATACATACATACACTTACATCTGCAAAATCTCAATTTATACTTAGAAAGCACTTGAGATTGTTCAGATTTAGGTTCCAGCTTCAGTAAATTTTTTTTTAAACAGCAGATAACCACAAAGTAACTTTAAAGCATATCATCTAGCAAGTGTATATATATTTTACAAGGCTATTCTTTATTTTTTTGCTGAGAGAGTTCATTGAATATAGGTCTTCAGGCTAAGACTTCCTTATTTTAGTGTTAGTTTTTCAAGTTTTATGTCCTCCTTTTATTTTCAAAGGATAAGCATGATTAGCAAATTAATTGGTATATTTTAAAGATAATTATTTCAATAATTATTTCAGTTAATATACCTTATGCCTTAATGTGGTATATCTTTCATGAAGTGAAAAACATATGATCATAGAAACACAAAAATCCCAATTTTGCAAAAAAAAAAAAACTTTTTAGACAATCCACAGAAAATGACTACTTGGTAGGATTTAGGTGCTGTTTTTTAATATTTTCAAATTTTATGATCTGAACATGTGGCTTTAACAGTAGAACAATTATTAAGATATGATTTTCTCCTTTATTTATATTATCAATTCAAATGATGATGGCAGTTGGAACAATTAGGCAGTGTACACCTACACAACTGAAAGCAAAACCTAGCACCCAAAAGATGTGTCTATCTTAGTAATTACTAGAGTAAAAGAATAACAATTATCCTAAATAAATTATTCTACTATTTGTAATAAAAAGCATTAGTTTGACCATTGTTAGGAATGTACTGGTTAGAGATTTTAAGAATTTGTATTCCTATTGTCACTTAGGGTCTCATTTACATACAGCTCTCCAGTTGCATCTTGCAACGTTGTGTATCCATGGGAAACAAGGTCAAGTCCAAAGGGCATGAAAGAGTAATAGATAACCTGAAAGTAGAAACAGAGGTCTTAGATGTCACTTAATGTGTTTGTCTGTGATAATCTGAATTTATACACACACACACACACACACACACACACACACACGTAGGGCTGTACAAATATTATTAAAGAGTACCTCATGCTGACAAGAACATCTCCATCACGAAAAATAAAAAGAAGGATATTTTCCTGGGTCACATCATGAAAATTGGCACTTTTTTCATTTGCGAAAAATAAGTCAGGTTTCCATAGACATTTGTACATTGTGGGATCCACCGTCAGTGCATCCGAGCCCCGAAAATCACTAGGGAGCTTCAGCCTGGGATCATTCCATTTCTGTCTCAAGAAGATGTTAACTCTATAGTCCTGGAAAAAAGTTGTGTGCATGTGTGTGTTTACTGCTATTTGAAAGAATATATTCAGCACCAGAATGAAAAGAGTTTCAGTGATAAGCAGCACAGATATTTTTATTCTCCCTCCACCCAACAGGATCAAAACTGCTTGGTCAATAAATATAAAGACACCATTGTGTCTATTTAATAACTTTACAGAAATTTCCTTAGCACTTGTTAGCTCCGATATCAAAATATAACTTTACCAATAATTGCTTCACCTTTTTACAAATACCAGTTATGCCAGTTGGTTAAGTGATATTATCATATAAAATAAAAAATTTAAATAAAAAAAAACATGAGATTACTAAATATTGTCATTCTTCCTCCAAAAAAGTAGAATAAAATTTAATTAAAAATAGATAAGCAGCCAAGGAAAAATATTTCTACTTGCCTTTTACTAAGTAGCAAGCTATAAAAACAATATATAACATGTATATATGTCTATAACACATATACTTATCTACATATATGTAATAAGGAAAAGATAAACTATTCTTGACTACTCATGTGTATATGATTGTAGAGAGAATGTGAGAAAGTCAAATGAGACTTGCATCGTGCAAAACAGATTAAGTATATCAAAATTTGAGTTACGTTTATTTAAATAAGAAGAAAAATGTTTTGAAATCCACTAAAAAGCTGGCCATTTTACTTCAGTTTTTTGTCTATCTTCAAAAATACTCATTTTAAAACTTTGTAAAAATTGAATTATGTCAAGACATAGATATTAAGAATATGAGAACCTAGAAACATGTTTAGTAGCTTAATACATTTTATATCATCAGTGAAATGGGGGTCTGCCACAAATCAGATTGTTAGCATGTATGTACTTAGCACTGAGCATGGTGCTCAGGACTTTTGATTTTAATTTTACGTACTGCACTCAGAACATACACAGAAGTGCTCAAGGTAAAAATTGTTTTGGGCTTCAGCTTCCTTGCTTTCAGTCATTCAAAATTCACAAAATGCTGTCTATCTATAACCTTTCAACATGATGAAAATGAATCAAAAACCAAATAAGCAACTAGGAAGGAAGACATTATAGATCATCTTTTATTTAGTAATAAGAATAGATTTCTATGAAACCTAAGTGCACATGTTTTATGTATGTATAACATATAAAATAAAACATAATCAAGGAGTAGTAACTGTCCCAGTAAAAAAGCTTGGAAAATTTACTTTCTCACATGATCTTCAGACTCTGCATAATAACTGTAGAAGGGTAAGGTACATAGTAATGACATCCACATACTGAAGTATAGATAGTGAAATAAAATTTAAACTACCTACATCTCATAGCTACTCTAAACTTAAGATTTATTAAAAAAAATTCAACATGTATAATACAAATTGATTCTTAAAAATCATATGCAGATGATGCTAGAGGACCAAAGTCAAATAAATTAAAGATTATATAAGCTGGCACTGAACATATATGCAGCACTGATTAAAAAAAAGATAATATCTTTCTAATCAAATGAACATGGAATTAAGGAGGGAATAAAGGAGGCTTAGAACTCTGGAAAATAAAGAGCTGCATTGTACAACTATATGAACAGTCAAAATATACAACTATCTTAAAACTCATAATGGGACTTAATTGCTTCACATCTGACAGTGATTATGACAAAAAGAACTAACTCAGACGCATCCAAGACAAAGGCTTATCTACATCACATGGTGAGACTTCCAGAAGACCTCATCTTGCTTCCTGATGCAAGCTTTTTTCCATTCCAGGCAAACATGCATGGCCCTCCCCTTTAAAAAGAATACACATTAGGTTCAATTATTTTCTTTTTTCGAAAAAAGATTTGAGAGACAGAAAGAGAGCACACAAAGAGGGGTGCGGGGAAGAAGAGAGAGAATCTCAAGTAGACTCCCTGCTGAGCATAAAGCCCGATGTGGGGCTCCATCCCACGACCCTGAGATCATGACCTGAGCCAAAACCAAACCTGCAACACTGAACCCAATGGGCCACCTAGGTGCCCTGGGGTTTGATTTTCTAATAAGATACCAGTTACATTACCTTAGCTAAAGCACATGGTTGACATACACTTGACATTACTTTGAACACTTAACAGTATTCAACTTTAAATTATTTGCTAAAAAGCTTCCTTGGAATGACCTGCTTAAATTATCAGCATTCTAAAATTAGGTAAACTAAAGCTATTTTATTACCTTCTCTATGTACTGTGTCTTATCAAAAGGTATATCATCAAAAACTACATCTTTAATCTTCCATATTTAAAATGTGCATTCACAATGTCATGGTAAAATATACATCCTTAACCTGTTTGCAAAGATTAGTATTTAAAATAACCAGATGACTTTGCTATGTATCTGTAAACACATTATTAAAGCCATGACTCCTTACTTTGGTCATTACATGAAAATATACAAGGTAAGTTCTTCTATATGTAATTTCTCATTTGTTTATACATATATAACTATAATACAACTATTTAGGTATTTACTATGTGCTAGGCATATTTAGTCTAAGGCTTTGCAAAAAGAAATATATTCCTCAGAGTTTATACTAAAAATACTTTCCTGATTCTCTTATATGCTTCCTATTACAGGAAGGCAAGACTGAACTATCGTATCATTTTTTTAAAATATTTTATTTATTCATTTGACAGAGATCACAAGTAGGCAGAGAGGCAGGCAGAGAGAGAGAGGAGGGAGCAGGTTCCCTGCTGAGCAGAGAGCCTGATATGGGGCTTGATACCAGGACCCTGAGATCGTGACCTGAGCTTTAACCCACTGAGCCACCCAGGCGCCCCTCGTATCATATTTCTCTTTTCGCCTGGCAGCTACACCACTAAAGACTAAATTCTATAGCCAGTTTAGTTAATAATTTCTCTCCCATATCCTTGTATGACTATCACTGTGTGGCCCTTGCATATTTAGTCCTATTTCAATTATTACCTTGCATATTTTTGGTATTATGATACACCTAAAACATTTGACAGAAATACAGATGAATCAAAAGTCAAATAACAATTTAGGTATTGTCTTTTTTTTTTTTTTTTATTTTTTATAAACATATATTTTTATCCCCAGGTCTGTGAATCACCAGGTTTACACACTTCACAGCACTCACCAAATCACATACCCTTCCCAATGTCCATAATCCCACCCCCTTCTCCCCAACCCCCTCCCCCCGGCAACCCTCAGTTTGTTTTGTGAGATTAAGAGTCACTTATGGTTTGTCTCCCTCCCAATCCCATCCTGTTTCATTGATTCTTCTCCTACCCACTTAAGCCTCCATGTTGCATCACCACTTCCTCATATCAGGGAGATCATATGATAGTTGTCTTTCTCTGCTTGACTTATTTCGCTAAGCATGATACGCTCTAGTTCCATCCACGTTGTTGCAAATGGCAAGATTTCATTTCTTTTGATGGCTGCATAGTATTCCATTGTGTATATATACCACATCTTCTTGATCCATTCATCTGTTGATGGACATCTAGGTTCTTTCCATAGTTTGGCTATTGTGGACATTGCTGCTATAAACATTCGGGTGCATGTGTCCCTTTGGATCACTACATTTGTATCTTTAGGGTAAATACCCAATAGTGCAATTGCTGGGTCATAGGGCAGTTCTATTTTCAACATTTTGAGGAACCTCCATGCTGTTTTCCAGAGTGGCTACACCAGCTTGCATTCCCACCAACAGTGTAGGAGGGTTCACCTTTCTCCGCATCCTCGCCAGCATCTGTCATTTCCTGACTTGTTGATTTTAGCCATTCTGACTGGTGTGAGGTGATATCTCATTGTGGTTTTGATTTGTATTTCCCTGATGCCGAGTGATATGGAGCACTTTTTCATGTGTGTGTTCGCCATCTGGATGTCTTCTTTGCAGAAATGTCTGTTCATGTCTTCTGCCCATTTCTTGATTGGATTATTTGTTCTTTGGGTGTTGAGTTTGCTAAGTTCTTTATAGATTCTGGACACTAGTCCTTTATCTGATATGTCGTTTGCAAATATCTTCTCCCATTCTGTCAGTTGTCTTTTGATTTTGTTAACTGTTTCCTTTGCTGTGCAAAAGCTTTTGATCTTGATGAAATCCCAGTAGTTCATTTTTTCCCTTGCTTCCCTTGCCTTTTGCGTTGTTCCTAGGAAGATGTTGCTGCGGCAGAGGTCGAAGAAGTTGCTGCCCGTGTTCTCCTCAAGGATTTTGATGGATTCCTTTCGTACATTGAGGTCCTTCATCCATTTTGAGTCTATTTTTGTGTGTGGTGTAAGGAAATGGTCCAATTTCATTTTTCTGCATGTGGCTGTCCAATTTTCCCAGCACCATTTATTGAAAAGGCTGTCTTTTTTCCATTGGACCTTCTTTCCTGCTTTGTCGAAGATTAGTTGACCATAGAGTTGAGGGTCTATTTCTGGGCTCTCTATTCTGTTCCATTGATCTATGTGTCTGTTTTTGTGCCAGTACCATGCTGTCTTGATGATGACAGCTTTGTAATAGAGCTTGAAGTCCGGAATTGTGATGCCACCAATGTTGGCTTTCTTTTTCAATATCCCTTTGGCTATTCGAGGTCTTTTCTGGTTCCATATAAATTTTAGAATTATTTGTTCCATTTCTTTGAAAAAGATGGATGGTACTTTGATAGGAATTGCATTAAATGTGTAGATTGCTTTAGGTAGCATAGACATTTTCACAATATTTATTCTTCCAATCCAGGAGCATGGAACATTTTTCCATTTCTTTGTGTCTTCCTCAATTTCTTTCATGAGTACTTTATAGTTTTCTGAGTATAGATTCTGTGTCTCTTTGGTTAGGTTTATTCCTAGGTATCTTATGGTTTTGGATGCAATTGTAAATGGGATTGACTCCTTAATTTCTCTTTCTTCTGTCTTGCTGTTGTTGTAGAGAAATGCAACTGATTTCTGTGCATTGATTTTATATCCTGACACTTTACTGAATTCCTGTATAAGTTCTAGCAGTTTTGGAGTGGAGTCTTTTGGGTTTTCCACATATAGTATCATATCATCTGCGAAGAGTGATAATTTGACTTCTTCTTTGCCGATTTGGATGCCTTTAATTTCCTTTTGTTGTCTGATTGCTGAGGCTAGGACCTCTAGTACGATGTTGAATAGCAGTGGTGATAATGGACATCCCTGCCGTGTTCCTGACCTTAGCGGAAAAGCTTTCAGTTTTTCTCCATTGAGAATGATATTTGCGGTGGGTTTTTCATAGATGGCTTTGATGATATTGAGGTATGTGCCCTCTATCCCTACACTTTGAAGAGTTTTGATCAGGAAGGGATGTTGTACTTTGTCAAATGCTTTTTCAGCATCTATTGAGAGTATCATATGGTTCTTGTTCTTTCTTTTATTGATGTGTTGTATCACATTGACTGATTTGCGGATGTTGAACCAACCTTGCAGCCCTGGAATAAATCCCACTTGGTCGTGGTGAATAATCTTTTTAATGTACTGTTGAATCCTATTGGCTAGTATTTTGTTGAGTATTTTCGCATCTGTGTTCATCAAGGATATCGGTCTATAGCTCTCTTTTTTGGTGGGATCCTTGTCTGGTTTTGGGATCAAGGTGATGCTGGCCTCATAAAATGAGTTTGGGAGTTTTCCTTCCATTTCTATTTTTTGGAACAGTTTCAGGAGAATAGGAATTAGTTCTTCTTTAAATGTTTGGTAGAATTCCCCCGGCAAGCCGTCTGGCCCTGGGCTTTTGTTTGTTTGGAGATTTTTAATGACTGTTTCAATCTCCTTACTGGTTATGGGTCTGTTCAGGCTTTCTATTTCTTCCTGGTTCAGTTGTGGTAGTTTATATGTTTCTAGGAATGCATCCATTTCTTCCAGATTGTCAAATTTATTGCCGTAGAGTTGCTCATAGTATGTTCTTATAATAGTTTGTATTTCTTTGGTGTTAGTTGTGATCTCTCCTCTTTCATTCATGATTTTATTTATTTGGGTCCTTTCTCTTTTCTTTTTGATAAGTCGGGCCAGGGGTTTATCAATTTTATTAATTCTTTCAAAGAACCAGCTCCTAGTTTCGTTGATTTGTTCTATTGTTTTTTTGGTTTCTATTTCATTGATTTCTGCTCTGATCTTTATGATTTCTCTTCTCCTGCTGGGCTTAGGGTTTCTTTCTTGTTCTTTCTCCAGCTCCTTTAGGTGTAGGGTTAGGTTGTGTACCTGAGACCTTTCTTGTTTCTTGAGAAAGGCTTGTACCGCTATATATTTTCCTCTCAGGACTGCCTTTGTTGTGTCCCACAGATTTTGAACCGTTGTATTTTCATTATCATTTGTTTCCATGATTTTTTTTCAATTCTTCTTTAATTTCCCGGTTGACCCATTCATTCTTTAGAAGGATACTGTTTAGTCTCCATGTATTTGGGTTCTTTCCAAACTTCCTTTTGTGGTTGAGTTCTAGCTTTAGAGCATTGTGGTCTGAAAATATGCAGGGAATGATCCCAATCTTTTGATACCGGTTGAGTCCTGATTTAGGACCGAGGATGTGATCTATTCTGGAGAATGTTCCATGTGCACTAGAGAAGAATGTGTATTCTGTTGCTTTGGGATGAAATGTTCTGAATATATCTGTGATGTCCATCTGGTCCAGTGTGTCATTTAAGGCCTTTATTTCCTTGCTGATCTTTTGCTTGGATGACCTGTCCATTTCAGTGAGGGGAGTGTTAAAGTCCCCTACTATTATTGTATTATTGTTGATGTGTTTCTTTGATTTTGTTATTAATTGGTTTATATAGTTGGCTGCTCCCACATTGGGGGCATAGATATTTAAAATTGTTACATCTTCTTGTTGGACAGACCCTTTGAGTATGATATAGTGTCCTTCCTCATCTCTTATTATAGTCTTTGGCTTAAAATCTAATTGATCTGATATAAGGATTGCCACTCCTGCTTTCTTCTGATGTCCATTAGCATGGTAAATTCTTTTCCACCCCCTCACTTTAAATCTGGAGGTGTCTTCGGGCTTAAAATGTGTTTCTTGGAGGCAACATATAGATGGGTTTTGTTTTTTTATCCATTCTGATACCCTGTGTCTTTTGACAGGGGCATTTAGCCCATTCACATTCAGGGTAACTATTGAGAGATATGAATTTAGTGCCATTGTATTGCCTGTAAGGTGACTGTTACTGTATATGGTCTCTGTTCCTTTCTGATCTACCACTTGTAGGCTCTCTCTTTGCTTAGAGGACCCCTTTCAATATTTCCTGTAGAGCTGGTTTGGTATTTGCAAATTCTTTCAGTTGTTGTTTGTCCTGGAAGCTTTTAATCTCTCCTTCTATTTTCAATGATAGCCTAGCTGGATATAGTATTCTTGGCTGCATGTTTTTCTCGTTTAGTGCTCTGAAAATATCATGCCAGCTCTTTCTGGCCTGCCAGGTCTCTGTGGATAAGTCAGCTGCCAATCTAATATTTTTACCATTGTATGTTACAGACTTCTTTTCCCGGGCTGCTTTCAGGATTTTCTCTTTGTCATTGAGACTTGTAAATTTTACTATTAGGTGACGGGGTGTGGGCCTATTCTTATTGATTTTGAGGGGCATTCTCTGAACCTCCTGAATTTTGATGCTCGTTCCCTTTGCCATATTGGGGAAATTCTCCCCAATAATTCTCTCCAGTATACCTTCTGCTCCCCTCTCACTTTCTTCTTCTTCTGGAATCCCAATTATTCTAATGTTGTTTCGTCTTATGGTGTCACTTATTTCTCGAATTCTCCCCTCGTGGTCCAGTAGCTGTTTGTCCCTCTTTTGATCAGCTTCTTTATTCTCTGTCATTTGGTCTTCTATATCACTAATTCTTTCTTCTGCCTCATTTATCCTAGCAGTGAGAGCCTCCATTTTTGATTGCACCTCATTAATAGCTTTTTTGATTTCAACTTGGTTAGATTTTAGTTCTTTTATTTCTCCAGAAAGGGCTTTTATATCTCTCGAGAGGGTTTCTCTAATATCTTCCATGCCTTTTTCGAGCCCGGCTAGAACCTTGAGAATTGTCATTCTGAACTCTAGATCTGACATATTACCGATGTCTGTATTGATTAGGTCCCTAGCCTTCGGTACTGCCTCTTGTTCTTTTTTTTGTGGTGAATTTTTACGTCTTGTCATTTTGTCCAGATAAGAGTAAATGACGGGGCAAGTAAAATACTAAAAGGGTGGCAACAACCCCAGGAAAATATGCTTTAGCCAAATTAGAAGAGATCCAAAATCGTGAGTGGGGAGAAAGGGGATAAAAAGAGGTTCAAAAAGGAAGAAAGAAAAAAGAAAAAAAAAAAAAAAGAAAAGAAAAGAAAAGAATTTTTTTAAAAAAAGAAAACACCTAAGAAAAATGTAAAAATATATATATATATATTAGATAAACTAGTAAAAAATCGTTAAAAAAGAAAAAGGTAACAGTTAAAAAAAAAAAAATTTTACCCGAAGGCGAGAAAAAAAAAAAAATGAAAAAGAAAAAATTAAATTAACTGCAAGACTAAAAAAAATCACAGGAAAAAAGCCATGAGTTCCGTGCTTGGCTTTCTCCTCCTCTGGAATTCTGCTGCTCTCCTTGGTATTGAAACCGCACTCCTTGGTAGGTGAACTTGGTCTCGGCTGGATTTCTTGTTGATCTTCTGGGGGAGGGGCCTGTTGTAGTGATTCTCAAGTGTCTTTGCCCCAGGCGGAATTACACCGCCCTTACCCGGGGCCGGGGTGAGTAATCTGCTCGGGTTTGCTTTCAGGAGCTTTTGTTCCCTGAGCGCTTTCCATAGAGTTCCAGAGGACGGGAATACAAATGGCGGCCTCCTGGTCTCCGGCCCGGAGGAGCCGAGAGCCCAGGGCCCCACTCCTCAGTGCGCCCTCAGAGAACAGCGCCCAGTTACTCCCGTCTGCCTGACCTCCGGCCGCGCTCCGAGCTCACCGAGCCTGCGACCGTTTCAAGGTAACACCGAGCTGCGAGCTTACTGTCGGCTCTGTCTCTGTAGCCGGCTTTCCCGTTCCAATACCCGCAAGCTCTGCGACACTCAGACACCCCCGATCCTTCTGTGACCCTGCGGGACCTGAGGCCACGCTGACCCCGCGTGGGCTTCGCCCCGGTTTAGCCTCTGGAGCGATGTCCCTCAGCGGAACAGACTTTTAAAAGTCCTGATTTTGTGCTCCGTTGCTCCGCCGCTTGCCGGGAGCCGGCCCCTCCCCCCGGGGTCTATCTTCCTGTCGCTTTGGATTCACTTCTCCGCCGGTCCTACCTTTCAGAAAGTGGTTGTTTTTCTGTTTCCAGAATTGCTGTTCTTCTTCTCTTCAATCTGCCGATGGATTTTCAGGTGTTTGCAATCTTTAGATAAGCTATCTAGCTGATCTCCGGCTAGCTGAAGCAGTCTCAGCTTGCTACTTCTCCGCCATCTTGACTCCTCCCCGTCTTTTTTTTTTTTTTTAAAGAATATTTATTTATTTGACACAGAGAGAAAGAGAGAGAGAGCGCGCACAAGCAGGTGGAGTAGCAGGGAGAGGGAGAGGGAGAAGCAGGCTCCGCACCAAGCAAGGAGCCTGATGCGGGAGTGTATCCCAGGACCCTGGGATCATGACCTGAGCCAAAGACAGACCCTTAATCGACTGAGCCACCCAGGCACCCTGGATTGTCATATTCTTGACAAGAGTCTGTCAACATTGTTTGTATGCCACTTCCCAGAAACTGCCAATGTGGCTTTTAGAATCAGGATGCTTTATTTTAGTCTAAAATTAGGTTTTCATATTTTAATAGAATGTTAGCTCTATGTTTAGAGATACAGATATTAAGACCTATTGGTATTCTTTAGATGAAATTTGGAATGTATGTTAGTTTACATCATGGTAATTAATTTCCAATGACATATCGATATTTTATAACAATACTCAAGATATCTGACAGGAGTTAAAGCAATTCTAAGCTTTAACTTGGGAATATTTTGCATAATTAAAAATAAGCCACCTTGCAATGTCTGGGGTAGAAATTTAAAAATTACCCCAGAATTACTACTGAGTTCTCCTTAAAATCTCCATACATACACACATTCTTTGGGGGAACACTCTTCTATATTCCACAATTCTATCTCCAAAAATTGTATGGGTAACTCATCTAAAATTATACAGCAAAGTTATTTTTCTTTTAAAACTTTATATCATCTCACACCAGTCAGAATGGCTAAAATAAACAAGTCAGGAAATGACAGATGCTGGCGAGGATGCGGAGAAAGGGGAACCCTCATACACTGTTGGTGGGAATGCAAGCTGGTGCAGCTACTCTGGAAAACAGCATGGAGGTTCCTCAAAATGTTGAAAATAGAACTGCCCTATGACCCAGCAATTGCACTACTGGGTATTTACCCTAAAGATACAAACGTAGTGATCCAAAGGGGCACGTGCATCCGAATGTTTATAGCAGCAATGTCCACAATAGCCAAACTATGGAAAGAACCTAGATGTCCATCAACAGATGAATGGATCAAGAAGATGTGGTATATATACACAATGGAATACTATGCAGCCATCAAAAGAAATGAAATCTTGCCATTTGCGACAACATGGATGGAACTAGAGTGTATCATGCTTAGCGAAATAAGTCAAGCAGAGAAAGACAACTATCATATGATCTCCCTGATATGAGGAAGTGGTGATGCAACATGGGGGCTTAAGTGGGTAGGAGAAGAATCAATGAAACAAGATGGGATTGGGAGGGAGACAAACCATAAGTGACTCTTAATCTCACAAAACAAACTGAGGGTTGCTGGGGGGAGGGGGTTTGGGAGAAGGGGGTGGGATTATGGACATTGGGGATGGTATGTGCTTTGGTGAGTGCTGTGAAGTGTGTAAACCTGGCAATTCACAGACCTGTACCCCTGGGGATAAAAATATATGTTTATAAAAAATAAAAAATTAAAAAAACAAAACAAACAAAAAAAAAAAACTTTAAAGTAATTCGAATGGTGCTTCCCCATGTGAAGTTCATTCTTCTAAATCCTTCTTGAAGTCTAATCAGTGCTTCCATCAATCCAAGAATAACTTTATAATGCTTATATCTTTATATCAGTTCTTAAGTTCAAAACATTTTAACCAGCCAAAAGCTGATTAAAGCCCAGCGTGTGGCCCTACATAATATCAAAGGTTTTGACAAAACAAAACCTATCTGTGGAAAAAATTACAAAATTACAAATTATATAAGAATGTTTTAATGCCATCCCTTTTAAAATTCTATCTATCATCACAAGTAATTTTTTGTAGTTATATGAATCAAATTATAGAGTCTAATAAAATGGAGTCAACATGGACTTGGAAATACAAAGTTTCTCACTCAAGTTTCAGCTCTGAATCTTATAGCTTTGACTCTGAGCAAGTTTCTTAAACTGTCTGAGCTCAATTTTTAACATTAAAAAATAAGAATCTTAATTCCTAATGTGATAATTCAATAAAATGCTCAATATAAAAGATTAATATAGTGACCACTATATAAATATCAGTTTCCTTTCCATTAAACATCCTTGATAATCTAGCTACAGAATATATCATTTATTTCCCAAACATGTTTATTTAAATTCCTCCTAAATATCTAGGTGATGGGTTGGCTCACTCATTCAATTCAAAAATTATTTATTAACCATATATTACTTTCCATGCTCTAGGTACTAAGGACACACTGTGAGTACTCTCAGACTTCAAAGAAATAATTGTCAGTTACATTGACAATCAGTCAAATATAAAACAATTTGAAAAAGACTCTGAAAATGGAAATAGATTGCTATGGGGCATGTAGACTCAGGATTAGTTAAAAGTAACAAAGTGAACTGACACCTACACTGAGACTTGAAGACAGGACAATTAGACAAATGTGGGTCTGAATTATGTCCTATTATGTGTCCTAAGGCTAGTCACTTAACTTCTCTGAGCTTAAATTCATCAATAAAATTAATCCTCAGTTATTCACAAGAATCAAATGAAAGGTCGTACCTAAAGCATGAAACCTGGAACAAAGAGGGTACTCAAAAGTTAACTAATTTATTATATGTATTATTAACTTTATTACCATTATAGTTATTATCACCACTTTGAAATGTTTCACAACTACCATTGACAGCATTCCTTTTCTATAGTTACAAAGATGCCACCTGAAAGTTTCAATTGGTTATTGAACATCAAAACTGACTTTAATTCTATACTTTAAAAGATTTTTAAAAATGTTTTTTGGGTAACAGATGTGAAGACTATGTTAGTAGCTAGTTATAAAAAGATGAATATAATATAGTACTAGAAAAAAAGGCAATTTCTGATTATTAATATGAATTATTAATATCTGATCAACCTAATATTATTCAGATTTCAAAGACTTAAGATACATCTACTAACAATGGTAGGTTTGTTTTGTGGACTAACAAAATAAAACATCTATGGTTTTTATGTTTAAGACTAAATTCAATGGTTACAAAAGAGACTGAGTTAACAATCAGTTTTACTTTGCTAGGTTAAACATTTCTTCCTTCATTTTTTCATTCATTAAATAATAATTCATTAAGAGCTTTCTATGTTTGAAGGTCTGAGCTACCAGTCTGAAAGAGATAAAAATTTGAGGGCCATACCCTTTGGAAGAGATTTTTTTTAAATTGTGTTATGTTAGTCACCATATAGTACATCATTAGTTTTTGATGTGGTGTTCCATGATTCATCGTTTGTGTATAACACCCAGGGTTCCAGGAAATCCATGCCCTCCTTAATACCTATCACCAGGCTCACTCATCCTCCTACCCACCCTCCCTTCTAAATTTCTCGGTTTGTTTCCTGGAGCTCATAGTCTCTCACAGTTTTTCTCCTACTCCGATTTCTCCCCCTTCATTTTTCCTTCCTCTTAGTGTCCACCATGCTATTCCTTATGTTCCACAAATAAGTGAAACCATATGATAAGTCAAACAGGAAGTGATGATTAAACAAGTAAGGGAATAAATGGTAAGGATTCTAGGGGTGACAGCACTTACTGAGAGAATGAATGATCACTACAGACACAGGTCAGGAAAGCCTGCAGATAGTGAGTCTGGGGAGTTCTCTAAGAGTTGGCAGAATTTTAACAGGTGGTGATATTAAGAAAGGGCAGGACTAAAGTAGCAGGCAGAAGTCACTGTTTCTCAAGTGTTTTGTCAGCAATACAAAAGAATCACTAAATACCAAGAAACATAAAGTAGCAGAAATAATCAAGATCAGTACTAAAAGGAGGCCAGAGCATGAGACAGAGGTTTGGGAGTGGCCAGGAGAAAGACGCTAGTTAAAGTCAAGACCAAGAAGAAATACACAAAATACATCTTAAAATGTAAAAATAAGAATACAAACAACCCCATTAAAAAAAATGGGCCAAAGATCTTAACAGACACTTCACCAAAGAAGATATACTGATGACAAATAAGCCTATCAAAAGACGTTCCACTTCATATGTCGTTAGAGAGATTCAAATTAAATAATTAAAACAATGATACCAATTACACAATGATCAGATAGGGCCAAATCCATCACACTGACAACACCAAATGCAAATGAGGATATGGAGCAAAAGGAACTCTCATTCACTGATGGTGGAAATGAAAATGGCACATCCACTTTCAAAGAGAGTTTGGAAGTTTCTTACAAAACTAAATATATTCTTACAACACTGTACTCCTTGGTTTTTACCCAAAGGAACTAAAATCTTACACAAAAACCTGCACGTCCATTTTTATAGCAGTTGTATTCATAATTGCCTAAATTTGGAAGCAACCAAGATGTCCTTCAGTGGGTGAATGGTTAAACTGTGGTACATGCAGACAAAAGAATATTAGTCAGCAAGAAAAAGAAATGAGCTATCAAGCGATAAAAATATATGCAGGAACCTTAAATACATGCCAGTAAGTAAAAGAAGCCAATCTGAAAAGGCTATATGCTATATGATTCCAATTACATGACATTCTGGAAAAGGCAAAACTTGGATACAGTAAAAATCAATCAATCAATCAATCAATCAATCAGTGGTTGCCAAGGATTACAGGGGAAGGAGAGATGAACAGGCAGAACACAGAGGACTTTTAGGGTACTGAAATTCTTCTATATGAAATTATAACTGGATACATATGTTCAAACATTTGTCAAAACTCATAAAATGAACAAGAGCAAACCCTAATGTCATCTACAGACTGGTTGATGATGTGCTATTGTAGGTTCACTGATTGCAACAAATACACCCCTTTGGTGCAAAGGTTGATAGTGGGGGAGGTTGTAGGTAGGGGGCGTAGGGAGTATATGAGAACTCTCTGTATTTTCTGCTCCATTTTGCTGTGAAGATAAAACTGCTCTCAAAAAAAAAAAAAAAAAAAAAAAAAGTCCAGTTTTAAAAGTAAGGTACTTGGTACTTCTGATCTGTCAAATAAATAAATAAAAATCTTTTTAAAAAATGATCTTTAAAAGTAAGGTACTTGGTACATAAATACATTTCAAAGATGTCTACTGCATACAACTATGTAATAGCCAAAACCAAACCAAAACAAACAAACAAAAAAACAAACAAAAACCCAGAAACAATCTAAAATCCATCAGAAAGGACAGATTAGTAAAATGTGTTATTTTCATATGAAAGAATGATATTTAACATTAAAAATATGAACATGATTTATATAAAACAATCTGATAGTTCTCTCAAAAACAGAGGGGGTACTGTACATTTCTTTTAAGAAAGTACTCTCATGGAAATCTCTATAGCAAAATTTGCTATGAAGAACCAATAAACATGAAGATACGTTCTGCCCCACTACAAAAGAAAAACAATGAAAAACAAGATTTTATTTTTCCCTTTGCCCATGAAGTTAGAAATGATGATGAGTAATCCTACTTATCACTGGTAAGGCATAGAGAGTTGGCACATTCATACACCAACAATAGCAACATAAATGCATAAATTTTCCTAGAGTATAAGCTAACCTGGACAGTTATTAGGCAATATGTATCAAAATGTAAAGAAAAGTAAATACATTTCAACAAAGTAATACATTCTAATAAAGATATGTACAAAAGTTACAAAGGGTGGATGTAAAATATAGTATAAACAAAATGAAAGGGAATAGACAAGAAGGTAAGAAAAATCAAAATTTGGAAATAAGGAAAAAAGATTATTATTCAACCTTTCAATATCCTGATGAAACAATTCATAACAAGCCCACCTAAGGGTTGTGGGGTTCTCTAGGAAAGTGTATCTTTGTCTGACTTGCCATCTTCTATTAGTTAGGGCCTAAATTCTGCAAAAGCAGATAAGATACAGAAGATTCATGAATTGCAAATGGTATCTGCCCGGTACAAATGCAAAGGTTCTATGTCAGGGAGAAAAGATATCCCCAAAGATTACACCTTTATTGCCCTGTGAGACATTAACAAGCCTGTGTCTAATTTAGCAATCTAATTTCAGCATTCATTCTTTCACTTCAAGCTCCTGAATTTTCCACTGAAGCAGCTTTAGTATCCCGCTGGGTCCCTCACTAATGAGTTAAATAAATCACTAACATGTCCATACTTCCTCACTAAATGTACATTTTTCACTTTTAAGTAATTATACTTTGTCCTCAAAAATGTAATAGAAATACCATATGATCCAGCAATTCCACTCCTAGGTATAAATCCAAAAGAACTGAAACCAGAGACTCCAACAAATACTTCCACACCATGCTCATTGCAGCATTATTCACAAGAGCCAAAAGGTGGAAACAACCCAAGCATCCATCAAGAGGTAAATGGATAAATGAAATGGGGTATACAGGCATACCTTGGAGAAACTGTGGGTTCAGTTCCAGATCACTGCAATAAAGTGAATATTGCAATGAAGCAAATCAAATGAATTGTTTGATTTTCTAGTGCATATAAAAGTTATATATATTGTACTATATATAATCTATTAATGTATGATAGCACTATGTCTAAAAAATGTACCTGCCTTAATTTAAAAATGCTTTATTATTTAAAAAAATACTAACACTCACCTAATCTTTCAATGAGTCATAGTATTTTTTTACTGGTGGAGGGTCTGGCCTCAATGCTGATGGCTGCTGACTGACCAGGCTGGTGGCTGCTGAAGATCAAAGTGGTTGGCAATTTCTTACAAGAAGACAACAGTGAAGTTTGCCACACCCATTGATTCTTCCTTTCAGGAACAATTTCTCTGTAGCATGTGATGCTGTTTGAGAGCATTTTATCCACAGTAAAACTTCTTTCAAAACTGGAGTCTGTCCTCTCAAACCCTGCTGCTGCTTTATCAACCAAGTTTACGTCATGTTCTGAATCCTTTGTTGTCATTTCAACCATCTATACAATGTCTTCATGGAGTGGATTGCATCTCAAGAAAACACTTTCTTTGCTCATTGAAGAGAAACAATTCCTCATCCATTCGCGTTTGATCATGAACTTGCAGCAGTTCAGTCACATCCTCAGGTTCTACAACTAATTCTAGTTCTCTCACTATTTCCACTGTATCTTCAGCAACCTCCTCCACTGCAGTCTTGAACCCCTCAAAATCATCCATGAGGTTTGGAATCAGCTTCCAAACTTCTGTTCATGTTGGTATTTTGACTACTTCCCACAAATTACAAATGTTCTTAATAGTATCTAAAATGCTGTATCCCTTTCAAAAGCTTTCAATTTACGTTGCCCAGATCCATCAGAGGAATAACTATCTATGACAATGATAGCCTTGCAGAATGCTTTTCTTAAATAATAAGACTTGAAGTTCAAAATTACTTCTTAATCTCTGGGCTGCAGAATGCATGCTGTATTAGCAGGTATGGAGACAACATTAATATTGTTGCCCATCTCCATCAAAATGGTTGGATGACCAAAAGTATTGTGAAGAAGCTATACTTTTAAAGGAATCTTTTTTTAGAGCACTAGGTCTCGGCAGTGGGCCTAAAACATTCAGTAAACCATGATGTAAACAGACGGCTGTGATGCCAGCTTTGCTATGCCACTGACAAAGCACAGAATAGATTTAGCATACTTCTTAAGGGCCTGGGGTTTTCAGAATGGTAAATGAACACTGGCTTCCATTTCAAGTTGTCAGCTGCACTAGTCCCCAACAAGAGAGTCAGTCTGTCTTTTGAAGCTTTGAAACCAGGCACTGGCTTCTCCTCTCATGCTATGAAAGTCCTGATGGCTTCTTCTTCCAATAGAAGGCTGTTTTGTGTACGGTGAAAATCCCTTGTTCAGTGTAGCCACCTTCATGAATGCCCTCTGGTGGATCTTCTGGAGAACTTGCTGCAGCTTCTCTATCAGCACGTGCTGCTTCACTTTGCACATCGATGTTATGGAGACGGCTTCTTTCCTTAAGCTTCATGAACCAACTCTGTTAGCTTGAATCTTTTCTTCTGTAGCTTCCTCACCTCTCTTAGCCTTCATAAAACTGAAAAGACTTAGAGCCTTGCTCTGGATTAGGCTCTGGCTTAAGGGAATGTTGTAGCTGGTTTGAGCTTCTATCCAGACCACTAAACAAGGCTGCTTTGCTTTCTTATCATTCATGTGTTCACTGGCATAGAATTTTTTAATTTTCTTCCAGAACTTTTCCTTTGCATCCACAATGCGGCTGTTTGGTGCAAGAGACCTAGCCTTTGGCCTATCTTGGCTTTTGACATGCCTTCCTCACTAAGCTTGATCATTTCTACCTTTGATTTAAAGTGAGATAGATGATTCTTCCTTTCACGTGAACACTTAGATGCCATTGTCTTGTTATTAACTGGCCTAATTTTGGTATTATGTATCTCAGGGGAGGGAGGCCCATAGACAGGGAAAGAAACAGGAAATGGCTGGTTGGTAGAGTAGTCAGAACACACACAACATTTATCAATTAAGTTTGCCATCTTATCTGACCTTGGTTCCTGATGCCCTAAAACAATCATAAGACTAACATCAAAGATCACAGATCACAGATCATCATAACAAATATAATATTAATAATAGAGTTTGAAATATTGTGGGAATTACCAAATGTGACAAGGAGACAGCAAGTAAGCAAATGCTATTGGAAAAATGACACAAATAAACTTGCTCATTGCAGGATGCCAAAAATCTCCAATCTGTTAAAAAAAAAAAAAAAACAGTATCTACAAAGCACAATAAAACAAGGTATGCCTGTATATGCATACACCCTAAGGAATATTATTTGGCTGTAAAAAAAGAATGAAATTCTGATACCTGTTATGATATAAATGAATCTTGAAAACATAACCAAAGGGGGGAAAAAAAAGAAGATGATTAATTAAGAGTTTGTCCATAAGTATTAGTTAGAGTAGGAATCCAAAGCAAAAAACTAGATAAATAAATAACCCTGGGAAGGACATGCATTCAAAGGGCAGGCTAGAAGACTGAGGAAAAAAGAAAACCCTGAAAATGTGATTTCACCAAACCAAATAGCCCAAAGCTTTGAGAAGGTCAACAGCAGCAGGTGTCATACAGTGTCAAGCAGTCATACTGAATACTCTCAGCAAATGAGAAAGCCACTGAAAATTTTAGCAAAAGCATTTTTGGTAAAGTGGCATATTAAAAGCAAGATTATGGAGGATTAAGAAGTGAACAAAGGACAAAATTCCTATCTATAATATGGGGATAGTAATAACTTACCCACAAAGATAGGATTTTTATAGAGATTAAATGAGATAGTATACCATGTATATGAACTGGACTTGGCCATATTAAAAGCTAGACAAGTATACTGCCTTATTAGGATATACCTTTTATGCTGCTGTTATCCTTCTATAATGTTGGTAACACAGTTTAATAAGTTTTTTGTTTTCTTTTTTTTTTTTGCTTCAAAACAATTCTGCACCTAGTGTAACTCATTTAGTTTGTTCTGTACTGTGTTGATCAACCAATTATTTTTTCATTTGTTTATCTTAAAGATTTTATTATTTATTTGAGAGAAAGATGGAGAAAGAAAGAAAGCATGAGTAGGAAGAGCAGAGGGAGAATCAGGCTCCCTGCTCAACAGGGAGTCCAATGCAGGGCTTGATGCCAGGACCCCGAGATCATGACCTGAGCTGAAGGTAGATGCTTAACCAACTGAGGCACCCAGTGCTCCCAACCAACAATTATTCTTAACAGTAATCTACTTCAAAGTCACAAATCTTGACACAGTGCAAAAATCTGCTTCTGAGCATCTCCTGAATTATTCTTCATGCTTTCAACTGCTCCACTGTAAGCTTAACAAACCACATATCTTCAAGTCTCCACTGTAATCCTTTTCTTAATTTTTTAGAAGAACTCCAGAGTTGTATTATAATGAGCATCACCAAAAATCTGGAAATTGCTTATTTCATTGTATCAGTCTTGGCCATTATATCTTATTATTTCCTTATAAAAGTACTTCAAAGATGCTTTTCTATTAGCTGTGTAGTCACATATCATTATGATTCAATCCAAGTTGTAGCAAGTTTATATATCTTTTAAGAGTGTTTTAAAATTTTACAGTTTAAATTAATAGTTTGAGTTTAACATTCATTAAAAGATAAAAGCTCATTAGTTGCTTTGGTTAATGTTTTATGAGCATTTCTAAATAATTACTAGTTATTGGCATTTCAAATGTTCTATATTAAGATAACTATCTTTGAAACCTATTTATTTTCATTTTCAATTAGTCAATCACAGTAATTATAGCTTTATAGTTTATTTTGCAATGAACAAATTCCCATCAGAAACAGACTTCTTTTATCAGTGGGAAATTACTTAATTGTTTTTAAAGAACTTGGTGACAAATACTACTCATTGTTCATTCCAAAGAGCACACTATTAGTCATTATCTGGAAAATGGATGTTCTCCAAAATTTTCAGTTCCAATTAAGACCAAAATTCAACTATTTCTTCAATGCAATAAAACATTTCATAACAAGACATTAAAACTGGTTAAGTTGTATTATTGATATTTTAATATTTAAAAAATGTTTATACTTTCTATTGTTGTTAGGATAGCTATTCTGGTTAGTTATAATTTTTACCTGCCTCTCACACAGGGAATCTCTAACTCATCTGTAGTCTTTACCTTATAATAAAAATGTTAGCATTCGGGCAATGAAGGAGATCAGCTCTCATAGCATCTGGCAGCATTATAATTAAAGTTCTGTCAAAGAGCTGTTATAAGCCTGGTTTGAAAAGATTTAAATTTAGTCATTAGTGAGGTTAGGTATTTCATGTAAGAATTATGAGTTAGCAAAATGCCACTAAAATTTTCTAGTTTATATTTTAGTAATTATTCCAGGTATGTCATTTTATTTAAAAAAATAGTTAAATATTATTTAGTAACACCTTATGAATATTTAAAAATTCTAGACCTATTCCAATATTCCATGTGTATTAGGAGTGCCTGCTAGGTGGTACTGTGGTGCCTCCCTGAACTATGAACTCCGTAAGAGTGGCAGTATGTTGGGCTGAATAAAAAGTACTCAACACGATTCTATTTAATACATATTACTGTCACATTTTGACAGGTTAGGATATTTGTCTAGTATTATTAATACCATTAATTTAATTTTTCCTATATCAGTTGATAACAATGACTAATTACTGGAAGAAGAAAGTAAAACTTGAGCATTTCTCATCCTTCCTTATTGCCTAATATAATGTTTAATCACCAATACTTCTAAATAATACAGCTAGGAGAAAAAAGGGAAGAGAAAAGTATCCACAACAAATCATGTTATTCTTCATTTTAAGGCAGATACTAAAAAGTAACTTTGACAAAAAAAGAGAATGAAATACATTTTTAACAACTAAAAATATATTCTCTTTCAAATTATGTCCTTATTACAATTAACAAGTGAGAGTATTTAGTAATCACTGAATTCAAAACCATTGATTATTTCCCCATATACATATATGAAAAAGTTATATACATAATCAGATATCTCTAGTAGCATATAGGATGAAGTTATATGCAATTAGATAATCTTCCAATAGAATTTGGGAGGAAAAAAATGCATCAACAAAGTGTTCATCAGCACATGTATGAGTTTCCCATTGCTGCTGTAACAAAATTATCAAAATTTAGTGATTTAAAACATCATAAATTATTACTTACAGTTCTGGAATTCGAAACATCAAAATTAGTTTCATGGGACTAAAGTCACAGTATCTGTAAGGCTGACTCCTTCTTGAGGAGCTGAAGAGAGACTCCACTTTTTTGCATTTTCAGTGTCTAGAGGCCGCCTATATTCCTTGACTGATACATCACTTCCTTGCGTCACTCCACGTTCACACTGTCTTGATCACATCTACCACTATTGACTCTGATCTTCCTGCCTCCTGCTTAGAAGGACCCTGTGATGATAGTGGACCCACTTGGATAACCAGAATAATCTCCCCAACTCAAGATCCTTACTTTATTTATAAACACACAGTCTCTTTTATCATGTAAAATACCTTATTCACAGGTTCTGAGATTAGGACATGGACGGTTTGAGGGAACATTATTTAGACTACCACAGGGGACAGACCTGAATATTGATCATATGAGAAAAAATAAATATAAAACCCTTTTGAAACTTTGTGTACCTAAGATGCAAAATAGAGAAAAATGGGGAAAATATGTCTAATATTATTCTACAGTGAAATAATGCTAGAAAGTTAATAATAAAAGCAACAAGATAAAAAGAATAGTAAGCTAAGACAAGTATTAAGGAAAGAAACGTAAGTTTATATAAAGGGAAATACATAAAATTGTTTCTAAAACAACAAAGATAAATAATTGCCAAGAACCATAATTCAGCTCTTTTAACAGTTCCAAAATGTGACTTCTTTTTTTTTTTTTTTTTTCCTGACAGGCACACTGGGTTGCTCAAAAAGAGTTGAAGTCTACTGAGACACATTATAAGTCATGCAGCAGAAAGGCTTTGAAAGTCTGATGGGATCATGAATTGCAGTGTAATCATAATTCAGTATAATCATGAAGCATCCTCAACCAAAGAAAGAACATGGGTTATACAAACAGGCTCCTATTTCCATGAAATAGCTCTTATGTGTTCCTGATGAAGTCTATGCATTGATTATTATAATAAAACATACTACCTAATTTTTCCTCACAAGTGCAATAGTTCACATTTTCATTTATGAAAATCCCAGTGATTTAAGCCAAAGATAAAAACCAAATGGAAAAATCAACATGTATTACAATCATTAACCACAGAGCAGATGCCACTGACCTCTAAAAAATCATTCTTCTCAGTGTTCTGAATACTCATTTCAGTTGCCACAGGCAGTAGCATGCAAACTGATAAAATTAGAACTTGAAATAGAATGATTATACTTATTAGATAATTTTGGTGATGTTACTATTAATGTCAGTAAATACCATGCATAGTATTTATAATGATACCTTACAAAAATATAAGTTAGTGAAATGTAAATAAACACAGATATGAGAAAAAGGAATTATAATGCTTATAAAATGAGATAATAAAACAAGCTGAAGGGGCCTATAACCATGGAAGTATAGAAGATCTTAAGGAATACTAATAAGGCTATAATTTCTCCTTCACTACACAATTATTGCTTCTGAATAAGTGTGAGATTACTTTTAATTTAGTCGCCAATAGTTAGCATCTGAATTAAGAAAAAGAAAAATTAGCACAAAGAAATGGTTTCCAAATGGAATTGGTTCAAATTTCCTAACAACAATGTGAATGCCTATAAACCTGATTGCTTCTTTGATAATCAGTGTTATCTGTTGGAAAAATGGAATGGTCACCCTCCCCTTTCAGAAGCTGCCCTACATCTGTCCACCACCTGACTTGCAGCTACTGAAGTCACAGTCACCCCCAAGTTCTGTGTTCTGCATTATGCCTTCTGGAATAAGCAACTTCCAGTTGAGATAGAAAGGTCTGAATGGGAGAGAAAAGTTTGGGGCAGTATCAAAGCTTCCCAGATTTTATGAGTTCCTTTATTTTAGCAGAACTTTGTAAGGGAAATTTCTAGTGGGCTACTAATAAACAAAATCCCAACTGTATAATGGTGCTACTAACGAACTTATAAATGGTTCATTTTCTTTAGCATTTTCTTTCGATTGAAATTCTATTGTGAAATACGAAGTGAATTTGAGAATGCATAACAACCCAAGAATCACCATCACTGAAAGCTACTGCTTCTTTATTTTTTGTAATTTACACAACAGATTCAAGCACAAGCCAGTCTAATATTGCAACTTACACACTGGTCACCATATTGTTTCCCTGAACATATATCCTTTATTTACACAAATCTAATACCCTCTGTTTTCCCAACCTCTTGTTTTGGGGAACTTTTTTGTTTGGTTTGTTTTTAAGAAATATGCTCTTGGGCTATTAGCAAAATAAATAAATAAGAAAGAGAGAGAGAGAGAAAAATAAAGCTATCAGATTTAAGTAACAAGTGATAGAGATGAAAGACCTGGATTGAAAAGAAGGCACAAAGTGAGTCAGAGCAGCCAGAAAAGAAGAATTAGAAGAAATGGAAATCAGGGTTAAAAAGCAGGGACAAAGACTCTAATGAGAATAGGCTGAATCTGGTCCCAGCAATAAGTACCCTGGGCTAGCTACTATATTGAATCCCTGGAGGAGGACAATATGAGAATATATTATAAATATGTAATATTTTATTATAATCCTCAAATAATCTGTAGGAAAGTTCCTCTTCTTTTTCTAGCATACCTTTCCCCCAGTGTTTTCAGCCAGATATCATCAAGTAACTACAGACGGGGCCTGGAGAAGTTGAAGTGTTTAACATTTGGAAGGCATTCAATGATACCTGAAGTAGAGATACATTAATGATATCTACTGAGCTGGACACATGTGTGGCTTTTATGCAAATGAGAAAAAATATCCTTGCATTAACTGTCCCAAAATGCAAGACAGAGCAGGAGTGTTTCCAACAGGCCAGAACATCTTTCAGAGATGATTTAGTATTAGTTTAGTGATGCCAAGAAATACAAGAGGGCACAGAGAAGAGTATCCAGACAAAATGGATTCCTTTAAAGTTTCACCTTGAAAAAAGGACATCTCTTATTCTTACAAAGTGAAGTGCTTAGCTAGACTAACCACATTTTCGGTAAACAAATGCTACACTTGTCTCCTGAGTGCTATACGGCACTCACTCTATCTTACTCTGTAGCTGTCTTCTGGTGATCTGTACTCTATTTCTGTGATTTAGGTAAACTAAAAAGTCACCGGAAATAAATGAATTTGATTCCAAAATCTACTTTTGAATAATTCTCTAAAAATATTTACACACTAAGAAAATAATCAATTATTCAGGGGCTAAATACATGCTTCTACAAAAACATAAATAACATTCTTATTTCAATTAGATACAAAAATGGGTGTCATAAATTAAATGCAATAAATAGTTGCTTTGATAACACATTATGCTGCCATGAGGAATAAAGGAATAAATATTTTAAATCATTCTTTCTCTAGCCTGGGAGAGTCCCTGAAAAATTGTACTGTGCCCTATCCATTACTGGCCTTTCGATCCACAGTGTATATTACTAATAAAATATAAGGATCTCAAAAAAATACAAAAACTTGGGCCTTCTTTCTCCCACTTGAAGTATCATTTCAGCACGTCGTTTTTCAAAAAGGCAGAAAACCTAATATTCTAAAACATCAAAGAGCAAGTGGACTTTATTGAATGCCTTTTAAGAAGCAGGAGTAATTATATCACACATCATTCAGAAAATCTGCTAATGTAATCTACTAATTAGTAACCTACTAACAAAACTACTACTTTATAGAAGCCTTTGTCCCTGCAGTCCAACTCGTCATGGATAGCAGCCACGCCTTCAAACCCTTCTTGTCCATTCCTTTCAAGACAGAAGCCTGACCGTCACCTCTTTCTTGCTCCTCTTTTGCCCTTCCTTGATCTTTCCTCTTATTATATAATTTTTTCACGGAGCTCTGTTGCCTTATCTTATAAAAATTAATTTTCCTCTTTGCTTTTTACTATTCTCTGATCCAAGCACCACAATATTAGCACTACAGAGGAAACAAAGATTCTCCTCAGGAAACTAGGAGAAAAATAAACGATTACAAAACTTAAAATAAATTTAAGAAAAGAAAGAAAAATAAACCGTGAACACTTAAGTATTTTTTAATGTTCATACATACATGTATACTAGGAAATAAACATTGCTCCAGAATATTCATAAATGCTTTTCCCAGATGGTATCCAATTAGTAGCTCAGAGTGAGTAAATTAATTCTTTCAAGTCTGTAAGTTTTAATTAGCATTAAGGCCACATTTGAATTGCAAAATTATATAGGCACTGAAATCACTGATGTAACACGCCTTGGAATTTGGATATTTCATACTAGAAGAAAGCATGCATTTTCCCATAGAGTTACTCCTTATTTTCAGTTTTACTATATCTTTCACTATCTTCTAGTTAAAATTTTGATAATTAAAAATATTAAATTGCCTGTAATCTTACCATTGTTGTCTCTTGAATAGATCCAAAACTGTTGATAAAAATGTTGACTACTACATCAACAGGAATGCCTACAAATAAAAATTAAGAACATACTCAGTAACTGTAAGAATTTGGTTAGATTATCATATTTTTATGGTTTATGTACTTGATTTTATATTTTTTTCAATCCACTTGAGATACAAAACTTTAAAACTATGGTCTTAGTATTCCATGTTCACAATTGCTATTACTTTTTTTCTAAGGCATAATAATAAAAATTTAAAAATAAGTTAAGTTGTATTAACTCATGTTATTATTCAGAAATATTTATTTCTTAAATTGTTAAGACTGAGTAAATATGTTAACTTTTAAAGAAGTTTTTAATTGAGCTAATGCACTTACCTTAAGAAACCGTAAAACATTCTTTAAAAAAACATTTTTTAATGTTTTAGTTTTTTGCATTTTTATAATCATTTCAAGTCTTACTTTCATTAGTAAAGCAGTGTTCAATACCTATTACCTATAATGACTGTATTTTGATTTTTAATTCATAAATATACAAAGTTAATCAGACATATAACAGAATCATTATAAAGATTTTTGCCTGACCTGTTGGAAAATAATTTGAAAGTTCATGGAGTGAGAATTAAGGTATAATGTTGCAAATTTCTTGCTTGCTTGCTTTTTTGTTTTTTTTTTCTTTTTTCTTTTTATTCATTGTGGGCTGCTGGTTGGGTTAACAAAGGGAAAAATGTGAATTTAGCCTTTTAGCCACATAACCACTGACTGATGGAAAACAGGTGGTGAATCAATATATGGTAGACATGTGACAACCCAGACCAAGGCTGTTGTTGAAAGTAACTGAATAGGTTCTGGTAATGAACAAAAAACCCTGTTTTTACAACATAGTTGTATAACTTCAGTTGACTAGAAACAGCTGCAGACTTTTTTTTTTTTTTTTTCTGTAAAGGAAGAAGAAAAAAATATCAAGCCTTATAATGTTAATTTGATCTACATTAATACCTGTCCTTAGCCAGCAATAAGGATTATAGTTTTCCAGAGGATATTTTTTTCAGATAGCTTTTCCCAGCTCGCCAAGAGGACAAAAAAAGAAAATAAGAAAAGAAAGAAAGAAAGTTTGCACAACTATACAATCTTCTCGTGACTTTGCAAGTATGGTTTTAGTTCTTGAAAGGTGTGATAAATAGTAATATTCTGTTGGAGTAGAAACAATCTGTTGTAGAAAACACAGTTGCTTTTATTCACAAAGTTAGCATGTTTTTAAAAACCATATGGCCATCTTTTTTTTTTTTTTTCAGCAAAAGAGTAGAGGGATATTTTTATCAATGTGAAATGCTAGCAAAAATTTTAAAGGAATCTAAAAACGTATCAGAACTATTGTCTATTCCTAACAAGTGTAGGCTATTCTACAAATTATAACTTTGGTGTCTGTGAATGAAAGGAAGATCTGTGTCCAGAGCTTGAAATTTAAATCACTAAGCTTTGGAATATTAAGTGCTTAGCAAATCCATGATGGAGGTTAGTCTAATCCACAATATACTTATTTTGTTCTTTTAACTGGGAACCATATGAAACAACAGAACTAGTATTCTGCTTGTCTTTGAATATTTTTGTCACTAAATTGCTCGAAACCTACGCAACATCACAGGACAGTAACACACCAATTTGAAACCTTATTGTTTTGAATATCACAACTGAATGATTAAACACATAAAATTAACTTTTAAACTGCACAGATTGAAGGTTTTGGAGGGGGTAAGAAACAAACCTTTAAAATTTGGTCTTATCCTGGGATCATAACTGACCAATAGCCTATTCAAGATATTGCTAGTGGAGTTGGCAGGTACTCGGGCAAGGTCCTCGGCTGACTGCTGGCTATAGGAGAAGAAAACAAAACAAAACTCTGGTAAGCATTTAGACATAGCCGGCAATAGAAATGTGTAATTCTCCATGGAGAAGAGATGCTTTTTGAGACACATTCATCACTACAGCATGGCTTTTCCAAATAGAAGTAAATAAAAATAGTAGGCATTGTCAAATGCCCAAAAGATAGTTGTCATGAGAAATAAAAGATGAAGAAAGTATTTTAGCACTTAATTTTCTAAATTCATGCAACACTGCCCCAAGTACTCAATGTTGTTTTCTTTTAAATAAAATTAAGTAGATATATTACTAGTTCAGAAGCGATCTGCAATCAAAATCTAGAGATGCACAAAGGGAGTACAATGAGATAAAAGGGAAAAAGAAAAGAGCAAAAAATAGTTTAATAATGTATATTAACCTTCTGCCTAAACAAAGGAGTATTTACATACCCTAAGAGGATATGGCCAGAGAGACAGTCTAACAATTCAGAAAACTATCACGCTGACATTTATAAAATGGTATTCCCCAAGAAATCACCGATGAACGTCCTCACTGAGTTCAATATGTTGGGGAGAATGGTGGGGGATGCAGGGAGTGGTAAAAGAAGTTTCTCTATTACCAGATCAATTAAACAAGGAAAATACTGAGCTACAAGTTACAGCTATCTCTTTTCTATGTATGTTTGCTTGTTAGCTATCAAAATGAGAAAAACCTGGCACATTTTTCTCTTTTAATTAACCTTGAACAATGAATTTTGACCAAATTGGTATCAATTGAAAGCACTATAAAACACAAACAGGGACACCTGGGTGGCTCAGTGGGTTAAAGCCTTTGCCTTCGGCTCAGGTCATGATTCCAGGGTCCTGGGATCAAGCCCCACATCAGGCTCTCTGCTCAGCAGGGAGCCTGCCTCGTCCTCTCTCTCTGCCTGACTCTCTGCCGACTTGTGATCTCCGTCTGCCAAATAAATAAATAAAATCTTAAAAAAAAACCCACACAAACAAAAAATCCACTTTCTTGGAATCCAATGAAAAATGCTTTGGTGTTGCTATAAACATTGGGGTACAGATATCATGGAGGACAAGGGGTGTTAGAGAGGAGAAGGGAGTTGGGGTAAATTGGAAGGGGAGGTGAATCATGAGAGACTATGGACTCTGAAAAACAATCTGAGGGGTTTGAAGTGGCGGGGGGGTGGGAGGTTGGGGTACCAGGTGGTGGGTATTATAGAGGGCACGGATTGCATGGAGCACTGGGTGTGGTGAAAAAATAATGAATACTGTTTTTCTGAAAATAAATTAATTAATTAAAAAAATGCTTTGTTGTTTACTATTTGTTGGTTTGTTTAACATAAAGTAAAACAATACATATTTTTACACATAAAGTCTTATATTATCATTGTCTCAATACAAAAAAGGAAAAAAATCCATGACAATCACAAGGAAGTTTAAAATTATACTTGGAGTATCTGCCCCTATCTAGTGTATTCTGTATTGATAGGGTGAAAGTTTCGATTTCGAAAAATGATATTAATTTATACAAAGCAAACTTAGAAGGAAGGGACATGGTGTTGTTTTGAAATCCAGCCTCTCATGTATCAGGCACTTCTGTTCTGAGTTAATTACATACAGTCGGCTGATAAGATGTAACCCCTAGAGGTGGGATGGGATGGATAATAAGTTTATAAAACTCAGAAAACACTACAAACTGATACAGACAATCTCTTCAAGTAGATATCAGAGTCCAAAATATTAAAGAAAAACATGCTAATCAGTTAGTTAAACCACCTAAAGGTTCAGGAGATGATGTAGATTTTTTAAATTGCTTCCCGTGGCCTTATCAGTGCCAATACTGTGGCTGCAGGGACTTGGGGGTTAGTAATGAGATTTCCCATTTCATTGCAGGTGAAATTGTAACCTCCCTAGAACCAAGTGTCACCCCTTATCAAAAGATTGAAAACTGAAGAGAGTGAAGGTATGTAGGAAAATTGGATATTTGGATGCAAATTAGTGTTCAAACCCATCTACAAGGTTTCCATTCAGGGGAGGAAAACAGAACTGATTGATTACAAAATATACTTGTATTGGATTAATTAAGGACTTCATTATTGTGTCTATTGACGTAAAATCCTTTACAAGTACATCCCTTTTAACCAATGAAATGACCAGACAACATTAAAAAAATTAACACTAATTTTAATAATGAGAACTTTCCAGCCTGATTTTTTTCTTCCAGCTGTGGAAGATGTCTCTTTGGCATATGGATTATTTGAGCTAAAGTCCTTGAAAAAGAGCAAATGCAGGGGGGGCTTTCTCTGAACTCCTATCTGCCTACAGACAGATTCCCCCAAAAGAATTTACCGTCATAAATCCCCTCCGTTGGAGTTTCATCAACTAAATAAGATTGACTCTTATCACAGGACAGGACACAGAAACAAACTTTGTCATATTCGATCATACCTCCCAACTGTTCTTCTAAAGGCTCATTCATCTTTCCTAAAAATCTGATATTTTCCCCTAAGAGGAACATATCCTCCTCCTCTTTCTCTATGAAGGCATAATATAAGCTCTCAAATCTCACCACTCTGGGTATTCACTATTTTTTTTTTTAGCTCTGATGCCCCCATGAATGTGATATTAAAGATTAATAATTTGTATACCTTTTCTCCTGTTAATATGCCTGTGGTCATTTATTTCATAGACCTAGCTATTGAGGATAGAAGGAAAAAAATCTTTCCTCCCTTACCACTATAAGTTGTATCAATCAAACTTACTTTCTGGTCCTTGGAACTCACTGCCAAATTTTGTCCTTCCTCCCTTCCTGGAATATTGTAACTTCCACTTCTCATTGTACTACTCTAACCCCAACCTGTCCTTTAAGACTGCTCTCCTAAAATCTTGTTTCAATCATCCCATCTTTCTCTAACAAACACAAACATAAACAGACTGTTTGGCAATTATATTATAGCTTTTTTTTTCATATCTGTGTATTTATTACCAACTAGACTGAATCCAGACAGTATGATTCTTGAGGGAATCATGGCTTCTATATTTTTGTAATTCCATATACTTTCTGTATAATATGAAATACACACTCTCTCAAGCACTTTCCATCTGCCAGCTCTTTTTTTTTTTTTTTTAAAGATTTATCTATTTGAGAGAGAGAGAGCGAGCAGGGGTGGGGAGTTGCACAGGGAGAGGGAGAGAGCATCTCAAGCAGGCTCCATCCTCAACACTAAGCCCAAGAGCAGGGCTCTAACTCACCACCCTGAAATCTAGACCTGAGTCAAAAATCAAAAGTCAAATGCTCAGCCCACTGAGCCACCCAGGCATCTCCTATTTGCCAGACCTCTAAGCTGACTGCAGCCTCAGGAAGCCTGCGTGCACTAAAGCAAGGGCATTTCCACACATCACATGCAGGTAAAGAGCATTTCCTCCTGAGGTGTCTTCTCAGAATCAGGGTTACTTTTGTTCTTTTGTTTTCTTCAGAAGTTTTCCAGCATTGGCCATTGCTGAACCAATCACTGTCAAGGAGAAAAAAACGACCATGATTGGCTCAGAGCAATAGTCCAGAATGAAACACTGAGAAATCAACTATCATGTCTATTATATTCTTTGATTTGATAATCACAAACATTCCCTTGAGAAACAGGAGAGATAATTAACCACCCAGAGAGCTGTTCTTCAGTGAAGGAGAAAAACCCTGACCAGTAAAAGAGTACACACTAGGTTGAGTTAATGGAACAACAGAGGATGTACCCACAGGAACTAAGACAGCAAGGCTAAGAAGATATCCTAAGGTGGGAGAGTTATGAAATCTGGTAATCCTGATTCCTACTTGTCATTTCACAATAAACCTGCCAAAATGGGAGTGAAATAGTATTCATCTTATCACCATCCACCCATATATTTCTTTAGGATATATTATATAAATGTGTATGTATAGATGTGTGTGTGTGTGTGTGTGTGTGTGTGTGTGTGTGAGAGAGAGAGAGAGAGAGAGAGAGAGAGATAAATTCTTAGTTTCTATTAGCCTTACTTATCATTAGTCCTGGAAAATCTGAATCTGCTCTTTCTATAATTTATCAGAGTCACTCTTCCATCCAGACATCCCCAAATGTTTTTCTTTCTTTCCACAGCTAAAAACAAACAAAAACAAAAAACAAAAACAACAAAAATTCTTGTTTATTAACAACAATAAAAAAATCAATGTCAGCTAAGAAAAATCTCTTCAAATTAATAAAAAAGGAATATATCAAATACATTATAGCTCCTTTCTTTTATTCTTATTTGTATAAATATATATTCTCATGTCTGTTGTAGTTAATCTTATATGAATATTCAGTTGATAGGTCACCTTTCCTTATACTAGAAATTCAAAGATATTTTAAAATTTAAGTGAATCCCATGTAGTTCATATTCACACGCATGAATTCAGGGGTTTTTCCTACCTGAAAACAATAGAAATCTTTTGTTTAGCTCACTCAATACTAAAACAACATTAAAGTCATCTCTACATGTTAAGATACATTTTAAGAGTCTAGAAGCTACAGCACTTTCTGCCAAAGAGCTGAAATAATCTGCAATTTTTCTCTGCACTTTAGTATATAAACCCTGTAATACGGGAAAGTGACTACTACTATTTACACAAAACAAGCAAGAATAAGAAGAGTTAAATGCATTTAAATAGGTCACACACTATATGTTTCATTGTTAGTCATTATATTCTGCAACTCAGTCCAATATTTTATCCATTTTGACTATGCCATTTTGTTTTATGTTAAGAAATCTATCAATAATTCTGTTATTATGACAAAACAGTATTTATTCCACAGAAATATGATATTAATTTAAGAAAATAACTTACTTTACTCAAGCAAAGTGATCAAATGACTAGAGAAAATAATGTTTTATATCAAAAGCCTTTTTACAACCAGTCTTCTTTTGTTCACTTGCCTAAACTTGAACCAATGTCATTACTAATATGTGAAGTTATGCAAGGAATGTATCAGGCTGTATAGTTGGATGATGTAATGTTTTCCAGAACTAAAGGACAAATCCAGAAATTTCTTTCCAAAGTGGAAACTCAGTTTTCCATCAACTGTAGCACACTCTTATTTTTACATGACCCTTTAGTGACCATACTGCATAATTCAATATCAAAACTGGTGTGTATGAGCATATTAACTGAATATCTTCCCTCCAGTTAAGAGTCTGAGTCCAAAGGGATGCTTATGTTTTTACAGAGTTATAACTGTAACAACAATGGTCAAAGTTCTTTTTGGACCTGAAAGCAGTCTGGCATATGCTGGAGGAGGAATCTGGGTGTGGGAGCTATAAAGCTTCCAGCTGGACATGAACTGAGGCAAGCACAAAGCAGTTAGGAAAAAGCAAGGTATGTAAAATGTGTATGGTGTGTTATTTCTCCTCTTTACACTGGAGCAGTGATTCTTTACCTCTTTTTAGGTTATGGACAACACTAAAAATCTGGCAAAATCTATGTTCTTCCCTGAAAAATTCACACAAAATTTACAATGCTGAGGGATCCTGGGCCTGAACACTTAAGTTGTAGAAACTTTCTTTTGTGGAAACAAATGCTGGTATCCTCATCTAAAATGAGAGGAAAAGAAA
Source organism: Mustela lutreola (assembly GCF_030435805.1). NCBI lineage: Eukaryota > Metazoa > Chordata > Mammalia > Carnivora > Mustelidae > Mustela > Mustela lutreola. The sequence goes on along the minus strand of NC_081290.1, from coordinate 127,645,779 downwards.
AACATTAAAAAAAAAAAAAAAAAAGATGGGCGCCTGGGTGGCTCAGTGGGTTAAGCCGCTGCCTTCGGCTCAGGTCATGATCTCAGGGTCCTGGGATCGAGGCCCGCATCGGGCTCTCTGCTCAGCAGGGAGCCTGCTTCCCTCTCTCTCTCTCTGCCTGCCTCTCCATCTACTTGTGATTTCTCTCTGTCAAATAAATAAATAAAATCTTTAAAAAAAAAAAAAAAAAAAAAAAGAAATAAAGAAAAGATCAGATCTCATAACAACTGAAAGTAAACTCAAAAAAAAGAAAGAAAGAAAAGATAATCAGAGTGTGTCAAAGGGACACAGAATCCAATGAAAAGATTTCCCAAATGCTCAAATCTAAATGATGTGAGCAATTAAATAAAGTCATATCGGGTTATATTCCAAAATATAAAGTAAAAATCCATGAGTCCATATGGATACAAATAAATGATTCAATAAATAAATGAAGGAGGATAGTCAATCTTCCCAAGAAGAATTCCAAATAACTGGAATTTCAAGTATACCCTCTATTCTCAACTGGTGGGGCATAACTCCTGAGCATATGCTGTGCATAGTGACTTTCTTTCAAAGAACATAAAATGGGAAGGGGAAAGAAGTGACTTTACAGCAAAGCAACCTGACACATACTACCTTAGCCAGATGATCAAGGTTAACCTCAATAGTGTTGAGTCATGTTGATTTTACGTACCATTAATAAAATGTGATCAGAATGGCATTGTATCCTGTGACCTTCCTCCTAAAACTATACACCTCGAGTCTAATCCTGAGAAAAACATAGACCAATCCCAGTAGAGTGACATTTTACAAAATATCAGACTAGTACTCCTCAAAACCATCATGGTCATGTAAAAAAAGGAAGGTCTGAGAAACTTTCACAGCCAACAGGAGCCTAAGGAAACATGAATACTAGATGTAATGTACTGAATGGCATCTGGAACGGAAAAAGGACATTGGGTAAAAACTAAGGAAACTTGAGTAAAGAATGGATTTTATTTAATAACAGTGTAACAACAGTGGTTCTTTAATTATAAAAAAATGTATCATACAAATGCTAAAGGCTAATAATAGGAGAAACTAGGAGCAGAGTATTTGTGAACTCTGTATTTAGCAAATTTTCTGTAAATCTAAAGTTGTTCTAAAATAAATCTTATTTGAGGGGGAAAAAAGAGCAGAGTGCCAAAGACCTTCATAGATACCTCACCAAAGAAGACATACAGATGGCAAATAAGTCTATGGAAAGAGGCTCCACATCATATGGTATCAGGGAAATGCAAATTAAAAGAAAAATGAGACACCATTATACCTATTACAATGGTCAGAATCTATAACACTGATACCACCAAAAGCAAATAAAGATATGGAACAATGGAAACTCTGATACATTTCTGATGGGAATGCAAAATGGTGCAGCCACTTTGAAAGACAGGGTGACAATTTCTTACAAAACTAAACATAACTGTTACAAGACGATTTAGCGATCTCACTCCTTGGTATTTACCCAAAGGATATAAACACCTAAGATCTACATGAACAAATCTGCACACAAATATTTATAGCAGTTTTATTCATAATTGCTAAATCTGGAAGCAACCAAGATGTTTTTTAGTACATGAATGGATAAGTAAATTGTGGTACATCCAGACAATGGAATATTATTTAGCACTAAAAACAAATGATCTGTTAAGCCATGAACAGACATAGAGCATCCAGAAATACATATTATGTAAAGGCTACTATGCGATGATTCCAACTATATGACATTGTGGAAAAAGGCAAAACTATGGAGAGAGTAAAAAGGGTTGCCGGGGACTGGGGTGAGTGGGGGATCGATAGGCAGAGCATAGAGGATTTTTAGAGCAGTGAAAATACTCTCCTAGATAACCAGACAGATAGACATACAAAGACAGGGAAACACCTTATATATTCAGGTAATAAATTGAGTCGGTAGTTATGTATGAATCCAGGGAACTGCAAGGTTATTATAGAGGAGTTTTGTTTGTTTTGTATTTTCCTAATTACAGTAAAACTTATTATTACCTCTCTTGACAGCTTCTATATTTATTTTCCGTTCTGTTTCTGGATTAAACTATGAACAGAAGGTTTATGAATACAGTGAGGGATACCTTTTACATGATTGATTTAGTTTAATTAGTTTATATTTACTTGAAAAGAATGTGTTTATGGGTATGTGTGCCTGTGTGTGGCAACGTCTACTGTGTCATCACAGGCCAAGAATCATAATTAAGAACAGAATTTCACAGCAATCCTTCTGTTTATCTCTCAACTGGGCTCAGGAACTGTTGGGTCCTGTGGAAATACTTCCAGATCTTGTCTACCTTCAGTTATGCAGTTACATCATCCGTGACTCAAAGAAAAACATTTTTCACAGAGTAGAAACATCTATCTGCAGAGATGCTGGATTCCGGAGACCAGCAACTTCCCAGTCTCATCAGAGGCTGTGGTCTCTTTTAACCTCTGATCACATGTGAGATTCTTCATCATATGAATACTGCAAGGGTCGCCTACTGACAGGGTATGTTTCTCAGTGTAAAACATTATACATTCTCGCTACTTCTTATTGGTTTACTAAGTTGATATAAACCTCATAACCAAAGGACACACACATAAACCTCAAAACATTCACTCAGCAATTACATTCCATGCTCTGCAGAAAGAGTACTACCTGCTCATCAAGCAAAGGCAAATCCGGAGTAATACCTCTAACTCTGCTTCTAACTGCTGCTACAACTGTAATTATCTTTTCTCAATTTTCTATTTCCCTGCAGAGATAAATATAAAATGTTTCCTTTCTGGCCCAACAGAAATGGTGATAGGATAAATCCCACACTCACTCACACACAGTGGGTATAACTGAAGAAACACTTGTCTAAGAGTAAGGGGACTAGCATTCTAGACCCCGACAGACTCTAAGGTTACTACATAATATGGGGCAAATCCCTCTCTGAGCCTCAGTAAAGTCACCTTTAAAGATTTTTATTTATTTATTTGACAGACAGAGATCACAAGTAGGCAGAGAGGCAGGCAGAGAGAGAGGAAGGGAAGCAGGCTCCCTGCTGAGCAGAGAGTCCGATGCGGGGCTCAATCCCAGGATCCCAGGATCATGACCCGAGCCAAAGGCAGAGGCTTAACCCACTGAGCCACCCAGGCGCCCCATAAAGTCACCTTTAAAATCAAAGGTCTAAATAAGATGATCAGTAAGATCCCATTTGGCTGCTAATCTGGTTCTACTTGTAGCAGATGCCGTGGTGCTGGATCCTCCCCATCACCCCTTCGGATCCGAGGCTTCTGCAAGGAATGCTGGCTGCTTAAGGCTCTGAGCTTGGTCCCTTTTGGAATAGCCTTCAGCTGAAGGAAGGTGTCCTGCTCTGGAGGCAACTCAAACCCAAAGGCTTCAACATGGGGACACAAAAGCATTCAAGTCTCTTCTTACTGATTGAGATAACTTTGAAGGACCATCCTAGCTTCAGCACTCCCTGTAGCATCGAACCCATGCCACAGGTGCAATTGCACCTTTCCTGTGTTTGAACCTGCTTCCTCATTCCCATTTTTTGTTCCAAAAGCAAGCTTTTTCTGCGTGGAAATCTTTATCTCAAAGACGATCTTAGAGACAACTCAACCCACAACATCAACTAAATAATACAATTCCTTAACAAACAACAAAAATGTTACTATCACTCAATTATCTATACACCAAATATTTTCCCGAATTAGTAATTCCTTGAATTCATTTAACAAAGTTTTTGAGCATTTTCTATATGTCATGCAAGATATCATGTATTTACAAATCAAACACGAGTGTTGGTTATTCTGATGAAAAAGTAGTATTTAAAGATTGTGGGTTCAGATGGATTTGTCTAGTGATTCTCAGCTTTGCTATGCACTAAATTCACCTGAGAAGCTCTGCAAACAACTAAGGCCTAGTCCCACCCCAGCTTTAATTAGTTTGGGATGAAGTCCAAGCATCAGGATTTTAGAAAGCTCCTCAGATGATTCTAACAGTCTAATGAATCACTTGTTAGAAAAGAGAGTTTACAGTGAAAGAATATGGAGTTAAAAACTGAGAAGTCCAACATTTAATGAGCAGATGGAGGATGATAAGCCAACAATTAAGACAAAGAATAAACTGCAAGAGAAGATGAAATCCAGAAGCATGTGGTGGCAACAGAATTAAGGAGAAAGAATATTTTATGAAAGGGTTGGTTAATGGGACCAAATGCTACTGAGAGGTTAAGGTGAAGAATGAAATCTCACTCATGGGATTTAGCAAAAGGAGAGCTGTTTTTCAGGTGAGAGAGACAGGAGCCAGACTGGAGTGGGCATAGTAGTGAGGGGCAGGGAAGGAAATCAACACTCCTTCCCTTTGTGGGCATACCAACTCAACAGCACCACACAGATGAATTCTCTTGTCAGAAATCCAAAATCTAGTTGACAGGCTTCTACACCCAAGCAGGTGCAATGAAATTAGTAGGAAAAATGGAAACACCCTCTTGCCCTAATCCCCACCCTAGCACAGCACAGCACAGTATAATCCCATCCAAATGTGTCCTCAGCTTGCAGTTCCTCCCTGAAGAGGTAAAGCCTCAGACTTCATATCTAATACACCAGCTTTGCCAGGTGCTACCCTAGGGACCAGCTCCTATCTCATCTGGGGCACTGAGGGGAGCCAGCACAAATGCTAGTCCCTGGGGATGACAGAGAACAGAACAGCTGTGCCAACAAGCAGCACTCACCACAGCTCCACCCCCACCACCTTGCTGCACTGTGACTGGGCTAGAAACACAGCTCTTCCCTGTGTCTGCATCACCGGAGTCAGGGCACCACAGTAGCCACAATACAGAAACAAACTAAATGTCCACTGACAGAGGAATAGATAAAAAGTCCTGCATATACATGCAATCAACTACTATCCAGTCTTCACTTTTTAAGATTTTATTTATTTGTCAGAGAGATAGAGAGTACAAGCAGGGAAAGCCACAGGCAGAGGGAGAATGCAGAGCAAGGAGCCCAATGCAGGGACTCCTCAGATAATGACCTGACCAAATGTAGACACTTAACCCACTGAGCCACCCAGGCGTTCCCCTACCCAGCCGTTAAAGAGAAGGACGTTCTGCAACACGGAACAGAAATGAATCTTAAGGTCATTATGCAAAGTGAAATAAGCCAGTCATAGAAGCATAAATACCGCATGAACGATTCCACTCAAATAAAGTATCTAGAGTAGTCACACTCAGAGAAGCAAAGAAGAAAATAATGATTGTCAAGTGAGAAGAAAAGAGGTAAAATTCAGTTATGCAAAATGAGAAAGCTCTACAGGTCTGCTGTTTAACACTGTCTATACCTAATAATACCATATTACACACAAAAATCTGTTAAGAGGGCTACATGTTATTTAAGTGTTCTTACCATAATAAGATGGAAAAAATTTAAAAAACACAATTTCGAGTGACAACCCCCCAAAAGAAAATCTATACTGTATGTATACATATAATAGGTTTTGAATGAGTTATTGCTCAATTAAGTATAAAAAAAAAGTCAAAAATAAGTTTGCTTTTTTTTTTTAACTGAATCGAATGGCTGATTATTGAACTATTTGTACAGCTATTACTTGGAAATCGGGGAAAGGGTGGCCTCTTCAAAAAATGTGCTGTGTTAACCAATACGCCTATTTTAGAAATGAGTCTTGAGCTATCCCACATCATATATGAGAAGTGAACTGAAGTAGATTATACAACTAAATGTGAAATATAAAACAATAAGGCTCTCAGGGAAAAAAAAAAACAAAAACAAAGACTATCTACATGACCTCGGAACAAAGAAAGATGTAAAAAAAAAACCACAAAAGCATTAACAATAACCAATAAATCAGAACTCATTCAAAATAGGTACTTCAACTCATCAAAAGTTACCATTAAGAAGTTGAATCAAAGGATGGAGAAGAGATTTGCAGTACATGCTTGTGACAAGGAATCCTGTCTAGGATGTATGAAGAATTTCCATATACCAATCAGGAAAACAAACAAACAAACACTTAATTGAGCAAACACTTGAAATAGCACTTTGCAAAAGAAGACAGCTAAAAGTCCAATATTTGCATGAAAAGATGCTCGAATGATAGTAATCACTGGAGAAATACAAATTAAAATCACATTGCAATATCATTGTACCTACACCAAATGGCTAAAATTCAAGTTAATGCTAATAATATCAACTTTGGATATGAGCATGGAGCAGTTGGAACTCTCATATATTAATGATGAAGTCTAATTGGAAAACTGTCCATATCTTCCAAAGTTCAGTATACACATAGCCTCTGATACAGAAACTTCACTCTTAGGTATATGCTTATGTCCACCAAAACACGTATATAAAAATGTTTATAACACCTTTAATATACCCCAATAATAATGACCCCAAACTGGAAGCATTATGAATATTCATCAAGAGTAATAACAGTAATATTCAAACTTCACTTGAATTCCCAAAACACTGGGACATTAAGAAATATCCTTGCCCTTTAGCATTCTGGGAAGCATCCTACTGCAAAGATCCTGTCCTTAGATAACCTGATAAGACTCGTGGTTAACCCCTTGCTTGCCTATGACAAGACCAGAAATCCCCTAAACTCCTCTTTTTTGTCTCATAAAGGAGTACCTGAACTGTTTGTCCCCACTAACCAACCTGAACTAGATGCCTGGCCACTTCACTTGAAGAAATTTGGGTTAGGCTTCTCTTCTCCCAACAGGATCCTCAATTTTCTCATGTCCCTGAGATTAAGCAGTCACTTGGAGAGCAGAACAAACCCTCCTTAATGGACTTCCCCAAGAACTGGCTTGTGGCAAAGAAAAATTGTCCAACTTTGCCACTGCTCACTGCACTCCCCAATACCTGGTTCCTTCCAGCCTCAATTACTCCTATAAAAGAGAAGCCCCTTCTGCCTGACCTTTGAGATGCTTACAGAACTTAAAGTCAGAGCATTCAGTCTATTGGAATAATCCTTTCAAATCGAACTTCTACCTATGTGCAGATGTATTTTTCATTTGACGTGTAAAGCAGACAAACATACAAAGATAGTATATTCAAGACAATTGAATACAACACAGCAATGAGGAGGAAAGTACTATTGCTATACCCACAACATCGATGAAATCTTGCAAATATGATGATGTTGAGTAAAGTGATTTTCCAAGGTTATTAACCCTGTTTACAGATGAGCTAACTGATGCACAGAAGCTAATAATCCTGGAAAACCATTTCTTCATAAAAGACCTGTTTTCAGGGTTAGACAATTTAAATAAAGACCTTCGAACAAGGTCTATTTATATTCTTTGTGTTACATATCACTTCCCAGTAACCTATTTTGTGTCATAGGCAAAGGAAGAGAAATCAGTTATAAAATAAGAAAAACCAGTGGGGGTGAAAAAAAAAAAGTGGAGTCTAAACCAGTTGAAACTTATCAATTATGTGGTTTGGTTAAGCAAATATGTAAAATAGTGCATTTTCCAAAGCAATACCCTAGTTCTACTGCTTTCTAGAAAATTATGGTACTGAGCTAATAAAAGGAAGTAGTTTTTTTGCTAATACAAAACAAAACTTAAAAACAAGCTATTGAGAGGCCGGAGCAGAAATTGGGAACTGAAACAAATAATTTAAGCCTCACAGCCCTTTAGAGTAAAGAGCTCCAAGAGATACTGCCGAGCTTTTGGATAAAGGGGCTTCTTCTGCTCAGGAGTAAACTGAGTGAGCCGGGGAAAAGCTGTCACTATTGACCCTGTTTCTGCTGTAACTGCTCTTTGTAGCTTCTCTTTGCAGCATTTCTAAGGTATAAGATTATTTGTGAGATAGAGATCAGAAAACTCTCTCTTTTGAATGATATCTTCATTAAAACATCCACAGTCACACATGTCTGCACAATGATAAGTGTCTCAGACAAACATCCCACTAAAAGATACAAAGGCAACAAGTATGAATGTCATTCAGTGAGATGAACTGCTTCCTTGCAGTACATGGTGGCACCTGGATAATGAAAGATAAGCCTTTTGTTGTTGTTGTTCTTATCAGCCACTGTTTGGAAACCAATGTAACTTTTTATTGAATGAGCTAGACTCTAGAAGACTCTCTCTCTCTCTCTCTCTCTATATATATATATATATATATATATATATACACACACACACAAACATATTCTGCTTTTCCCTCTACACCCATCCAAATTCACTTTGTGAGCTAGTACTTGCATGAAATCTCCCGCAGATCTCATAATATTTACAGTCACTCTCAGATAATAAAAGGTCTCCATGGCACTTAAGTCCCTCCAGAACTGTCATTTTTATAATTCAGTTGCCCAGTCCCTGGTAATAATAAAAATTCTCAGCTTGATTCAAAAATGATATGCCCTCTCTCCCCTAGACAAGTCTTCCTCAGAAAGGTGCTGTGGGCCAGACTAGTTTTTGTCTGTTCTCCTGCCTTGTTAGTTTACAGCATCTTTGTGGGTTTCTCAAAATCCTCTCTTTGAGAACCTCTCATTTCAATGACCATAAAATGGCCATGGCTTTTCTTCAGCCGACAGCTCCTGATTCTAAACTTCACTCCAGGTATTCTGCAGTCCACACCTCACAGGCACACTACTGGGTTCCAACACACTCCTAGGCCCTTTGGAGCAAAGTTCCTTGGTTTTAAACATCAAGCAGGCACGTTCTTGCTCACTTTACTCTCACTGTCACTGTCTACCTCTCTTGGTCTCTATCATAGAGTCAAGCGACTACTCAAGTATTCTTTTTCCTGACAAACAGAAAGTGAATCTCCATGTTGTGGTAGCCCTCTTCTCTTTGGTATCTCCGCTAACCCATGGTCACAGCCATGGCTTTGACTTCTCTGATATGTGTCAGAAACCAGTCTACTATGAGCCCCCCAAACAAAAGGGGACAAACATGGTTCTGCCTCTCACTAGGATTTGAGAAGGAGGAAATACATTTCCCTCCCATCTCCAGTGGCAAAGGGTATGGAAAATGCCACTGGGCTCGAGCAAATTTCTCCAAACAATTTCTCCTACTTGGTCTCGGTCTTAACCCAGTAAGGCCATCAAGGCACCTATCATTTTGTTTGTGGCCTTTGGCACTTCATCCAAGACTGAGTCAGAAAGAATCCTACTTCAACTTCCTGATAAACTAAGTTAAATTTTAACTGCTCTTAGTGGTCCTTTTTAACAGAAAAGGTAAGTAATTATAGACTATTTGATTAATAAAGTAAATGTTAATACTTACTTAAAATTAAATACAAGTAATTACATTTTTGAAGTTTAAAGTAGCAAGATTCTCCTTAATACCAAATAATCAATCATGATTTCTATAATTTGGATTCTGGCAGGACATCACATAGGCATAAAAGACTTTCAAATACAGAAGGTGATTATGAATTGAAACAGGCAGACTTACTAAAGTAGAGATTTAAGAATTTTCATGAACTAAGATTAAAAAATTATGAAATTATAAATTAGAATTTTAATAACTTGCCTCTCTATTTAAATAAAAGTGCTTTGTCCTAATAATAAAAAATCAGTCATTTCTACAGGAGGAGCTCAAAAAAAACCTCTATTTCAAAAATGCCACTTCTATTTTATTTTAATATGAAAAGTTTAGATTAATATGTAAAAATAAGCAGTTGTTCATGTCTTATAAATTCTATTTCTTCCTCTACAAGATCACTGCTATCCAAAGAAAGTCTTAATTATAAATTCTAGAGAATAAAGGCAGTAACCTCTTTGACATCAGCCATAGCAACTTCTTTCAAGACATGTCTCCAAAGGCAAATGAAACAAAAGTGAAAATGAACTTTTGGGACGTCATCAAGTTCAAAAGTTTCTGTACAGCAAAGGAAACAGTCAACAAAACAAAGAGGCAACCCACAGAATGGGAGAAGGTATTCACAAATTACACTACAGATAAAAGCCTGATATCCAAGATCTATAAAGAACTCCTCAAACTCAACATCCACCAAACAGATAATCACATCAAAAAATGGGCAAAAGACATGAACAGACACTTCTCCAAAGACATACAAATGGCTAACAGACACATGAAAAAATGTTCATCATCACTAGCAACCAGAGAGATTCAAATTAAAACCATATTGAGATACCACCTTACACCAGTTAGAATGGCCAAAATTAACAAGACAGTAAACAATATGTGTTGGAGAGGATGTGGAGAAAGGGGAACCCTCTTACACTGTTGGTGGGAATGCAAGTTGGTGCAACCACTTTGGAAAACAGTGTGGAGATTCCTTTAAAAATTAAAAATAGAGCTTTCCTATGACCCTGCAATTACACAACGGGATATTTACCCCCAAAATACTGACGTAATGAAAAGAAGGACCATCTGTACTCCAATGTTCATAGCAGCAGTGGCCCCAGTCACCAAACTGTGGAAAGAACCAAGATGCCCTTCAATGGATGAATGGATAAAGAAGATATGGTCCATATATACAACGGAATATTATGCCTCCATCAGAAAGGATACAACTTTTGTATCAACATGGATGGGACTGGAAGAGATTACACTGCGTGAAATTAGTCAAGCAGAGAGAGTCAATTATCATATAGTTTCACTTATTTTGTGGAGCATAAGGAATAACACAGAGGACACTGGGAGATGGAGAGGAGAAGTGATTTGGGGAAAGTCAGAGGAGGAGACAAATCATGAGAGACTGTGGACTCTGAGAAACAAACTGAGGGTTTTAGAGGGGAGAGGGTGAGGAGTTGGATGAACCTTATGGTGGATAGTATGGAGGGCATGTATTGCATGGAGCACTGGATGTGGTGCATAAAATGAATTCTGGAAAACTGAAAGAAATAAAACAAAAGAATTGGGGGAAAAAAGAAAGTCTTAATTAATATTCCTGTTCAAGGGGGGTTTTTCCTAAAATTTCACGCACTGTTGAAAGACAATTTGTGCAATATGGCTTAGAAATGGGACTCCAAAGACAAACAAGTATATGGAAAAAATAACAATCTGCAGCTCTGTAAACTAATCTTCTGGAGCCCACAGAGACAGACCAATGAACCATAACCAGTTATCTACTGTATGGTATAGAAGTATCAGTCAGTTAAAACCTGTTTGGGTTGTACAGATCCTGCATGGTTATGTAACGGAGACTTGAGAGAAATATAGTTGATGCCCTGGTGTATATCAGAAGATTTTGTTTTGGCATCTGTGTTCTAGCCCAGAATAAATGGCAAGGATAGTAAGTGCAATATACTGTTACCAGATGAAATCCCTTTTTATGTTTCCCATGTAATAGGATTCTTTTTTTTTTTTTTTTTTTTTTTTTTTTTATTTTTTATTTTTTATAAACATATATTTTTTATATACATATATTTTTATCCCCAGGTCTGTGAATCACCAGGTTTACACACTTCACAGCACTCACCAAATCACATACCCTCCCCAATGTCCATAATCCCACCCCCTTCTCCCCAACCCCCTCCCCATGTAATAGGATTCTTAAACAAAACAATTGTTTGTCTACTTTTCTTCTATCATTGTGAACCTCGTAGACAAGCTGGAAAAAAAAAAATAAAAATGCTACTGAAGGTTACATTTTCTACTTCTTTGTGAGTTTCTTCCATTGTGGAATCACTCCAGCAACTGTCCCTGCTCTCCTGCATTACGAGCTTTCTCTCTTTACCAGAACCTTCTCACCACCTTGTAAATATCCTTTATTATCCCCCATCTGTAAAAACTTTCCTCTTGACCCTAAGTTCTTTCTGACTATAGCTCATTACTACTCTGTTTCTTTTTACATCAAAATTCCTCAGAAGAATTTTAATATTTTCAGCCTCCATTTCTTCACTAATGTCTATCAAATCCAATATAGCAAGATTTTGTAACCATCTATAGAAAAAAGTCTTATCAAGGTCAATGATGTTGTCAAATGTAATGACCTATTCTCAATGTTCACCTCTCTCCAGCTAACAGCAGTATCTGACATTGTTATTCCCTACCCACCTTCTTAAAAGATTTTCTTAATTTGACTTCAGTTCAAGTAAAAGATGTGCCCTTCAAATCCAGTCTTTCTTTCGCTAGCTGCTCCTTCCCATTCACCTTTGCCTGCTGTTCTTCATTTCTTCAATGTCATCTCCAGTCGTTTCTCAGATGTTTTTACTTTCCTAAGACACTTTCTACATGACCTCATCCACATCATTAATTTAAAACTTGCAAATTATACCTCCAGACTGCACCATTCCCCGAAATTTCTGATCCATATTCAACAGCTGAGGAGACATTTCCTCTTTAAAGTCTAATAGAGACCCCCAAATGATTGCACCAAGACCAAACTCTTGATTTTTCCACTTCCTATCTATCTACTCTTAATGTAATCTTTGATATACCTCTCAGTAAATGAAAAAACTTCATGTTTTCTGTTGCTCAGACACAAAGCATGGGAATCACCCTTTCAGTGACCTACAAGCTTTCTGACTCTTCCATCATCACTCTGTTCTTGGACTCCAGACTGTTGTTTGAACACATAAAGCCTGCTTCAGGACTTTGGTATTGGGTGTCTCTTTCCCTTAATCAATGTTCCTCTAGAGATTGCCATGGCTTTCTTCTTTACTTCTTTTAGCTCTCTATTCAAATCTTACCTAATCATAAAGATATTTTTAACTAACATGCATAAAATAGCAACTCCCTTACACCCCCGATTTTCCTTATCCTGCTCTCTTTTTCCCCACAGCAATGATTGCTGGTATTGTGGAGGGCATGCATTGGATGGAGCACTGGGTATGGTGCAGAAACAATAAATTTTAGAACACTGAAAAAAAATAAATTTAATTTTTAAAATATTCATGTTTACATGTCATTGTTCTGTCTCTTACTAGAATCAAACTTCCTGAGGGCAAAGAACTTTGTTTTGGTCTCAGCTATATCCCAAGCACCTGGGTCAGGGCCTGGCACAAACTAAATGCTCAATAAAGAGTAAGTGAATAAGTGATTAATTTTTAAGACATGAAATGAGAAGTAGACAGTATGTTCATTAAGGGTCAGAAAGAGATTGTTTATTCTAAGTTAAAAATTTTCATTAAGAATTGTGAAATAAGGGGCGCCTGAGTGGCTCAGTGGGTTAACAGTGCCTCTCTGTCTACTTGTGATCTCTGAGTGTCAAATAAATAAATAAAATCTTTAAAAAAAATTATGAAATAATATAAATGCATTCAAAAGAGTAATGAGTAATTACTCATTGAGTAATTACCCAATTATAATGAGTAATGAGTAAAAGAGTAATTTTGCCATTTATTTGTTTGTTTGTTTTTAAAGATTCACTTGAGAGAGAGAGAAAGCACAAGTAGAGAGAATCCCAAGCGGACTCCTGGCCAAGCTTGGAGCCTAACACAGGGCTTGATCTCACAACCTGAAGTCAGCACCTGAGCCGAAAACAAGAGTCAGTTGCTTAACTGACTGTGCTACCCAGAGGCTCTTGAGCCTTTCATTTAAAGCTACCTATAGGACTACTCTCTTCCATTCCAATGATAAGCCAGCATTTTCTATACCCACCTAATTTTGATAAGCAAGAAGATGCACATTTCCAGAAATAACTTACAGGAGTCTATCTTTATCTTGAATATTTTAACTACACCTCCAAATGGCTATTTCACCTTTTTCATATAATTCTCATTCTAGACAACTTAATCTATATTAGTACTACCAAAGGTCTAATTCTTGATGCAATGCCAAATATTATTTTAGTCTAAAAATTTGTATTTTTTGAATCAAAAAAACCACACTCAAACTTTAAAAAAATGAATCATATTTTGGTAATTACATATAGTGTTTCTATGAACATTCTTGTACATATCTTTGAGTAAACATGTACACATTGCCACTGAGTATATATACACATAGAAACAGAATGGTGGTTGAATGATAAGGAATGTGACTTTTCAGGGGTTTTTAGATGCTGTCAATTTACCTAGTGTAATGCCAGTCTGAACTTTCACCAGCAGTGTATAAGAGCTATAGTTCACATTCTGGCTAACACTCTTGATATCCGCCCCCCCCCTTTTTTTTTCTTATTTTAGCCACTCTGGTGGATGTGTAATAGTATCCCATTGTGATTTTAATTCACATTTCCTTAATCACTAGTGAAGATGCTTATGGCCTTTTGTCTATAGACTTTTAGTCATTTTCTATTAGGTTGCCTTTTTCTCAATAATCTCTAGTTTTTCATATGTCCTCAATAAAAGTCTTTATTTTTGTGTATGTCCATGTATTTGGAAACAACCCAAAGTCTCCAAAGTAGACTAGAAAAATAAAGTGTAGTGGTTCATAGAATACTATGCAGTAATGAGCTACTACTGAACATTGCAGATGAATCTCATAGATAAAATGAACAAAATAAGGTACTCATTAAAGATATTTACTGGATTATTCCATTTATATGTAGTTGAAAGGCAAGTTTAATATACTGTATGGTAACCTTCAAGAAGGCAATGAGTAATTGGACGAGGACATGAAGTGGCTTCTGAGCTTTTGAGTAAGGTGCTATCTCTAGGTCTCAAGTGCTGGTTACACGGTTAAATGTGAACTTAAGCTGTATACTTATGATTAGTGCATTTCTCTGTATGCATATTAGGCTTCAGAATGTTTAAAACAATACACACAAAAACAACTTTTGTGTTTAACTGTATGTGTGTGTACACCTACACGGACAGACACAAACATCTGCATATATACACACGAAAAGAAAGACAGATTGACTGTACAAAGCAACAAAAAGATGATACTAGAATTACTGGTCAGAACTAAAATTCTCTAATATTCTATATGAAAGGGAGTAAATGCATTCACTTCAAATTTATTTTGGTCACTAAATGATAATTCCCTTTCTTATCTCTGAAGAATTGGACTATTGCTTTTTATCTCTTAAAAACATAGCCAAAGAGAACTGTGTGTTTTACACTTAATTTCCTTTGTAGTTACGCCTTTGTAGATCTTACAGTATGAATATATGCAGTTTGAAGAAAGAATGCATCATATACTGTTTCATGACAATAGTAGCTCAGAATGACTTATTTACACAACTCTCTTGGTAACTAACATTCAAATTGAATACCATTAATCAAACTAACGACAAGTTTTTATGTGGTGGAACACACATCAATGAACAGGAAGACTATAAGGCTGTCCACTCAGAAACTGACATTCTGTTATTTAGATAGAACTTCAGTGAGTTTTCAATCTCAGTAAAAGACCGCAAGTAAACCTGTTATGTTATTTGAAAATGATAAAAATATAAAAAGGATATGTGAAATCAAGATAAAGAAAAATGAGTTCTTATTGGTGAAAGTAACAATTAAATAAATACAAACTGGAAAGAAAGCTAATTAAAAAAAAAAAAAAAAACAAAAAAAACAAACCTCGGACTGAGAATCAAAAGACCTAAGTTTTACTCCCAGTTCCTAGCCAGTGGTATGCCTTAAGAAAGCTATTTGACCTTGGTTTTATTACCTTCCAAATAAACAGGATGGGTTATGATATGTTATATGAAGAAAAAATTAGTCTAAAATACCCATCTGGATTAGATATCTAGAATACTATTAACCTTATGACCTTAAAAAAGCTACATAAATGTGCTCCACAATACAAACTTTTCATATATAAAGGTGAATGATGTTGCCTGCTAGATTCACTGTATCAAATGGGGCCATATGTCAAGCATATGGCGCCCACCATTGCATTGAAAGAGTGCACCACAAATGTATTCAACCAGTCCTAGTACTGAATCTATGAAAATCTATGTCTAATCAAGCTACCCAGATATTTCCTCCATGACTAGTTTTTCTGCCTATGAAAATTAGCCTAATAATAGAAAAATGAGATCAAGAACAATATAAAATATGCAAAATTCCTTTGAATCCCTAAAAAAGGGTTCCATAATATACTACTATAGGTAGTCCACTTCGTAAAACTTTTACAGTTCAGAAAATACGTTCACATAAATTTCAAATTATACCTTCAGAGAAGCTCTATGAAATAGGTAGAGATTATTATTTCCAATTTACAGGTGAGAAAATTGAAGACTGGAGAGGAAAAACAATTGTTCATTCAAGGTCACAAATGTATTAATGTGTTCTAGACTAGAACTAAGGTCTTCTGACTCAGGACAACATTGGTTCCACATGTCAAAATTCCAAATAATCTTTTCTCCCAATTACTGTGAGAAATTCATAAATCATATTGCTATTCTTTCATTTTACAGATCAGAATTTTTAAGATCCAAGATTACTTATCTTGGAGGACAAGTATGACTTGTCCTTCATGCTTACCCCCTCTCTCTGCCTGCCTCTCTGCCTACCTGTGATCTCCGTTTGTCAAATAAATAAATAACATCTTTTAAAAAAAAAAGATGTTATTTATTTATTTGACAGATGGAGATCACAAATAGGCAGAGAGGCAGGCAGAGAGAGAGAGAGGGGGAAGCAGGATCCGTGCTGAGCAGAGAGCCCGATGCAGGGCTTGATCCCAGGACACTGAGATCATGACCTGAGCCGAAGACAGAGGCTTAACCGCTGAGCCATCCAGGCGCCCCTCCCCCACAACACTCTTAATTAAATAAATACATCTTTCAAAAAAGAAAGAGAAATAAATGCTTGGATATATATTGAGCATCACAAATCTGTTGACCCTATGAAACAGCAGTTTTCAAAGTGTAGTCCACAAGGATCAAAAGGTACCCAAGACCTTTTCTAGTGGTCCACAGAGTCAAAACTATTTTCATAATAATAATTATTATTTTAAAATACTATTTACTTTGTTTCACAATACTGACATTTGCACTGATAGTGCAAAAGCGATAGTGAATAAAACTGCCACTGCACAAATCAAGAAAATAATATTAATAGGCACTAATAGTCATTGTATTCTTTACTACTGCATGTTAGCAGTAATTAAATAAATAAATAATTTAAAAATAGTGTTAATAAGTGATTTTCTTGAAGAAGAAATTAAAAATTCTAAGTTTATTGAATTTTAAAATTTAAGTCCACATTGTCTTAATATTCTGTATGAAAAAAAAATGGGAAGTATCCATGCAGCACTTCTGCTGCATACGAAACTATGTTAACTGTTCCTATGTAAAGCATTCGGGTGAATGATGTTCTAGCAGTGGTATTTTTATGGAACACCATTTTCATGGAACACCACAGAAAGGCTATGGTCATTTAGTTTTAAGATATCTAATGAATAACTTTTCAACAGCAAATCAAGACAGCTTACACCTTCAACAAAAACTAAAAAGAGCATAGCATTTGTTGCCAATAAAATAATGTAAATTTTCACACAAAATGTGGAATTTTGCGAAACAATATTCATCACCATGACCCTGACAGCTTTTCAATACTTAATAGACTTTCCAGTGAGATCAGAAGTGACATTAAATGGATGTGACTTTTTGATATTCTATAAGGAAATGTGTCAACATTTGCAAAGCCCAGTATACCTATATTTTCCTAATGACCAATGCAGGATGTTATAAAATCAAGTTTGGGCAGAATAGCCATTCACTATAACTACAGTTAATAAGACTATACTGTATATTTGAAAATTGCTGAGAGAGTGAATCTTAAAAGTTCTCATCACAAGAAAAAAAATGTGTAACTTTGTGAGGTTTAATGGATATTAACTAAACTTAATTATAATCCATTCACCATATTTACATATCTCAAATAACTATGTTGTACACCTTAGATGAATACATTGTTACAGGTCAAGTACATCTCAATAAAACTGGAAAAAAAGCGGAAATTAAATTGTTCAAAAATAATTAAGACATAAAAAAATGTGAACAGTAATAAAATTAAACTCTAAGAAAAAGTGTATAATGAGTTTTACACTTGCAACAGAAAATAGAGTGTTCACTAATCTGATTTCAAAATTTACACTGCAACTATCACTTGTTAAATTTTGACATGGCATTAAAGAAGAATATTCAGTTATGAAAAGGCTATTAAAATACTCTTCCCATTTCTAATTACATGTCTGAGGTCATATTTTCTTTACCTATTTCTATCAAAGCAATATATCACAAGACCAATATGAGAATCTGGCTGTCTTCTCTTAAGCCAGCCTGAAAGAGATATGCAACAATGTTAAACAATGGTTACTCTCCCTACTATTTTTATTTTTGAAAATATAGTTATTTTCACAAGAATTAAGTTGTTTATGTTAACGTGTAATGAGTAGGCTTATTTTAAGTGATTTAATAAATTTTTAAAAAAATTTGTCTCAATTTATAATAAGGCTGTATTAGTAGCTATAACGCACATAAACTGAAGCTCTTTGTGTCCTCAATAATGTTTCAGATTATAAAGGGGTGCCCAGACCAACAATTTGAGAGCCACTACCATGCAGTGTGAACTAAAGTGGAGACGATAGGACAGAATTCAGGCTTCCAGGTAAGTAACTGCAATAAGAGATTCCAGGTGAAATTATGAGAGCCTGGCAAAGACAATACTAGTGGGGATGGGGAGAAACAGCAGATGCAAGAGTCATTTCTAAACAAGAATCAACAGGAAAAGTAACTGATGAGATAATCAGGGAGACATCTCATGGAAGAAAGTTGCTTCAGCTATTTCTCACAAATGGCTGAATACAAAGCTGGGAAATGCAGACGGAAGAGCTGGTTCCATACATTAACTCTGGGGTCCAGTAGAATACTGAAAATAATTATCGGGAACTCACGTGGGTAGTTACTCCTAGAGGTAAAGATGTGGAAAGAGCTACAGATAAAGCAGAAATTACTCAGGGGAAAATTGATGAGCAAGAAACTCATTAGTTCTCATTACAATCATTAGTTTTTACCAAGTAATAGAAGGACTCAAAGGAAAGTCAGTAGATTTGGTTAAAAGGAATAAAGTATCTTTACCAAAAAGTACAATGAAGCAGCAGTTAATGTCAACAGGAGAGTACTTATTCAGAATACTAAGTGATACATATTGTTTCATGTGCTACCCCAATAGTGTATGGCTTTCATAATTTAAAGAAATTCAAGGAAAGGAAAGGAAAGGGAAGAGAAGGGAAGGGAAGGGAAAAATAATTAATGAATATCCCTGAGAAAGTATAGACAATTGTAGTCGATTAGTTTAAGACATATGGCAGTGAACACAGGGAAAACAAAACAAAGTGAATGCAACAGGACTATAAAAACGTTCTTTTTTTCTCAACTGAGAGACCCTTCTGTAACTTTGTAAGCTCTCAGAGGAAAAAAAAAGAGCCAAAGAAAAAAAGCATATTGAAAAGTTGGGACAGCAATGGTAAGATAATAGAGGTAGGTGTCAGAAAAGGGTGGAAAAGATGGGACAGGGACTGAACAAAAGAAGTCACTTCCTGTTAGGTCAGAAGCAAAGGAGAAAAGAAAGGATGATGTTATAGGTAGCTTTAGCGTGAAGACAGGGAGACACTGGGTGAGTTCCTGCCCAATGGCTTCTATTTTTTTTTTTTTTTTTTTTGAAGCAAAAGCTAAGAGTGCATGCTAAGATTCAGGATAAAGGATGAAACAATTATTAGAGAGACAGAGAGAAAAATAGAGCACTAAGGGCCAAGTACAAGGATTATTGGAAACATAGTGAGGACCCAGCCAAGACTAGATCACCACACAAAATAAATCAACACAGATTCTTAATAACTGAAAACATCTACATCTGTAGAATTAAGCCAAAAATATTATAATCAAATGAGTACGAAACTTCTGGATGATATTAAAGAGTGCTACAGTTAGACCCCTGGATCGTTTTGTTAGCCACCCCCATGGTATAACAGAAAGCTAACTATCGGTGGAGAAGAATACTCACTACACATCCAGTCATTAATAAGTTGGCCTTTTTATTAGGTTATTCTCAGAAATCAGAATAGTAACCTTCCCTGAATATCACAAATTCATACTATTGTTTTCTCACAAGAGGACTAATAAAA
This sequence comes from Mustela lutreola, assembly GCF_030435805.1. Lineage (NCBI taxonomy): Eukaryota > Metazoa > Chordata > Mammalia > Carnivora > Mustelidae > Mustela > Mustela lutreola. The sequence goes on along the minus strand of NC_081290.1, from coordinate 127,625,770 downwards.
GTCAGATGTTTCAAGTTACCCAACATATTCTATTAGTGATTTAATCACTGTTTTGCTGTCATTCCAATCAGAGCTCTAGAAATATTATTTTGTATTTACATCATCTCTCAGAGGAGCTATTTGTATGTACATAAATTTGAATAATTTGCTTCATGAATTCTAAGTGTAAATTTCCATGAAATATCTATGGTTAAGGAACTCATTTAAAAAGGTTCTCTGCGGGGCGCCTGGGTGGCTCAGTGGGTTAAGCCGCTGCCTTCGGCTCAGGTCATGATCTCAGGGTCCTGGGATCGAGTCCCACATCGGGCTCTCTGCTTGGCAGGGAGCCTGTTTCCTCCTCCTCTCTCTCTCTGCCTGCCTTTCTACCTACTTGTGATTTCTCTCTGTCAAATAAATAAATAAAATCTTTAAAAAAAAAAAAAAAAAAAAAAAAGGTTCTCTGCTTTCTGGAACACAGAAGCGATGTGCCTCTTTTAGGTAGTAGCACAAAGAGAATAGAGAAGAGTTCTGCAAATATATTCTGAAAAGACTTTACTGTATTATTGTATTATTCATCTCCAAAGGGAAAAAAAAGTACATTTTTATAAGTTAAACTCCTTAATTTGTGAAAAATTGGTAAGCTAAGAAAGCAAACAGTTCACCTTCCGCATACATTATTCTACTTTGGGATTCAGTTAAATGCTTACATTTTGTTAAACCAAGTTCAAAATTTAGATCTCTTTGTAATTAACTTGGTCAAGAAACAGAGTTTTGTGTATTTTTCTGTTGGTTTGGCTTGACTGGTTTTGAATCTGAAAGCAAAACAGTGACAAAAACAAAAATAGTTAACACAGAATATAAAGGTACCAAAAGAATCATGAATAAAACTTGGTAAAGTCTTACAAGATACAGCTGTCATAAATGAATGAATGAGTGAAATTAGGAGACCACTGGGATCAAACCTCCTTATACAAATGAGATGCCCCCTAAAATTAGTGAATTACTGAAAGTCATAAAGCCACTCAACAACAGCTCTAATTGAGATACAGCAGTGTTCTTTCGCCTATACTACCATGTCATCATGAGTTAGCAGACATACAAAGGGAACTTTAAACAATACAGGTTTAGAAGTGCTACCTTTAATCACAGTTCCAGCGAGCCACTGACCAATCAAAAGACTTGGTTTTTTCTGTAGCGTCAGTGACCCATTTTATTCTGCTTGATTTAGCAAGCATAAGTGAGGCTCTTAAGGAAAGAATTTTGAAGTAAGCAGAATATAAAACTGTGTATGTGTCTGTGTACACACACACACACACACACACACACACACTTTCACATATAGGTTAAACAAACATGCATGAATATATATACATATACACACACTTTTATATTTTGCCCACTTCAAGATTCTTTGCATAAGAGTCTCATTTATGTATGCTACATAATAAGGGTGTATGAACACACTTGTTATATATGGTTAGAGTTAATACATTGTGTTAACAATCTAAATAAATTGTAAATATTTGAGGTGAGATGGATGTGTATGTATATATACACATATATATATATATTAAATAAGATGTGCATATATACATGTATTAGAGTTAATACATACATAATATAGTTCAACTAGAAAATAAAAGATATCAGATAAAGAGTATTTGTATTAAATAAAATCAAATGTCAAAACATACAGTATGAGTAGCCTGGGTGGCTCAGTCATTGTCTGCCTTCAGCTCAGGTCATGATCCCAGGGTCGTGGGATCAAGCCCCATACCGGGATATCTGCTTGGCTAGAAGCCTGCTTCTCCTCCCAATCCCCCTGCTTGTGTTCCCTCTCTCGCCGTGTCTCTCTCTGTCAAATCAATAAATAAAATCTTTAAAAAAAAATACAGTATGGACAAAAGAGATTCAAAAAGATCAAGAAGAGGGAGTGAAGGGGCACCTGGGTGGCTCAGTGGGTTAAAGCCTCTGCCTTCGGCTCAGGTCGTGATCCCAGGGTCCCGGGATCCAGCCCCGAGCAGAGAGCCTACTTCCTCCTCTCTCTCCCTGCCTGCCTCTCTACTTGTGATCTCTGTCTGTCAAATAAACAAATAAATAATTTTTAAAAAAAATTTTTAAAAATAAAAAGGAGAGGGAGTGAACATAAGTTCTAATCATAGACTCATGAAATTTTGAGGACAAAAAAGAACTTTCACATTCTATAACTTTCCAGTGATGCTTGACTTGGGTAATATCCCTACCCAAACTATGTTTAATCACTGTAGCAACAAAGAACCACCCAAAGAAATTCATTTTATTTTTGGACAGTTCTATCATATCCTTTAAAATTGAACTTGTCTTCCTCAATGTTTCTCTTTGGTCTTGGTTCTATAACTTGACATCATACAAAAGAAGTCGAGTTTACCTCATGTGGTAATTCCGCAAGCAGCAAGTAATTATTCTTCTATTCTTCAAGAAAAACAACCCACAGTGCAATTGATCAAACAACAAATTGTCATGTTCCTTCAAACCCTGATCATGATTCCCTGGACAAACTCTGATGTAATTCTAACCACCACACACGATAGCAACCAGAATTTATACCCACCATATTAACTTTTTTTTTTCCTTTCTAAACATAGTATTTCTATCAGTGTCCAAGACAAAAGTATTAAATAGCCATCACATGCTATTCATTTATATTAACCTTATTCTTAACTGAAACTTCTAATTATTTTAAAACTTTCGTAAGACAAGGTACTACTTGAGATGAGTCCTGAAGGACTACACAGGAAGTTGTCATTCTACACATAAACAAGTCTAAGCATAAGCAATGGCAAAAGAAGTTTAGGAGTGAAAACTGATCAGCCTTTCTAAAATAAGTAAGTTGGGAGAAATTGGAGGGGGAGAGAAACCATGAGAGACTGTGGACTCTGAGAAACACGCTGAGGGTTTTGGAGTGGACAGGGGTAGGGGGTTGGGTGAGCCTGACGATGGGTATTAAGGAGGGCACGTATTGCATGGAGCACTGGGTGTGATACATAATGAATTTTGGAACACTGAAAAAACTTAAATTAAATTTAAAAAAAAAAAAAAAACAGATGAGAAAAAAATCTACCAAAGGAAAAATAAAATAAAATAGGGTAGTTTCACATAAAGTTTGGGATGCAAATTACAGAGGCCCTTGAAAGTCAAAGTAAAGAGTCTGCACTGGGACCCATCAGGCAATAAGAAGACACTGTGGGTCTTGAATATAATATTAACAAGATGAAAATGGAAACCATATGCAAAATGAATGATAATGAACAGAAAAAATAGGATAAATAATTAGAAAAATATTGATGAAAACTGTTCAAAATGATGGTAAGTGGAGAGGCAATAAACCTGACAGATATAGGAAATAATTCTAAGAGATAGAAAGACAGGTTCCATTTAAATTTCATGCCTGAGTAGCTAGAATAATGAGGATGCCAGTTTTAAAACCTGGGAAATTATTTGGAAAGGGAAGATCATTAATTCAGCTGACGGCAAAAGAAAAGCATGCCACTCAGCTGGGACTGTTCAACAGGTAGCAAGAAAATGTATAACTAAACATCAGTGAACTATTCAACCTAAATATGTTATAGTAAGAATAATGTAGGCAATTTTCAATCGTATTCATTACCAAGATTACCCATAACCTTTTGCAATTGCCTTTCATCTTTTGGCCAATGCAGTTATCATCAACATTTCCACTAGGAAGAAACTAGAACTAAACTAAAATCAACCTATTCTATAAATCAATAGTAGGTAAGTAAATTAGAATAGGAAGAAAATGGCTAATAGTATACTTACACAACACGTAGTAGCTTTTTGATTATTCAGTATTCCTACCCTTCTACCACATAAAACTGATGTGTACAAATGTTATTATCAAGTGGTACAGTATATCTCTAAAGGAAACAAAAAAATTTCTCATAACAGAGAGTAACGCTTTAACTCACATTTTTTTTTTTTTTTTTTAGTATATGAACAAACTAATATAAAGAAATCACACTTTTTCCATTAGTGCACACAGAATCACAGTAAAAATTTCCTTGTCATGATTTTAAAGGTAGAGTACCAATGGTCTGGAGGAAAGATCATGAAGAAGACAGGATAAATTCACACTAACATGACCACACACTAATGTAAGTAATAGCAGCCCTCACCTAGTACTAATTTAGGGCTTATTATTAAGCTTCTCCATACCTAAGATAAAAGTTTGGGCCAAGTAGGAGAAAAGAGATTTTAAATTTAACTTGTAAACATATTAGTGCACTTACTATAAGCTATCAGACACTTGAAATTCAAACAGTCCTCAACAAATGGTGGAGGTTCCCTAAGCTCAATGATAGTAAACTATGGCAACACGTGCTAAGAGGTTACAGCCTGGTCAAACTCAGTATGTATGTACGTATGAATTTGAAAGATTTATTTATTTACTTGAGAGAAGAGCATGGGAGAGAGCACATGTGAGTGTGGGGAGCGTAGAGGGAGAGGGAGAATCTCAAGCAGACTTCCAGCAGAGCACAGAGCCCAATATGGCGCTGGAACTCACAACCTTGAGATCACAACCTGAGCCAAAATCAAGAGTGAATGGGTCACCAATTGAGAGGCCAAGGTGCCCCTAAATTCAGTATTTAGATGTGTTATTATATCTGCTGGGAGCACAAATAGAAAGGACAAGTAATGTTTTTACTGAGATAATTCTGTCTTATTTTTGTTTATTCAAACAAAAATTCTGCAAGTGTATTTTATTTTTTGAAAGGTTTTATTTATTTATTTGACAGAGAGAGAGAGCAGCAGAAGGGGAAGCAGACTCCTCATTGAGCAGGGAGCCTGATGTGTGGCTTCATCCCAGGACCCCAGAATAATGACCTGAGCCGAGAGTAGATGCTTAACTGACTGAGCCACTCAGGCAACACTGAAAGTATATTTTAACATGTTCTGGTTTCATATATAATACACATATAAATATAAGTTTGCAAACCTACACCTTCTTATAAATTATGGTAAGCATTAATTGGATCACTTATGTCTGTCATCCTCCAATCACTATGTAAGACATATTTCTGCCTATTGGTTTAGATCAGAAAAGAAAAGTATTTTCTGGGTTTGAAAGAGATACTTTAAAAATATGATTATTCATGAAATTCCAAGATTAAATTCTACTACTGAAGGTTTTTAAATCCTTATTATTAATATAGGACCAAGATAATATTTATTTTATATGGTAGAGCATCCCAAGGCAATGCACCAAAAGTAAAGGCAGATCTGTCTAAACATGTATTGAGATAAAATTTTCAAGTTATTCTATCTCATTCTATTGGACAATAGTAAGGCCACAATCAAATATAATATATTAGAATCAAAGAATCTTAAAAATCTGGCAAATTGAAATGACCTTAAGTATCACCATCTGGTCTAACCACCCAACCAATGTTCAAACTTTCTATAAAATGTCTGCCAAATAATTACCCCTCAATGCCAAGTGACACCAGTCATATAGAACTCTACTACTTCCCTTCCCAGTCAATTATATTTAGGCAAAATTCTTATCAGAAAGTTATTCCTGAGAGCTAAAAATATCCTACCCGTAGCTTCAGCTCATTAGTCCTGGTTTTCATTATTGGTGCCAACTGCCAAGTCTACTTTCTCATCTACATCACAGTTTTTCAACAATTTGAAAACAACTTTAAGTATCTCAGTTTCTTTCAGTCTCCCTAATATGATAATGATTTTAATGATCTCAATTGTTCTCATTTCTCTCCCCTGAAAATACGACTAGCACAATGCAGAAATATCTGTAAGTCTTGCTTTAAATATCATCCTATTAAGTAATAGAGTAAACATAAAATTGGTAAAATAAAAATATTAATTTAAGTAAGTATATATACTCATTTGTATCATATATATTGTTTACATGTAATACATATATATGTATATAAATCATTACTGTATTATCTATTTTTTTCCCTCAAATGATCTCTACCATACTGTGTTTCCCCCATCCTATACTTGCACAGATGATTTCTGGGCAAAAGTGCAATTTATACTTCCATCTACCTTTTTTAGTTTCAGTCCATTACTTTGACCCTTCAAGATCATAGTGGATACTAATTCTGTCTCAGATATTCATTATATGTCCCTAAGTCACATGATTCTCAGTTTGGATAAGTATCTCCTCCATACAGTCTTATTTTAGTCATTGATAAAATGTTAAACACGATAAGGCCAAAATTTCATCAGGAAACATCATCCAGGTTGGAAAAGTTTCACTAATTACCCAGTTGTTAACTTATCTAGTTATCCCTATACTGAGACCATACTTCTAAATATAGTCCATAGGGACTATATAAGTTATATTCAAGTTCCTTAACAAAATCTAAATATAAGATTTATAAGAGCCAAAAATCTTTGGATTTTTATTCACTCTTTAAACAAATTTTTATTGTATGTATAATTTGTGTCATGCACTAAATTGATATCATCTCTGGTGATTGAGTAGTAGATGCTACTCCCAAGAAGCTTACAATCAGGTGGGGAAAACAAAAATTCTAATTGATGACAGTATTATAAACATGATAGACAATTAGGGATATATGGAAGTATAGAGTGTAATTATCTAAATCAAATTATCAGATTAGGAAAGATTTCCCAAAGGAGATAGCAAGGTTTGAGTTTGACGTCACTGTGGGTCCGTCAGATTAAAATCTGGTTATATGGGTGTGGTGCTCTTCAGAAAGACGTCTGGGCCAGGCATACAGATTTAGGTGCCTTAAAAAGAAAACCACTGGCTCAAAATGGTGTCACTTCAGTCAAGTCACCAAATATGGACCTAATACCTTACCGGACTACATTTCAACCTACCCTAAAAATGTAGTGTTAACTGGTTAGTCAGGAATTTCCTGACCAGCATCAATGAGGAATCTGTCACATGCGCCCTCTCCATCCCCCAAAAGATGAGGTAATCTACCCAATAAAATCCCTTGCCCTTCCCCTTAAGGGAAGGTAGCTTGCCTGAAGCAATCCTTTCTTTTGCTAATAACTTCTTACCACATTGTCCTTCCCATAAAAACCTTCCATTTTTGTATAACTCTTCAGAGCATCTCTCTACTTGCTAGATGGAATACTGCCCAATTCTTGAATTTCTTCATAAAGCCAATTAGATCTTCCAGTTTACTCAGCTGAATATTGTTTTCTAAGAAGAGTCAACAGTGAAAGATGATATTTATAGCCACAGATTTAGACAAGACCACTGGGGCAGGAATTAACTAAAGATAAAAAGAAAGCATTGGCATTTCAGGTAAAGGAAAGCATACTTCCAAGAAGTATGAAAGATCAAGTGTATATGAGACCTGACTCATATGTGTTGGGTGGGAGGATAAAAAGACACAGATGCAGGTGTCAGAGGCCAGTTCAGCAAGAGCTGTGTGTGTGGAGCCAAGAAATGTGCAGCCAAGAAATGAGCCAGAGGCCAGTTCATCAAGAGCTTTTTCTATGAAGCCACAGAAAGCTATGGAGGTGCTTGAAGGGTTCTAAGCATTAGAATTACTTGCCTAGATTAAAGATTTAGAACACATCCTCTAGGGTCAGTGTCCAATATGAATTGATGGAGGAAGACAAGAAGAAGGGAGACTAATAAAGAGTTCATGAAAATGGGTGGAGAGAAGTAATTAACGCAGTGCCCACAGGGAAGCGAAAATGAAGGACATATTCTGGAGGTGAGAAAGATGGAATTGAGAAGTCTTGGACACTACTGAATTTGCTTCAGTAGAAAGAGAAGGTCTAAGGAGATGCCCAGCATTTTGGTTAGTAAAAGAGGTAGTGGTATCATTTCCTAGATAATGCATTTCCTAGATAAGGAATGCATTACTCCTGTATCAGGAGTGATGGGGAGGATTTCTGAACTCAAGTGTTATCATTTGAAGTTGAGTTTGAGGTCAAAATAGGATAGCCAGGTAGAAAATATTGGATGTATGGATATGGCATTCTTCAAAGTCTGAGATGGACATAGAGCCTTAGGAGCTAACAGTGAATACATGGTAGTTACAGCCATAGATTTGGATGGAATCACTCAGGCCGACTCTATAGAAAGAGGAGAGACCAATAAATGAAGGTTAACATTAAATTCAAGCTGTAAATAAAAAGCTTACTGTATCCAAGGACTTAATCAATTTTTTTCCTCATTTATAGTTTATTTCTTATATCTCAATGTGTTTTAAATTTCTGAAGTTTTTGAAAGGAAATTTATCAGAAACCTTGTCAGTGTGGTACTACTGCTTCACTTATAAACATCAAAAACAATAGCATAAATTTATGTTATAGCATCTCAAAACAAAGTAAGTTAAAAAAATATATAGTAAAAGAGCCAGTAAAAGTTTATGATACAATTCAAGCTCAACATCAAAATTAAGCCCTAGAATTTTAAGAACCCTGAATTTTCTATTCCTTCATTTTAAACCCTTTTTAAGTCTTGGTTGGGGGACAGAATATTGCTACAATAGTAAAATGGGAAATCTTTGTTCATGTTTGCAATACTCACACATTAACTGCATGTGTGTATACAACCTCATTGCTTTCTCAATTCTATTCAAAAAGAAAAAAAATGTAAAGAAATAAAAATACCACGGAGGGAGATCTCACCATATTGAAAAACATTATGGTGGTCTGTACCTAACTTTCATAATCTCAAATATTCCTCTTAGTCACAATGTTTTTATACTTTATCAACTCATACAAGATGGGCTAACTGGATCATTCTCCAAGATACAAAGGATCTGCATATTCTTTCATAGCTCATTATAATAGCTGAGATTCTTAATCTGGATATTCCAAGGAATTATGTATAATGGATCCAAACACAGCCAGAGAAAACGCTATTGTCTTCTGAAGTTCATAATTTAGTGTCAATAAATCAAAATTCTTATAAAATGCTCAAACAAAAAAAAATACATAAATCTTATTCTCCAAGGCACGCCTGTTTTTTAATAAGTCAGATTTTTGGCAGCATCACCATGGCAACTGTTAATAAAGTTTTATCTAGTCTCATAATTATAATAAGATAAAATAAATAAAATAAAATTTTAAATTTCATGGTAGAAAATTTCAAAAATAAAATTTCAGTTAATTACACAATGTATTTAAAATACCATAATATGGGCTTACCAAGTCTATGTTGGGCCTTCTATTTGTCAATTTAAATGTTCAGCAAGAGAACCTTATTGTTTCATTCTTAACCTACTAGATTTAACTTTAAAAATCTATCTTAAATAACTATAGACATTGAAAACATATAGCCAGTTTATATATGACAATTTAATAGCATAATTCTGAAAAGGGACAGAATGTCTTCTAAAGGACTATCGTAAGATATATGGTAGTGACGGATATCTGGGTGCCTCCATTGGTTAAGCACTGGACTCTTGGTTTCTTCTCAGGTTGTAATCTCATGGGTCATGAGACTGAGCCCCATGTTGGGCCCCACAATCAATGGGTAGTCTGCCTGAAGATTTGCTCTCTCTGTACCCCCAAAATAAATAAATCTTCAAAAAAGGGGGGGGGCACCTGGGTGGCTCAGTGGGTTAAGCATCTGCTTTCGGCTCAGGTCATGATCTCAGGGTCCTGGGATCAAGTTCTCATGCTCATGGAGCTCATCATGCTTTCTGCTCAGCAGGGATCCTGCTTCCCCCTTTCTCTCTGTCTGCCTCTCTGCCTACTTGTGATCTCTCTCTCTCTCTCTCTGTTAAATGAATAAATAAAATCTTAAAATATTTAAAATATTTTTAAAAAAAAGATACATAGTAGTTCTAAGACCTGCTGTTGCCAGCTTCCGAACTCTTTGATTCATGACATTTGATTGGGGGCGGAGGGTGAGGGACAGGCAAGAGGTAGTGGAAGAGAGTTCTATCAGCTTCCACATATAGAGAAACCTGACTGATTGAAGCTGGCCTAACCCACACATAGAGTCACCATGACTGTAACATGTATGCAACAGTTTGTATCAATATGCCAACATGCATCAAGTAAAAAATACAAAAAGAGCTAAAACATGAGAATGTGTCCTTTCCCTTGGGAGGAGTAAGGCCTGACAATGTCCATTTTGCTAACAGGCTTATCTCCTGATTGTGACACCAAAACTCTGAACACTGAAGAATAGTAATAATTGCAGATGGTGATTATTCCTAAACCTACCCCACCAGATACTGCATATCCAACTGGAAAGACAGCTAAGGAGGGACATGTGAATGTAACTCAGGGCCATCCCGTAATACACACAGAAATCTGGCCCTGACATCAGACTCTGCAGCACTGAAATAAGTAGGACTAATAAACTTGAAAACCAAGAGATACTTCTAAATCAGGAACTTTATTTAATGCTAACCTATATGTACATGATACTGACTCCAGACTTCCAGTCTCACATGGTCAGACAGATATCCATCCCAAAATACCAATTTTAATATCCTTTCTTAACAAAATAAACTTCCCAAAATGTTCCTATCTCATACGGAATATCTACAAAGCTATCATGGTCTATCTTTGAATAATGTTGATTCTGAGATGTCACCCATGATCAATATGACATTTAAAACATCTTAATTAAAAAATGACCTATAACAGCAAATTAATTTTTATTCCAGATCATGGCATATGTGATCTTATTACCTAAAGATCCCTTATATTTATGAAAGTTATTTACTTACAAACTCTTCAATTGCTCTATCCATTAGGTATTATAAAAAATACGCTGTTATTCACCAGTAATATTAACCATTCCTATTAAAAAAAATAGTCCAAACCACAAAAGGAGTTGGTGTTTCAGATTTAGATTTTGTTTTTACAAGTAACTTGAAATTTCGTGACATATTTTTGAAAAATATCCTTTTCTGAAAAATATTTGAAATATTTGAAAAAATATTCCTTTTTTGAAAAGGAAAAATATCATTTTTTGAAAAATATCCAATTTTGAAAAAAATAATTTTCCAATCTAAGCCCTTTACAGAAAAATATTGAAATAGAAAACTGATCTACCATGTGAATTTTCTTCTTCCATGCATCAACATAAATGAAATATACCTTAAAAATCATACTATAGCTAATTTTTAAACTGATATTCATTTTTAGGAATTTTTAAAACCATCTTTTTGAACTGCTGTTGATCAAAACATGGAATTTCAGTATCCAATTATAGCTCCATATTTAGAGTAAGAAAGAAATAGTAATTTTTTTCCTAATTTTATAAAATATGTACATAAATTGTATAATCCTAGAGCATGAACAAAACTTTATAAAACTTTATCTTAAGCACTAGGTATTAGTTATCACATTCTAAACCTCTCCTGTGAAACCAATGGGTACATATTCTGATATGAAAAGTTCTGCTGATATGCTTTAACAAACCACCTTACTTTGATTAAAAAATGCACTAATATTTCTCCATATAATAATATAAGACATGAAGGACGTACGATGGGCATAGATACTGCTTCTTTTTCCCCTTCCCTTTCTTTGAAGACTTCTCTTTAGAATAAGCTTCTTCAACCCATAAGGAAATTAAAATAAAAAAGGCAATCGCCAATAAAAACTTCATCTTGAAAGTTAAGTTTCAGGAGATCAATCTACAAGAAAGAACAAGAAAAGGTTTACATAACGTGATAACAATACGACTGTAGAGAGTATGACTATTACTACCCAAAGGACAAGTACATTTGTACATGAAATTCTCATTGCTCAAACCTATGTGGTTGGCCTTCATTATATATTTGTGAGTAAAGGTTAAATGGAATAACCGTTCTTAGAAAATACAACCCCAAGGAGGTATAAAAGATAAGTATGCAAAATTTCTGATTTTATGTTAGAGAAAATCATAAATTGACATTGAATTGCACAATATTCAATATATGCTTAGAAAACTACCTGCAAGGATGTTTAACACAGTGTTAAAATGGTTTCCTTCTTCTTGTACATTTGGATTTTTTATTTCCTTTTTCAATTTCTATATTTTTGAACTTTGCATGTATATTTTTTCAAAAATAATAAAACTATTCTAATCACAAAGATTAAAGAATTGACAGAGATAAAAGAAAAATATTAGCATCAAAATTTCACACTTTAAATTCGGTGTTTTTATTTATACACATTAAATTTGCAAGTTACCTTTTACCCAAAACGGGTGCATACTGACTTAAGGTATTTTGTTGGCTTTCCCACTTTCATGATATTAAGATTGATCGAAGATGATTTTTGACTCTACATTCTAGGTAACATAATATGGAAAAAAAAAACTAGCAAGTATGGTCAGACTCTTTAACATAATCTTCTTAGACCTATTTTAATAACACTTTCTATGCTCAAATTATAATTATATTCTTGCCGGTCCGATGCATCAAGAAAAAAAAAAAAAAAAAGAAGAAGAAGAAGAAGGAGAAGACGAAGAACTTTAAGCGTCTAGAAACACTGGAATATTTATTGAAGTCCTTCATTTCCAAACCATAAATTGTTTCTCCATCATTGTTTTCTGCAGACTAAGAGATCTATCAGACTCCTCACCATTGACTTAATTCCTCTCACCCTTATAATCTTGCTTCTCCTGTGTCATATTTTGCACCTCCCTTTCTCCCAGGAATTCTTATTTTCTTCCATGTATCCTTTACAGCACCTATGGCAACCCAGAGGGCTTCTTCCCAGGCCCCCTCTCCGAGGACAACAGAGAGGGCTTATCATGCCCAGAGCAACAACAGAAGGTTCTCCTCTGTCAACTTCCCACTGGACGTTCCCTTCCCCCATCCCACGGTGGCATCGGCTTCCACACACCTCTGCCCACAGCAGCAGGTACTTCTCCCACCTCCACATTCTTCCCCAGGAAAACAGGAGGGCGGTCCCAACGGTTTGAAGGGGCCAGAGAAATCCAACCCTATGCTCCCTGTCTTCACCTCCAACCTTTCAAAGGGGACAGCTGCAATGACTGAAGGAGCTTCACAAAACAACGCAAGGAGCCCTCCCCGCACATCCTGCGTTCTCCCAGTTCCCCCCAGCTCTCAGCATCCTTCCATCCGGAGCGTATCCGCGGACGCCACCGGATCGCTGCATCCCTGACTCGGCTGCCCGGCGCCCCGCGCCCCTTTACCCACGCTGGGCAGCACTCGCCTCCTCCCCCTGCACGCCGCAGTGCTCCCCGCGCCTCCACCACCCCAGGCTTGACCCGGTCCTTCCGCAGAGCGTTTTTTCCCGTCCCCAGACCACCGCCGCCTCCCTCTGCGGGTCCTCTCCTGCCCTCCTCCCCCACCCCAGCCAAGAGCCCCCGACACCTACCCGAGGCGCCCCCGTCCGCAGCCGCCAGGCGAGGACGCGGCGGCTCGGGGCCCAGACGGCGGTGGCTTCTGGGGGTGCGGCGGGCGCAGAGCGGGGGCAGCTGCGTCCCCGCCGCCCGCGCCACCGCCAAGCTCGGCTGACGCGCCTGCTCGGGCCGCGGAGCCTGCGCCGTGGCGTCCCGCCGCCGGGCGTCCGCAGCCGCGCTTCGGGCCGCTGCGGGTCCGCGGGCCGCGCTGCCGGGAGCCAGGAGGGCTGGCGGGACGGCGGGATGGCGGGACGGGGGAGGGAAAAGGTGTTCCGAGCGCGCCTGGAAGGACGTCACAGCACCTTCCCCTCCGGGCACTGGAGGGGTTTCTGTGAAATGTAGTCCCCCTGCAAGAGACTAGAAAAGACGGGCGCGGGGAATGGGGCATGAGGACCGTTTTGATACAGAGGTTGGGGGGAGACTTTTCAAGGGGCTGGAATTCATTTAGGGTCTACTTTGGATCACTAGGAACAGAAACAGGAGAATAACAGATGACCTTCTTGGACCAGGGCGGACAACGCGTAGTTTCTGAAATTCAGTCATCGGACTCGACATCTAACGTAATCGCTGAGTCTTACCAACAATATCTAAAAACCTGACCTTTCTAAGCAAACGTAAATTAGTCAAAATCACTGAAATCATGTAATCCTGCACTTGACAGTTTCAAAACCCTTGCCCTGCATTGTCTCCTTTGGCCCTCACGAGGTTCATTCCTGGGCAGGTTTTATGTCGTCATTCCCGTTTTGCAGATGAAGAAAGTGAAGTTCAAATACATTAAGGGATTATTTAGTGTTACATATTTTGAATGGAATTTACCAGAGACTCAGTCTGATATTGACAGGTATGACATTGGCCTTCTGGTAGCCAAGTGTTGGTTGTGGTCGTTTTCTAAGAAGCCTTTCATTTGACAAAACACCTTTGGGTGGCAAACCTTTCCCATTACCTCTTAATGCTAGAGCTAACTGACTTTTTTTTTTTTTTTTTTTTTTTTTTTTTTTAAGAAAGCATTGTCTCAGGGGCACTTGAGTGGCTCAGATAGTTAATTGTGGGACTCTTGATTTTGGCTCAGGTCATGATCTCATGGTGGTGGTATGGAGTCCTGTGTTGGGCTTTGGGCTCAGCAGGGAGTCTGCTTGAAATTCTCTCTCCTCACTCTTCCCCTGTGCTACTCCCCTTCTGTGGTTGCTCTCTGTCTCTCAAACAAACAAATCTAAAAAAAAAAAAAATCATCATCTCAGGTGAGCACCACTTTGCATCATACATTTGGACCTACACATGTATTCACTAATAAATACTTCAACCCATATCTATGCCAGGAAGGGAATATTTCCTATATATAACCATGTTCTATAAGCTTACAAGGTGTTCTGCTGCCTAAGGTTAGCATTTGATCATTATTTTAAAGAGCTAGCCTGGGTGGCTCAGTGGGTTAAAACCTCTGCCTTTGGCTCAGGTCATGATCCCAGGGTCCTGGGATCCAGTCCATATCAGGCTCTCTGCTCAGCAGGGAGCCTGCTTCTCCGTCTCTCTCTGCCTGCTTGTGATCTCTGTCTGTCAAATAAGTAAATGAAACCTTTAAAAAAAAAATAAAATGAAGAGCTGTCCTATTGGAATCTTCAAATTGGATCAGGAGAGGATCTTGGATTTTACAAGTGTATAAAGGAGAATTTTATTGATCATATAAGTTTAATAAGATATAAGTTTTGGTGAACAAGTCATGTAAGAAAGTGAACGAGAACAGAATTTGCTACCCCAAGATATATGTCTTTGGAATAAGGATTACTTTGAGCTGATTATTTTTACAAAACAGCAGACATAAGAGAAGCTCTGAAAACTGGGTAAAAAAGTTACCCTTTTGTAAAAAAAAATTAAAAAATAAAAACACACATTTATAAGGGAAGTCTCCATTTGCAAAGGTGTTTCCCTTTCTCTGTTTCTGTCTCTGTCTCACTCTCTCTCTTTCTTTCTCCCTCTCTCTCTTTCTCTATACCAGGGAGAGGAAGAGGGTGACTAAATCTCTAGAAACTCTTGTTGATGGAGAAGTTACTGACTTAAATCTGTATAACAGCATACCCTTAGTTACTGTGCCATTCCTGGTAACCTCCACAACTGGCCTTCCTGACAACCTCTTCCCCTCCAATATCTTCTTTTGTCTTTAGCAGTAAATGGTATTTAAGACCATGGCTTGGGCCATTTTAGAGGGTTACTCAGTTTTCCTGGATGCCTCCCAAGTATATAAGAAGTACACATGTTATTAAACTTTTGTTTGTTTTTCTCCTGTTAATCTTTTATTAGGGGAGAGGACAAGGGAGGTGGTTCTTAACCAAGAACCTAGAAGGGTAAAGGGAAATTTTTTTTATCCCCTACAGAAGGATAAATGAAAAGTT
This sequence comes from Mustela lutreola, assembly GCF_030435805.1. NCBI lineage: Eukaryota > Metazoa > Chordata > Mammalia > Carnivora > Mustelidae > Mustela > Mustela lutreola. The sequence goes on along the minus strand of NC_081290.1, from coordinate 127,610,062 downwards.
CCATGCAACCAAGGGAGTTCAGAGGTCAAAGAAAACCACAAACTTTGCTTTCTCATAATCAAGGTATCACTAAAGTTTGGAATAATAGGATATTCAGACTCCTGTAATGAAATATACCCACCTTCTGCTTACAAAAATCTTAGGAACACATTTAGAAGGGCTTATGTGTGCAAATACCTAAAATTAACTGGTTTACCTCCCCTAGTATTATTTTGTAATTATGCCATTTATGGATGTATTATTGGAGAATTAGTTATTCATAATAAAAGCATGTCCAACTGTTTAGATATGTTTGGGTTCATTTTCTTTTGCCCAAAGTTTAGAAAGTACAGTTGGTGACCTAGAAAGACCTCTTCCAGGCTTGTGAAACCATGAAGTTCAGAATTTTTAATATTTTCTATGAAGATGATCAATCAGCTGTATTTATATAGCTTTTTTTGTGTGTATTATATTGTTAAAGGTAAACCTTCCCAATAATGTCATGAAATAACCTGATTTTCCCCAATCCTACCAAGAGTTGGTCTACTTTCTCTATTTTTCTTTAAATCTTCCTTCACTGTTTTAGTAATTTCATCCAGGTATGTAGCTTTCAGTATCATTGTTGATGACTCCCAAATTTATTTCTCCAAACTAGACTTCTTTCCAGAACTCTAGACTCAAATACCCAATTGCCTTCTCAATGTCTCAACTTGCATATTTAATAAACACTTTGTACTCAACACGTCTAAAATGGAGCTAATGTTCTTCTCCCCCAAATCTGCTCCAACTGAGTCTTCTTCTTAATTGATCATAACCACTTCCTTCCAGTTGCTTAGGCCAAAAATTCTTAAAAGTTGTTCTTGATTCCTCTCTTAGTCTCCTTCCTCACATCCAAACTATGAGGAAACCGTTTCTCATTACTTTTACTGTAACAAACATGGACTGAGTCACCTTCATCTCTAAGTTGGATTATTGTAATAGCTTCCTGTCTGCTCTCCTTGCCTCTACCATTAGGTCTCCCCTATTCTCTAATATTCTCAGCACAGCAACCGGAAACGGTTAAAACAAGTCATATGTCAGATGATGTCATTCCTCAACCCAGAACCCAGCAATGGCTCCTCATTTTATTTGGATTCTAAAGCAAAGTGTTCACAATAGTTTACAAGGTTCCTAATGTAATGTACCCTCTCCAAATACTGTCTTCTCTCCCTCTTCCCCTTAATCCCTTGGTTCCATCCATACTGATCTTGCTGCTTCTCCAACTTGCCAATGCCACACAGAGCCCACCTTAGGTTGTTGGCTACAGCTGTTCTCTTTGCTTAAAATGCTCTTCCTCCAAATTCTGTTACACTGAAAATAAATAAGTAAATAAATGAAAATGTTCTTCCTCCAGACAATCATGTCTAGTTCCCTAATTTCTTCAGTTGTTTCTGAGATGTAACCCTCTCAAGGACATTTATCTAATATTTTTTTTTAAGTGAAAACTGTCCCATCTCCAAGGATTTCTGATCCCGTTTTTCCTGCTTTTCTTTTTCTTTTTCATAGTACATATTGCCTTTTAATGTATTACATGACTTATTAATGTATATGTTGCTTCTCTTTCTACATTAAAATGTAAGCTCAATGAAGGGAGAGGTTTGTGTCTGTTTTTGTCAGTTGATATTGCCCAAGCACCTAAAACAAGGTTGAGTAAATGAGTAAATCTTGACCTAGTTGCTTAATCTCTTTAAATGTTGTGTTTTCTTACCAGTAAAATGAAAAGAACAGTGCATAAGTTTCAGATTGTTCTAAGAAATAAACAGAATTTTATTTGCTTAACAGAATGATACATTTTTTTCTATTATTAAGATCCTGTTTTACATTTCTTTCTGCTTGTTTGTTCCTTTACTTACATCTACCTGGAATCATTTTAGGAAACCAAGCTCAACATATCCAATAAGAACCCTATTTTTTATGTACCCAGCTTTATGTGGCCTATAATACCTATTTTACTTGAAAATCAAATGTAGATGCTGTCTTAAATATCTTGTGTTAGACTGAGTAGCCAAACATTAGAAGAGAAGACAAGTTTCTTGCCATATTATTTGTTTATATGACATAAGCACTTAACATTCTTGCTATGGCCTTAAGTAGCTTTAAAACATTAGTCTGGAATACATACATTTATTCCCTTTTTAATTTTTCTCTATGCGAGTCATGCTGATTTATTAACATTAGCCCAAATTGTAAGTCATAATGAGATTTTTTCATCATAACTTCAGTCCAAATTCTATTATTACCACCACAGATTTTTAAGAGAAGCATATCCAGCTCCTTTATTTTTCCCCATTTTATTGAGATACAATTGACCTACAATATTGTATAAGTTTCAGGTGTATAACATAATAATTTGATATCTGTATATATTGCAAAATGATTATTACTACATCCACCACCACACATACTTCACACATTTTTTTCTTGTGAGGAGAACTTTTAACTTTTAAATATACAATATACTATGTTAACTATAGACATCATGTTGTGCTTTCTATCCCCAGAACTTATTTACCTTAAAACTGAAAGTTTGTACCCTTTGATGCCTTTATCCAGTTCTTCCACTATGTCCAGCTATTTTATTTGTTTTTTAATCAATTTAAGTAGGCTCCACACCCAATGTGGGGCTTAAACTCACAACTCTGAGGTCAAGAGTAGCAGGCTCTACCCACTGAGCTAGCCAGGCACCCCCATGTCCAGATACTTTAGATGTGTTTTTCCCCAATTCATAATCTTTAAAAATGATTCAAAAATAGATAATGGGACTAAAATATAAAGGGAAGATTACAACAGAGAATAAGTAGATAATGTGTCAGTTATTCAGAATCTCTTAAGTACATTCATGATTTCAGAGGAGAATAAAATTTGTATTAGGAAATTTCAATGAGCAGCTAATTTTAACATACTGGAATAACAAAAACAGTACTTGATAGCCCAAGATCACTTCCATGTTTTTTTTAAATAGTGTATTATCCTTAAAATGTTCTCCAATCTCCTAATTATTTTAAAACTAACTTTTAAATGATAGCCACTTCTTATTGATTGATTGCAAGAAATGTCATTGAATTATGCTTTAAAAACTTCAAGATATCTTGGCAAGTTATTTTCATATTTGTATTTTTGATGAGAAACCAAAGGCTTCAAAGATAAATCCACTTATATAGTATAATAGAGTTGGAAGGTGCGGAGATGGAATTATTCCATCTTTAACATCCTGTAAAACATTAAGACTCTGATTCTGAGGGGCATCTGGGTGGTTCAGTCTTTAAGCTTCTGCCTCTGGCTCAGGTCATGATCCCAGGGTTCCCCTATCCAGCCCCGCAATGGGCTCCCTGCTCTGCAGGAAGCCTCCTTCTCCCTTTCCCACTCCCCCTGCTTGTGTTCCCTCTCTCTCTGACTCTCTCTGTCAAATAAATAAATAAAATCTTTGAAACAAAAACAAAAACAAACAAACCAAAAAAACAAGCAAACTAAAAGACTGATTCTGATTGCATATAGGTGATTTAGAGCAGCTTGGTTTTTAGACATAGACATGGCTTATACAGAACTCTGACTATAGACTAGGAAGCTGGAGTCAAGGAGACTGTTGTATAGATTCAGGCTCCTACTTCTAGGCCCAGGTTAGGCCTAAATATGAACTAACTTGAGAATCACTTTCCCCCTTTTTTTTTTTTTGTTTGTTTGACATAATGGCAATAATGCTAATTATCATTATTGATTGAGGTGTGCTATTTCTCAGATATACACAAAGCATGTTACCTTCATTATCTTCTCAACAACTTTATGTGGTCAGTACTATTTTTACTACAATTTATAGATGGAGATTCAGAGGCATGATACAGCTCTTACAGATTTTGCTCTAACTTTGCTAATAAATGATTGCAAGAACTATATGATTAAGTATGTCTAATTCTGGAAACTGGCCCTTAAAATATTTGTGTGGGTGTGTGACTGCAAATTATATATTCAATCATATCCCATGAGACCTAGAATAACATTTATATGCAACCAAAACACTACATTAATTGTAATGTAATTTTGAGAAGATAAAATAAGAACTATGAGTAAGATCTTCCTGTTTATGAATTTGAGCATTGTACCGTTTCATCTAATTGAGGAACAGTTCTGAACAATTAAAGGTCCCCTGTACCATCTATCAATCCATCATCAGCCCTTACTCGCATGGAGGAAAAACAATCCTCAGATGGTTGTGCAGGGACTAAAAATAGATCAGGATTTTAATGTTCTGTCAGAATATTTACTGCAAAAATGCCTACATGACATGATATAGTTTTTAGATAAATCAGATATATGATCCCTGATCTTAGGGAAAAAAAGGCAAAAAATTACTGACCTCTATGGAAATAACATGATACTGTTACTGTACTTTAAGAATGTGCTTTAGGAAAAAACAAATAAGTCTATTATTTAGTGTCATTAAGGCTAGTCCAATAACAGTTATATCAAAATTATTGATTTTAGCCAAAGCTCTTTACATCCAGGTAGATACTATGGAACAACTGTCATCCAAAGTTATTTTATAGTTAGCACGTGATAGGTTGGCTCATTCAGGACTACTCAAAGTCATACCTTCTTCTGGAGCAATAGTAGCAATTATTACGGCAGAAGAATGTGACTACTAAGAATGTGACTACTAAGAGACCCACAGATCTTCCAGTCAGATGCAGTTTTAACTAAGTCTGAGAAAAGTTAGAGTTGCCTCTTTTGACAAGCTTTGAATCTGCCTATCAGAATTGCTGCAGATCTGAGAGGTCAAGCTTTCCTCCAGCAGCCAGGAATTCAACTCTTAAATATTTATGACAACTTACCCTCTTCTCCAGTATCCAAAGCAAATATGTCACATCAGTTTAAAAAGCAATCCAAGAATCTCTTTTTTCAAAACCTGAAACAATGTCAGGTTTGACTTTTTGTTATTATCTCTCTTTTTTTAAAGACATAGTTGAACAATTAATATGGAAGTACTGTGTATGATCAATATTAAAAATTTATTCCTCTAGTTTTTCTAATATCAAGCTACAACAACTGAAAGTTAAAAGCATGCAAATCATAGATTCTAAATCTACACCTTTGTGGCAAATGTTTCATATTTACCACACCAGTAAACCCCATTTATAATTTATGTATATGGCATAAGAGATAAATGAATAAGAATAAACATTCTATTTTAGCAGGTTTCTTTTAAGAATAAGCAAGTAAATGCATAATGATCCTATGAATACTAAAGGTAAGTTATATAAAGAAAACCATGGTATTTATCAAATTATTATGGTTTAAAGTAAAATATTAAAATCAAGCTCACTGAGGAAATTAAGTTCACGTCATTATTCACTAAAGTTTGCTGTGGATTGTAAGGTTTATGTCTCTCTAACCCAAGGTTTAAAACTTATTTTATCAATAGAATTTATATATAGCACTGGTGTAGGAGAAAAACATTTTTTCTTAGGCAGCAGCGTCCACAGAAGGGGTGAGGGATAAAGACCCTGAGACTGGCTTGATTGGGAGAGAGAAGCCAAAAGGATAGTCAATAAAGCATTGGGTTGACTTAGGGAAAATGGGATCAGAATAAAATGGATATGGGGCACCTGGGTGGCTCAATGAGTTAAAGCCTCTGCCTTGGGCTCAGGTCATGATCCCAGGGCCCTGGAATCGAGCCCCACATTGGGCTCTCTGCTCTGCAGGGAGCCTGTTTCCCTTCCTCTCTCTGCCTACTTGTGATCTCTGTCTGTCAAATAAATAATAAATAAAATCTTAAAAAATAATAATAATAAAGTGGATAAAATCTATCAATTGGCATTTCTGTGCAACATTAGGCTTCAGTATGCTTCATGAGAAAATAGAAATAGTCAATGGATAAACAAACTTGGAAATTTTTGTCTATTGTACCTACTCAGATTTATATTCTTTTAGCATATCCCATGTTTTGCTATGTCATAAAGAAACATATTAATGTCATTTAACCCAATATTTCTGTAACATGTTTGTCCAAGATTTTTTTCTTTTTTTATAATGCCACAAGTTTAAATTTCTATAGACCTAGTGTTCCAAGAAATAGTATTCAGAAAAGGTTGCTCCATAAAAAAACAAAAACAAATAATACAAAAAAAGCAGTATAAGAATAGGCTCCTGATAGAGAAGAGGGATGTTGAAAATAATGTTTTTTGTGTGTTTATATAAGAATAGAATATTAGCTAAAATAAGAGACTAATGGCACAGTGCCTGTCTAAAAGGATTTTAGAGTAATCATGGCCTCAGGTGAAGGACTAGATGAAATGAAGTCCAAGAAAGTGAACAGAAATGATGAAATCTTGTAGTTATTCTGGAGAGACAATGGAGAACTCTTAACTCGGAAAGTTTATGCAATAGTTTATACAAATAGTTCTAGAAAGTATAAAACATAGTAATTTCCTTAATGGGTTATCCCTCTGGGAGAGCCATAGCAAACATAGATTTGAAAAACTACAAGCAACATGAGAGAGTTCAACATCTAGCATTAAACCTTGGGGGTGCTAATAGTAAATGAAGTGGATAGTCAATAATAACTAGCAAAAAATCTTCAGTCAGGTGTAGGGTTTTTGCCAAGAGCAAGAATAGAGGGCAACATTGCTAGCAAAGAGAAAAATGAGAACTTAGTAACAGATAGAAGGGAAGAAAAATTCCACAATGATTCCAAGACTAAAGCCTTAGAAAAGGTAAGTTAGAGTTTTCACTAAAAATGAACAAGAGGGGGTGCAGGTCCACAGTGGTCACACCAAAGAATATCATGTCCATCAATCAATAGTAAAATGAGTCAAACACAATACTACCCCCTCTTTTAAATGCACCACTTCCCAAGAGTGTAACTTAAGAGTATTATCATTACAATAAAAAAAACTCACGTACCAGGCATTCATGGCCTCCTGAGAGTGAGTTATTAACTGGCTCAAGGCTATGAGGGAAGGATTGCTGTTTTTCATGAAAATGATGCCTGAGTTTGGTTTTATAAAATCAATATGCCGGACTGACCAAAGGGAAAAGGGAATTCAAAACAAGTAGAAAAACATGTGTGAGACATAGATGTAGATTACATGATATATCCATATTTCTATAGTTTTATTTTGCTGGGCTATAAAGAGTTAATGACATGAGTAAAAGAGAGAGGGACAGAAAACAAAGCTAGAGAAATTAGGATGGGCCAGATTATGGAAGTCCAAATATACAACGATATTCATTTCCTAGGCTATATTTACATTTATTTTTATTATTTTTTAAAGATTTTATTTATTTATTTATTTGACAGAGATCACAAGTAGGCAGAGAGGCAGGCAGAGAGAAAGGAGGAAGCAGGCTCCCTGCTGAGTGGAGAGCCCAATGTGGGCCTTGATCCCGGCACCCCAGGATCATGACCTGAGCCGAAGGCAGAGGCTTTAACCCACTGAGCCATCCAGGCGCCCCTATTTTTATTATTTAAATTCAATTAGCCAACATGTAGTACATCATTAGTTTCAGATGTAGTTCTCAATAATTTATCAGTTGCATATAACACCCAGTGCTCATCACATCATGTGCCCTCCTTAATTAGCAGCAAAGTGTCTTAAGAAAAGGGAATTACAGGATCAGATTTGTCTTGTAAAATGATTTCTTGAAGCCATTTAGAGACAATGATAAGAGACAAAACAAGGAACAACAAGACCACTGAGGAGGTTGTAAAAGTATACAAGATAATATGGGTCCAAACATAATGAAAACCTTGGAAAATAAAAGAAACCAGAAATTATAAGAGATACCTATGAAGCAAAATTCCCAGGATAGGTGACGATTAGATGTTGAGAAATGCATAATGGAACACGACAGGTTGAAGATGGCAGAACCAAGCATGTGGTTGACCAAAAACATAAGAATAATGGTGTATTTTGTGTATTTTGTTTGTTTTATTTCAGTTCAGTGGCTGAAATAGGAATATAAATTATTGTTAGGCAGTTTCAAGGAATAACGTTTTAATTAATATCCTGAGCTACACTGCTTCTTTCTTCTTCTGCTGTATCCCTTTGATAAAATTCCAATCCTGGGTAAACCGAACAACCTGAATTCTCCAAAACTGAGTGAACAGATTAATTACTTAACAATAGCTTAAATGACATTTATACTAGATTGGCCCTTTAAAAGCACAACAATGTTATTATGTTTGCTCTTGTTTTCCATAGTTATTTCATGCATTCTCCATTCTCCTCAAACCTCCATGCATCCCACTTCCTCCCTATTCTCAATCCATGAGAAATTGGAAGCATGAGAATGGATATTCCTCAGGGTTTATTCAACAAACCTGCTTATGATAAGAACTTTTCTTTTCCCTTCCATTCAGTTAGATAAAACATTTCTTCTTCTATGCTTCTTGTCCTCTCCAAGATCAATTCCCTCACCTGTTCTTCGAATTTCATCACCTGTGTGACATGCAGGAAGTATAACGCATCAATTCTCCTCTCTCTTTACTTTCACCTTCCCTTTCTCTACTAACTCGATCGTTAAACATACCAAGGCCTTCAGATGTTTAAAAACAGAAACCTTCTTCAGAAGGCTAAGTAATCCACAATAAACATCAATATCAAATAAAAATAAAGCAGTGTGTAAAAAGCATTCTGACTCTGAAGCTCTGCATCTACAGTTTTGCTTTCTTCTTTGGCTAGAACTTTCTTTCTCTCCCTTTCCATGATCAACTTTACTATGTAGAGGAAGAACATTAGAATCCCTACTGACTGGAAAGTATTTGACCCAAGTTCAAAATCATATTACTTTTCTATGACCATCATAACAAAATAACAACAGAAATTAATTTTCTCAGAGTTCTGGGGGCTGGAAGTCCAAGATCAAGGTGCCAGTAGAGTTGGTTTCATTTAAAGTTTCTTTTTTTGGCCCACTTGCTGCCTCTTCATATGGTCATATGGCCATCCCAATGTATGCACACATGTCCCTGGTGTCCCTTCTCCTCCTCCACCTCTTTCTCCTCCTCCTCCTCCTCTTCCTCCTCCTCCTTTTTCTTCTTCTTCTTCTTCTTCTTTTTCTTCTTCTTCTCCTCCTCCACCTCTTTCTCCTCCTTCTTCTTCTTAGATTTTTATTTTTAAGTAATCTCTATACCAAACATGGGGCTCAAACCCACAGCCCAGACAGAGATCAAGAGTCACATGCTCTACCAACTGATCTGTGGGGCAAGCCCCCCCCCGCCCTTTTGCCCCCCTCCCTCTTCCTCTAAGAACACTAGTCTTATTGGATTAAGGCTTCTTCCAAACCATCTCCTTTTAATTTAATCACCTGACTCAGGCTCAAATCTGGGACCCTGAAATCATGACCTCAGCCTAAAGCAGATACTTAACTGACTGACTCACCCAGGCACTCTAAACAGTACTAAGTAAGAAAATTACTAATAATCACTGAAGGAATATTATATAGCTCATTTTAATTCATTTTTACTTGAATAAAAACATGTTTGGGATATTTACCATATGCTAAACATCTATAGGCAACTTAAATATGAAAACTGGTAAGAAATGATAGGTACCTGTAAGTGATCCAAAGTGGGGAAACAAACATTTGTCAAACAGTGTAGTTAAGAGTTGTTATCTCACAAAACAAACTGAGGGTTGCCGGGGGGAGGGGGTTTGGGAGAAGGGGGTGGGATTATGGACATTGGGGAGGGTATGTGATTTGGTGAGTGCTGTGAAGTGTGTAAACCTGGTGATTCACAGACCTGTACCCCTGGGGATAAAAATATATGTTTATAAAAAATAAAAAATTAAAAAAAAAAAAAGAGTTGTTATACAGGTAAATACAGAGCATAATGGCAACACATAGCTCATACGGGAGGAATTCTGAAGGTTTCCCAAAAGAGGTGATTGCAATGAATCTTATAAAATAATTAGAAGTTTGCTGGATGAAAGACCTTCTGGTGCAGAGATTTTTTTCTAAACATACAGAGCAGGATGTATATGGACATTGGAACTGAGTGGGAGCCCAACGGGTACTCAGAACTACAGGATGGCTGAAACAGGGAAGTGGAAGGAGATAAAACTAGAGAGGTAAGTCAGATCAGGAAACGAAGAACGTTGAGGCTAACGAGTTAAAACCTTAAGTAGGAGATGAAATATGAGTAGATTTACACTGAAGAAGTTTGATTCAAAAAAAGAATGTGTTGATTTTGAATTGTTTCCAAATATTAAAGGGTTTCAATAAAGTAGTTTAAGCAAATGATGTGGTGAATTTGCACTGAAAGAAAACCGCTTTGAGGTAACATTGTGATTTCAAAATAGCATAACATTGTGGTTTCAATTTTGTGGCATATTAATTCCTTTCTGGAATTTTTGTTAAATAGCTGGAAAGCTGATTTACAGGGTTATTTATGGAATTTTTTAAGAATGTAAATGTCTCCACTAGTGAATTATGTACAAAACTTTGGTGTCAGTCAGTCAACCTGTATTCTTCGTTGATAACTGGTTCTATCCCAATGCCATTTACAAAACAATTTCTATCTTAAAATTAAAAAAAATTTTATTGGCAAGAACAGCCGCTCTAACAGAGATCAGTGTTATTCAAGAAATGTCCACCTTGACTGCTGTGCCAGTAGCCTATGGAATCTCTGAGCCACGAAAAACTGAGGCCAAAACAAAAGGCAGATGTACAAAGGAAGGTTACATATTTGCATGCAATAGACAGACTTTTACAGGAAATATGTAAAGAAGAGGAAGAGAGTCATTCATTCTGAGACTTGGGATTTAGAGCATCCCTAGGAAATCTTTTCCATTAGAGTTGAGGCCAAGATTTCATCTGCCTAATTTTTTAAAAAATCTATAAAAAAATAAGTTCAGAATTCTTACTTATTTAACATAAATCTCTGTCCATGGATCAAGGAAAATTCCCAGATGAATCACAGCATTGACTTTCCTAAGGATAAAATATTTATCAAATATTGTCTAACATAGAACAAAATGAGACATATTTAAGAAAACAAATATAAAAGAGGTAAATATGATAATTGAGACCTGTGTCTGTGCCTCTTAGAAAATTTTGGGGATTTTGTCATTCTTGTTTGTGTTTTAGTGTGTTATCAGAAGAAATATAGGAATATATAAAATAATTCTTCATATATTGCCATTCTATTTTAGTTGGTATAATTTCTAGGGAAACTATGAACAATTGATTGAGTTAATTCCTTCCTTTTGAAAACCAAGACAGAAGTTACCTCAAACAGATGTCAAATCAGGTTCAGCGTTACTGATGGAATAGCTAAAAGCAATAGAGATTTTATTAGGTTAGTGAAAGAATATATTTTAAAATTCACAATAGATGGCATTTAGTGCAGTTTCACTGATCCCATTACGAACACTTAAATGTTGCTTTTAACAAATTTGTAGCTCCAAATGGAATTGATCTTGAAGAAGATGAGAAAAGCAGAGAAGGAAGAAGTATGCCAAAATTTAAGAAGGTCAAAAGAAACTGGAATGTTAACATGTGAATAAAGCTTGGTAAATTTAATATTTTTCCATTGTTTTTGAAGTGATATACTTTATTATCTCCACATTGACAAGTAGACATAAATACATTTCAAGAAATAGGTCTCTTCATTTTCACTATTTATCAGGGTAGTATTTTGAGGATAAGTAGGGCATGAGTGATGTGAGGGTTTTAGCTTGGCTAGATACATATAAAAATTGAAGCATTTTTCTAACTACATAGATACAGATATATTTCTTTACTCTGGCTAGTTCACATGTAAGGCTCTCTTTTCTTTACAAATAACAAAATATAAAAACTCTTCAGTCTTCCTCAACCATACATTGTTATATTTAAACAGACTCCAATATGAAAGGTACTTTATCTAATATTATTATTCAAGAAGATGGAAAGGGTTAATAATGACTAAAGAGATTCTATAAATAGGGCTTCTTAGGGTACTAGTAAATAATTTCTTTTAAAAATTACCTCTTTGGTAATAGTGTGTGAGTGTGTGTGTGTGTGTGTGTGTGTGTGTTGAGAAAATGTCTTGGGGGATTGGGCCATGGGATATACCTTAAGGAGAAGCATAGGGGTCAATAGAGATCAATCTCTCTCTTTCTCTCTCTCTCTTTTTAACTTAAATTCAATTTAGTTAACATATAGTGAATTATTAGTTTCAGGGATAGAATTTAGTGATTCATCAGTTGCATACAACACCCAGTGCTCATTATATCAAGTGCCCTCTTTAATGTCCATCACCCAGTTACACCCTCTCCCCATCCACCTCACATGGGGATCAGTATTTTTTTTAAGACTTTATTTATTTTGTGGGGGAGCATGAGAGAGAGAGCAAGCACAAGAGGAGTGGGGAGGGCAGAGGGAGAAGCAGGCTCCCCACTGAGCAGGGACCCCATGCAGAACTCCACCCAGGATCCAAGGATCATGACTTGAACTGAAGGCAGATGCATAACCGACTGAGCCACCCAGGTGCCCCAACATGGGAATCAATATCAAAACAGTTTTCTTTTATAAGGAGACTGTAAGGAGCAATTTCTATCATGCAAGACCATGTAGTCTGAAAGGAGAACCTGCATGAGGAAATTGGAGTGATGCCATCCCATGCCCTGGCTTTCACAGAGGAACTGCATGGTGATCACTGTACAGGGAAAAGTGTAATGCACTTGCCTATTGTATCCCACTAAAGGAAAGGACTATGCCAGGGAAATGGGAAGTAAGAAGAAAAATGCATCTTGCTTCTCATTCCATAAGAGCTTAGCAACCTAGAGGCTTCCAAAGCTCTCAACCTGGGTAGGACAGCTTGCCAGTCCCTGGGTTCTTAGCCAACTTGTGACAGAATTCATTTTTAAATTCTTAGCACCTGGCTAAGACATTCCCCAGAAAAGCATAAGGAAATAAAAATGAATCCTTAAGATAATATAAGAAAACATTTCAAAGAAATTAGAAGGGAAGAAAAAAGAGGTTTTACAATGTTAAAAACAATAACATGATTTTTTTGTATAAAAAAAGGTTAATAAAGGAAATTTTAAAATAGACTGTTAAAAACAAATCATCAATTTGGAAAATCAAATATCAGAATCCTTACAGCACAAAGCAATGATAGTACAAGAGTAATGCGTTGAATTACCTTATTAATAGATAAATGTCAGGTTAGATTAAGGAACTAATCCAACTATGTGCTCTTTATGAGGCACAAAATAAAATTACATAGAAAAGCTAACATTAATGACATGACTAAGAATGTCCTAAACAAATGATACTTTAAAAATCAGATAGAGTAAGATATAAAGCTAAAAGCATTAAATGAGGCCCCAAACAAGCATATTTATAACGTTAAAGACTAGATTAAGGGTTTCCAATTTCAGATGTAAAGAATTTGGAAGTTGCCAATCCTATCCTTACAAGAGGAAACTGGATACACTGGAAATCGATGATTTTTCTTAGGCCTTTCAGAGAACTAAGTTTGTACTGCTAATCTCCACCCTGCACTTCGGAGAGACAGGAAAATCCAGATTCTCACAGGAAATCTGCTCCCATGGAACAGAAACTCCTGGAGACATATGCTGGTAGAAAGCTTTAATGGTAATTTTGAGAAATTACTGGAGGCTGAGTGTGGACTAACATGAGAGTGAGATACTCCTGGAGGCGGACATCCTAGAGAGTTCCACATTTCATGGATTTTACCTTGAAGAGTCCCCACAGGTTGTCACAGTGAAGACTGGAGAGAGTGGGGAAGGAGGAGTAATGCTAGTGATGGACACCCAGAGCCTTCTCTGTAACAAAGATCTACTCTCCAGGGACAAAGGCTAGATGGGAGCCTTGTCCTAGAGCAGTGGGAGAGGCTGTTCTGCTCTCTGCAGCCTTCCTGTCCACCTATGGGGGAAGCTGTACAAGAAGAAACACCTGTGAAGGTCATGGGCCAGATACATGACCCCAGTGAAAGACTGAGATTTAATTGGGAGATTATAAAATGCCCTCCCTCATCCATTCCTGTCACACTTTAAGGTCTCCTGAATGATAATGGTGTGTTAAAGCTGAGAGAAACAGACTTTCCCTGAAAAGTACTTTTAAAAGCCCAAGGTCAGAAAAGGAGGCAACAATAGGAACACAGGAACAATTTTGGAAGTTTTTGGCATCTATAACTACTAAGTCAACAGTAAGTAAAGCCCAACTGTTAACCAGATTAACATAAAATTTCACACTAAAGACCATTTACCTCAGTTGCTATTACCCAATAAAACGTGTACAGCCTTCATGAAAAAACCACAAAGCACAATATAAAACAAGAACAAAACAATCAAACGAGACAAAGTAAGCATCAGAAACCAGACTCAGATAGGATACAGGTGTTGGAATTATCCAACAAGGAATTTAAAATAGCTATGATGGATATGGTAAGGGTTCTAATGGGAAAAGCAGTAACGTGCAAGAATAGAGGGGTAATGCAGACAGACAGATGAAAATTCTCTCTGAGGGGATGGGCAAAATGGGTGAAGGAGAGCGGGAGGTACAGGCTTCCAGTCAGGGAATAAGCCACAGGGGTGAAAGGTACAATGTAGGCAACACAGTCAGTGGTATTGCAGTAGCATTGTATGGTGACAGATGGTAGCCACTCGTGTGGCGAGCATAGCATAAGAAGCCAACTTCTCAAATTATTATGTTGTTTCCCGAAAACCAATGTAACATTGTGTATTAACTACACTCCAAAAAAAAAAAAAAGAAAAAAAATGAAACAAAGTAAAAAAAGATAAGTATATCAGAAATGAGGAACACTTCTGATGACCTCATTAGAAGACTAGACACAACTTACCTATAGAATGAGAACAATCATAAACTTTCCTTCATCACATTCTATAGTTAAGACATTTATAACAAAAATTTCTGCTAATAAAAAAAGAGAGAGAGAGAAGACTAATTGACCATATAATTCCAGGTTTATTTGTCGGGTTTCTGCTCTGTTCCACTGAACTTTGTGTCTATTTTTGTGCCAGTTTTGGTCACTACAGCTTTGTAATAGAGCTTGAAGCCTGGAATTGTGATACCTCCAGGTTTGTTTTTCTTTGTTAAGATTGCTTTGGCAATTTGAGGTCATTGGATTCTTTGTTCTGGTTCTGTGAAAAATACTGCTTGCATTTTAATAGAGATTGCTTTAAGTCTGTAGATTGCTTCAGGTAGTATACACATTTCAACACTATTTGTTCTTCCAACGCATAAACATGGAAATACCTTTTTTTTTTTTCATTTTTTTGCATTGTTTTGAATTCCTTTCATCGGTGTTTTTTTTTTTTAATTAATTAATTTATTTGACAGACAGAGATCACAAGTAGGCAGAGAGGCAGGCAGAGAGAGAGGAAGGGAAGCAGGCTCCCTGCTGAGCAGAGAGCCCAATGTGGGGCTCAATCCCAGAACCCTGGAATCATGACTTGAGCTGAAGGCAGAGGCTTCAACCCACTGAGCCACCTAGGTGCCCCTCATCAGTGTTTTACAGTTTTCAGAGTACAGGTCTTTCACTTCTTTGTTTATTCCTAGGTATTTTATCATCTTGGGTGCAATTATAAATGGGACTGTTTTTCTTATTTTTTCTTTCTGCTGGTTCATTATTAGTGTATAGAAATGCAACAGATTTCTGTATATTGATTTTGTATCCTGAGCCCTTTCTGAATTCATTTATCAGTTCTAGTAGTTTTTTGGTTAAGTCTTTAAGGCGGACCATAACCTTCTGAACAAGGCCAAACCACAAATATTCCCGGGGCTCTGCAGGAACACCTGCAACTTGCTGCAGTGATGGACTTTTACTCAGTGACAGCCTTAGCAACCAATTCTGTTTAGCCAAGAATAGATTTCTGCCACCAACATCAATCACAATTATTTGTAAACAACATAATGCGGCATTCCCTTTTGTCTTTAAAAACCCCTAATTTTTATTCCCTACTAGAACACAATTTGGGTTGTTTCCTGAATCTGTGATCTCAAATTGCAATTCTAAGACCCCAAATAAACACTTTTTAATAGTAATTATAATAAATTTTCTAAAAGGAGAAGTACAAAATTCTACAAACATAATGGAAGATTTTTGACATACCTCTTTCAAAAATTGTCAGATCATATGGACAAAAAAACCTGAAAGATATAGAGTTTGTTTGTTCAGTTTTTTGTTTCTTCTGTTTCTTTTATTTATAAGATACATGATCCTATTTACACCTGAATTGGTCTGTGGTGACTGAAATATAGAGTAACTGAAACCACCCTAAATTTCGTCTTCCTGCTGTCAATTTTCCCTTCCCTTCCCTTCCCCTTTCCCATCTCTGTCTGGTTTAGAACCACATGAGGTGAAGATAAAATTTGAATGGCACAATTCACAGGACTGATTTAATACAGAGAGAATTTTATAACTAATAAAAGAAAAAACTACATTTTTTTAATTTATATCTAATCTTATGCAAACCCAAATTCTTTGCATCTGCAATAGTAGATAATGACTCTTTATAAAGCCATAGTAAATAACTCAACTAATTTCAGAGGGAAAAAAATCTACACAGCCTTCATTTTCAAGCTACAATGCCATAAACTAGAAATTAACTATAAATGACTAGAAACATACACACACACATAAAGCCCTTAATTTCCAAAATTAAAAACACATTTCAATATACAACTTGAGTAAAAGAGAAAATCAAAACTAAAAATATAATCTTTCAAAATTAATCATGAATCTCTGTATTTCAGAAGTAATGGATTTAGACCAAAGCAGTACCAAGACAAAAATTTGTAAGTGTATTTATTAGAACACAAGAACACTTGAAAAAAATGAGTTAGACATTCGATCCAAGAAGTTATATTAAAAGAACAAGCTTACTTCCTTTTAATATAAAAGAAAATATAAAAACAAAAGCAAAAATCCATTAAAATAAATAATAGATTAAATCAACTAAGTGAAATAACTTCTGGCAAAGTCTTATTTGTCCCAAAACAAGAGATATTAGAAACACATTACATATTACTATGAGAAATTAAAAAGATACAGGATAAATGTAGATGCCATAGCTGGTATTCAAGGAGATATGTAACCAAAATTGACTCAAGAAGACATAGAAAACACAAAGACCGATACCCACAGAATATACTGAAAAGCATACCAGATTTTCTATTGCAAGGTTGACCAACTTTTTCCTCCACAGGGCCAAATAATTAACCTTTGAGACTTTGCCAGCAAGACTCTCTGTTGCAAATACTCAACTCTGCCATTGCAGCATGAAAGTAGTTACAGAAAATTCCTGTGAGTGGCTGTGTTTGAAAAAAGCATGTGGCAGGATGGAATAGCCCCTAGGTCTCCTGTCTAATGTCAACTCAAATCATTGCTACTCTTTCTTCAGGTCCCTCTATATTTCAGAGGAGTAGCCTGGATTATATTTTCCAAAATCTACTTCTGGCATGGGTTAGAGTCCACAAGCAACAGAAACAGCAAACAACAGAAACTTACATGTGATATAAACAGGGAAGGGTAGGAGTAAGCCATTATTGTTCAGAATCAATTGCAGACAGTTTATCAGGGCTTGTAACTAGGTGGGTTACATTGGCCAAATTGTGGGATTGAGTCGGTAAGCCTGTTTGGCTCTCCCATCAAGTTACATTCTCTAGCTTAGAGATTTTTAGTTTAGCATTTTCATTTTGGCCTCCATTTCCCATCTCTTTAGTTTCTGTATTTATGTAGAACCTGGGGAAAGAGGAATGGTGACATTTGGGAAGAGAAACTCAAGATACCAATAAGGTTTTTTTTTAAACCTGTAGTGACAAATAATACATATTGTAAATACAGCATACAAAACTATTCTAAAAGACAGAACATTTTCAGTACATATAAAATGAGAAAAATGTAGGGGTGCCTGGGTGGCTCAGTGGGTTAAGCCTCTTCCTTCAGCTCAGGTCATGATCTCAGCATCCTGGGATTGAGCCCACATTGGGCTCTCTGCTCAGTGGGGACCCTGCTTCTCCCCCTCTCTCTGCCTGTCTCTCTGCCTACTTATGATCTCTCTCTCTCTCTCTCTCTCTGTCAAATAAATAAGTGAAATCTTTAAAAAGAAATTATAAAAATGTAATTTTATAAAGATTTAATTTATAAGAGTAGTAAGAAAAACAAAAAACTTAGGAATAAAACCCAAAAAAACAAATAAGTAACTTGTACATCAAGAAAACTTTAAAACCCTACTGAAGAATGTAAAGAAAGATGAAAATAAATGAAGTATCAGACCATACTCCTAAATGGGAATTTTTCAATACTATAAAGATGATGACACTTTCCAAATTAATCTGTAAAGTCAATGAAATCCTCAAGAAGTTTGGGGGCCCAAAGGTTATTATCTTAACAGTTAGGTCTTAATCCATATGGAGTTAACTTTGGTGCTAGTGTGAAAAAAGTGGTCTTACTTAATTTTTTTTTACCTGAACATTTAGTTGATTATTCAAAGTTTAGTCCATTTTTTCCATGCTAATTTGGATCTATGAAACTGTTTCTGGACTCTCTATGCTGTTTCATTAATCATTTTAACTTTAATTCAGTGATTTCAGCCAGGAGGATTCTTTTCAAAAAGCATGTAATTATCCACTGAAAAGAACATGGTCTTGCTAGAAACCCTAAGGGTCTGTTATAATTTTTTCATTGAGACTTTCCAAAAATTTCTCATGGCATCTTTTATTACTGATACATTAAATACTGTAGGGTCTTTCAGTTTTAATACTCTAGAGTTTATCTAGAGACCAGACTCTGAAGCCCTTTTCTGCTCAGTGCCCTACTCAAAGGTGACCAACTCTTGTGTTACTTGATACAGAAATCAGCGAAAATTCCTAGACATGCCACATGATGCCTTCATAACATGAATGAGCCTGCATAACACAGTCCTTTTTATTTAGTGATACAAAACACAGTAATCTACCCTTTACTTTGGAGAGTAAAAGATCACTGGACCCTAAAATTTTTACTGATGCAATGGGTCCCTGAATCTTTGCAGGTTTTATTTCCCACCCTTTGGAACACATGGATATGTATACACACACACACACACACACAAATATACACACATATACATGGATATATATACATATATACACACACACACGGATATATATATGTTTAATTTTTATTATTAACATATAATGTATTATTTGTTTCGGGGATACAGGTCTGTGATTCATCAATCTTACACAATACACACTACTCAGCACAACACATACCCTCCCCAATGTCTATCACCCAGCCATTCCATCCCCCCACCCCCCTCCCCTCCAGCACCTTTCAGTTTGTTTCCTGAGGTTAAAAGTCTCTTATGGTTTGTCTCCCTCTCTGGTTTTGTCTTTCTTCATTTTTCCCACATAGGTTTTCTTGAGGCCTTCGATCCACTAGCCCCTTGTGGCTCATTCTGTCCAATCAGCATAATGGCATCGATACAGTAGACCAATGATGTTCTGTGGGATGTTCATAGGTACAGATCCCCTTGGACTATATCATGGTACAGTGTAAGAGAGTTAACATACCCCTGGTACAAAACTCCAAATGTCTATAAATGTCTCCTCTCCTCCAAGTAAATACTGTTTATAATCCCCTTTTCTGGTAAGAATGGGAAAGAACACATTCATTAAGTCAACGGCGACATGCCATGCTCCTCTTATTCCACGCTAGAAAGACAACCACATCTGGCCCAGCAGCTACAATTTGGGCTCCTACCTGGTTGACTCTGTGGCAGTCCAGTCACCCTCCAGTCAGGCAACAGATGATCCAGCTCTGAAATTGCATATCAGCATCTGCTTTTTTGAACATTCTTGGCACTAAGGGCTGCAATTTGGCTCCTCTGTTAAACAGTCTCTGAGATAAAGATTAGCTTGCCAGACATGTATTAAGGCATGCTCTTGGGAACCCAGAAATATAAATGAGATAGAAAGGAGAGAAGACTGGACAAAGAGAGAAGTTGTTCCATAATGCTGTCCCAACAAGAGCCTCTCAATTCCACAGAAAGTCCTGGAGCTAAAATGGTCTCGCAGAGTTGTCTTGATATGGGAAAAGGGTGTTGGACCTTTGTGTCTCTGTGCTGGTCAGTCACTGGAAGCTGGCTAACCTTGACATAAATGCAGCCTCCAATGAGACAGTTTCCTTTAGCCAAGACAATCCCCATAAAGAGCTGAATAATCTTTCAGCAACCTTACCAGCTACTGAAATAAGAAGTCCTTCATTTATTAAAGAAAATACCAACTGCACATCAGAGTACCCATCACTATAAGAGGACAATATATAGGGACTGTTCCCATGCTTTCTATTCAATTCCTTTATTCAACTTTTCCATCCTTGCACAAATGTCATGTTTTAATAGTTACAATAGCTTTAAAATAGGTCTTGGTAGTTGGTAGCGCCCAGCATCTTTTTTTTTCCTTTGATATTGCTATTGTTAGTTCTTTTCATATACATTTTAAAATAAGCTTATCACTTTTGATTTAAAAAAAAAAAAAAAAAGAAAAGAAAACCTGCTGGGATTTTGGTTGCGATCGCATAGAATCTATACATACTTGGGGGAAAATTGATATCTTTAGAATACTGTGGCTTCCAATAAACAAACTATCCCTCCTCCTTCTTCAACCCAAGGATTTTAGTTTCTAGTGTAAAGGCTTTGAATATCTTTTGATACATTTATTCCTAAACATTGGATGCTTGTGGATGCTATTATAATGACACATTTCTTTTGTTTCATTTTCTTGTAGTCTTGTAGCTAGAATTCACACAATTTTTGTAGATTGGACACATATCCGATACCTTGCTCACTTCAGTCATTAATTCTAAATGTAAGCTTTTTATATTTCCTAGGTACACAATTATTGGTCTATGGATAGTGATCATTTCATTTCGTCTTTTCAGGTTATTATATCCCTTTTTTCTTGCCCTATTTACTGACTGAACTCCCAGTACAACAGTGAGTGAAATAGTGATAGTGAACATCCTTGTCTCATTCCTAATTTCAAGGGAAATCTTTTCAATATTTCAGCACTGTATAAGATGTTTGCACTTATTCTTATAGATTACTTACAGATTGTCACTTATAGATTACTTATAGATTTCCCTACTATTCCTAGTATTCTCAGAATTTCTATTAGGAGTGTTAAATTCTGTCAAATGATTTGTATAACTCCATCAAAATAATTATGTGATTTTTCTCCCTTTCCTTGTCTATTTTTTTTTTTTAGTGTGGTAAATTAAGAAGATTGATCAAATGTTAAAATAAATTTATAAATAGACAAAACCCACTTGGTATTGGGGGATATATATATATATATATATATATATATATATATAGTTGACCCAGGAATAATGTAGTGGTTTGCAAAGCAGCACCACCACTACCCAACCATCCCCCCCCAACCCCCTATCTCCAGCCTTTGCTGTCAGAAATCTACATATAACTTTTGACTCCCTCAAAACTTAACTACTAATAGCCTACTGTTGATGGGGAGCTTTATAGATAACATAAATAGTTGATTAACACATATTTTGTATATGTATTATATAATCTACTCTTACAATAAAGTAAACTATACTGTAGTAATTGAAAAAAATCTGCATATAAGTGAATCTGTGTTCCTCAAACCTGTGTTGTTCAACGGTCAACTGTACTAAATTTTAATTGCTAATATTTTGTTAAAGATTTTTTTAAAGGGTGCCTGGGTGGCTCAGTGGGTTAAGCCTTTGCCTTCAGCTCAGGTCATGATCTCAGGGTCCTGGGATTGAGTCCCGCATCGGGCTCTCTGCTCATCGGAGAGCCTGCTTCCCCCTCTCTCTCTGCCTGCCTTTCTGACTACTTGTAATTTCTCTCTGTGTGTGTCAAATAAATAAATAAAATCTTTAAAAAAAAAATTTTAAGATTTTATTTATTTATTTGACAGAGAGAGATCACAAGTGGGCAGAGAGGCAGGCGGTGGGGGGCGGGGTGAGCAGGGTCCCTGCTGAGCAGAGAACCCGATGTGGGACTTGATCCCAGGACCCGAGATGATGACTGGAGCCAAAGGCAGAGGTTCAGCCCACTGAGCTACCCAGGTGCCCCTTGTTAAAGATTTTTGCACTCACGTTTACAATTGGTCTGTAATGCTCCTTTCTTGTAATTTCTTTGCCAGGGTTTTGAATCAAAGGTTAGATGCTATTTGTATAAGGAATTATTCCTCCCCTCTTCTTCTGTCTTTTTTTTCTTTTTCCACTTCCTGGAAGAATTTATGTCTGACTGGTATTAATTATTATTTTCATTACTTCTATAAATGTTTGGAAGGATATACCAGTGAAATTTTCTGGGTCTGGGATTTCTACTGTGAGGAGAATTTTTCTTTTAAAAATGTATTCAATTTTAACTTCTAGACTTTTAAAGAATGATATTCAGTCCCTGTTTACTGAATGCATGTTATCTGTCAAGTTATGTATAGAATGTGTTATGCACCATTGTGACAGAGGTTGACAATACAGTGGAAATTCTGTGAGCCTAAAGTGAGCCTGTGCCGAAGATACTAAGGTAAGATATGCTCTTGTAGAATATATACATTCTAAAAAGGGATATCGACTTTTGTCTATAATACAGTAATAAATACAGGATTTCAATTTTAATGACTTCTGAGTAGAGTTTCATGGTGCCATGAGAGTTGGTAATGGGAAATATCATCCAGGTAGATTAAAAAAGATTTTCTTGAGGAAACAATATTTGAAATAATTTAATGTTTTCAACTATCTTTCTATCTTTTATTTATTTCTTTTTTCTTTTAAAAATATTCTCTTAACACAGCTGCTTTTCTACATAGCTCCTTCTCCAGGACGGGCTGTAAACAAAATCATATTTCTATTACAGTCTGAAATAGAAGGAAAATCCAGTGCTCTTCATTGAACTTCAGTGCCTCCCACTTGAGTGGGAAAGTTGAGTTTCTCATTATTCTTTTACTGCCATTGCTTCTCCCTGCCACATGGTGTCTCCGTTGACAACTGGTCCTCCACAATCAGCCAGGTGATGAAGTCCATAAACCTCCAAAGCATTCTACTCCATTCTCCTGAGAATTTTATGGAACAAGGATCTACACGGTTTTGATTGATATAGTCAAGGCACTTGTGCTTATCTTTCTCAGCCATACTCAGCCATTACCAGACTGTGGGAGTGCTGTTTCAAATTTTTTTCAGGAAATTTTTCTGCAGTTTTGAACATCCCCAGAGCCTTGCCTTTAAACTTCTCAAAACTCAAAGGATCCCAGATGCCTTTTCTTCTGAGTTTATCTACCTGCTTTCTTAAGAATTGTTAGACTAAATGTCCTGGGCCAACACCACCTAAAACACAAGATGCCTAGGTAGCCCATTTCCTAGACAAAGGAGGCTACTCTGTTTGCTTAGAAAGAAAGAGGGATCTATTTTCAGATCTCAAAGGAAATTTGTCTTCTTAAGGATTACCGAGGGAACTTTCTTGTACTTCTCTCACTAGATCAAGGGAATGGAAAAACAAGCAAATATAAGTTTAATTTGGGGGATATATGTATACAATAAAATGCTCTTTGATGACATACCTTTTTTTTGTTCTAGCTAACATTCACATGAAGAAAAAATAATTAGTTATAATCTTGTGAAAATACCTCATGCATCTAATTACAATAATCACACTGCCCTGTGGGCTTTTCTTCTCTATTATAAGCGACACAATTCTTTAAACCTTTCCTCAGGTTACTATTTTCTATCCCTTTATTCATTTTCCTCATTCTTCACTGATCTGTTCCAGTTTGTCCATGTCTTTTAAAAAGTGCAGTGACCAAAAAGTAGCCACAATATCCTAATAAAGAGCTCATGAATGCATAATATAGCAGAAAGATTACTTCCAAATGTCCCATGAATTATTCCTTTTAATAAATTCCAGAATCATAATAGCTTGGGTTCACCATCAAGACTCCAGGTTTTTCTTTTATATTTTTGTCTGGTCGGTCCTTTCCATTTTTTTTTTTTTAAATTTCTACTGAATTTTATTGTGCTTTAGAAACCAATATTTTTGCTAATGTCACTCTGATTCTTATTTTGACATTTCAGCAAAATGGCAAGATTTCTAAATGCTAAGTTATTCCACATCTCAGCTCCTTTATGTATGCTAGATTGATTATTTAGGAATTTCTATTTATTGACTTTTAAAGTAAGTACTTTGTACTCCTCCCAGTATCATGATATTTATGAAGAAAAGCAAAATTTAGACAATAACTAACAATGTCTTTCCGATTCTGGGCATATCTGATTGCATTCTCTCCAACTTTAACAATGATGCAACAATTTTATAGAAAACAAAGACCCATTTCTATTATACTTCTTTCAACAAAGTGCTATAACTAAAGAGAATATTTTCATTTTATATGCCAAGGCATCTACGTATTTGAAAGCAAATATGTGGATCAAATAATTTCTTCATAGTTTTATAACCCCATTAATTTATGTGAAGTCACTTCTATAGCATATCACCACACTATTCTGAAAACTGTGGAAGATGGGAGAAGGGAGGAGGGATTTCGTCATTACTGTTTTCAGTGCCTGTCACCATCACGCCAGCAAGTTGCAGGTGGTTTCAACATTCAGCCTCTTCTGCTTCTCTCTTCAGGCTTTGAGGGCTCAGTGGCCATCAGGGAGCACATGCTGCCCAAGGGTCTGCCTCCAGCTTCCAGTTTCGCTGCTCTTCCCTTTACAACCCACCCCCAAGGTGGTAGCTACTTTCTGCTCTAACCCTTGTTGGTTCCCTTTGCTCCTAAAAGCCCACTACACGTGAGTGGCAAAATCTCTGTATTAAATCCTCGTGTTTGAAAACTTCTGATGCCTGACACATAAGGTTATCCACATCGAGAAGACTTGACATCTGTTTATCAGTATTACTGGGAATTTTGTACTTTTAAATTCAGAATTCTCTATCATTTTATCAGAGTTAGTAGGAGACAGAGAAAATTGGAAGACTTAATGTCTAAATGTCTACCTTCCTTGGAAGAAATAAATGTCACCTAAATAACTAATAACAGAAAATAACAGATCTTGGGCCAGAATTAGACTTTAAAGCCAATGTGCAAAACAGAAATATGGTTCAATCAGAATATCCTTGAAAATCCCTTAATGGTTCATGAGTATATCACATGTAGCCCTGTGTAAAGTACTGCCTTTAAAATATTTATACAAAATGTGTATAAAATGCACAGTATATTTTTGTAAGAACTCAATGGAAAATGTAAATGACTACTTTTGTTTTTAAAAATTTACTGTTGAATATTTATAGTTTATGTTAAAGCAGTGCAACTAAGTCAGATATTTGTGGAATTGTGAGAGGATGTAAAATTAAAATGTTGTTATGTTTCCTAGAATATAGTTTTGGAATTCAAGAAGTGTAAGTTAGCTAGCCAAGTTTTAGTTGTCTATAAATATGACTATTTAAAAACGTTTATATAAGCATAGAAGTACTTCTGCTAATTAAAAATGATTTAATTTACCTCCTGCAGCACATGTATTTTTTAAGAATTCCTAAGAAGACTTAGTAACTAGCATGAATAAAATAAATGTTTATAATTTTTTGTTAATTTATAAACAGAATATAATATTACTCTGGAAATACTTATAAAAATCTTCATGTTTTCAAAACGGTTGTTTTTAACTTTTTGCTAAAGGTGATTCTCATTGCACTGATGCATAGTATCATAAAGATTATATAAAGGGTGTTAGATTTTTTAAATGCAAGTTTTTACAGGTAGGAATCTTTTTATATAATCTTAAGTATAATGATTAGTTTTTTTAATATAGTTCATTTTTATCCAGGTGAATTTTTGGGATTCCTGGAAATGTAGTTTTGTTGATAATTTTTATAGGCAATTTTATGTTCTCTTAGAATTTATATCACTGTCATTTCTGCTCTCCATATATTTATTTGATCATGTTATTCTCCATGCACTTATTTATGCATTTTATTTCATACCATTTTAGAAAAACTATTTTCCCTAACAGCATAAACAATTACGGCAAATGGCTAACTTGGTGTGTGCTGTGAAGTGTGTAAACCTGGTGATTCACAGACCTGTACCCCTGGGGATAAAAATATATGTTTATAAAAAATAAAAATTAAAAAAAAAATAAAAATTAAAAAAAAATAACTTGTTTAATTGTACAAAACAAGTTGGAAAATTATAACATTATAAATTTATAATTTTCAATTACTAAAATGTATTCTTCTCTTTTATTTATTATTTTTTTATTAAAGTGTTTTACTATGATACTTTCACTGGCAAGACAGCATTGACTATTCTATTATATTCCAGAAGTATGTGAATCATAATACAGCTACTGTCTTGGACCATTAGCTATGTGAAAGTGAAGTGGATATTTGAAAGAATTACCAGCAGATTGTTCAATTTTAGTATATGTGCTGCCAAAGCGAGCACACCAGCAGATTGTTCAGACTAAAATATATTTTCTCACAAATACCCAAAATTTAAATTAAAAAAAAAAAAGAGTGTTTATTTGAATCATCTCTATTGGTATTTGAAAACTCTTTGCTGTTTTGTATACTTTGCTTGGCATAATCTTTGAATTGAAACTCCATCTGCTTAATTAATAAGCTTAGTCTTTAAAATTCACCAAGATTCAGACTTCATTTATTCTTTATTAAAGATTTTTCTTTCTTTTTTTCTTTATTTATTTAAAAAAGGGAGAGCATGCACACACACATGAGTTGGGAGAGGGACAGAGAATATCAAGCAGCTTCTCTGCTGAGGCGGGATCCCAACAGGCTTCATCTTACAACCCTGAGATCATGACCTGAGATGAAACTAAGCTTTGGATGCATAACTGACCAAGCTACCTAGGCTCCCCAAGCAACAGACTTTAGATGCAGTTCCTGACTGAATTAGGAAGCTCTAGTTCAGCTACTAGTCTCCTTATATATAGTTCTGGGTAAAATGGGACGTAAGTAAAATTTGAACCTGTTTCCTCACCTTCTCTTTCTAATACATTGTTCTTCATTGAAGTCATCCCAGAGTACCGGGCAGCTCAGATTGTCCCCTTAGTACCCTGGCCAAGCCTGTCACTCATAGATAGAGTGATCCTTCTAAGCTCTAATATGATCCTTCTGTCCCATATATTCTCAGTCACAGTCCTTAAAACTCAAGTAACCTGTCACAGCTGGAAGTAAGCCATCTGATAAACGAATTCATAGGGTAGAATGTAAATGAAAATTACCCCCAGGACTTTGCAACACAAAAACTGATGTTTGGAGACGATATGATTTAGGATAAAGTCAAAGGTTTCTAATGGTGAAATTTTAGTTAATGCAGCTTGCCAACTGGGAACCAGTGTGGGGAGGGGGTGATTTCGTTCTTATCATATATACATATGCTTTTTAATATCTTATCTTTCAGCTTTAGAACCTAGTATTTAAATATAGCAAGGAAAATATCTCTGTGAGAGTAAGTGAGTGAGAGGAAAGGTCTCCATGAAGGTCTACAAGCTTAAAAGTTTAAAATTTTTTCTTTCACTTTAAATGATTTCTTTAATAATTCAGGTATACAAATTGCGATCTTGGAACTGAGGAAGCTGAGCCAGAAGAAAAATAAATTTAATCTCACTTCAAAGAAAGACATGGACCGTAGTCTTCATCACAAAATAATGTGATTATTTTTTATTTGGCCACCACAAAGTATATTGTATTTTTAACAAGTTAAAGATGGAATTTTGGCATGATTTTATAAGACTTGAGCCAGATTAGCTTATTTTATTTGGATCCCTGGTTTATCTCAAGAGTTGGAATTCAGGACCAGCCCATTTGTGAAACTTTCTAATTATCTTCAGAGCCTGAACCAAGCCCTATACATCTTTACAAGAACTGTTTATCTTAGAATCTTGGCATTTTGTAAAGCAATGAATACTCATCTTCAAGAACAAATATGTAGAACATAATTATATTCAAATGATCTACCTAAGACTCACAGTGATAATTCTTATATTTGACATGTTAATACATTTCACTGTCATAAAACAATTTACTATCAATGTAAAAGGTGGTGAAATACACGATATGTATGAAGTGATATTTTTCTCAGTTTCATAGGAGGCCACAGTGATTGGTTCTGAAAACTTGAGAACTAAACTATTTTTTTTAATTTCATAATAATATTAAATATCTTTGGGTTGGCATATACAGTAATGGCCAGATTAATTTTTATCTTTATTTTTAAAATTGGATTAACCCCATCACAATCTGCAGTTACAATGTGTGGATATCTAGTTGCACTCCTGGAGAGCTGCCTTTATTAAGGTTTTGTCCTCTTATGTTGACCAAAGTATTTTCATGATTCGAAAAAGAGACACATCATGATGAGCAGCACTTTGCCTGTAGTTTTCTTTTGTTGCATTCCTTTTTTTTTTTCTTTTTTTTCCCCAGAAAGTCCCAATAGAGGTGCCTGGGTGGCTCAGTCATTAAGCATCTGCCTTGGCCTCTGGTCATGATCTCGGGGTCCTGGGATCAAGCTCTGCATCAGGTTCCTTGCTTGGCGGGGAGCCTGCTTTTCCTTCTCCCAATCCCTCTGCTTGTGTTTCCCCTCTAGCTGTGTCTTTCTCTGTCAAATAAATAAATAAAATCTTAAAAAAAAAAAAAGAGGTTCTCAGTAAAATAAAGAAGGTTTCTGAATTTAAACAATATGTGAATTCAAACAACTATCACGAATGATTAACTTGTTTAATTAAACAAGACAACTTGGAAAATTATAAACATGTCATAATTATCTTTATCTATAAGATAAATTTATAATGACTTAATGGTTGTTTGGGTGTTGAATTTTAAAAAAATAGTATACATCTCAAAAATTAAGCACATTTTAATATGATGTATTTGCAAGGAAGTTTAAAATTTAAAAGCAGACCAAAAAACCTGACCTCTTGGAGACACTGGTGTGTCCTCATATGAAACCCTGGGTGTCTTGTGAAAGGTGCAAATTGTGATTCAGTAGGTCTGGGATGGAGCCCAAGAATCTGCATTTCTAATAAACCGGACAGCAGTGCCCAGTGCGTGCAATACACTTTAAGAGGGAAACTCTAGAGGAGAGTTACCGATACAACTTTCTGCAATGAAGAAAATATTCTATCATCTGTGCTTGCCATTGTAAAAGACACAAGACATAACAGGCAAGTAAGCACCCAGAATGTGACAAGTAAAACTGAATTTTTTTATTTTAGTTAATTTAACTATAAGTTGCCCCATATGTCCATGACTTTCTCAGTGAATGCTGCTCCTCTAGATTGCCTTAGAGTTCATATAGAATCCCCGGATGTCTAACTTGGTATCTGAAAACTGAGAGAAGCTAATTTGACAAACACATACGTGATGTTTCTGTATAATTAGCTTCTCTAATAAAAGGCAGATATTCTAAACTTGAAAACAAATGGACATTCTGAAGAACACTCTCAGAATGAAGTACATGGGTATTCTCACTCCCTGGTGAGAATTGCCCCCAACAGGATGAAAATCGCTTCTGGGGTGGGAGGATGGAGGTGCAAAGATAGCATTTATGTATGGCAATGGTTAGTGGCCCCCAAAGTCCAAATTTCCCTGACAAATATTATTTCTTAGTATTTCATTTCTTTTCTTAGGAAGAACTTACATTTATTTATTTTTCTCTTTGGAGAGACGATACGTAGAAAAGATTGGGAAACACATCTAAAATATATATCATTATAATCCGTACCTGAATTTGAATCAATTAATTTAACAGGCCTCCAGATCACTCACTAAATGATATAATTTCACTCTCTGTTAGAAAGTATCATAAATGTGATGCTTGTAGGGTACTTTCTCTAAGTGGGCCTTGATTTCTTTAATAAAGTATGCAGAGAATTTCTCACTTTGCCTTCTAGGAAACAAAAAGATGAGAGGGACAAGAAAGGTATACAATTAATGGGGACATTTAAAAATATGACAAAATCTGTTAACGATCCAACTGAAAGTCAGTTCTAAGATATTGACAATTAGATATATTTGAGAAGATTTAAGATCAGTACTAAATATTCAAGAGACTTGTCCAAGACTTGGGCTTGGTATATTTCTGTTAGGAAGTTCACATGCTCTGCCAGTGGAAAATCAAGCTTTCTCAGTGAGAAGATTCTCATGTGGCAGGAACCTCAACATGAAAATAGCAATGAACTAGAATTTGAAGTCAATGCCGTGCTGTGGCAAGGAGCAAAAGCTCCCAGCCATCATCAATAGGGGACATTGAAATTTCCATTCTTTCATTGTAATTAGATAGCCTTCTGAATGATAATATTTTCCTAATTGTGGCCTTAAAGAATAATTTCTGGGTTGGGGAGGATGCAATTTATTCTACACAGATCACTTTTGTCATGTCCTTATACACACCTGACAGAAATGGTGCCCTGAGTAAATGTTTAACAACCAGCTCTGTAAGGGAAGAAACAATCCCTGATTTATAACATTAGCTGAGTCCCATAAAATATTCCCACTCTGCATCTGATGTGATGACATCCTTAATTATGCAGTTGGAAAGAGATGTACAATATCACCAAATTCTATGGTATTTTCACCAGACAGAGCAGACATAAATCACCTCGAAAGAAGAGTGAAAGAGGAATTGTGATGAGTGGTAATGTAATTAAAAAGTGATGACTTTCAATTACTTATTGCCTTTAAAATTTTAATGTAATTTATTTAACTGTAAGCTTATATAAATTAATATTTGCTCATGACTGGCTCACTGAGTATCTAACGCTATTTAACATTTGGCAGGGGGCAGAGGGGGGCTCCAGCACACGACTGCCTATGACAAGGAGGCAATGCGTTGAGGACAGATTTACGCTGCAGGATCTGTAGGGTCTATGTGACTTTGTTTTCCCCAAGGAAAAGGCTGTACATAAGATTCAGAGAAGAGCCTTCACTAATCAATACATATATTAAATTGGTTTTTATATTTTATACTAAAAACATTTTTATTTACTCCAGCAGTATAAAAATACACAGTTACGTCATATATCATGTATCTTAGCATATTTACATTCTCTATTTCTTTGGTTCTCAAAAAGTTTTTGGTAGAAAAGTGACTCCAACTATCCTCTGTATCATCAAATCTATTAGTAGTTGCATGCAAAGTAGAAGATTTAGTTTGCATAGCACAAAGAAAAAAGGTATAAAATCATTAGAACACATGAGTTTTAGATCACATTTTATAATTTCAAAAGTGTATAATTCACTGATATGTTATATCAGTGAATACCATACCATATATGCCATTGATATTTCATTCAGATGAATTTTAAACACAAATTTTATATCCAGCCTTAGTATTTTTGTCTCAGTGTGAAATTCATTTCAGTGCATATTTGTTTAATGTTTACCATGTGTAAGGAAATGTGTCATAATAAATTGAAGAGGAGGAACACTAATTATTTTGTCCCTCAGGCAGGTGAGAAAACAAGGGACATATTTCAATCTGGTCTATTTTTTAAGAGCTTGAGAACTAGAGATGTTAGTTCAGGAGGTTTTTGTTTATATATTAAGACAAAAAAGAAAGTACGGTCTGTCTTTCTACTTCCTCCACACCAACCACCACTATTATTATCCAATAATGATGATTTTTAATTGTACTTCTGATTGCTAGGAATAGTAATGGTGATCCAAAGGAAAGAGCCTAGGAAGGATTATCTTGATTCAAATGATATAGAGATGACTAAGGAGTGAAGAGGAAACAATATCACAAAAGGAAGGTTTTAAGGATTGGAAGAGACTGTGGAAGGGGAAGCCATCACTCTTGAGAGTCTCTGGAGAGGTAAAAGGTAAGGATTTGAATAAACTTGGGAAATTTCCCTTGGTCTTAGGTAATTGTTAGTAAACTCCTTATTATCCTGCATTTTTTTTTTTTTTGCAATTAGATATAGGTTTCTTTGTATATGTTACCTCTCATTCATACTTTGATGGAAAAGCCAGGAAAGGAAAAAATCTATAATATAAGCATGTTATCTCTATCATCCCTAATTATCATTATATCCATCAATTCTAGGTGTGACACTCTCTTTGGATATTTACAATCTGAAAATTTTGATTTAGGTAATCATCATTAAAAAAGGATATGAACTTAATTACACTGAGTTTGAAATACCTTAAGATCCTTCTATTCTTGTGAAACTCACATTCTTAATAGTTTTTAAATCTTCAAATAGTCTCATCTTCTGACCTCCCTCTTTTTATTCTCCGTATAACAACTGATTCAAAATTAGCTTGGAAAACAGTGGTTAAGCTGCTGACCAAGTAACACCACATTTTAAAGCACACTTCAGCAATTTTGCTTTGTCTTTTGCCCTAGACATCTCTTTATAAATTTTCTGTACTGATAATCTATTCCAAATTTCCTGCTTACCTGTGAGACATTTCTGCAATGTATTTTGCAGGCTTTTCCATTCATTTGTTGAATCACAAAATCCCTGCCTAAAATATGACATTGGTGAAAGCTATGAAGAAAACAGCTATTGTTCAGACTGGAAATATCTGTGGCCAAGAATAGCAATGATTTCTCTGGTGCCATTTCTATCATCAGTATCTTTATTCCTGGCAATTCAACATCAGCATTTGGAGATTTTATTGAACAAAGGAAAACTGAATTAATGAGCCAACAAAAATGATCAACATCAAAGACTGTCATTGGAAAAAATAAGCAAAAGAATGAATGTGCTCAATGATACTAGTGCATGGCATGACTATTCTAAAAGATGTCCCCTATCTACCTTTTGAATAAACAAAACACAGGTTAAGAACTGGTACTACAATCATCTCTTCCAAGGATAGATTTGGAC
Organism: Mustela lutreola; assembly: GCF_030435805.1. Lineage (NCBI taxonomy): Eukaryota > Metazoa > Chordata > Mammalia > Carnivora > Mustelidae > Mustela > Mustela lutreola. The sequence continues at coordinate 127,577,196 of NC_081290.1, read as the reverse complement.
ATGATTCCAGTGAATAGATCACCAAGGCAGAGTGAAAGATTTTCCCTAATCTCTAAGACATTAAACCCAAAGCCATTCCATTGAATCTTCACAGTGTTCTAATGCCCATTTAGCTAATTCATTTATACTAGCCATTGTAATTCTTCATGCAAAGGATACAACAGCTCTAACTAGCAAAAGCTTAAAAAAATGTTTAATTTAATTCTATATTAGTCTATCTGCTTGGACTGTAACTTTAATACTGATTATGATCTGCAGTAAGGTAGTGGGTTGAAGACTCAGGTATTTCTCAAGGTTCTAGTAACAATAGCACTCAGCACCAGAAAACCTGAATCCCTAGCCAGGACATATAGTGCAATAAATACAGTCCTATTAGAAAATTCTGACTGACACTATAGGCATGATCTAACAAGGCAGCCATAACCAAGTACATTTTTGAGTATTTAGTCCAGCCTACACCAGAGTCAAGATACTCTAAAATGTCTTCTGGTGACTCTTCAACTTTGTTGAAACATTATAGCTGGGTTAGTTGTCATAGTCAAATTAAATAGATTGTTACGACACTTTGGGGTTATGACCTAAATAGGTCTATTAATACTTGCCCCAATTCTGTGTCTTACTGCAAAAGCTTGACATAATGGTGTTGCAGGGAAAAAGAAGCTTAAGGAATCAAAATAGCAAGGAATTCAATGCTGTACACAATGAAAATTTTAAGACCATTGTATTCTACTCCTAATCTTAGAGCTTTATCTATTTGAAAGAATTGGAAACAATGTATATTTCCCACAGTTTTCTGTTGGATGAGGAGAATGTGGTCATCCTAAACTTAGTCTTTGAAATAATGCATTTAAAAAAGGTAAAAATTACAACCTGACATTTAGAATGTGTTAAGTATGCTGCAAAACATTGAAGGTATTATTAATTCTCTAGTTTCATTTTAAGAGTTAAGTTTTGCTGGAGAAGAAATTTACACTTTATATTTAAAATTTCCCTATGGTGTCTTACCTCCAACCAGAGCATGATTGTTTTTTAATAGTTTTTTTTTTTAAGATTTTATTTATCTGTTTATCAGTGAGTGAGAGAGAGAGCACAAGCAGGGGCAGTAGCAGGCAGAGGGCAGAGGGAGAAGCAGGCTCCTGATGTGGAGCCCAAGGCGGGACTCAATGAGGGACTCCATCCCAAGACCCTGGGATCACGACCTGAGCTGAAGGCAGACACTTAACTTACTGAGCCATGCAGGCATCCCCAAAGAATGAATATTAAAAAGGAAAATTCCTGGCTCCACTTCCTGAAGATTTTGACTTGTAGATTTGAGATGTGCCTGGGTGGTTCAGTTGTAAATGGTACACAGACAACTCTGCAAATCCTGCACGTTGACCAGCCTGGTTGTAGAATGCATGCAACTCGTTTTCAGCACACCTGCTGCTCTCCCTGATAGCAGGAATTATTCTTTAACATATGTATGTGTAAAAGAAATCACATTGGGTATATAATTAACCTGCTTTAATTTTGATAAGTGTATAGATCCTATGAGAAAAAAGTTTGCTTCTTGGCCTCACCATTGGTAGCACTCTTTTTTTATCTTCACTATCAAGGTCCAATGCCCCGCACATGACAAAAAAGAAAGTTTGATGAATGTTGTGATATTTTTCATTTATAATGCTTTTCCAGTCAAGATGTTTTTTCTTGTGTCCTTTGGAAAATACTAGAAAAATATATAAAGATGATGTATTTTAATAAATCATCATCTGATAATAAGGCATCCTATCCTCTCCTCCTTGTCAGGAAGTGTGTGTGTGTGTGTGTGTGTGTGTGTGTGTGTGTGTGTGTGTTTGGTAGAGTTGAAAAAGCATGAGTAATCTTGGTTGCAACAACCAAATACATAGAAAATCATGCCTGAAGGCAATGCAACTAGGAACAGTTCTCAAACTCTATCATGAAATTGCATTTCCAAATAAAGGAAGACCATCAGCAAATGCTGGGTGCCACAAAGTATGGCGAATATTTACTATACAACAGATCTCTATAGATCAGTAATAATAGTTACCATTAGAGTTCTTTCATGAGTATGGTTTTTATAAAGGGCTGATATTATAATATTACAAGATTCAGTTTTTAAAGATGGCGCCATAGATATGGAACTAGAGGCTTTAAAAAGGCAATGTAGAGGGAGAAGAACACTCTAATAATTAAAAATGCCTGGATTTTGTATGTAGTTAATCTTTTGACTAGATGGTCTTATTCATTTGTTTTCTATAATTCAATTCAGCTAACTATATCCAAACTCCGGAATCTTTTTTCCTTGGGAAAAAAAAAGATAGAAACTGGTAATTGGGCAATTTCTTTATCAATGATCAATTCTTAGATCTTGCTTTTAAGATCCAATTATACAATATAAATTTCCTAAGACTTTGAAGGAGATAAACCTAAAGAACATATAACATTTTATCTATTTACTATTTTGGATATCATGTAATTGTCTTCATGCTGTTTTTCTTTTAGAATTTTAGAAACAGAGTCATTGTGGTAATCTTTCTTAAATCATTGCATTGACCACTCTACAGGGTTTATTTCAGACATATACAAGAGTGTCATCTGCAATAAGCACTTAAAAAATACCAGTGCATTAGACACCAGATGACTGCCTACAGGGCTTCAGAAAAATAGCAGAGAATTATTCCTGTCTACGTCCCTCTCATCACCAGGTTCTTCCGCTCACATATACCCGTGTACCACAGGGCCACAAAGGGTGTCTTCTGTGGTCTTATGTAACTCGCCTCCTTGTGCCTCCTTGTCATTGCCGTTTCTAAGCATGGTCATAAAAACTTGTCTTATTATTTTCATTATATATTAATTAGTTGATAAATGTAATTTTCTGTTTTTCAAATTAACAACTGTTGAAGACAATTGCCAGCTTTACAATCAGGCCTTTTGTGATACATTAAAATATGATTTATATTTACAGTTTTAGAAATCAACTGATACTTTATAAAGTTAGATGTAGTTTTGTACTTGACTAGTTTCCAGAGGAATATCATTAATTCATTAATTATTTAAACTGCTGCAGAAAAGTCTTAATTTGTACTAAAAATTCTCCCTCTTTCTATTAAGATAAGAATTTCAATAATACTGCTCTTGAATTTTGAAAATCTATTTTCACTGAGTAGTTCAAAAAATGTTAAGCTCCTTTGAATTCTAAAAAGTGTATCTTAACTATTTTATAAGTAAACAGTTAATTTTCTTGTACACTGAGTAGATTTTGATTTATAAAATTATAATTTTAATTTAAGTAGAATTATTTCAACAAATGCACAAGAGGGGAGAAAACTCTAATAATAAATAACAATCAGTAAAATAATAGAGAAATACTTAATTTTTCACACAGGTCTAGGAAAAAGACTAGTGAAACTAGTGCAGTATGAAGCCAAGGAATTTTATAATAATATTTACGAATAACAATGGAAGGGATATTGACATAGGTGTTGAAAAGATACACTGTAAGCCTCTGGTCTTACAAACAGAATTAATTTTTTTCCCATTTTAAATTTAAAACAATTTTTTATATGTTTCATTATATAGGCTCATTCCTAAAAGATTTTTTCTCTTTTGGAGAGAATTCTGAAGTCTATTTTGGAGAGTCTTTGGGTTCATGTAGGAGACTATACTTAGAATGTAACATCAAACTAAAATATGCAATTAATACAAAGGGACAGAATTTCTAAATGGCTCAAGACTTAGAAGGTTTAGAAGGTACACATTCTTTCTGCTCATTCTTGGGCTGCTTCTGTCATGGTGGCAGGGACAAAAGACGGAAAAGCAAGTTCAATTCTCCTTTAGTCCTGTTACAAATTATATGACTCAAGTTTCATTTGGTTTCCATGAATTTGTAGACATAATATTGGCAATTCTACTTCACATCCTCTGAGTCTGAAACTGATGCAAACTTGGAATAAGCCATATACTCATAAACAAAGTAAACATGGGGGCGGGGGGATGTCCTAAACTCTCAATAACACTAATTGTAATGCTTTTCTTAAGAATTCTTAAGATATCCTCTTTTTCTTTTCTTCTGGTTGCACTAAGAAAAAAAAAAATATACATATATATATTAGTAGATGACCTTTACTTTAGGGTATTTTTCTTAAACATTGAAATGTTTGGTTCTTCCTACCTTTTGTCAGAAACACTATTCACTCAAGTCAGTATGTATTTTGGCCAAACTCACAGTATATTTAACACTCTTTATATGAAAACTGAAAATAACTCCTGAAGCTTCCAACTGTTTGTTTTACTGTCTTAATAAAAAGTCTTCACCCACACAGGAAGAAAAATTCTCTATGCATTTACATTTTACATGTTAATTTGATAAGCTTTTATACATATATTCTATACAGAATACGTTTGTCTCCTTCATTTATTCAAAATGGATTTATTAAATATCTAAAATCTAGGCAGTGTTGAAGACTTTGGGAAAAATTCAAAGATTTTCTGTGCCATTAGTGAATTTACTCAGCAGTTAAATTACTACTGAACCAAAAAAATGGGCAAAATCTCAGCAGTAAAGCGTTAGTACAGATATTCAATTATGATAAAGCATGACTGCTCTGCTTGCAAGAATTTTAATGTGTGAGTGAATTTTAATGTGGTGTTAATTTAATGTGGGTGAGTGGAAATATGCATTTTAGAGGAGGGGGTATGATGGATTAAAGATGACTGCAAACACTAATTCTTTTTCACTCTTCTCTTTGAGAAGTAAATTCTAACTGAAGAAGGACTACCCTCAGTGATCTATTTGTCTGATTAATAAAATGTACTGGAAGGAACATTCTGGGACACCCAAGGCTAGATCATACACTGACTATGCTTTCATCCCTGGCTCTCTTAAAATGCTCATTCTTGGAAGCTTAGTCTCTCTGAGAACCCAGCAGACATAAAGTGAGAGGCTGAAGCCACACAAAGAGACCAAATATTGGTGCTCTGGTCAAAAGCCCCAAATCGGATCCCAAGTGAAAGCCATAATCAACTATCAGCCTTGTGAATGAGCCATCTTGGACATCCAGATCAGTAGGCTGTACAGATGAGCAGAGCCCCAGCCGGAAACTGTCAGTGATTATTCTAGAGACTCCAAGTCAAAAGAACTATATTCTATACTCACAGGTTTTTCAGCAAGTATTTATAAATATAACACATTCCCCGGATATTAGCTTACTATTACAAAGTAGATTATTATGAAGTCATTTACACCCACTGTATGAGTTTAGATATGATGTAGAACAGCTAACCTGGGAAATCTCAGTGGCTTAACACATAAAATGTTGACTTCCTGATGATAGTATGTAGCCTGGTGATACTACGTCACTGATTTATGAAGGGATCTGGGTTAATGAAGGCACCACTATCTCACTTCTGCATTTTCTAAAACACAAGTTCTTTCTGTTTGCTGAAGTAGGGAGAAGACTGGAAAATCACTTTAAAAAGCCCTTTTCACTCTCACTCACATGCTATGGACAAAAACTGGCCACATGGCTCTCCCTAATTGAGAGGACCATGCAACTAAAGATGAGCAAATGAAGTTATGTTTGGTATTACTGACTTTCCACACTCACAGACTTGGACTGTAGTCAGGACTTTCATGGGACTTCCAACTTACATTTGAATGTTAGGTGTGGACATAGAAAAATTTGATGAAAATGTAGAAGCTTGAAAAATGAAAGAAAAAGGCAAACATGACCAAAAATAACAATAATAATATTCAGAAGAACAACAAAAATAAGAAGAAATATTAGTTAGGGATTAGAATATGCCAGGCATGTTCTAAGAACTTAAAATGTATTATTTTATTTAATCCTCAACTGCATTATAAAGTAATTGTTATTATCCTCATATTATAAATGAGAAAACTGAAATACAGAGAGATTAAGTAATTGGCCCCAGGCCACGCAACTTGGTGGTGGCAGAAGAAAATTTGAATTCAGGAAGATTGCCTCCAGATTTTGTTAAAATGGAAAAAAAAAATAATCCAAGGATAGTACCTGAAGTAAACCAGTCTCTTACATTCCAAAAAGCCTAAGAGAACTGCATCATTACCATATTGAAATTCTATGGATCAGAGTCTGATTCCTAGCCGTCTAAGCTCAGAAATATCTATCATCCAAGCAGCCATGGACTTTCAGGAGTAAATTGAGACTGATGTATAATCAGAATGTACAAATTTATAGTGAGAATTTGTATGGCTCTTATATCCATAAAAAGTTAATCCTCTTTGTTTAGAAAAGCTGTGAAGGAAATATAACTATGGCAAAGGTACTTGTTTATTAATTTATAATCAATGGTACAGTTACTAAGCAGCCTGAGCAATATTCCTCCAAAGGAAATGGATAGTGAATCTGAAAGGTGCTTGGTGATAAGGAACTGGAACTTGAAGTTAGTTATATGAATCTGTTGTGTGCCAACATTAAAGAGAATACATTGGGAAAACCTGACTGGCTCAGTCGGTACAGCATATGACTCTTGATCTAAGAGTCATGAATTCAAGCCCCATTCTAGGGATAGAACTTACTTAAAAATAATAAACAAACAAACAAACATATAAGAATGGTCTTATCTACACAATAAGACTTCTATCTGTCAGATATATTGTATATTCAAAAAGAACCACGACTCTCCATTCAGTCCAGACCAAAGGGTTCCAAATTTTCTCAGTTCACAGAACCATTAGTGCCTTGCAAATGTTTTCCACAGTGCCTGTGGGACAAAGGAAATACCAAACAATTCCTTTTGTAAAGTAGCCAAGACCAATCATTTTAATTAGTACTCATTTGTTAATAATACAGAACCACTTATTAAAAATAGTCAAATAAGTTGAAAAAAATATATATTTGTATTTAATTCTTAAATAACCACAATTATTGATATGTATGGCCCTGTTGGACACTACAAAACTTTTCAAACCTTGAAATCAGATTGGACAACACCCTTATTTCCTATTCCATGTTGATTTTCATGTGGTACTTGCTTCTAATCACAGAAGCTGCTGAACACCCATCTTTTCAAGGATATGATCTCATTGAATGGAATGTAGTACTCTCCAATATTCCAACTATGAAGTACCTAGTATCTGTGTAGCATCCAACAGATAGATGTTGAGTATTGCTCTGCTCCCCTTGAGCCTTTGTGGTAGAACACAGAGCTCCAGTGTGAACCTGGGGGGCCCTGGACCATGTTTAGACAGGCACAGTCATCACTTGCTTCTGACCATTTATACTCTCTTATAGACTAATTCTTCTTCAACTGGACCCATCTTTTCTTCGGTTATGTTAATATAGTCTACCTGATACATTTGTCCCAGGGCTAAGTATTTTAGCCTTTACCACGACTATATCTCTCTTTAAACTTTGCTTACTATTTAACAATCAGATGACAAAACTATTTACCTTGATCCCAGGCTCCTAAGGAGAATCTCATGCAGCTCTTAAGGACAAATAACAGAAACTAATCAAAACTATTCAAGAAGTTGGTATGACAGCTGCAAGCATCATGTTGGGAATATCATTGATCCGAAAAGTTTTTGGATCTGTCACCCTGCTAGTCTTACATCAAGCCCAAATGAAATGAGCGTGCCAGACTGAAGCATCCCAAATCATTACCTCTGCCACTTAGCCCTGTTCCATGAACTCAGTAACAGCAAATATGAATAACCCCCCAGGCCAGACTGAGGTTTCACAGGCATCAAAGCATCCTCTGCTGCCCAACAGATGTTCTTTCCCTTCTTCAATCTAACAGTATGGGTTTCATTTTTCTATGATGAAAAAGAAGGAATAATATTTAAATAAGGAGTAGTTAAGTCATGTATTTTGGCTACTTCTGAGTACATTAATCACGTACTCAGTCACCTCTGCTTCAAAGACTCCAGCTTCGAGGCAGATCATTAGAATGTCCAAGAGACATAATTTTTGCAAAAAAACTCTAAAGATTTTCCCTAATTAATTGATACAGGTTTCAATAATAATTGAAAAAGACTCCCCCCCTTTTAATGTAGTAAATGTCGCTGTCACTCAGAAAAAAAAAGCACATATATAAAATTGTAGAAAAATATAGGTTCAGTTCCTTTTCTCTGTGAAAATGATTCCACTGATCATAAAAATCCTCTGGTCTAAAAGATGGAAGCTGAGCATCACGCTCAAGTATCTTTTTTCCAGTTCGTCTCCTCTTAGCCAATTGTTAGAGGGAAGAGTGAATATGACTAAACAATAATACAACCTGTCTTAATATGTTTGAGGAAGTTTTATTTATTAAGATTTTCTTTATTTATTAAGATTTCCTTCTAGGCCCTCTAGTCAATAGTTTCTAATACTTGATTTTGCAAATATATTTTATCTACCCTTTAGGGCTGTGAAACATGCAGTTTGCCTAAAGTATTGGTCCAAACATTAGACAGTTAGGTTCTCTTCTGGCTTTGGCACTAGGAAACAATAATTTTGGAATCATGGTATTAGATTTCACCAGGATTATCTGAATAAGAAACCTCCTCAAAATCCCGGTAGTTTTTAACAACAAATATTTACTTCTCCATATTACATGCAGATGGATCTGCTCCAGGACTGTGGATCAGGTCCAGGTATGCTCCTTGCATCTCTTATTATCCTAGGGCCCAGCTATGGAACACCCCCACGTGGCTGGGATGCTCATGTGGTGAAGGGCAAGGGCATAAGAGAGCTGCTGAGAATTCAAATACTCCATAAAATTTCATCTCGGATCTGTTATTATGTGACTTCCACATTCTGTTAGCCAAAGGAAGTCCCATGGTCAACAGGATGGGGAAATACACTCTTCTCAAGTGGAGAGTGAATATTTGATGTCCAGTAATATAATCTACCTCAGTCTGTCCTTTTGGTCATGTCCACTTGTTTTTTTGCACACCAAATATACCCACCTCCACTGCAGGAAAGGGAGATATCCAAAAGTGGCCTCTAATCATGGCACCATGGTCCAAATTCAACATGTCATGGTAATACCTATATACAATCTAAATGTGCCTTGATGAAGTCCCAAAAGTTCATTTTTGTTTTGTTTCCCTTGTCTTTGGAGATGTGTCTTGAAAGAAGTTGCTGTGGCATTGACATGAATGGAACTGAAGGGATATATGCCAAGTGAAATATGTCAAGCAGAGAAAGATGATTATCATATGATTTCACTCATATGTGGAACATAAACAATAACATGGAGGACCATAGGGGAAGGGAGGGAAGCCAAAGGGGGAGAAATCAGAGAGGGACAAGAACCATGAAAGACTATGAACTCAAGGAAACAAACTGAGGGCTGGAGAAGGGAAAGGAGTAGGGAAATGGTGTAGCTGGGTGATGGGTATTAAGGAGGACACACGTTGTGATGAGCACTGGGTGTTATACACAACTAATGAATCACTGAACACTACCTCAAAAACTAATGATGTATTATATGTTGGCTAACTGAACATAATAAAAAATTTAAAAATAAATTAAACAAAGGTCTAAATGTGGCTTTTCTTGATTTTGAGATCTACAAAATAAAAAGATAACTTTTTACACACACAGTGCACAGTTGTAGAACAAAGCAAGTTAACCACAACCAACATCACCATCTGAAAAGGCAGAATTGGGACACAAAGCAATCACTGGTCCATAGCAATTTGGAAACCCAGCTGGCCAAATGTTGCAAGATCTCCCTGTTCTTGCGGGTAGAGGATGTTTCTTGATTAGGCCCAGTTCGGCTCCCTGAGAATAGCTCCCTGATCCATTTCCTCCATGGGTATTGGAACCACCATTTGGGAAGACCTTTTCCCTCATTATTTCCTTGCTCCTGTCTTAAGAGGCTATTGGGGTTTATGAGATTTGGGGGTTAAGCTGCTCTCTCAGCCAGCTCCCAGCTCGCAGAATTGGTAGGCCAAATGTCAGTTTCTGTTTATTATAGTCATATACCTTTTATATCCAGGCTAGCAGTACCATTAGTAATAAACTCTTTCAGAATTTTTGCTGACTTACATTTTTATTCCAGAGTTATAACCATGCCAAAATTCCTTTTAAGCCATGTCTCCCTCACTAGACTTAGTTACAAGGACTTTATGTTTTTCAGCCCTCCCTGGGACCAAGTCCTTTGTCACTTTCCTCAGCCTTATTCAAGTGAAAGGAATTATTGGAGGGTACATGAATCCAATCACAAGTTTTAAAGAAATCTGTGATTGTCACAGCCTTGATTTGTTTCTGTCCTCAGGCTCTGTCATGACTATCAGTTAACATTTCGGCTCAAGGGAGTTCTCATCTTGACTATCTAGAAATGAGAAACCATTTCATTTTCTCATCCTGTTGGTTCCCTTTGACTTTTGATGTTTCTTTGCAAACCACATAAATCCTTTCTCAGCTTATCCCCTTCTATTAGTTTTACAAGCATATCGGATGACAACCAGCTCTGAATATTAGATATCCTAAGTACATTGTCAGTCTCCTAGGTATTTTCATTCAGAAGTTTAGCTAAATCTTACCTTATAGCATAATATGGGTGACCATTTTTTCGGACTCTTATGAATTTCCTTGCCACACACCAACCACACCCCAGCCAATACTAGAACTTTTTATTTATTTGTTGTAATTGTGGAAAGTGCCTCACTTCTAAGTATCAATACCTCCATTTGTCATTTTCCAGAATATCATCAAGAATATTATGCCCCGGGGCACCTGGGTGGCTCAGTGGGTTAAAGCCTCTGCTTTCGGCTCAGGTCATGATCCCAGGGTCCTGGAATCGAGCCCCACATCGGGCTCTCTGCTCAGCAGGGAGCCTGCTTTCCTTCCTCTCTCTCTGCCTACCTGTGATCTCTGTCTGTCAAATAAATTTTTTTAAAAAATGAAAAAAAAAGAATACTATACCCCATTGCAAAAAAGAAAAAGAAACATTTCAAAATTTTCATGACTTACATTACAAATACTTGGATCATACTCACATTGCTTCTTGTTGGCTGTAGATTGTGGGTTGAAGTATGCTTCAGACTGTGAGTTGGATTTAGGTGTGCTCCACAAGTTGATGAAAACTTATGTCTTTTAAAGTTTAGAGTTGTCAAAATGGCACTTCTGCCATTATCCCATTAGCTAAAGCAAGTTACATGATCAGGCCCAAAATTCATGGGGTGGAGAAGTACATTTCTCTCGGTGGCAAGAGAAAAGGCTGAATATTTGTTGAATAATAATATAATTCACCATAGTTACTAAACGTTTATTGGCCTCACTATGATGTCTAAGCAATAACACTGTATAACTAATGATTAGATGCCAAAATACCCTCTATGTTTCTGGCATTTACAAAATAGCTTTAATGCACTGGTTCTTATTTTGAAATCTAGCTGAAACATAGCTCCTTCTTGCCTCGTCTACTGTACATATCCTGCAGTAAATGAGTGATCACTAATGATGTTTAGATGTAGTACAGCACAAGCTATGTGTAACTTATAATTAAATTATCAGTGAAAAGTGTCAGTAATCTCCTTCTGTATAATGTCAAAACATATAAAAGTGAATTTATGACCCTTTTGAATACATTTCAATATCATTAAGTTACCAGAAGGCTGCCCTGAAGTATATTTAGCAAATAATTTGGCTTCTAGTACTATCATAACATGGTCAGTTGGCCTGTCAGCCAGGCTTACCCTGGCTTTCCATTTGAAAAATAAGAAAAGTAAGTTTTTCTATAACAGGACCAGGCATAAAATAAAATGTCTGTTACCCATTCTCTACCTTCTCTTCTCAGCATCAGTAGAGGATAGGAGGTTGGAATTTTTTAGAAGTACGTGAATTTTTGACCTTTATCTTATAAATAATATTTACATATGAGGGTCAAACTTAGAACAGTCATCCTGAAGCCAATGCCAAAAGGGAAGTGTGAACTATGGCAGAATGTGCTTTTCTGGTGAGGAATTTAGCTTATCCATTCTCAGCACCTTTAAAAATCTCACTCAGCACCTGATAGTCAATGCAGAATATTAACAGATATGTGCTGTGCAATAAGCAACTGTATTAATGTCCTTGGCTTTGTACACGTGTCCTAATATTTAGCCATTCAGTGACCATTATGTATCCATGTGTAAGATCTCCTAACTGCAGGGATAGAAGTAAAAGATTCAGTGAACCTAAAGGAATTTTATACCAGCTGCTGATGTCCATTTCTCACCTATTTAACTTAAAACAAGCTCAAATTTATAAGAAGAACAATGTATAACGACTTTCAAGGCAACGAGTGGGGCCATTAGTTCCAGAGTTGAGACTGTCATCACAGAAGTTTGACCTGCAGTTGGAAGTGAGCCAGAAAATCCTGGAGTGAGTGAAGGATAAAGTAAATTGCATAGAATTCTAACTCTCAGAGGCATGTTCTCCACCTGAAGTCTCCTCTTGTTCATAAAATAAAGTTGAGTCTAAGACCCAAATGGGATCCAAGACCCAAATAAACGAAGCTTGGACTTTTAGGTATAAACCTCACTTCCCTACTATTTTCCTCCACTTTTCATATGCAATAACAAGGACTTTTGTCTAAAAACAAATGACAGAATTAAGCACCATGAAATAAAAATTTAAGAAGAACCCCTACGTACCTCTTAGAATGGCTAAAATCCAAAGCGCAGACCTCACCAAATGTTGATAAAGACGTGGACCAGAGGAACTGTCATTTGTTGCTGATGGGAATTCAAAATAGTACAACCACTTTGGAGGACAATTTGGTAGTTTCTTACAAAACTAAAAATTCTAACATATGATTCAGCAATTTCACTCCTTTGTATACATGAACAAGTTGATAAATTGTGTCCAAGCAAAATCTGCATATGAATATATAAGGCAGGTTTATTCATAATTACCAAAATATAGAATAAACCAAGATGTCCTTTAATGGGCAAATGGATAGATAAACTGTGATACATCCATACAATGGAATATCATTTGTGAATAAAAAGAAATGACCTGTCAAGCAATGAAAAGACATGAAGAAAACTTAAAGGCATATTGTTAAGTGGAAGAATCCATCTGAAAAGATTACATACTGCATGATTCCAACCATATGAGAGCCTGGAAAAAGCAAAAATACGGAGACAGTGAAAAGATCAGTGGTTGCCCGGGCTTCAGCAGGAAGGAGGAAAGAAGAGATGACTAAGTAGAGTGGTGGAATTTGGAGTAATATGCAATATGGAGTTAACATATTCTATATAATATTGTAATGGTAGTTGCATGCCATTGAGCATTTACGACATGTCACAATGAACAACCCAAAATAAACTTTAATATAAACTATGGAGTTTACTTATTAATAATATATCAAGATTGATTCATCAATTATAACATAATTATATACACCTTGCACAATATAATGTCTTGCACACTAAAGTGAGTTGTTAATAATAGGAAAAACTGGGGAAGAAATAGTTATATGCAAGCTTTCTGGGTTTTCTACTCAATTTTCCTGTAAACAGAAAACTGCTCAAAAAATTAAATCACACAGGGATGCCTGGGTGTCTCAGTCAGCTAATCAACTGCCTTTGGTCCAGGTCATGATCCTGGGGTCTTGGGATCCCGTCCTTCATTGAGCCCCTTGCTCAGCAGGGAGCCTCCTTTTCCCTCTACCTGCTCCTCCTCCTGCTTGTGCTCGCTCTCTCTCTCTCTCTCTCTCTCTGACAGATAAATAAATAAATAAATAAATAAATAAAACCTTTAAAAAAATTAAATCACATATGGGGTGCCTGGGTGGCTCAGTGGGTTAAGCCTCTGCCTTCAGCTCAGGTCATGATCTTAGGGTCCTGGGATCGAGCCTGGCATCGGGCTCTCTACTCAGCAGGGAGCCTGCTTCCTCCTCTCTCTGCCTGCTTCTCTGCCTGCTTCTCTGCCTACTTGTGATCTCTCTCTGTCAAGTAAATAAATAAAATCTTTTAAAAAATTAAATCACATAATAAATTAAAATGTTAATTAGGTTATAACAGATGGCATCATGAAATAAAATTAATCAAACTGACTCCAAAACTTATGTATCAAACTAATTTTTCATGTATAACAACCCCAGAGAGATACAGAAAAATCATTGAAAAGAGATATAGATACTGACAGAGTATTTTGTTATGTGTTTCAAAGCTGTATGTATTTTTTAAAATATAGTTTGTTCTCTAAAGAAACATCTATTTTAAAAAGTAAATGTTCTTTTTAAAAATAGTTTTGAACCTGAGGACATCTTATGTATTTTTTTTTAACTGAAGTATAGTTGACACACAATATTACATTAATTTTAGGTGTACAGCAATGATTTGGCAAGTCTATGTGTTATGGTATATTCACCACAAGCGTAGCTCCCACCTTTCACCATATAATGAATGCTATTGCAATACCATTGACTGTACTCCCTGTGCTGTGCCTGTCATGCCTCTGACTTATTCATTCTGTATCCTGAAGCCTATACTTCTTACTCCCCTTCATTCAGGAAGGTCTCTTTAAATAGTTATTCTTAGACAACCTTCTGTCAATGCCTCGGTTAAAGGTACCTCTTATATCTTGTCTAGGAATACTCTCTCATTTGTTCAACAAATATTGAGTACTTACTATATGTTAGGCATTGTTCCAGATATTATACTAAATATCCCAGATGTAGAGATAAAGAAAATAAGACCTCCGAGCTCATGGAGTACACACAATCCAATGGGACAAAGTGGGTTTGATTCTATAATAAACAACGTCAAAATCTCAGCAGCTTAGCATAATGAAGGTTGATTTTTAGTTTCTATCACACCCTGATGTGGATCAATATGCATGTGGTGGGGAAGTGAAATTGTTGTGATGGGGAAGGGAAATTGAGGGGGCTCTGTGCAGTGACGCAGAAATTCAGGCTCGTTCTACTTAGTGGTTCCATTACCATCAGTGTGTGATCTTAAAAATTGCCATAAAAGAAGAAAGGAAGATAATGTGGGAGAAGACTATGAGGGAGGTTTTATAAGCAAGTCTAATAGTTACATGTATCATACGGTCCCAACCTAACTATAAAGAAGGATGGGAAATAGAATTTACTTGGCCAGGAAGAAATGAAATGGGCAGATAAAGAATGTAGTGTTCTTTCTGTCACAGAGATATACATGAAAATATTTATAATATGTTGTGGTAAGGGATATAACAGAGATATGTGCAGACAGTCATATTTTATTCAAAAGGGAGTTTCTGAAGACTATAAATTAAAATTCACATAATTCAGCTAATTTTCCCATAAAAAATTTAAGAGGAATTGTCTTCTTAAATACTATAACTCTCCAACAGTTTTAGCACCTTTTTTGTGTGAAAGTTCCTCTGTATTTTCTCAACCAATGTCCAATATTTTAGTTTCCTCTTTTAAATGAATTAGCAAGAGAGGTCATGCAGTATTTAATCTTCTCCACATTTCCTCACATCCAAATTTCACTCCAAAGTTTGGGGGCACATTTTTCAGTAAATGTAGGAGCACCATTATAAATAACCTCCAGATGACACTGTTAAAGAATATAAAAACATCTCACATTATAATATTATATGATAAAATATAGCCCCTTTCCCCCAATCACCCCTAGACAGTCTGAGGCCCATAAATAAATTCATATAATACTGCCTAAATATGTGTCAAAAGCACTTTTTTACCAGCCAAACTGACGTCACCATGTGGCAAAATAAATAACAAATTTATAATTGCTTCTACCGGATAGATTTCGAAGTATGTGATCTTGATGAATATTTAATTTTTTTCAGATTTTCAGTAATCAACGTGTGACTTTATTAATATTTTAACTATTTAAAATCTCCTGATAAACCTTGCATAAAATGTGACCCCATTGATGAACTGTTTTTCCTTTTTTTTTTCAGTAGCCTTAGAAGTTACAGACCAATCAGTGATAGCTTTTCTATCCTTAGCCCCTTCCAACTCTTTCCCCATGTTATTACTGGAGAATTATAAATGAGAAACAGAAATCTCATCATGTTATTCCCTCAAGAAGGTACCTTTTATAGATCTTCGCTCCCCTGGCTCTACTACCTATAAGACAAAGACCAAACTCTACAGATTTCTAAATACTATTTCATACATCAAACATTTAATGAAAATCTACTAGAAGTCAAGTATTTGGGAGAAGCAACACTTTAAAACTCTTTACAATCTTTGCAAAGTGCACTTTTTCATCTGTAATTTCTAGTGCTATCCATCTTTGGCTCCAACATACCTAGCAGCTAGTCATTCCCTGACCACAGCATTTTTCCCTCATATCTCCTCGCCTTTGAACATGCTGTATCAGCCAGAGTTTAGTGAGGTAAATAGATATTTCAAGCAGAAAAGGATTTAATGCAGGAAATTAAGTGCTTACAAAACGATTAGAAGGGCTGGCAGGAGGGGAATCACGGGTCCGCTGCTGGAGTGATGAGTTCAAAGGCACACGATGCTGGTAACTAGACACAGGTATGTTGATTCTGGCTCCTGCGATTCTTTCTCTAACTGCCTTTAGATCCACCAGACACTGGGATATTAAGTCTAGCTGCTACAATTTTTTTTTTTTTAAGGTTTACTTATTTATTTGAGAGAGAGCCGAGGAAGGAGGCTAGGGAGGGGCGGATGGAGGGAGAGAAAGAGGATCTCAAGCAGATTCCCTGCTGAGTACAGAGCCCTATGCTGGCTGGACTTCATGACCCTGAGCTCATGACCTGAGTCAAAATCAAAAGTCCGTTGCTCAACTGGCTGAGCCACCCAGGGGCCCCTTCATCTCTAAACTCTAACATATCCGTGACATTATTTGCCGGTTAAAATAGCTGCAAGAAAATGACTTCTACTACAAGAGCCACATTCCAAATTTCCCATGAATGAATCTAATTAGCATAACTTAATTTCATATGAATTCCTCTAATTAGCATAACCTAATTTCCTTCAGACCCAATCCACCAGGAGGTCTAGGAAACAGGTTTTAGCTCTCTCTGCTTGTAGTTCAGGAATGCACACAGAAGGAAGTAGGAAAGAATGCGGAGTCAAATCCAGAATGAACAGTATCTAATGCCTGGATTGCATTCCACCCCTTTTCTTTGCCGACCACAATACCCACTCCAGCATCCAACTCTAGTATTTCCTTCTGGGTGATGAGATACCTGGCTTTAAGTCAGGGCCATAGCATTGCTCAATTCCTCAGGGTACCATCTTCACACAAGGTGTTGAATACAAAGAATATGCAGAAAGAATACACAAGGTCTGAGTCAATGGTGCCTCCTGAAATGATTTACCACAGCAGCCCTGCTATAAATCTGACTCTCCTCTGTTTGTACAAACATAATTGTGTTGTGATGTTTTGCTCTCTGTGGACCCCACTGGATTGTGTATTTTCAGAAAGCGACACCTATATCTTACTCTTCTTGGAATAGTCTATTCTTTTATGACCAGATGTAGAAAAGGCACCTTAAGATTTTTTTTTTTTTTTGAGGGAGGAAGTGAATAGATAAGCAAGCAATCAAACAACATTTTAATCATAGATTTTTATGCCATTTTTTATGTCAGGGAAAAAAGAGACTTCTGGAAACTTTTTGCAGAGGAAATGTTTCATGACATTTTAAAATAAATAAAAGATGCTTTTTAAACACTGATTTTCAATGAGTTCAAGATAATTATCTGATAAAAATACATGGAAACATGATTCATATTTAAGAGTAATCAGCTCTCACATGTGTGCGTGATTTTTATTATATGTGATCTTCTTTTAACTACTTGGATGCTTTTTCCCCCTATTAAGGGATCAGAATTGAGTTGGAAACAAAGGGGGTACTTTAGTATCATTGGTCTAAGATACGTTCTCTTTAGAGTTTCGTTGTTGTTGCAAGGAACATAAGCTCATGGAAACAACATATAGGGACTTGAATTTCACTGTGGAAACAAACATGGACAGGATCATAAACCGAATGGAGAGCAGTCAGGAGTCCAGGCAGCTCTGAGGATGAGCTAGGCTCTGTCTCTCCCTCTTTTTCTCTCAGGCCATACAGCTTCATTGCCTCTCTTTTGTGCTCTCATTTATACTTTTCCTCTTACCAACTTTTCAACTTCATAAAGCAGCCCTCTCTCTACCTATTTACTCACATTCTTCTTCCTCAGAAGCTCTGACTAGATCCTACTAGCACCTCTCATTGTCATGTCAGGTGGAAGCTACTGCTGTCAGATTCTCGTTTCCATTCAACAGCCTCAGAGAAAAACTTCCATTGGTCCAACTCACCTTTCCTTTCTAGACCGCATCATAGAAAGTTTTTACATCCGAAAACTGTTTTCAGCCACTGTGAATTGGCTTTTCTTGTAGTCGCTGCTAAAAGCATTTTAAGTGATCCAGGAGTGTTGGCTTATCCTAAACCAATAGGAAGATGCTGTCTTCTAACTCCTCAGACTGTCATGAGCTTTTTCCCGCCTAAGAATTTACTCCATTTATTTGCTCCTGGTGATTTGGGTTGTATAGAAGGGTTTCACTTCTGTATGGTTGCCAGTGTCTAGGTCTTCAAACAACTTGTAGTAGCTACTAAGATCTGTGAAGGGTTTGAAATATCGTACCTTGCTTTCCAGATAGGTTAGACCGCCATTGTTTCACAGATATCCAGAAGACACAATACTCCTGAATTAGAGTAAAAGGAATCACCTGAATTAGAGTAAAAGTATCACCGTTCCCTTGCAGCATTTTCACAGGCCCCAGTTACCACAGGCCTGCCTGATGGCCGTATGCACAGTGGGTCACGTTAGAGAAAAGGATTCTCTGGCTTAGCACACTCTAATCTTGTATAAGATTACAAACAAATCTACACAACCTTTGCTCAGGAGAGAGACATTATCTTTATTGTTATAGTAGACAATAAACAAACCAGCCCCCTGTCCCAGAGGGAGACAGCATCTCTATATTCCAAGTCTCTTTGCTATACAAATATCTGTGGAAAGATAACGTAAAACAAAAGCGGCCGGTGCCTCTGCTTTAAGGCACTTGAAACCTTAAGAGGAAGACAGAATTTTCTCACATGAATAGCTTACTCCTTCACACCCAAAAAGGAATGATTTCTCATCATAATTCATGCAACCAAATGAAGAGCTTAAGCACATTTTATTTTTTTAATTGTTATCAACAGGCTTTGCTCATTTTTTCTTGAGTTGGTAGTAAATTATAATTATAAGCTGATTTCTTTGAGATCAAAAGATTTTTTATTCATCAACAGAGTATCTAAATTTGCATTGAAATCTTTCTTGGTTTTGCACGGTTTTACAGTCTTTCAATGAATGTCTGTTAATCAATGTGTTATATAAATTTAGGTTTATATTTTGTTTTTATTCCAAGATTTTGCTAGACTTCTTGGAAATATATTAAAGTAAAGGAGAGTAATTAATATGCAGTACTAACTTTCATGATCCATAAAAAGGAAATTTCATTCCTAAATTGTTGTCTTTTTCAATGCAACAATGTCTTATTTTGCTTGATGCTAATAATCATTGCCACTGATTCATATGAGGATTTTGCTATAGTTCATTGAACAGAATGTAGTCCCTTGACCATAACTAGCTTCAAGGAAGGGAGAATTTTTTTTTTCTAAGCTGCAATGTACCCACTGAACATTAAGGTTGTTATTACTAAAACAGTAAGAGTGGAATAGGCATTGGGATAGTACTAGCGATCTCCACAATAGTCCCTTTACGTTATCCTCTAAGAAGCTGTTGCCATTACTATTCTTTATTTCCAAGAATTGGTTCAGACCCCGGTCTCCCAGGTTCTTCCTGGTTCCCACCCCATTACCTAACCTGATTTTTTTTCTGTTTCACAAGAGAATTTCTGTGATTCTTTTAAACATCTGCCTTCTTCTGATTAGGCTTTTTCCCAAGACTGCCTCTCAAATCACAGCCCTAGCTTGGCTCAGCCACTTAGGCCTATAGTCAAAAGATCTAGTCCCCCAACCCTAACTCAATTGGTTATTCTAAGCCTGAACCTAAATACAGGCTCCCTTCTTTTCCAGGAGGAAAGATTATTCACTAATAGTCTGAGCTCTTAAGCTGTTAACTAGAGACTAGTTGTTTAGGCTTTTTCTAAACTTTTCACAGGGATAGGTTTTTACTCTTCACACCAGTTTCTTTCATTCCCTTATTATCAAAAATTTATTGAGTATCTCCCATGTGCTGGGCATTGCATAGCAGAGGGTTCTTTTTCCTTCATATTGACATGTTTTTAGAAAACACACTCTCAGGATCCAGCAGCAAAAGTGGGTTAATAATAGATAACTTTTTCCCTACAAGAGACACTTTGCCACTTAAAACAAGGGATCACTGTGTACTTTCACAAAGCTTCCTGGTCTAATATTACAATATTTCAAGACAGTTATAGCACATTTCCTTATTTATCTCCTTAAGTCTTTCAACTCCTAAGTTCCAGTTGTTGGCAGGTATACTTTGGCACTTTCCAGTGGATATTCTTATACACCTTCCAGCAGGAATAGCTTCAAAGAATTAGCCTACTTACCATTACTGATTATGCAACACATCATTTTTGACAGCTGACACTACTTCTTGGAATTATGAGAACACATAGTACTTAACTGGCAATTGGTGGAAGAAATAAAAAACAATTGCCCAAGAAAATCATGTACAATAAATTAAGAACAACTTAAAGTATTTCTTATATCAAATGTTATCTAAATATACTTCAATAATCTAGATGATACAGTGTCAGAAAATATTTTTGGAAAGAATAAGGTGGCTTAATATAGGTGCTTGGTTTCAATAAGATCAAATTCCTGGCAGTGAGGTCAAATTCTTAGCAAATCATCAAATGTGTGAATTCTGATATGAATTTCCAATGAAACATGGTAAACAGAAGATAACAAGTGGCATTATCTGCAAAAAGGGGTTTAATTTTATGATAAAAAATCTAAAAACTTGGAGTTTCTTAATGTTGCTCTATGATCCAAATTTTAGAAAACAAAACAGAATATCAAAGTATACATTATTCAGAACATTGAAAACTCTTTTCCTCCTTTGCTTCATCATCAACACTCTTCAAATGAAAATTTATAGTTTTTAAGCTGCTGTGTGATCTATTTGTTTATTTTTGACATTCTTAACAATTTGGCATATAATAGAGCACCTGGATGGTTCAGTTGGTAGAATATGCAACTCTTGTTCTTGGATTCATGAGTTCAAGCCCCACATTAGGGTGAAACTTATCAAAAGAATGAATGAAGGAATTAAGGAATGAATGAATGAATGAATAAAAAATAAATTAAATTATTTGGAGTATAGTTTTACTACAAATATTAGCCAGAGTAAGATAAATTTTGCTACAAGAATAAATAAATTCGAAAACTATAATGGCTTCACACACACACACACACACACACACACACACTGTATTTCTTGCCTGTAGAAAGTCTACTCAAGTCCAGTGGCTCTCCAGAGCAACCTCCTTCAATGAGTCAGGGATCTGACTGGTTCTATCTAGTGGCTCCAGAATCTCAGTGTACATTCCCCACAATCACAATGATTGGAAAGAGTGAGCTGGAGGATCATGTAACAGATTTTCATTGTCTCAGTCCAAAAGTTACACATAGAAGTTATTGAAGTTATTTCTTCTCATAGTACATTTATCATAATTAGTCACATAGTTTTGCCTATTTGCAAGAAGACTAGGAAGTGTAATATTCTACAAATGCAGAAAGATGATCATTGGCTATGAGATGCTTTAGTAATGTCTACCATACCATATTATTGAAACTTCACTGTTTGTCATTAAATATAACTATGCTTTCCTGATGCCTTATATTTTTAAATTTTATTATAATTTTCTTCCTACATTTATTATTTCTGTTTCAACTCCCATTGAAATCCAGAACTCCCATTTATTTATTTATTTAGTGGGCTCTATGGAACTTGAACTCATGAACCTTGAACAACCCTGAGATTAAGACCCAAGTTGAGATTAGGAGTTGGCTGCTTAACTGACTAACCCACCAAGGGTTCCTTTTTAACTCTTGAAAAAGTTGAATGCATCTTTAAAAAAGAAAAAAAGGAAAAAAAAAAAGGAACACCTAGCTGCCTTGGCCTTCATAGTCTGCTTGTGAAGGAAGTCATCTAAATTCCCTTTCTGAGTCCTATCCTAAACCTACTCACTGTGACTTGCTGTCTCTGGGTGCTGTGAAGCTGTCTATTCTCACATTCAGAAAGGTCACTGAGAGTAGAAACCATAGCTCACTGCCTACATTATTAACAAGGTGCTATTTGTTTCTATGTCTTCATTAGCATTTCACTTTCTCTGTAGACTCTTACCCAGATAAATGATAGCTTTTTCATTCCAAAAATTTTCTGAAAGACCTAGCATCTTTTCAATGGAAAGCATCAAAAGTTTGAACTCTAAGATTCTTTGAACTCCTCTCCTCAAAATCCTTGCTATTTCTGGCAACCTGTCACAAGCATCCCTAATCAGTTCTAATCAAGTCTTTGTGTTGAAAGACCCACCTTAATCCAAACTTCCCATTGTCAATAAACTCTAACCTTAACTCCCCTCCCTTTGAGACACTACCAAAGCTATTTCTTTTTTTTTTTTTAAGATTTTATTTATTTATTTGACAGAGAGAAATTACAAGTACACTGAGAGGCAGGCAGAGAGAGAGAGAAGGAAGCAGGCTCCCTGCTGAGCAGAGAGTCTGATGCGGGACTCGATCCCAGGACCCTGAGATCATGACCTGAGCCGAAGGCAGCGGCTTAACCCACTGAGCCACACAGGCGCCCCAGAAAGCTATTTCTTATCTGTTTTTTTTTTTTTCTTTGCTTCACTAATGTAGACTGAATGTTTATTTTAAAATGTTTTATTTTTCATAATTTTAATTTTGCTGCACACTCTATCTATCATAATCATCATCATCATCAACATCATCATCATCATCTTTGGCTCTGCATTTTATAGCCACGAGTCAATCTACTCAAACCTTAACAGAACTCGAACTCAAATCTATCTTCTCAGAAAACTGCTTTTCCAAGAGGACAGGGCAAAACATTTATTTACATTTATGATCCTATTTTCTCCAAGTTATCTGTGGTGGGTTGAATAGTGTCTCCAAAAAAATGTATAACTACGTGGAACCTCACAGAATGTCACCCTATTTGGAAATAAGTTTTTTGCAAATAGTGGAGGAGCATGAGAATGGATTAGGGTAGACACTCAGGTCCAATGTCATTATAAAAAGAGAAGAAGGCAGAGAGAGACACAGAATGAAAACAAAGAAGAAGGTGATATGAAGACAGAAGCAGAGATTGGAGTGATGCACCCATTAGCCAAGGATTGCCAAGAGCCACCAGAAGCTAGGAAGAGGCTGCTAAAGAGCCCACCTGGTCTTTTGAGTGAGCATTGTTCTGCTGACACTTTGATTTGGGACTTCCGACCCCTAGAATAGTAAGAGAATTTCTTTTTAGCTCACCAAGTTTGTGGAAATTTCTTAAGGCAGCCCTAGGAATCTAACACAGATTCTTACCTAAATTAGAAACCTTGAAATTATCTTTTCTTTTTTTTTTTCTCTCCCTTGTCCATTCCCACCCCTGTTTGCTTCCACAGCAAAAAACGGCTGCCAAGTTCTATAAATTTTACTTCCTAGTGACATCGTCTCTTTAGTCTTTGCCTTTTATAGTCTTCTTCAGAGCTCTGCCAGAATAAATCACAATATTGCTCTTATCATGTAAATAAAAATTTCAAAAACCTCCCATTATTCTCCTTTGCTTATGAGTTAAATAAAAATTCTTCAGCTTCATGTTCAAGACTTTTGAATGACGTAGCAATATTTCTAACCACTCTAATCTAGAATCGATTCTTTTTGGTTCCTTTTCCATGAGTATTCTATACACTGTCACAATTTTGGAAAATGCAGTCTTCCCATTGAGTTGTTCTTTATTCTTCTGACCTAAAATATTAGCTCATTGGAAACATTCCATATAGTCTATTTTTTGCCTTAAATGAGTTATATTTAGTCTTATAAATGTATTCATACATGACTTCGCCTTACCCTGTCCAACTAGAATATAATTTCTACTCAAACAAATCTATACTTTTATTTATTCTTATTTGTCATGATTGTTACCAGCTTATAAATTAAGTTGGCATTTGTTGAATTAACTTGAATTTGTTAATGACTTTGGAGTTTATAAATCCAGAGACTATGTAAGGTTGAAAGCTTGAGGGGGTGGGGAAAAATTAGCAACATCAACCTCATTTAAGATCTCCCACAGAAAGGCAAACATTTTTTCCTTCTTAAGCTAAGGCTAACTTCACTCTTATAGAGAGATCCTATTAATCCTTGTAAACATGAAAAAAAAAAAAAAACCTTCTTAAAAAGCTGTGTGGTAGTTTTCTGATGAGATGATGAGATAAGTGCTGAATTCCATATTAATCATTATTTTCCTTAATTCAAAGGAAAATGGTTTCTAGAATATGAGAATTGTAGGCAAAAATCTGTGCTTGAGTGGAAAATTCTGCATTTTTAAGATTCTAGAGGACAACCTCTGGGTTATCTGATTCCAATTCTAAGGAAACTATGAAAGTTATTTTACAACTCTATAAGCTATGGATAACTGTTAGTAATGCAAAATAATTCTTGTTTATATTCACTCAAATTCTGTCCTTCCCAGAAGTACAATAGACAATACTCCACCATAATGGGAAAAAAAAAAATCCACTCTCATTTGCACAATTTTTTCGACATTCTTGATTTATAAATGTGTCCAGTTTTCAGATTTTCTTTCTTTTTTTGGGGGGGGGGAACCAGTTATATCTGCCTGGTTTCCTCATTAAGTATAAGTTTACTTAAATCTTTAACATGTATTCATCTTTATATATGCATAAGAGTCATGATTTTTCTCTTGTTTGAAATTAACTTTTAAGGGAAATAAGTCCCTGTTTCATTCATCCTGGTGCTGTCAAAAATTCTGGTGTATAAGCAGGATAGTGAACAAATGGGAAGTAACAAGAGAAGGGACACCAAAATAATAAGGAAATTTCAAAATCTGCTATAGAGTAAACTTGAAATATTTGGGGAAATTTAGGTGGGAGAAGAGTAATCTAAGAGGGAAATGATCATTACTTTCCCAAACCCTAAATGGCTACCATATAGAAAAATGACTGGTCAGGTTTTATGAGTTTTCAGAGAATAAATCTGAAACATGGAGTGAAATTTACACAGAGATCAGGTTTGACTAATGTAAATCCAAGCTTGCCAATAATTAGAACTACAAAGTAATAGTGGAGTCAGCTTTGAGACGAAGGTATTTCTTTGTCTCCAGGGGTATTCAAGCAGATTTCTAACAAAATCTTAAAAGGATTCTTCTATTATTAATTAAATTATTGACAATAGAATTGGACTAGATGTGCTGTGGAGAATTTCAACCCAAAGTTATTAATTTTTTGATTCAATTTGATCCTGGTTGTGTATGTGGATTGAAGCTTCTGGAACATTATCACTATCCTACATATGCTTTCCTGAAGTCATCTTTTTGTAGGAGGGTGGTAAGTGAAGGTAAAGCTTTTCCTATTGTCTGGGAGTGTGGGTTTAGGCCCTAAAGCTGAGGACAAAGCATAAGAACCCTTGATGTGGTTGATTAAGATATTCATCTGTGAAAAATGGAGTATTTGTCAGCTTGCCAGAAACATAGAAATTTATCTCTCTATGCAGGTGGGTGCTCATGAAGCTGCAGAAACTCAAACCTTCTTTCCAAACACAGTGGCAAAGTCCTTGGAAGTGTGTGATCCCTGGGGCTTGGGGGTGAGTGGTTGGTTGAGACAATGGTGACTGTGACTCTTCTCTGGGAGAGTCAAAGTCTAGGATTGGAGAGCAAAGACTGTGGCTGCCAGGGGCGTGGCCAGTCTGTAAAGAATTTGGTGGGCAAGAGAAGTGTAATATTTCCCAAAGCCAGAGGCAATAGCCTGGAAGAGAGCCAGGTATGAGTCATAGGGAAAGAACATTACATCAGTGACTGCTCCTCTGTGAATACTGTTGGGGCAAGAGTCGAGTGGCAATTCACAGCTTGTGTTAGGAAACAGTACAGTGTTGGAGAAGGGGGGGGTGAGGATGGGAATGGGGGGGTTTTCAGGTCCGGTGGGAGAGAAGCATAATTTGGGCATTTTCCATGACAGAAGGCCCACATTCCAGATTGCAAAAGCAACAGTTCCTAAGACACGTGTCCTCTTGCTCTCCTTCCTCCTCTTCTCCTCATCCCAGGGAGCCATGAGCAGACATGGGAGAGGAGAAGGGGTCATGGGTAAATGGGAAGCAAACTGCCATCCCCCATGCTAAGCTGCAGAATTCCTGGGATGGTCTGAGATGGGACAGGAAGGAGATTAAAATTATGGTATTATTAGATTGGAGAAACATTTCAATAACGAAAACTGAGAAGGTATTAACAGCCAAAAGGCACTAGAAACTTGGGGTCTCTGCCCCATCTATGGTGCAGAAACAAGGGAGACAAGCCCAAGGCAAGTCCATGGAGCTGAGCTGGAAGAACAAAGTTGTTTCTGCTTGCACCCCATCAAGGACAACTAATTTTATGAACCTACTTCAGGTATCACAGCAAAGCTTGCTGACCAAACATAAGCTATCCTTTTTTGGTCACTCTTTACAGGTATAGGTAGATCTGGTAATAAAATGCATCTTTCTGTGATTTGAATTTCACATTAGATAGTTAACAGAGTTCACAAATTTAAATTGTTGAAGAAATTCCTTTCATGACCTGGTAGAATACACAAGTTTTCCCTCTCTCTTGTTTTTTCTTTTAAAATAGAAAATGTAGGGACACCTGGGTGGCTCAGTGGGTTAAGGCCTCTGCCTTTGGCTCGGGTCATGATCCCAGGGTCCTGGAATTGAGCCCCACATCGAGCTCTCTGCTCAGCAGGGAGCCTGCTTCCTCCTCTCTCTCTGCCTGCCTCTCTCCCTACTTGTAATCTCTGTCTGTCAAATAAATAAAATCTTAAATAACTAAAAAAAATAGAAAATGTAATAAATTTTGGATATTAGTTACTTGAGAACATTAGCTTAGCTCATGTGTTGCTATATGGATAGAGGACCCTTTTTTCCTCATTGACCAGATCCTTCACCATCAACACCAATACTCTATCCATGACCAGTCTGGGACACAAATAAGGGGATGGGAAGGAAATATTAATATCAAAAAAGGGATATTGTAAACAATAATTTGAAGATAGAGGAAAGGGCAACATTTGTTTAGCATAATACTGGACAGCACATTGTTAAAGGTGTTCTAGACAGAGATTAAAGTTTACTTTCAATATCTGCTTTTCCCTTAAATAGTCCATTTAAAAGCTAGATGACTGTGAAATTCTCAGTTCCGTGTCCTCCTATTCCTCCTCCACCCTGGGACAATGAAGGAAGGGGAGGTGAAGGGACAGTCAAAGGCCAGTTGGGGAAGGACTTGCTGTAAGTCACCTCTCTAGAACCCCCAGGCCTAGAAACTGAGCTGGGAAAAATGTAGAAAGAAACTGGAGCGCTCAAAAATCTGTGGATGTTTTTGGATTCTGTATAGGCCAAAAGATCTACTTGCTGTCCTTCTCAACCCATCTCTAATTCAGTCTATACACTGCAGTTGGACCACAGCATCTCCTCTTATTCAAGAATCCTAGTAGAATCCCGAAACCATGACTATTTCCAAACCCTATATGTGCTATGTTGTATCCTCCGCACAGGAAGTTCAATTTATCAATTATGCATGTAAGAGATGTATAACAGTCACTAATAGGTAGGAAATTATAACCAACCACATGCTGTAACAGAAGTTATGTGAATGTGTCCTTTCTCACAAAATATCTTATTGTACTATATCTGCCCTTCTTGTGATGATATGAGATGAAAAAATGCCTACCCAACAAGATGAAGTGACATGAATGACATAGATGTTGTGATAGAGCGTTGGGATGCCATGGACCTTCTGATGATTCGGTCATCTGCTTCCAGACCTAGGTGTCTGAGGATAGCTGAAACCTCCAAACGTGAAATTCAGGACAAGGGAGGGGGACTACTATATCTTTCTAAAGTATCATTTGAATGGGATCATTTGTTCTACTCCTTCTTGCCCCTAGGACAAAACCCAAGGACAAAACCCCTAGAAAACGCAGGCAAACTCTGCTCAGGGCTCCGCCTTTCCTGATGAACCCACCCCTTCCTTAATCCTCAAGAGCAAGTCATTCTGCATATCTTTGTTTTAATTCCCTCCGTGAGTTGCATTCCCCCTGGCTTCCAGGTCATCACATATGATATATTTTTTCTGATTAGAATTCTCTCCCTGGGACGCCTGGGTGGCTCAGTTGGTTGGACTACTGCCTTCGGCTCAGGTCATGATCCTGGAGTCCCGGGATCGAGTCCCGCATTGGGCTCCCAGCTCCATGGGGAGTCTGCTTCTCTCTCTGACCTTCTCCTCATTCATGCTCTCTCTCACTGTCTCTCTCTCAAGTAAATAAATAAAATCTTTAAAAAAAAAAAAAAAAGAATTCTCTCCCACCCTGTATTTACCTGAATATCTCCTGTGAGGTCTTGATGACCTCTGCTTAGAACTACCTCTCTCTGGGAAAGCCACCCTGCCCCCACCCATCTATGTTAAATTTCCTTTCTATATTCTGTGGATGTCAGCTCTTTTTCCTTTCAGAATTTGGTACACTATGCTAAAGGGGTTTGTACACACAACATGCTTGTGTGTTCCAACTGTGCTCAGGCTCTTATTAAACAGTCCATAGAGTGTCTGTGAATAGGTAGAATTTCAAAGTTTACTACGAGACACCTTCAACTGCTGAAACTAAAATTAAGAATTACTGCTTCTTGTCTTCTGAGACAGAACCAGTGTTAGTTTTCCAACCCTTCTTCTACAATTCTAGAGTTTGATCTCAATATTCGTTTGATTGATACTGAGTTTGATATCAATATTCTTGATATTTTTTGGAGCAGTTACAAGGACCGTCAACTACCAGCGATTGTTCATACTTCTCTTCTTCAGAACTTCAACATTTTATTATAAAAAATGTAATTATGAATGTATTCCCCCATGAGTCTCTCAATACGTAAGAAACAACATGTTTTCCTTTTAGTACTGGGTGACCCACATTATAAGCCCTCAACAAGTGCTTGTTAATGTTTAATGGAATCTCTCACATAAAATAATCATTTCAGAGAAGTGATCCCTCTAGTGGCTAGCCTACTTCAGTACAT
The DNA here is from genome assembly GCF_030435805.1 of Mustela lutreola. Taxonomy (NCBI): domain Eukaryota; kingdom Metazoa; phylum Chordata; class Mammalia; order Carnivora; family Mustelidae; genus Mustela; species Mustela lutreola. The sequence goes on along the minus strand of NC_081290.1, from coordinate 127,547,956 downwards.
ATTTTCATTTTAATTAACTTTTAAGTTATGAACCAGCTAAGCATAATATATAAGATGAGAATTAAATTTTGGTTCATCTATCTTATTGTATGATATTAGAATTGCCTTGACTTCTGTATACTTTTTTATTGGTGAGAAGGGAAAGATGGGGAAAGAACTTATCAGCATTTTTAAAGTATGAATTCACTGCATTCTAATATTTACTTATAATATTTACTGATTATATTCTCTTAATAAATGCCTATTGAACAATAATAGTTTTTTTAACAGTGAAAAAATGTTTGTAAACATTTCCAGATATATGAGTACACATCTTAAAAGAAAAAATATTTATCATCAAAAATTAAATAAATAGTTTTTCCTACATAACCATGGATCTGGTAACAGGGAACATGGTAGCTCGATGATATACACATCCTATTTGGAATCTATTAGATTTTGGATGCATTCATAAGATTTGGCCTATTAACATTTGATTCGATGCACATTTTTTAATCTTATCCTACTTGTGTGAGTGAAACCCACCAATTGTCATTTGATCAAAAACCACTCTTGGCAATTTTTCCATTGGCTACCTTGGGATCAAGGAAGTAATAAAACTCCAATTTTCGTACTTGTTACACATACTTTCAAGAAAGAGTTGTCTAATAGTCTAATGATATAATAGCAATTTACCTTTTAGTTTATGCTTCTAATACAACTACAACCATAAATTAATATGGTTAATTTAGCCTTTAATAATCATATACCTAAAAGGGCTCTATTATACTCAAAAGAGCTTTTGGGATATCACTCACCTATACCAATAGGGCTGACGTTAATCAAAACATAGTTTTTAAAACATCATATTTGTATATTAGTTTACATGTATATGCATTTATTTACCTAGCAAACATTTAATGAACATCTGACATGTGCCTTGCTTTGTGACACAACCTCTGTCTCAAAAATTTGGGGATTCAAGTGGGTGGTAAAAACATATAAACAGATGATTATAACACAATATGGTAAATGAGGAGATGGACATGTTCCCAAACTCTGTTGGGATCACGGAAGACATTCACCTCACTCAACACCAGGGTTTGGGAAAGTTTCTAGAGGGAGATCCTGTCTGAGCTGTGACTTAATATGTAAATGAACATGAGCCAGCTAGGAAAAAGGGGCACAAGAACTTGTAACTAAAAGCAGGAAAGTGAGAGAGAATACGATGCGTGAGAGAAAATGCATGCAGCTTGACGTCACTAAAACCTGAAGCCAACGCAGCAGTGCTGCGAGATGAAGAAAAACAGGCTGACTATCTGATGGTGAAGATCATGCCGCCATTTTGCTGCGATGGAGAGCAAAACTGATTTTAAGAAGGGAAATGATGTAGTTAAATTTGGAAAAAAGTGTGAATTTGAGAAAGACAAGACCAGAAACAGCAAGATCACTTAAGAAGCAGCTGAAATAGCTCAGGAAAAGATCATGAAGGCCTTAAAACAGGACTAGAAAGGGGAGGATAAATTGGAGAAATACTTAGAAGACCAAGTTGGAAGTATCTGAGCTATGCAGGAGAGATGAGGCACTGAGGATGATTTCTTAGACTTCAACTTGGTCATGAACCAGCTATAATAATTAATTTTACAAGTGATAGACAATCCATTTCAAATTGGCTTTAGAAAGATGAGATTAAAAATTTTAGGAGTAGTGCTTGCTTCAGGCACAAAACTTCAGATGATATGTCATTATGGCTAGGACTCTTTGTCCTTCCTTCTGGCCCATTTTGAGCCACCCCCTCAAGGGCATTGGCCAACCCATGGCTTCTCCAGGAGCTCCTGGGCTTCTCCAAGATCTAGTAATAAAGATTTGCCCCTGGTCCAGCAAGGGACCTCCACAGAATCCAGCCCTATAGCCAACTTAGGTGCCATACAAGTTGTTAAATATTTTGAATAGACCCTTTTGATATAGGGCTCATGGCACATATTAATTTTATATTAGACATATATAATAAAGAATGCTTTGTTATGTAAGATGATACTACTGATTAATCAGATTCAGTGAACAAGTATTGGCAAATACTCTGGATGCCCTAGTGAAAAACATGTGTGCCAGCCCATAAAGCTTAAAGAGATCCAGGGACCTGGCACGTTGGTGAAACTTTAGGGATCCAGTGATCTGAGTCAGGCCACAATGTTCTTTCCATGGCACTGGATATATTGTCATAGTTTCAGTTCCCCCAGAAGCAAGCCCCGAAACAAGGGTTAAAGTGCAACAAATTTATTTGGAAGTGATACCAAGAAACACCAATAAGACAATAGAGATGTTGGACCTAATAAGGGCATTTTACAAGCAAATTACCATTGTGTAAGCCCCTTAATTCCATGAAACTCTAGCAGGCAATAAGGCTTGAACACAAGCCTCAGGGTTGGTCCACCCTAGAGGCAAAGGAACCAGATGGTTCATACGCCAGCTCCACTGTCATTGGCTAAGAATTGTTCCTAAAGCGGGTTAATTCCCCAGTACTTCTGGTTTTCGAGCAGTTCTGACCACTGAGAAAACACTCAGTCAAAAAGTTGTTGGTGTAACTTCATTTCTATAGGGTATCTATGTCTAACTAACATTTAGCTACAACTTTATGAGACTTTTCCCATATTTTATCAGATCAAAAGCTTCCAGATTTTCAATATATGGCAAAATCAGTGAATTTCAATATCATATGTCCATCGTCTCACCTCATTTACCTCAAAAGAGATCCCTTGGATGAAGGTGATGTTTTACAGAATGTTAGCTAACGAGACACTGTAAGCCCTTACTAGAGCTACAGGAAAATCAGCAAGGATCTGCAGAAGATCTAAATGACACTATCAATCACCTAAACTAATAGCTGCAATACATGTACTTCTCAGGTCTGAACATTCACCTAGATAGACCTTTTCAGGAGTCCAGCGTTATATTAACACCACATCTAGAAAAAACATTGCAATTAAAAAACTGCAGACCACAGACACAAAATTTTTTAATAAATTCCCTACAAATTTAGTATTATCCAACTGAATATAATGACAGATAAAGAGAAAAATACTCTTGACAAAGTAGGATTTCCTCTTGTAATGAAAACTTTGGTTTAACATTTGAGAATTTATCACCATCTTAAAAAAACATAAGAGAAAGACTTTATGGTTCTCTAAATAGATGTATTTGGTACAATTGAACAGATTCTCAGCAAACTAAGAATAGAAGAGAACTTCCTTAACCTGACAAAACCCCACAGATAACACCGTATGTAATGGTGAAAAGTCTGAGTACATATTCTCTCAGATTAGGATCAAGACAAGAATGTACCATCTCCTCACTTCTATTCTACATTTTACTAGATTCCTTAGTCATTGTAATAAAACAAGAAAAAGTAATAAAAGGTATAGGGGCGGCTTAGTGGGTTAAAGCCTCTGCGTTTGGCTCAGGTCATGATCCCAGGATCCTGGAATCGAGCCCCGCATTGGGCTCTCTGCTCAAACGGGAGCCTGCTTCCCCTTCCTCCCTCTCTGCCTACTTGTGATCTCTGTCTGTCAAATAAATAAATAAAATCTTAAAGAAAAAAAAAGAAGAAGAAGAAGAAGAAGAAGAAAGAAAAGGCATAGAGATTGGAAAGAAGTAAAACTGACTTTATTTATAGAAAAATATTTTTTTCCTAGGATTGCCACAGCAAAGTACCACAAACTAGGTGGCTAAAAACAGCAAAAAATATTCTGGAGGCTAGAAGTCCAAAATCAAGGTTCATGGTCCTCTGAAACTTCTAGAATGAAAATCCTTTCTAGTCTGTTCCTAGCTTCTGGTGGTGTTGGTTAGTCCCCGGCATTTATTTCCTTTCAACTCCAGTATCTGCTTCCATCTTCAATGGTGTTTTCTCAGTGTGTCTATGTCTCTACATGGCCATTTTCTTATAATAAGCAATTCGATTGGATTAAGGCTTACACTAAAGATCGCATCTTAACTTAATGGAGTCTGCAAAGATCCTATTTCCATATAAGGTCACATTTAGAGTACTAGGGGTTTGAACTCCAATGTGTCTTTCGGGGAACACATTCAACCCATAAAGAGATGATACGATGTGTGCACAGAAAATCATAAGAAATTTACAAAAGTGCTATTAGAATTAGTAAGTGGGGGGTGCCTGGGTGGTTCAGTTGGTTAAACTTTGGCTTTCTGCTCAGGTCATGATCCCGGGGTTTTGGGATGGAGACCATCAGGCTCTCCGCTCAGCAGGAAGCCTACTTCTCCCTCTACCTCTGCCTGTTGCTCTATTTGTGCTCTCTATCTCTGGTCAAATAAATAAATAAAATCTTTTAAAAACAGAATTAGTAAGTGAATTTACCTAGGTCAATAAAATCAGTAATCTAAAATTAATTTTATTTTTATTTACTAGGAAATCAATTGGAAAAAGGAAGAAAAGATATAATTCAACTTATAATAGTATTCAAAAAACAGGAAATCTTAAGGGAAAATTTCATAAAGTAAGTGCCAATTGATCTAGAATAGTCAAAGCAATTTAAAAAGAAAAAGACCAAACCTGGAGGGTTTACAGTACTAGATTTCAAGGTTTGCTATAAAGTTATAATAGTTAAGAAGAGTATGGTATTGGCAGAAGAATAAAAAGAGAGATTCAGGGAACTAAATGAGGATTTTAGAACTAGACCCACATATCTACTTTCAGTTGGTTGTCAACAATGTGCCAAGGTGATGCAATGGAGAAAGTAAAATCTTGTCAACAAATCTTGTCAACAAAATCTTGGAACAATTAGATATTCATGCAGGGGGAAATTTTTGATTTTCTTCTTCTCCTTCTTCTTCTTCTTCTCCTTTTTTTTTTTTTTTCTTAATCTTTGTCTATGCCCAAATGTTAACTTGATGTGAATCATAGACCTAAATATAAAAACTAAAACTATAAAAGTTCCGGAAGAAAACATGCAGGAAAATATTGTAAGCCTAAAAGATGAAGATTCCTTAGATAAAAATATAAAAAACTCTAAAAACCCTAATAAAAACCCTGAAATAAAAATGATTCATCAGACTAAATCAAAATTTAAAACATTTTCTTTTTGAAAGATATTGTTAAGCAACTAAAAAGGCTAACCACAGAATGGAGGGAAATGCTCTCAATATCTTTGACAAAAGATGTATATATTTATAGAATTTATAGAGAACTCTTGCAGTTTAATAAATAGACAAAGAGCCCAAGAGGATGAGGGAACATAGATTTGTTGGATTAGTTTTCTAGAGTTTTCATATCCCTAGCATACAGCTAAAAATACTATAAACTTGTTAGTTCAACAATAGAGATTTATTTTCTCACTGTTCTGGAGATTAGAATTCCTGTATCAAGATATGGGCAGGTTTGGCTTCTTTGAAGGTTTCTCTCTCTCTTTGGCTTGCAAATCGTCACCTTCTCGTTGTGTCTTCATACGGTTGTTTCCCTGTGCATCTGTCTGGCATCTCTCAGTGTGTCCAAATTTCCTCTTCTTATAAGGACAACAGTCAGATTGGACCAGAGCCCACACTAAAGACCTCATTTTAACTTAATCACTCCTCAAAGATCTTATCTCCAAATACAGTTATATTATGAGGTACCAGAAGTTAGAATTTCAACACATGAATTTGGGGTTGGGTACATAATTCAGGCCATAACACCTGTGCAGATACTTCACAAAAAAGTTATAAACAGCCAATGAGAAGATGAAAACTGATCAACATCATCAATTATTAGAGAAATGCAAATTAAGGCTATAGTAAGCTATCTCTATATAATCACTAAAATGTCTAAAATTAAAAGTATTGACAATACCAATTATAGAGCAACTGGAACTCTCACACACTGATGATGTTTTTATAAAATGGTGCAACTGCTTTGAAAAACTGGCAATTTCTTAAACAAATAAAGATTTATCATGAATCTAGCAATTCTGCTCAAAAGTATTAATCCAGGAGAAATGGAAATATATGCCTTCACAGAGAGTTTTACGGAAATGTTCCATTATTTCTTTATTATAGCAAAAACAAAACAAAACACCAAAAAAAAAAAAAAAAACTAGAATTTTTTTTTTTTTTTTTTTTTTTTTTAGAGAGAGAGAGAGAAAGAGAGCATGCCAGCACAGGTAGACAGAGTGGTAGGCAGAGACAGAGGGAGAAGCAGGCTCCCCGCCTAGCAAGGAGCCTGATGTGGGACTCAATCCCAGGACGCTAGGATCATGACCTGAGCCGAAGGCAGCTGCTTAACCAACTGAGCCACCCAGGCGTCCCCCAACTAGAATTTTTGAAGTGTCCATCAATAGGTAAATAAATAAATGAAAAATAAATAAATAAAATAAGTATAATGGTACAATAGAATACCATCACCAATAAAAAATAATAAACTACTACTTAAAGAAAGTAGATGAATTTTAGAAAATCATCAGGTAGTGTTCATGAAGCCATAAACAAAAGAGTACATACTGTATGATTTCATTTACATAAAGGTTTAAAGAATGCAAACTAATCCATAGGGACAAAATTCAGGTCAACTGTTGCCTGGGAATTGGGGTAAAAAGTAAAGGAAATATTTCGTATGATCAATGTATATATCTGACAAGACTCATCAAATAGTACGCTTAAAACGCATGCACTAATTGTGTATAAATTAACATCAATGATGTACAATATTTTTTAAAAATATTTTTATTTATTTGATAGAGAGAGACACAGCGAGAGAAAGAACACAAGCAGGGGGAGTAGGAGAGGGAGAAATAGGCTTCCCACCCAAAAAAAGCCGGATGTGGGGCTTGATCCCAGGACCCTGGGATCATGACCTGAGCTGAAGGCAGACACTTAATGACTGAGCCACCCAGGTGCCCCCACTGATGATTTTTTTTAATTAAAAAACAATCTGCAATAAACTCCAGCCCATTCTATTCTAGCTTCTGTCATTTTATCATCAAAACTGCTTTTTTCAAGGTCAGTGAATTTCCATGTTTCTTTTTCTTTTTTTTAAGATTTTATTTATTCACTTGACAGACAGAGATCACAAGCAGGCAGAGAGGCAGATAGAGAGAGAGAGGAGGAAGCAGGCTCCCTGCTGAGCAGAGAGCCCGATGTGGGGCCCTGAGATCATGACCTGAGCTGAAGGCAGAGGCTTAACCCACTGAGTCACCCAGGCGTCCCTCCATATTTCCAAATTCAATAACTTCCATGTTTCCAAATACACTATATTCATTTTCTATTTTTACTATATTTTATCCATTAGTTACATTCCTTACCTCTGGCCACTAAGTGAACTATTTTTACTCATCTTTCATGGCATCGCCTGTTTCTATTACATTTCAAAGAATTGGCCCTTCTTAGTCCCCTTTTCTCAATTATTCTTCTTTACCCAAAGTCTACATAATACAGAGATTCAGGGCTTCACCTTGGATCCTTTTCTTAATAGACTCATAGTTGTCTTCCAGAACCTAGCAGAGTGCCTGAAACTCACAGTTAATATTTGTTGAAAAAGGCAGTAAATAAAATACTGAAAATACAAGCTCAAGGAGAAAGCATCTGTATTAATATAGTCCTATAATTCATGATGTGGAAAGGAGTACCTTCCTAAGATGTTAATGATGGCACTTTAAACAAGTAAATGCTACAAGATAAATTTATTTGTCTCCTCATTCTAAAAATGATTTTGGTCAGCACATTCAAATAAAATATACCCATTAAATATTCCAGTTTCTTCTTATGATTTTTATTATGTTATAGATGACAAGGAACATCAAATAAGTGACAGAGTTATGACCTGAGTCAGATCAAGCTGTCTCTAGAGCCTATGTACTTAATAATGATTTAAATATTTTTAAAGAAAAACAGAAGTTGTGGTCTATCATCCTTAAAAAATTCAGCTGTTCATATCATCACGACTAACTACACATTCCTTGAGAAGAAAATTAGGAAGCAGACGACTTTGAATGGTCATATGTAATTTTCTACAACAATTGTAAAAAAGGTGGATGGTAAATATTTTAAGTTTATGCATACATGATGGTTGCTCTCCTTTAAAATATGTCTAATAGTTACCATAGTAACAGAAGCAAACTCTCCTCTATGTGCCTCCTGGTGTTATCAATGTGAATAACAACACAATATAAGATTCATAGAAAGGCAAAGAATAAGCCCATAGCAGAACATCATGAGATAAGTTTTAATTGTAGTGTTTTAATGTACATTTAAACTTAGAAAATATTAATATTCATCATTATATTATTACATAATTATAAAAGAAATAGTTCCCTTTGTATCTAGAAAATATTCATATTAATGCAAACACAATTTGCATCTGTATAGAAGAATAGACAGAGCCATCAATCAATATCCTTTTACGGAGCTCTGTGGCAGCGAACAACAGTGTTGCTATTGCAGAATCACCAGAACAGGCCAGAACAGAAACTGGCCACTATCATTTGGCAGCTCAAATTTTAAAAAAAAGATAATGACCAAAGACAGTGTTAAACTCTTACATTGTTACACACTTGAGGAATAACTTAGAAAATAGTTTTTTCTAAACAAATAGAAATTTTAATTATGAGAACTTTGTCTTCCTCCCTTGAGAGTGTCTTTCCTTTCTTTTTCTTTTCCTTCCTCCTGAACAAGTTTTTGTTTGTACCTTTGTTTTCAAGGTTTTAAAATATTTTTATCTTCATCTATACCCTGTCTCTGGCCAGAAATGTCTTTAAGGCTCAGAAAGAAAAGTCTGTAAGAAGCAATAACTGCTTTAATGGGATAGCCAGCTTTGTGGAAGTTCTATGGACTAAAGTTGTTTTTCTCCAAAGAAAAAAGGTTCTTTAAGAAGCAATTCCCTCCCTACAAGAACAAATATAAAAATATATTTTTTTCTAGTAGAAGTAAAAGAGCCAGATATGAATCAGGAAATGTTCAAATATAGAAAGAATCTTGAAATCAGTCAATAAACTTTCATTTTTCCAGTTATGGAAGCTGAGGACCTGAAAAACTAACTATTAAAGTCACATATCTAATTGTGGTGGAACTTAGAATTTCTAATTGTGAGCTCTTATCTTTGCATCGTGTGCCAACAATTGCTGTATTTTGAAATATTTCTAAGAATTTCAAAGTTAAATGATTAATGATGATCCACTTTCAGTTTCAGATATATATATATAGTGTATGTACCTATATATACATATGTATATGTATATATGCATATATACACGTATATATATACACCCACACATACACGTATATGCATATATGTATATATGTTAATATCTTAAAGCATATATGTATAGGTATATATACATATATACCTACACACATATACATATATGTATATATGTGTATATATACGTATATACCTTCACATATATACCTTCACGAGGGACCTTTAAATGGAGCAGAGGTTGAAAACTCTATACCATGTCAGCTACAAATGCATGTAAGCATATGGAATGTATCAGGGAGTATCTTCCAAGGAATAAATGAGATGTCATCATAAACAGCATTTTTATATCACAATAAATAGAAACCATTTTTATGAGCATGAAGAATCATCAAAGTAATTATATTTTATTTGAGCTCATTAAGGAAGTTTAGTATTACTGTAGTATGAATTAAGTAATTTATTTCATGAGATAAAATCTCAGAATGTATCTGTTTTTAAAGTAATATATTGGTGCCAGATAGGAGGGAAAAAACACAAAGTGGCATGCTTGATTCAGTCCATGGCAATTTCTTTATTTTTTTAAGATATTAACTGAAAGCTGATGTCTTAGATTTCATAGCAAAAGTAATTGCCCAAAGCACATGAGATAAAATATGAACTGTCATTTCATTAACTTACTTTATGTAGGAATATTCATAAAATGGCAATACTTTGTATCCCACTTAAGCTTGGTGGCTCTTAAAGTTTCCTTTATCCAAGCAACAGTCAGTGATCAGTAGTTCAAAACCACATGCTTTCACAGATATACATATTTTAAATTGTAACATACAAACTTTAAAATCTAAAAAAAAAATTCATTTGACATCATATTTTTAAATTATGAAGAAGATACTTCCATAGAAGTTATTTTTCAAAATGATGACATCTTGTATATAACAGATTGGCTATTAAATCAACACAGGTTTGTGAAACATCTGTTACATAAAATTTCTCTATCAGAAAGAATTAACTCTATTTAAACCAGTCAGGCAATATGAATATGGGCTGTTTGCCAGGCCTTGGAAATAACCTTGTAATGTTGGAATGACTGTTATCACAATATTTGTGAAAAAGCAGATTCTGCATTTCTTCCATTCTAGAAAATTCCTACCTGGTCTTCTTTCCAGCTCATCAAACAAAAAAAGTTATATGAATTATTTTCACTTTGGTGTGAGCTTAGAGATGAGTACAGCTTGACTCCTGTTTTTCATAATTTAGTGCTTCCTTTTACAAGATCCCCAACTTTGACTGACAGCCAAGCAAGAAAATGAACTCCACATGGCTCCGGTCACCCTAATTATGTCTGAAGTAGCTATTCTTCCTCTATTTTTCCTTTACAAAGATTATCTGTATTTGGGTATATCTGCATTTGGGTGCTTCACAATTTTATTGATTTCACTCACCAGCTCATGTAAGATGTGTTAAACATGGAAATCCACACAGATAATGTTAGAAACTTAAGTGAGGAAGCAGAGCTGGGATGGTTAGATGGTTAGCAGGTTTTTGTTTGTTTTTGTTTTTCCAAAGGAGAATGCAAAATTCCTGACAACAAAGACTTATAATAAATTGCAAGGAATGTATAGCAATAAAACTAGAGAATGTAACTTAATGTTGGATAGTGAGTTTTAGGATTTGTCTTGGAAAGTGTTTAGAAGGATGAGAGATGTATTCCTATGTTGTAGTTAGTGATGACAAAAAAGGGAGAGAAGACAGGGAAATTCATTTTTATTGAGTCAAATTATTTAGTCTTATTTTCATTTTTAATACACTATTGAGTATAAAATTTCACATTGAAATAGTAGCAACCTTTTGGAGAGAAAAAAAGATAGTTTCTAAGTTTCTCCTGACACTAACTATAAGACATGTCAGAAATGTTAAATAGAGGGGCTCCTGAATGGTGCAACCGGTTAAAGCGCTCCTCTGGCTTTAGCTCAGGTTGTGATCTCAGGGTCATGAGATCGAGCCTGGCATCAGGTTCCACGCTCAACAGAGTCAGCTTGAGTTTCTCTCTCCCTCTCCCTCTGCTCCCCACACCCACACTGTACTCTCTCTTTCTCTAAAATAAAATAAATAACATCTTAAAAAGAATAAGAAAAGGAAATGTTAAATAGAAATAAAGTTAGTTAGAAAACAAGTTAATTTAGAAACTCAATTATATAATCAAGGACATAGACTACAGGTTTAAAACATGCAAGGCATTGTACCAAAGGCTTTACACATATTTTATTTCCTTTATTTCCCACATATTTCTGGGGTAGATTCTATTATTATCTGTTTATAATATTAGTGATCTACCAGGTAATATTAGGCGATAATAGTGAATATCATGTCTGGCATACATTTCCTTAATGTAATAGCTATGATGTTAGCTTGTATCTCTGATTTCAGTGCTTAGATAATGAGTGAGAGTCTCTACTGCCTCCAGATATTGTTTGAACACCAAGTAATGGTCAAGTATATGGACTTTTGAGTTAGACTACTCACATTTAAAGTGTAGCTCTACTAGTTGCCCCAAATACAGGCTAGGCAAATTGCTTAGCCTTTAAGCATCTTAGCTTGTTCCTCTATAATATTTGTTTAAAAGTACCCATCTCTGGGGTGCCTGGGTGTTTCGGTTGGTTAAGCATCTGCCTTCGGTTCAGATCATGATCTCTGCTCTTAGGATTGAGCCCTACGTGGTGGGGGGGGGGGGTTCCTGCTCAGCAGGGTGTCAACTTCTCCCTCTGTCCTTCACCCTACTCTTGTGCTCTCTCTCACTCTTTTCCTCTTACAAAAATAAATAAATAAAATAAAATTTTTAAAAATGTACTTATCTCATATGTTCATTGTGAGGACATAAGAATGAATGCACATGAAATTTTTAATATAATACCTGGCACAAAGTAGGAGTTAGCTATTGTTAATGGATAAGTGCAGTATGTTAAGTGTGCTAAACGGGATAAAAAGAAAAATAAAGGGGTGCCTGGGTGGCTTAGTGGGTTAAAGCCTCTGCCTTCGGCTCAGGTCATGATCCCGGGGTCCTGGGATCGAGGCCCGCATGGGGCTCTCTGCTTGGTGGGGAGCCTGCTTCCCCCTCTCTCTCTGCCTACTTGTAATCTTTGTCTGTGGAATAAATAAATAAAATCTTTTTTAAAAAAATTAAAAAAAAAAAAAAAGAAAAGTAAAATAGGGTAGAATAAGTGCTACATTGGGTTGTGTATCATTGTGGAGGGAAAATAAGGTAAGAAGCAAAGATAGTCAATACCAGTGCATCGGTTGTGGTGTCAGGAACCAGAAGAATGTCAGAGAGCCCGAGACCTGAGCATGGAGGGAAGGAAGATTCTGCCCAGAGAAATAGAGGTTTTACCCTGCAAGCAAAGGACGGGGGTGGGGGGGGGGCAGGTTGTGTGTAAAACTTTTAGAGTAGAGCACAGGATGGTAGTCAGATTTGTGAGTTAACTAGATCAAGCTAGGAATCCATCCGAGGACAATTTGAAGGAGCCTGAGTCAAGGAGGCAGGGTGGGAAGGCCTTTCTGTAGGGAGTAGATGATTCCATAAGGCATTGTTTGCATCGGAGGTGGAAACCAATGCAAATGAGGATTATGGGATACACAAAATAAGGGGGAACTCCTTGAGTGCAACAATAACGTATTTTCACTTACTTTGTAACTTCTTGCGTGGACAGCACGCATTATTGTTGCTGTTTTGTAAAGTCTATGATAATCTTCATGTTAGTAGTAACAGAAATGTTGTCTCCTATTTACAATTTTCACCTTCACCAAGAAAATAGTAAGCCACCTCACTAAGTCTGCTTTTTCTGACTCGTGTCCTTCAAAACCTGACTTGAAAACACATTGCATGCCTCTTCATCGTGGGTTGTCAGCACCAGTGACACGTTAATGATGATTTCATGGCAAAGTTTTATTGCTAAGAATAAGGGCAACAGATCCTTTCTCCTTTGTATGGTTTCAGAAGATGTATTTCTCATTTCTATGGCCACTGAAAAGGCCATTCAGTATAAGACACAGTGACATTTTCATCGACTAAATGCTTAGTCCCTGTATGCTTGAAGCAACGTCCTTTTGATGTCAGACAAACTCAGAAGGATTTACTGTTTGTTTTTGGCAATAGAATTTTAAGGTACAGATTTATGACTGGGATTGTGTGGAGTTATAAAATAAACACCAAACACTTAATATAAATGACCCTTGATAAGTTTGAAATGCATTTTTGGAGACATTGCAAACTAGCGTTGCGCTAGGTGAGATGGGGGCTTGGGAACATAATTGTTACAGGTATCACCTCTGGAATCAGCTACCCCATTGACATTTTGGCTTCAATACTTATGAATGGTGTGACCTGGGGCAAGTTACAAAACCTTTCTGAGGTTCAGTTTCTCATCTTTAAAATGGGTTCTATTAACGTTTACTCACAGAGTTGTTGTAGTTCATTACTTTATCAGTTGTTTAGTAAGTAATAGAGTATCCCATGGTAGAGAATTTCACGGTGAATATTTCAATAAAAAGAGTTAATAATGTGACATCAGGTCCACTGGATGTAAAACAAAAGTAGGCAGGGCACTACAGTTCACAAAACCTGTGATTTGATTCCTATGCTGGAACAGAGAGACTCTCTGGAATGTGAAATTTCTTTCCCCCGACCGGGCTGAGAATGTTGAAAAGGGAGGTATATCGACCCCCAAAACCATCTTCAAACAGAAATTTAGAGGCAGAAAGAAAAAGATATTAGGAAATGCTTTGAATTCCTAAAATATGATTTTTTTACAAATTTATAGTATTATAATTTGCCTCTATAAATATGAATAATAGTAGCTCTAATAATCAGCTGATTCTTACTTTATTCTATTTTTATGTGTTTAAAAAGCCATCTGTAAAAGAAAGGAAATAATTTTTTCCCCCACTGGCTATCCAGTGGGGTAAAAATGACCACCAAGAGGGTCTTTCCACAAGGCGTAGCTTTTCAGATACAAATGGAATTTATCTAAGGAATTAGAATTTCAATTGAAGACTTTCGCTTGCCTGAGGGCTTAACAAGTCACTAGTTAGTTCTTGTAGCAATCTTTCTGTTTTGAATAACTCTGACTAACCCAGAAATACCTTTGTAAAATTATGAATGAAAATGCAAATTTGCCTCACTTTATGGCTTAAAAAACTCACAGACCAGGCATTTTAAATTAAAAGCACATGGAGGGATACATATAGGAATTTTATAAATAAGAGGCCAAGAGTCTGACATCTATAGTTAATCAGAAATTGATTCTTTAAAGGGAACACCTGGGAAAAGTGTCTTTCTTTCCAGCCCTGATGCTTTAATTCAGTAGCAATCATGGGTAGGAAAGCAGGAATGATGAGTTCATTCCCTTTCTCCTCAAAGACCAGGAGATGGATTCTCTGAAGTGACTGCCCACAGATGGTCTAGGCTAAGGGATTAACAGGATGACTAACTTTGGCCATGATAAACAAGACACTTATGCTAGCCCACGCTTTGGGTGGGCTTCTCCCCAAGGCCAGCTTTCTGATGCCTTAGTCACCACCATTCCTTCAAGTAACCAGTATTCCCTCTGGCTCAAATATTTCACTTGGGCTGGTCTAGAAAGAACTGTCTAGTGTTAGATTAGTGTTCTCAAACACATGGGGAAATTTATCTACATGTGTCATAGTATATCTCAAATTAAACATTGGGGCAGACAGGGGAGCCTGAGTGGTTCAGTCAGTTAAGCCATTGGCTCAGGTCACGACCCTAGGGTCCTGGGATCCAGCCCCATGCTGGGATCCCTGCTTGGTGGGGGGTCTGCTTTTCCTTCTCTGCTCCTCTCCACCCCCCAGCTCCTGCTCAGTCTTTCTCTTTCGAATAAATAAATAAAATCTGAAAACACACACACACACACACACACACACACACACACACCATAGGGGGAAAATAGTTATTGTGGAGAAAACCTTGAGAAGGAACATAAGAAAGCTTTAAATAAAAATGGTTTTGCCCCAAATCCAGGGCCTCAATGTGTCAACAATGCAAGAGTAGAACAGGAAGACCTGATCAAATGGTCACCTGTCAATGTTAGCGCTACTCTGGGAAAACTAATTATCCTCTTGGAGCTTCAGTTTCTTTGCATTCAAATGGAGAAACTCTGACTTTCCTCAAAGGATTGGTGGGAAGATTAAATGACAAAATAGACCTTAAGGTGTCAAACAGTTCCTGGGACATGATAGGTGCTTCAAAAAGAAAATTTGAGCCTGAATAATTCTCTTCCCCGATTTTATTTTGTTTGGTTGGCTTTTGTTGAACTATTCATCCTTTCGAGCTGCATGTCAGAGGTAAATACGATTTTGCCCTTCACAGAGGATGAGTGAAAGAAGATTCAGAGGATGAAAAAGGAGAAAAGATGGTACAGGAGGATGAGGAAAATGTCAAAGCAAATTGCGTTGATAAAAGTAAAATTTGGGACTATAAAACCATGCCTTAAAATGTTGCAAGGTTTTAGGATAGAAGAGGGTAAGCGCTTTTCTAACTGTAAAGATCGTAAGAAGCAAATGGTAATCAATGTAACAGAAAGGAGTAAGAAAATCTCCTGAACTATTGTGAGCTTTAAAAGCCATTCAGGATACTTTTAGTATTAGATTAGTTAAGTCACATTCTCTTTTTTGCTAACAACCGAAACTTTTAAAATGTTGATTAAGTAGTCATGAGGCTCTCCATCTCTTTGCAAAGGCTGGTGGCCAAGGAAAAGTCTGCATTTGAAACAATGATCACAGAGTGAAAGGGTCCTTCTCCCATGACCTTTGAAATAAGAAGGTCACTATCTGAGAAAGGAGGATCTGTAACTGGGCCATGACCTCTTTACTATGATTTGTCACAATGGGGACGACAGTCTTCATATCCTATGCATGATTTCAAGGGAGGAAAAAAATGACATCTTCTTGTGAGGCGGACATGACCAAACCTTGTGTTTGGTTGCTGCCCACATTTTTAGGGGCTGCCCTTTGCTCTCAGGACTGTTTCACATTCCACCAGTGTGACTCTACAGAACAGTAGGACATTGGCCATCTGCTCTTGGCTAAAACCAATATTATTTCCATATTATTTATAACTCACTTGTGTCTGATCACTAATCTTCTTTACCTTGGAACCACACTTTGCGTCTTTCGACGTTGCTATCATCATACCAAATACTAAAAATTAAAATATGGATGTCTACACAAAATTACTTAGTTTTCTTGAATTTAATTAAACCCCTGATGATTTTGATCACTTCCCAATTCTTTCTTCTGCCCCTTTGTTTGTTTATCGGTAGAACTTGTCTTGTCGAACTATAATAATGATTATAGAGGACTACCTTGATTGGGCAAGTTTAAGGAGAAGAACTCTTTCCACCATCTCTAGGCCAGCCATCAAGACACCTTTAAGCTGGGGCTAAGAAACTGTTTTTTAAGTCATGCATTATCACAGAAGCACAATTAAGTTGAAAACATTTTGCCATCACAATCTCTAAAAGCTCAAAGCACCAAAGAAAGATTCCTAAAATGGTAAAAGTATTGAGACAGAATCCCGTGTAAATTTCTCATGCAAAGAGAAGGGACAGAGAAGATTTCTAGATCAAGGTTGTACTGTTTGGTCATGGCAAAGCCAGACTAAGTCCCTGGTGTCCCATCTTCCAGTGAAATGATCTTTTGTTGTGGTGGTTCAAAGGTTACCAGGGCTCCTTTTTCTTTGGGGCTGTTTCTGGCTACTTACTTCCTCTGAATTCTGAGTCAGACAAGCCCTTCTGAGATTTTGAACAAAATCTTTGCATACCGAACTGTGATTTCAAAATGCAAACAGTAGCTTTACTTCAATAGGAAAAGCCACAGAGGGTGACCTAGGGCCAGTTCTTGTCACCCGTTTCCCTTGGCCACACACCTCTAACTTCCCATCTCCCAGCTCCCTTTCCCAGAAAAGTAAAAATTAAAAAGAACGGGGCCTGAGCACAACTCTCTGTCATTTGCTACCGCAAGCAAGTCTTTCTCAGATTAACAGTTGTTACACTGGGAGGTAAAAGGTGACAGTTGTAAAAGAGAAGAATTCAATAAAAAGTGTGTTTTATAATTTTTAGGTTGGAAAAACAGAGTATTAGGTATCCTGGATCTCTAGAGATAGCAAGATCATAAGTTTCCTAAGATGGGGTAGTTGGAGAGAGTGGAGAAAGAAAAGGGTGACCCTAAGAGAGATGCTTTAATTTTTTTTTTCTAGAACTATATTTCTGCAGTGACCTGTGGCCTTTTACTTCCTTACTGATGATACCTCCAGCCCCTGGTCTTATTTAAATGTATAGGTAAGTATTGTTTGTTAGCCATTCTGGAAGCTCAGGGAACATTTAGGTAGACCAGAGATTTCTGAACTTCAGAAACTCATGCTCAATTATCTGACACTAAAATGCTGAAAAGTTAAAGTTCTGAGAAAAGTTGTAAAGTAATTTTGTACATACCTCTGTGTGTGTGTGTGTGTGTGTGTGTATGTGTGTGTGTGTGTGTGTGTGTTAGCATTGAATGAGAAGAAGAGAGAGCAAGAAAACTTGTAGTATATGATTTTCTGAGGCAAAAATATGTCCTCATGGTTCTTGCCTCCTGGGTGTTACATGACCAGCTAAATGGGGGATTTGTTTTAAATCTTATTCCACTTAAAATTAGTAGTGACCTCACCCTCTTTCCCCCAAATTATCATTGTTAATAACCAAGTACATTCTACCATGTTCTTCAACAGGAATTTGTAGGTAACACTGTTCATGCATTCAGCCTGAATGGGCACTCCTTCCTAAGGTTTAAGAAAACATGAAAACCACAAAGAATGTTTGCAATTATTTTCTCTTGGTTGGCGGAACAGATGCCTTTCCTCAAGGAAAATGCCTTAGGCCAAAACAAAGCCATATTCATTCAGAATATATTGTTTAGTAATTGTGCAGACTCTGGATTACATAAAATTTACTTTCAGTGCAAGGGTCCCACTTTTCTAGGAAAGGTTTATAAGCAAAATGGAGCGGGAAGACAGGCAGAAGGTAAAGTGTTAAAAGAATCAACTAGGCCAAGGGCAAGTGCAGTTCAAGAAACAACAATGCAAGTACACTGAAAGGAAACCAGGCAATGTGACTGTGATTTTGTCTAGGGGTCATGTAGGAGCACCTGGCTGACTTTATTTATAAGGTGATTGTCAAATCAATCTGTGGAATATGGATGGGGTGAAACGCAGAGGTAGAATATTATTCTAGATCATCTGTAACTTTTCAAATACAACCTTCATGCTGAAATTCCAGGGAGAATGTAAGTGACTCCAATAAAGAAACCTGTCAGTCAGTCAAGAGTGTTTATTTATTATCCCCCTGAGCCAGGCACTGTTCTAGCCAATATGAAATGATACAAAATAAAGAGTAGTCATCACCCTTATAATCTCATGAGAGCAAATGGATTAAATCTGCAGACACGCGCGCGCGCACACACACACACACACACACACACCCCCTCTGTGTGGGTGGTCAAGAAATGTTAATTATAGGGACATTGAACAGCCTCATTTAGAAAAACCCTGATTAGAAAATTAAACTTACAAAATTAGAAAAACTGGGGAGTGATTAGTTTTATTACAGATAGATTAAAACACACTCATAAAGCATGTCTTTTGTATAACAAGTCTCATTATGTTATTAACATTGGGAGCACTGCCTCTCTCCCTCACAAATCCACAAAACACTTTTGGAACATATTTATTGTGCAAATTCAGATTCACACTGGTGTCGAGGATGTGATATAAGTACATAAAATAACCAGCCCTTGTCAGCTAACCTGTAAATTCTTTAAGGTCAAAGACTGGGCCTTGTTTAATTGCCTTGGTATCTTGCATGGGAAGACAGAAGTGGTAAAGAAATAAGAATGAACGAATGGGATAGGTGAGTAAAGATGAATTGAACTTATTAGAATTTTAAGAGGCAAAAGGAAGAGGACCAGGATATTACAGAGAGGTCAAGTTGGTTCCTCTCAGTGGGGGGTCCATATACAGGAAGAGGGCTTGGCATTTTCAGCATAACTGAGAAAAGGTCAGCTCCTGGTTTGGTTCAGTAGGCTATGCCCCTTTCCCAAGCATCCCTGGATTCTTTTTCAGGACAGCTGACTCAGTGGACACTCTTGCAAGGGCAGGAAGGGCAGCTCCTGAAAAAGAGGCATCTGAGATGTCACCCGTGTTCCAGAATATACCTTAAGGCTATATCCTTTCTTCCAACCCCTGGTGGAACACCTTAAAGGGTCGAATTGTTTGCATTGTCTTAGTTAACAGGATATAGGGTGCTATTTCTGATTTGCTGGCCAGGGGACTTAGTTGATATTAATTTATGCAGTCCAACTTGTATGCAACTTTCGCGGGGACAGAGCCTTTTGTGCTTTCACTGCTACCGCCCTAGCTCCTAGAACAGTGCCTGACACAGTAGGCATTCAACAAATAGTGTTTGCTAAATGAATGAATGATGCTGTTAAAACGCTGGCTGTTTGTCTTGACTTTTTGTTTTATCCATCCCGCTTCAGAGAGCTGGAAACTGAAGGGAAATCTTTGAAATCCAACTTCCCTTGTTCCTTCGGTCCAGAAACTCTGGCCAAGCCTTTGGGAATGGGGATCTCCTCAGAAATTAATGACGAGTCACGTCCACGGAAGGCGGGGGAAGAGGGAGAGTTGCAGGAAGTTCTCCACTCAGTTTTGCGTTTGCAGTCCCCTTCGCCACCCATCTTGCTCTTTATTTGGGACTAGGGGCATCCTGGGGCGTGGGGGGGCGGTGAGGGAGGAAACCGGGGTCGCTCTGGCTGCATTCCTAGCCTGGCCGTTTGGGTCCCGTCTGCGGGAGAGCCCCGCAGCACCCCCTGTCTGTGCCAGCACCTGTTGGACCGCCAGTTGGCGGCCGGAGTCGGCGCGAGCAGACGCGGCCCGGGGCTGCCCCTCCCGGAGGCGCCGACCCTCGCCTGCCCCTGCGGCCGCCCGCGGCAGAGCGGCTCAGCCTCCCCCGCTCGCCCCCCGCGCGCTCCGCCAGGGCTCTGCCCACGGCCCTCTCCTCCCGCCGGCTGGGGGGAAGGTAGACGAGGGGAGGGGACAAGCCGAAGCCTTGGGCCGCCGGCCTTCCCTTTCCACCCGGTGCCGAGACGCCGCGCGGAGCCCCGAGGTTTGCCCGGAGCCCAAGGCGTGGGGGGAGGGGACGGGGAGCGACCGGAGCCCCGAGGTGACCCCGAGCTGCCGAATTTCCCTTGGCCTCGAGGAGCGGAGGACGCACTCAAACAAGGTGAACTTTGGTCGCGGAGAACTCCAGGTGCCGGGATCCGCGCCGCGGCGGTCGGGACCAGGCGCAGGCTGCGCGCCGGGCTGGGGAGCGGGAGCCCCGCGGCCTCCCTCCGCCCGCGCCCGGGGCGGCCTCGGCCCGGAGACCCCCGGCCTCGCTCCGGCTCCGCGGCCCCCGGGACCAGCCGCAGCAACCTACCCTTGTTTCTTCCCCCTCCCCCTTCGGGGGTGGGGGTGGGGCGGGGGAGAGGGGCGCCCGGAGAGCGCATCTATTGGCAGCTTTGTTATTGATCAGAAACTGCTCGCCGCCAACTTGGCTTCGAGGCTGGCTTCGCGCGACCCTTGAGTGTTCGCCTCTGTCCTGTCCCCCGAACTGACAGGTGCTCCCAGCAACTTGCTGGTGACTTCTCGCCGCTCCCCCGGCTCCCCCGCGTCCCCACCCCCTCTTTCCTCCCTCGTCTTCACCCCCACCCCCACCACTTCGGCACAGCTCAGGATTTGTTTAAACCTTGGGAAACTGGTTCAGATCCAGGTTTTGCTTTGATCCTTTTCAAAAACTGGAGACACAGAAGAGGGCTCTAGGAAAAAGTTTTGGATGGGATTATGTGGAAACTACCCTGCGATTCTCTGCTGCCAGAGCAGGCTCGGCGCTTCCACCCCACTGCAGCCTTCCCCTGGCGGTGGTGAAAGAGACTCAGGAGTCGCTGCTTCCAAAGTGCCCGCCGTGAGTGAGTTCTCGCCCCAGTCAGCCAAATGCTCCTCTTCGGGCTTCTCCTGCTGACATCTGCCCTGGCCGGCCAGAGACACAGGACTCAGGCTGAGTCCAACCTGAGTAGTAAATTCCAGTACTCCAGCAACAAGGAACAGAACGGTGAGTCTTTTGCCTCATTCTCCTTCTTCTCGTTTCTCGCTGTGTGTGTTACCTTGGCATTGTGCGTTGGTGTGTGATGTACACCACCCTGCGAGGGTATGATCGTCTCTCTGTCCATGCAAATGCGCGCTGAGTTCATTGGCATGGACTTTAGGAGGTTACGTGCAGTTTGCAACCTCGGGAGCTGCCACAAAGCTGTAACAGGGCAACGTGAGTGCCACTGCTGGCTCAGTTAAAGAGGACATTCTGGGAGCGATTGTGAACGTCAGTTCAAACGCACATTGCAGAACTTTTCCTTGCCAGAGTTATAAGTTCAGGAACTGCCTCGAAAAATGAATCCAGAATGAATGAGTCTTGGCACGTTTGACTTTACTCCGATTTTCTTTTGGGGGGTGGGTGTGTTTGAGGAAATGTACCAGCCACATTAATTGAAGCACTCAGAGTGGAAAGGCATCAATTAATCAGTAAGTAGATAGAAATAGAGAGGTCAAGAGGCCGTGTGGACGTTTTTAGGGGGAGTTAAAAAATGTATTTCTCTCGCGCTCTATTTTTTTTTTTTTTAAATGTGCCTTTGTACTCTGAAGCCCTTACCTTTCTGGTGTGTGTTTTTATATGTGTTGGTGAATGACTGCTATTTTGTGTGTGCTGGAAACGACTTAATCCTGCATAGGAAATGAGAATTACTTTCAGCTTTCAAGTGTACCTGAAATGTTTAGAAAACTCTCAGATGCAAGTTCCCTTGGGCTGGGATTGCACAGAGCTGTAGAAAGACTCCTTTCATAAAGCCAGGGCAGCTTCAGGGTGTGTAATTTGCTTAGCCTCTGAACCCCATATGATTTACATCATTCAATTTCTAAACTCTTTTTCTCTTGATCTACCATTATGAAGTCATTTTCGAGAATACTTTGTAAATAGAAATTTTATACTGCACATGAAACCACAATGTTAATGTAGGCTGTCTAAAATTAGAATATTAAATACCCTGTTTACAAGTGGTGGCTCTTACCATTATTTGAAAAGAAATGTACATGTTTTTACTGCTTTGAAGGCCATCTATTTAGAGTACAGGAATGCTGTCACTTTATTAACAGGGGGAAATGAACCCAAGCAGCATACCTAGAAAATCAGAATGGTGTGTGCTCTTTTTAAGTCACAGCAAACTTTTTCTTTATGTATTGGGGTGTTTACAAGCTTCGACTTTGAATTTAAGCTCTCTGAAGTGTTCATCCTTAAGAAAGCACAGAAAGTTTTAAAGAATAAAGATTGGGGATTCCTGGGACACTTGTAGACATTATTTGTATGTGTGTTGTATGTGCAGCAAATGCACATTATCACATTTATCAACCAATATTAATGTAGTTACTTCTTACAGCTTGCTAATGTGATGGCACATGGCACCTGCAAGACGCTTGAGCTGCTGATCAAAGGGCAGCCTAGGGATCTATCTCTAATCACAGGAGCTGCAGAGGACTGGGGGAAAGTGATCAAAGGAGCCCCAGCACCAGCTGTACCCTGGCAGGAAACAGATCAGACTAACCTTTGTTCTTTTTCATGTAAAATAAATGTCCAGTTCAAAATACTGCTTCTTACTAAACAAGCTTCTCCGGAATGACATCGCACAATATTCCTGGCTTCTGTCTTCTATATTTTATAGTTCCTGTGCCATTATCATTTCTCCCTCTGTGATGTTTTATCAAACTTGTCCTGGCATCTGTCACCTCCTGAATCCCTTCGCTACTTGTGCCTCTGATTGTCATTCTTCCTTGTGACCCACCTACCGGTCGGTCATCACTTTGTAATGGGCCCCAGAGCTCTCATGTGGTCATTGGCCAATTTACTGAGCAGGTTCACACCCTCTGGAGAGGTGAGTTCATTAAGCCAGGCCACACACATTCTGTTACCATCAGAGGTTGGGCCATTTCCATTCCTAAGTTGCATGATGCTAAAAATAGCCTGGCTGTTTCCTAATCTGTGGGTAGAGGATTGAGCTATGTTTAGCTCTTGGGAGGGTTGGCAGCAGGAAGTAACTAGAGGTAGAGAACTACTCACCTTGTAGTTTTTAGCCTCAGGAAAAGTGGGATTTTCCGGCACTAGGGGGCAATATAGAGCTATTTTCCCCGCACATGCTCAGGTTGATTTTATGCTTCAGGGTTCCAAGCTTTGAGGATAACAACAGGTAGTTGCCAAAGAAGATCCCCCTGGAATGTGAACAAATTTGCTGGAACTTCCTTTTCTTCGTCTTCTTTGGGGGGAGAGTTCAAATTTTCATTCCCTTAGGTGGGATTTTTTTGCCCTCATAGTGAGTTATGATGGATTTTTGATTGCCCTCTTCCTATTCTCAATTTTGATGATTGCCCAATTCTGGAAGTATAAACCCTCCTGGAGATGCCACATAGAAATGTCATTGGCCCAGTGTGTGCATTGCATCATTTTATGAAAGGTCTTCTGAGTTCCAAATATCCAAATTGATCTATTTATTGTGACTATAGGAACTCATTTGTGCTTTCAGAGACCTCTCCCCAGTAACACTGTCTTTTCCCTGGAATTCTAAATTCTCAGGTGTTGATGCAATCAGATCCTTAGGACTGCCTCATCTCAATATTAACTTGGTGCTCCAAGAGGTGTTATAAATAAATGGAAGTTGATTGCTATAGCCAATGCTAGATATTTGGATTTAGGTTGGATCATGTGAAGGTGCTTCAGAATTCATTTTGGAGAATTCGTGTCATTTACCCTGCTGTCATTTGTTACCTGGTTTTTGACCTAATAATGTATTGCAATTCTTGCTACTTTGCTGTGAGAATAGCTTTGTCCTCCAATGTTATAAGTTACCTTTGTGTCCTTAATTCTTACCCTGACTTCTAACCCTGAAATCTAACATGTAAAGCAAGGGTCTCCCAATGTATCTTAAAGGAGATAAAAAGATAAGAACGTTGACTTAAATAGGGTTTCTGGCCTATAATTCCTGTATGACCATTGGAAAAATGACTTATACCTGTGTGCACTCACTTAGGGGAGAATGCTGGGTATGGAACCAGTAAGTTCTGAGATGGTTCTTCTATGTTGTAGGGGAAGGAATCATATACATCAAAAAACAAAGAGTAACAAAGCTTTCCTTATCAATTAAATATAGCCCAAATAGACAACCAATCACAAAGTTTTTGGAGGAAGGCCTCATCCACTTGATGTCATTGGTGAGTGATTTTAATTTACCCATGGAGCTGAAATGTGCTTCTGGTTCTCATTTTCTTTAACCATTTTTGAGGGCAGATTTAGAATAGGTCTCTATTGGTTAGTGTTATTAGGGTTATGCTTATGAACATCATTTATTGTATGTGCTCTTTTCCTCAAGAACTTTCGTGGCCCATGGTTCTCTAGGAATGACTTTCTGAATATATGTATCTTGTGTTTGTAACTTCCCTCTCTCTTTCTCTTTTTTTTTTCTTTTCATGCCTGCTAGTTCCTCCTCCTTTTGCCCTGTGCCTGTATCTAACAAAGCTGTGTCTACTCTCCCTACCCTTTCTAGAGGATAGCTTCAAAGCTCTATTTCACTGAAAATGGATAATCACAATCCTTAGAATGGTGTGCAAGAGTAAATAGGCTCTGACCCAGTGCTGAAGGGACTTCCTGCGTGTTAGTCTGTAAGTTGTAGTGCATGACCTTTGTGACATTTATTTTTGTTGTTTAGAGGCTTTTTTTTTTTTTTTTAAGAACTTCCTCCTTGTTCTCTGCTCTGTTTGAGACTGTTGAGGAAGTTCAAGAAGTAAAGTGCCATTATGTAATGATGAATATTGTTTTTCACAATTGGTGACAAAAATTGCCCCATTCTAAATTTTGGTAACATTCCCTTTCTACTAGTTGTCTTTTACAGTTTATCTGATGTATTTTATATTTACCTCCAAAAGGTGTTTAGGGACTTGTATATTGTTTGTTAAATAGTTTGAAATAGAGGCCACAGTCTGACACTAAAAGTTCCCCAGTCGTGGTCTTTTGTAGAGCTCCTTCTTGGACACCAAAATCTTAGCTTTGTCTATTCTTATTTCATCTTCCCTGGCACTTATTTTTTTATAGATCTTCTTTATATTCTCTTCTACTTCATGTTTTTTTCAATCTTTATAGTGCTAAAATTCCGTTTTATCTACAACCTGCACACTTTTTGTAGAAACAGAATTCTAATCATAATGTGATGTGTGTTGAGTACATAAAAATTGAATCAATTCATTCATAATGTTCATACTCCCCCCTAAAATGTTTCCAAAACTGCTAAAATGTTCTCTATAGATTTCTGTTTGTGTTTACCAAAATGGTCATAAAAATCCCTTTATTTACTTCATCTAATTTTGATGTTTCTGATTATTTTATTTGTAAATACCATATGTAGCCAGAATATCTCTATACAATGCTGTATAATTTCTATATTACTCATTTATTAAACAACAGTTTCCTATGTTATTTTTCACTACCCCTGTCTCCAACTGCGTTTTTTGTTTGTTTGTTTTGTTTTTGTTTTTGTTTTTGTTTTTGTGTTTTGAATCTCTCCTGTTTCCTAATGACACCTCTGGTGGTTGATTTTTAGTTGATATGCTCCAGTACTACCAAACAGATTGTTAAAATACTGAAATATTTCTAATGGGTTGGGAAGGAGCCAGTGCTATCCTTTTAGGACAAATTAACTGTCTATGAATCAGAACCACAAGGTTAATATTTGACATAGCTCAGAACCTTTAGAATACCACCGCAACCCTGCTGGCCTCCTTCCTGATTGATCACTGTGCCTGCCATATTGATTGTTAGCCATCTTCACACTCTTTGGTACTGACCATTTCAGTCATATTGGAGATCCAACTCTTCTCTCTTCTCTTCCGTGCTGGGCAGCTGAGGCTTGAAGGACCTGGAGTAAGGAAAGGATGTGACCTTTTTAAAAAACGTCCTTTTTGCAGCTTCTTGTGTTCTACCTCATCAAGGGTTGGGGCGTGGGGAGTGAGATGAAGCAGGGGGACATGACACACATGGTATGGGATTGTAACCTCACTTGGTGGTGGTGGTTTCCGTTGACAACCCTGATCAGGTGCTTGTGCCTGAGTAGCCTCTTCCTGTCTTCTAAATTAAATGGATCATCTTCTCCGTGGAGTCTTGTTCTGCCCACTTAATCTGAATTAGCCAGCCCTCACGATCACATCAAGGTGTTAATTAAATGCGTAGTACTTATTATCACTTTTTGATATTCTTCTTGGTATTGATCAATTGAATACTTGTAAACCAACCCCCCCACCACTCCCAGAGTATGTAAGCTCCATGAGAGTATGGACTTTGACCGAGTTGCTCTTTGTGGGAGCTTTAGCACCTGGAATGGGATAACATGTAGTATGTTGCTCCATAATATTTTGTTGGATGGTTCTGGATGTAGTGCCTTATTAGAGTAAGTCTCTGGTGTTGACTCTAATAGTAGGCCATCTATGAAGGTGTCTTTTTGATCTTGGAACTTCCACATTATTTTACATTTTTCACAAGATAAACTTGTTTCTTTATTGGTTGTGATGCCAGTCAAAGTACTACCTTACCATCTCGGTTAATATATCATGTTACCAGGTGAGCATGTGGGTAGGTTTCCTAGAACTGGTGCTAGTTACTTTCTTGAAAGTGCCATTTCTGTGCATACCTCTGTATTTCCCAAAGATGGGGTGCTGTGTGATGTGGGCCAAGGATCTGAAGAATGGTGAATTCGGCATGGCTGAGAGGCCTCCGAAAGAAGTGTGCTTTCCTTCTTCTGCTTGTGGCTCACAGATGCACAGGCTAGACCTGAGCAATAAATATGGTGCACGGAATGTTAGGACTGGACAGCTCCTGAGAGCCTGTCCTCACAGATGTGTGAAGGGAGACCTGAAGAGCTCAGTGACTTTATCTAGGCCACTGCTGAGTGCAACAGTATTAAACTGCTAGTGTGGTGATGTATTTTTCCTTACATAAAGTATCAACCGGGCAAATGGAATTCTAGTTTTAACATTCTGATGCTTTGTATGAAAACCATTCTTTATTATTTTAGAGGGTTGCATGCTTTGTTGGTTGTAAAGGAAGACGGGACACCCTTGATCCTGAAACACAGCTTACAAGAATATTAAGGAAAACTTTAATCTTGAAATAATCACATTCATTAAATACAGGAGATAATCTGGCTAACGTATATTGTTTCTATTGGAGTAGAAACCTGATAATTTGGGAAATAACTTGAGAAACTACCTTCAGAATTGTTACTACTGCATATCCAGACTTAATTTTAAGCAGATGTACTAGGTCCATAGATGGATGATGTTCATTCCAATATTTTGGTTTATCAGCTAATGATGATGAAGAGGATGGTTGACGTTGGGATGCTTGGTTCCACAAGGCAGTTTTTTTTAAAAAAAAACAATAATTTTAAACATTTCATTTAGCAGGATGTCTCACTGGTAAAAGTACCATAGGAATGAATAAATGAGCATGGCTTAGTGGGCTCTCAAAGCACAACCTGTTATTCTTTGAATGGATTTAATGAGTGATTTTAATTTTTATTTACATTTTAATATATACAACATTCTTTTCAGAGGTTCATGTTTCTCTCAAAATTCAAGAACATCAGGAAGTAAATTAATAGCTGGGGACTTGAATGGCTTGCCTACAACCCAAATTTTATTTGTGAAGTTCCTAAATCTGAGATCAAAAGGAGCTAAAAATTTTAAAGAGGAGTTATACTAAGTAGCTTATCATTAAAGTCAGGTTATTAAGAATGATATTTTTTTGGTAGCATCAGCTCATTTTGCCTTTTACCTCATGAAAATACATGCTACATTGAGCTTAGCGAGTTCCGTCACCTGACTTCACATTAGATGTCATAGGCCATCTTCAAGCAGTTATTTCCAGTCCCCTGGTGACTGAGCAGTGTCTTTGCTGGACATTCGACCTTTGTCTAGGGCAAGCCATCTCTACCAGGCTGGCCTCACTAATTTTGCCTTCTTGTCAAACAATGATTTATTTATTTATTTATTTGTACTTAGCTTTTATCTTATCGGCTAGTAGTTGAGCCATTTTTCAATCAAATGAGGTGTGTTTAGGGCTGTTGCAGGGAGAGGAGGATGGAGGGTCTGTCTTTCTGAGGGAAACCAACATCACCAAACAGCATGAGGCACATCGGTGATAAGTGCGAGGATATAGATTTGTAGTGCTGCTGAGTGTCCTGATAAGACAGCAGTTAAAGCTCTCAGGAGAGACACAGGAAGAGCAGTATTTGGGTGCATTCTTTGTGGGTGGGTAGATGGGTCTATGGATCTCTCTGTGAATCTCTGGTTTTGTGTGCATCCTGTGAGCACGTATTAGTTGGCACATGTGTGCTCAGTGTTTACAGACAATATGTAGCTTATCTTTATAACCTCCCCATGAATTATGAGGAAAAACACCAAGGCTTCATAAGCTAAGTAGCTTAGCCAAGGTCTCATAGCTGGTAAATGTTTGGACCTGGGTCTGACTCCAAGCCAGGACTCAGAGTCACATGCTTCTTCCTTGGTGAGTTACATGGTCTAATGTTTTATTAGAACATTGCTTTTATTCAGCATATATTTATAAGCATCTGCTCTTGGCTGAGTTCTGTACTAGGTGCTGGGTACACAAAGAATAAGAGACAGTTCTGCCCTTGAGAAGCTCTGTCCACGAACGAGGACAGATCCTTCTTTTTTCTCGCAGTCTAGTAATGCCATGCTCAAAGTGCTGTGGGATCATGGGATGCTTTATTTCACCTCAAAATTCCTCTGTTGATTCGCTAAGTGGTAGATGCCACCTGGAAGTGAAGTGCAAGTAGGAAAGTTCCCACAGGGCAGGTGACATATTTGAAGTGGGTCTGGGAGAGGAAAAGAGACCATTCTACTAGACCATTCTACTAGACCATTCTACTAGACCATTCTACTACAGCCTGCACAAAAGAATACAGGCAGGGAAAGGCATATCCCATGGGAGACAAAAAGAGTCTGGTGCTGAATGTGAGTAGAGGGAAGAAAGTAGTGGAAAGGTGTCTTGGTTGTGTATGTGCAAGGACCCTGACGCCATTCGCAGCGTGCTTTGTGCAGTTTGCACGTAACACACAGGATAAAACAGAAGGTTGTCTCTCTGTTTCAGAGCTAGTGAAAACCCTTCATTTTCAGTTACTTTCGAAGCAGACGTGGTAGCAGTTCTGCTTTGGGGTGTGTAGCTGACTGCTTATTGTTACAGTTTTGTCCCAGTCATTAGGCGTGTTTGGCCCTTCTGAATTGGCGAGAAGGGCAGCCTGTACAGCCTCAGTTACACTCACATAAGCTAAGCCTGTGTCCACACTACTCTCTATTGCCTCCTTTATGTAAACAAAGGGCTGTTTTCACACTTCATTCACAAAATGGATGGCCTGTGGAATGAGCCTGGGTGAGGGATCAGGAGATTGTGGTAAAAGGAAAGCAGCTTCCAGCACACTGAATTAGTGTAATGAAGCTATTCCGTTGCAGGAGGCAAAGAAAACAGCCTTAACACTTTGAAGGGCAAGGCTTTCAAGTCTTGTGGAAAATGAATTCCTATGAGGTTCCTCTACATTGAGTAATTGCATCATTTCTCTAGTGAGGCTCATTCTGGGGGTCCCTGGTAGACAGCACTACAAATATTTTGTGTTTTTTATAAGGACCTGAAAAGAATGAGTTTTCTTGGTGGATGTGCTTTCTGGATGCCATGCCACTTTTTTGGAGCTATGCTTTTTGCATTCTAGGAAAGCCTTGTTTGTGAGGGGACACTATTTTAGGCTTTTCAACATTTGCAAGATGAAGATAGGCTTCCGTGTTTTAATATGCCCAGCTGGCCATTGCACCTGCCTTTTGAGTCACTACAGAGATCAGAAACCATTAACAACAGAAGCTGGACTTATGTGGTACTTATCTCATGTTGTTTCTGGCAGTTATTTTTGCTGGGTATTTATAAGGACATCTGTCTTTTAAAGAGTCCTATTACTTACCCCCCCCCCCTTCTTTTTTTTCCACTAAGGAATAAATCACAGCTTGTTTTCCATACTGCCACACACATTCATAGGCTGAGGTGATTAGAAATGCAAATTAAGAGTCATTAAAACATTATAATTTCTTTTCCTGTGGCATCAGGCGATATTTAACATCAATGTACTAAGAAGGAACATTTGCTTAAAATGTGATTAAGATGTGAGCAGATGAGAAGAAAGAAATATTCAGTTTCTTACTGGAAATTTCTAACTGGATTTGGGAATAAGAGGAACCTGCAGTATTCCTTTCTGATTTATCCTCCTTTAAATCGGAGACAGAACAAGTAGGGTGCACACAGTTTAAGAACACAGGAAAACACAGTAGCTTCTGACATTTTCAAATTGCTCTATGGAAATATATACTAAAGTCTACTTCTTACCAGAGTGTGATGTACCATCGAATTACCCAAAGGACAGATCAAATTCAGCTGTATTCGTTGTAGTGATTCTTGGGTATGTAAACACTATGAAAACAAGAGAAAAAAAATCAGACAATGTAAGTATGACAGGCATTGATCTGCACACCCAGAGGTAGAGATAGGGTGGGCCGGATGCAGATCTCCTCTACTGGAATTATGTTTATGTTGTAGGTAATAAAAGGTACTGGCTTCCTGTTAAAGAAGTAGCAATGTCTCTGTAAGTATGCATTTTGTTCCTTACGTCACTTTTATTTATAAACAAAAGTACACTCTATTTCTTGAGTCTACATGAAAAGGAATCGCCTCTACGAAAGGAGAGACCAACCCTCAGAGTGCTCTTAAAGTTTCAGATGCAGTTTTATGTGTATTGGAGTTATATATAAAGGCTCAACTGTATCTTTACTTTGTGTTACTAACTGCAGTCAAAACTGTTTGGCTGTTTCTAGAAAAATCAACAGTCTAACAATAGCAGGTGTTTCCCAGGTCAAAACCTGGCTCATCTATTCAGAGATATTGACAGAGTCTAGCTACCTAACTGATAAATGCTAAACCTTGTGACAGTAGTTTTAATCAGTTTTCCTGTGAATGTTAGCAGGCTTGAGATTTGTAAGCAAGAAGAATGTGAAATTAGCAATCAAATGATCTCTATGTTTATTTTTTAGAAGAACTTTCCTTTGTGGAATTTATCTTTAATCTGTGCTGATAACTTTTAATAGGCATCAGTTGGATACCCCATTAAACTAACTGCTTTAAAATGGTTTCCCTTTAGAACTAACGTTTGCATCCTAGGAAATCAATTGGAGTGTATGGATTTCACATTTCCCTTGCAATCTTCCTTTACAAGCA
Organism: Mustela lutreola; assembly: GCF_030435805.1. Classification (NCBI taxonomy): domain Eukaryota; kingdom Metazoa; phylum Chordata; class Mammalia; order Carnivora; family Mustelidae; genus Mustela; species Mustela lutreola. The sequence goes on along the minus strand of NC_081290.1, from coordinate 127,516,300 downwards.
TTTCTGAATGACCGACCTACCATAGCAAAACACTCAGAGGTGCAAATCTTCTGGAAGAAGTGCAAATGCCACAGTTTTACTTGGAAAAATGGAAGAAAAAAAAAAAGACTTATTTAATATATCTGCCAAGCATTTAAAACTGCAGAAAGCACAGGAAATACTTTTGGTATATAGGAATGTGTGGTGTTTCCACACTACAAACATTGTTTTGAAAATTTCCCCGGTAGTGGTGAATTATATGAGACCACGTCCATCTAAGGAGAGCTTGTTTAACTGGCTTGTGGTTCTTGGGCTCACTCAAACACTCTTAAACAAAATAAAGGGAATGGATGTAATAACTTCTTTATGGAAAGGCCATAAAAAGGTACAGGGCCATGTAAACTAATTGGGTCATTTACTAGATGTTTTAAGTGATAGATTTGCAATCCCCATTCAGGGGTGTGTATTGGGTTTTATAGAACTGTGACCATATTCTACTCTAAAAATGGAAATGCGTGCTTATCTTTTGTTTATTTGTTTGTTTTAATTTAGTGCATGGAAACCCATTATTGCCATATTATACTGTACTTTGAAAACACAAGATTTTGAGCGCTTGTGTTTGTAAAGTTTGTTCAGGTTTGGAAAATTATTAGAGACCCATGAGTGAAAAGTCGAATTGACCTGTTTTTTTGGTAGCACTGGGTTCCGTTCAAGGAAAATAAGAAGATTGAAATTGAAATTTTCCTTCTGGGCTCAGACATGTCTAAACTAATTATAAAATAATTGTTCTGGCTTACAAGAGTAGACTCATAACTACGACTATGTAAAGTAGAAATTCAACAACAGTTATGATTTACAGTGACTGTAACTCTGCCAATCTTGTAATAAAACCGCTATTATAACCAACCTACTGTGACATTCATTTGTCTTGAGATGTTGGTTAAAAAAAAAAAGTCCTTTCCCAAGTTGTCTCGCTTCAGAGAAACACGTTATTACATCAGGATATTGATTCACCTTCTCTGAAATGGGTATGAGGGTTGTGCCAGAACAGTCCCACGAAGGGAGGGCGTGGGTGGGAATGGAAGCATGCGTGGTGCCCTGCATTGTGGTGGTGACCAGTGGCAGTGGCAGTTGAAGTGAGGAAAGGAAACCGAATAATTTCTATGTTGATTCCATAACATTTATGCATTCTGTCACTTCTCTCTGTCAGGGTTGGCTCACTTGGCCTTAAAGGAAGTAGATTGTGTAAGAAACCTCAGTAAAACTCAATGAGCCTTTCTCAGTTTTGAAAACCGATGGCATATAGCACCCTGGCAACTTTGAAGCTTTACTGCTGGAAGTTTGGCAGCGGAAATAACTGCTCCGGCTTCACGAGCCTTAAAAAACAAGGGACAATGATGGATATTATAGTTTCTTTGTAATTTGTGACTTGCTATTCCTTTTTTTTTTTTTTTTTTTTAATGAGTAGCTTAGGGCTAGATGGCCTTAAGTCTACGAAAAACCTAAATTCTATCTTTCAATTGGATTCTGTGAAACCTTAAAAACAATAATTCACATCTTTTTGCCTTAGTTACCCATTCACCCCTTTTATCTAGCACACAGTTCTGGGTGGTTATATGCTACCTAAAGAAAAACTCATCGCACGGAGGTGTCTACCACAGAGTGACGCGAGTACCTGGCTGGCACCGTGAGGCATGGTGGGGGAATGGGACGCTGAATTGGACTCCCATCACTGCCTTTAACTAGTTTATAGTGGGGAGAGAAGACATGGAGCGGGCTGGAATACAGAATGAAATACAGTGCTTGGTGGGAATCGAGGGAAAAGCAAAATCATTTACTGCAGAGACATTAGAAAACACTTAGGAAGATTGTCAGGGTGGACTTCCGCTTTGAGCAAAAAGTGCCTGGAAAGATGAGTGTCCTGTGTTGCTTGCAGAATGGAGGGTCCGGTGGAGTGGACTGTAGGAGGAGGGAGCCTGCTGTGAGTAGGAACGAGGAAGGGAGTCTGGGAAACCCATGCAGCCAGTCCAGTGTGATTTGTTCTGACCGAGACTTTAGAAATAGATTCAGTGGGCAGGTGACTAGAAGTAAGTGACACGAAAGGAGGGTCACTGATGTACCGCTGAGGCTTGACTAGGAGAGCGATTCTGCCCAATTCAGTGTAGACGCCATTGTTGGTGCTCCCACCCCGAGATGCGGGCAGCCACATTATAGATGAAATCTGAGTCCTCGTGGAGTAAAGCAGGTAGAGACAGAGTGAAGGTTGCTGAAAAGTGAATAATTCAGTTTGAAGGAAAAGGAAATCCCACATATTTGGCCCAGAGCCATGAAGGGGAGGCAGGCATAAAGGGAGGGAGAAACAAGAGAGAGAAATGACAGAAAACAGTGGGGGGTGAGGAGGAAGAAGAACCTTAAGGCAGATGGAGGACCGTGCCAAGGAAGGAGAGAGAAAAGTCAAAGAAATTGACCTACAGGGTAAAAGAGAGCAAAGTTTCAAGACAACGGGCATCAATGAGTAAACAGCTTCTGATTTTTTCAATGTTGACCAAAAACAAGAGTAAGAACAACAAACCCCTTCTTTCTAATGCGGGGTATGGACATGGGAGGAAGAATGGTGATGGGCTTCAGTGAAGAAGTGAGATGTAAAGTTTTTAAGGCTCTGGGGTAACTTAGTTATGAGAGAAGCAGGTAATGAAGAGACTTCAGAATGGAGAGAAAGAAAGAGGAAAGAAGCAGGTTTGTTTACTTGTTTGTTAGGTTCAAGAAAGATCCAGAGGAGCTGAAAATGTTCAGTGTGTAACAAGAGAGAAGACTTCTGGGCTGGAAATGTCCTTCAGTTGCTGATGGAACCCAGGAGAAAAGGAGGTAGAGCATTAGGCGTTATGTCCAATTATTGCCTAAAGATCGGGAGCGTCCCTGGCAGAGAAGTAGGAATTAAATTTTGGAGGAAGTGAGCCTTGAAACATATTTTGACCGAGTGGGAAAGCGCCAAGAGATTCAGGAAAAATGGCAGCCATGGCTCCCTGCCAGTGGGGTCGGAGAAGTCCCAATCAGTATATTCTAGTTCTGCCTAATGTCTCAAGTAGAAATATTGAGACCACGAGAGGCAAAATAACAAAAGATGTTTTTGCTGGTTCAGTCCACCTAGAGGATGACGGGATGGTAAGTTTTGGGATATGGTGATGGAAAAAGAGCGGGGTCGGTAGGCAGAGATTTGTGCATGCGCTAACAAACAGGAGTGGATGGGGGAAGGGAGTGACCTGTGGAAGAATGTGTGTTAAAAAGACACACCTAAACCAGAGTTAGTAGGGACTTTTAACCAGTCACAGAGCTGCAGAGATGTCAAAAACAATCAGGGACATTCAAGTTAAACGACCACTTTAATGCCCCTTACGTTACCTTTCTCAGCCTGATGCCCTTCAGGTGTGCCCTAAAAAGTCATAAAAAGTCAGGGGAAACCTCTGCACGCCTCTGGGATCTCTACTGTGGAAGCTCTAGCATCTGTTGCAAGCACGACATGGGGTTTTTGTTTTGTTTTGTTTTTAAAGATTTTATTTATTTGAGGGAGAAAGAGAGAGTGAGAGAGAGCATGAAGAAGGGAGGAATGGGAGAAGCATGCTCCCCATGAGCAGGGAGCCCGATGCAGGGCTCAATCCCAGGACCCCAGGGTCATGACCTGATCCTAAGGCTGATGCTTAATGACTGAGCCATCCAGGCACCCCATTTTGTTTTGTTTCTAACAGCTATTAAAGACACCTAGAAAATTGTTGGAGGTGGGTTCAAGTGATGGCTATTGTTTGCTCAAGAGAAGATTATACCTCCACATGTGTATTCTCCTCTCCCCAGAGAGGCTGTGTTCCGAACACATTTGCAGAGTAAGGATTGTGTGTGCTTCTATCACGGGGAATCTTTTATGCTCCAGTAATCACTGGCAACGGATACTTAGATGGGGTTTGTTGAATAACCATGACGATGGAACTTTGATCAAAATACTTCATTTTTGTTTCTCCTGAATTTTATTGAGCAGAAGAAATCTTTCTCTATCCCAGGATGGGTATTTCTGCAAGACATAGTTTTTCAGCTCACCCTTAAGAGATACTGAGTTCTAGAGTGGCTTCCAATGGAAACAGCCTATGATTTAGAAATAAGATGGTCCTGTCCTTTGGAATTTAAAACTCCAAATGTCAAAGCTCTGGACTTCTTCACTGCCTACCCAGGCTGCTGAGTGGAGTTTGTCTGGGAAAGGAGTTGGGGTGGAGGGAGCAGGAGCCTGACATGTCTGAGGGATTTGGCATTCATGGAGCAGCAGGCCATTTCATTTGAAAATCTTCCTGTCTCTTTACAGTTGTGGCCCTCGGTGTCATTCTAGCACCCAGTGACCCATCTGTTTTGAGGATTCCGTGTGTCTCATAGCTGGACTCGCTTTCAGAGCTCTAAGTCTGAGAGTGCAACTTCAGATGCATAGTCTTTGTTCTGCTTAAATCTCATGCCTTCACAAGCATTTAAAATGTGTAATACAGAACATGAAACAAGTCCAGAATTATCATCAAGCTCATGAATGAAAACATTTCTATGTTTTCTTTAAAGATTTTATTTATTTATTTGTCAGAGAGAGATCACAAGTAGGCAGAAAGGCAGGCAGCGGTGGCCGGGGCGGGGTTGGGGGGATGGGCTCCCTGCAGAGCAGAGAGCCCAATGCGGGGCTTGATCCAAGGACTCCAAGATCATGACCTGAGCTGAAGGCAGAGGCTTAACCCACTGACCACCCAGGTGCCCCAACATTTCTATTTTTGAATGAAGTAATTATGTTTGCAATTTCTGCATTCTCATTGTCATCACCCCAGGTCAGGTGTGGATGACCTAGACTGTGACACCAATCTAGCACCCAGTGACCCATCTGTTTTGAGGACTCCGTGTGTCTCATAGCTGGACTCGCTCTCAGAGCTCTAAGTCTGAGAGTGCAACTGAGTGTGCAACATGTCCTTATTTTTCCTTAAAAGGCTTTTCCCATACCTGCCCACCCCTGATGGATCAGACATCTGAGGTTGATGCAGAGTAATCGTCTTATAGTAGAACTCTCCTTGTTTAATCAGTGCTTCTCAAACTTCACCTGGGGACCTTATTAAAACCTTGATTCTGCTTTTGTGGCTGTTGGTGGGGCCAGAGAATTTGCATCTTAGCAAGCTTCCAGACACTGCTGTTGCTGTTGCTGGGCTGAAGACCAGACTTGGAGTAACAAGGGCCTGCTTGGGTGTTCTCAAGTCCACTGTGATCTCACCTCAATTTTTCCAGTAAAAAGATTGCACAAAGCTGATCTCTCCTCACCACAGAGATGACTCCATGCCTCTGCCCTTGCAACTCTTTTAACCAAGAAGTCAATTCAATTCAGTAAACATCAAGTGCCTTGTGTTCCAGTTACCATGGCACATCCTGAAAACAGATAAACAAAATGTCGACAGTCAGTGTGGTTCTTCATCACTAGAGATATGCTTAGAACTCTAAAGGAACCTAGAGATGTTCCCTTTCTCATGAAAGGCTTCTCATGAGACCATCACTTGAGTTGGGTCTTGTAGGGTAAGGAGAATTCCCTAGAAAGGAAGAGGGTTCTAGCAGAAGGCATAGACTTGTTAGAAAGCAAGAAGTCTATTGAAAAATCAGCTCTACTTTTTGGGAAATAAGACTGAAAAAATTATTCAGTGATTGTGAAGGACTCTGACACACGACAGTGAGTGTTTAGATGTTACATGACAGGTCCTAGGGAGAAAGCTCCATGCTTTCTGCACTAGCTCCTTAATGGTAGTAGTCTGTCTTTTCCTCCATTTTCGTGCTCTTATGTAACTATCCATTGAATCCATTGAATGATCTAACTTGGGTTTTGTGGGTTTTTTTGCTTTTTTGCTTTCAAAAAAAGAAAAGGTACATCAGAATGATTATAAAATACAGAGAAGCTAGAGGTAAGAGCATTGGCAATAGTTATCTATCCAATGATGAGTACATGGGCCAGTTACTATGTGTGGGGAGATTGGAAAGGTAACCATTACCTTACCTCAGTCTGTGTGTTCAAAGACTACGTGTATTTAAGGTCAGCCCACCTGGTGCCTCCTCCACAAAGCTTTCAGTATCTCTCAGTCTGGCATGTTTACCTGGTCTAAACTCCCAGAATATTACAGAGTTTATTGTTCTCTACCTTAAGTCCTAGTTCTGTATGTGTCTTTTCTCTCATGATCTTCAATTGTCATAAAGTAAAATGTTGACTAATCTTTAGCTCAGTGTCCCATTAGGTGGTAAGAGTTTTAGGTGAAGTGAAAACAGCCCACTTAGACCCAACACAGCCAGTTCTTTTGTAGTGTTGACATCTGGTCTTATAGGTCATCACTGATAGGCCCTAAAGAAGTCATATGCTTTATTTCACAACCGAGGGATGTAACTGATGTCTGGCTTCATTTTGAGGAACTAAAAGGGGATACACTGAAAGGCTTCTTCATCTTTCTGCTTAGACAGAGTAAAATGAATGTGCAAAGAACCTTATTAGCAAAATTATAGTGATGACTGCTTAGAATGTTATTTCCTCAACAAGAAAAAGAAATGTATCATTTCCAGGAAAATTATTTTTAAACAGGGAACTTTGTGATTAACATTTATTGCAATCAGTTTAAGAAAAGTGTGACTACCAAAAGTCTATTTTCAATAACTTTAACTATTTTTTGTTTTGAATTATTTCCTCCTTCTGTTCTTTGTAGCGAATGTGAGATTTATCCTCATGTGCTTTCTTATTTTCAGTTTGGTTTTCCTTTTTTTTTTGCTTTGGGGTTTCGAGATTGACAAATGTGATTTATCCCCTGGAAGGCAAAAATCTTGAAAAAGTCATTACTTCCAAAAATCGCTCAAAGAATGCACTTTTTTTTTCCCTTGGAAATAAAATCGAGTTTCTCAGCTCTGATCATATGAGATTATGGGCAAGTAGTCTTTAGTTCTGGCATGTGGACAAAACAGAAGCAGCCCCTGGAGAGAGAGAGTTCAAAATTCATGGCAGTAAGCACATGTTCAGTATGCCAATATTTATGGTGTCACAACCAAATTAAAACCATACCCTCTGCTATTTACATAAGGACGGTACCCAGACTGCATAGGGCTGTGCCCACGTTTCTCAGTGGACTTAAGGCAAGAGAATTGTTTGGGACTCTTGGAGACCAGACTATTTATTTTCACATTCATTTTATTTGTCTCTGTGAGGGAGAGTAAATTGTCTTCACTTATATTCATTTTGCAGTCATCCAGAATTAGCTGGGGTGAGGACTGGCTTTGTGCTTCCACATGCAGTGAATTCAGGCCGTTGGCTCCTGGTCTTCTTAGTTCCTGTGCTAGGGGAGTGAGATGTGTCGGTTACTGACACTGAACACTGATTGCTTCCTAGGTAGGTGGGTAATTCTCAATCTCTCATTTCTAGTGTCTTATTCATGCTGTTAGACAACTGGGGTTTCACCCATTTGGGAAAAAAAAAAAACAGATACACATACTTTTGGTGAGAAGACACCTTTTTATGGCAATTTTTAAAGTAATAACATCTGGCAAGATTTTTAAGAACAGTAAAGTTTCAGAAGTATTGTTGAATATACATCTCATTTCTCTACTTCTACAAGACAAAGATACCTAGAAATTTAAATTACGACACATGGTATACTCACACAGCGATGTGATAATACAAAAGCTACAGAGAGGAGCAGGTTTGGTAGGAAGTAGTGAATCATATTTGCTGGTAGAGTGACATTTGAGTGTGAGTGCATTTTTTTTTTTTTTTTAAGATTTCATTTATTTATTCGTGAGGAGAGAGGAAGAGAGAGAGAGAGAGAGAGAGCCCAAGCAGGGGGGAGCGGGAGGCAGAGGGAGAAGCCGGCTCCCCACCGACAAGGAGCCCAACAAGAGACTCAACAGGGGACGCAATCCTCGGACTCTGGCATCATGAACTAAGCAGAGGCTTAACTGACTGAGCCATCCAGGTGTCCCAGAGTGTGAATGCATTATTATTATTTTTTTTAAAGATTATTTATCTGATAGAGAGAGAGAGAGGTAGGCAGAGAGGCAGGCAGAGAGAGAGGGAGAAGCAGGCTCCCCGCTGAGCAGAGATTCCCAATGCGGGGCTCGATCCCAGGACCTTGAGATCATGACCTGAGCTGAAGGCAGAGGCTTTAACCCACTGAGCCACCCAGGCGCCCCTGTGAATGTATTCTTAATGACCCTTTTAAAAGTCCTAGATTCTTCCCACATTCCTTCCAATTCTACTTTAGTCGAGACTCTAGTCTAGGAAACAGTCTGGGCAGGAACCCAGTTGCTGGGATGTCTTTAATAGGTTGGCTGTTTGGCTTTTTGGGATATGGTCATGTAACAGTCAAGTCATCAAGTGGAAGTTTTTCACAACTGGTGATTGCAAGTGGCAATCTTTTGTGCAAGTTGGAAGGCTTTTTTATTTATAGGATAAAATAATTTTTTTTATGAGTAACTGTCATGTGAGCAAATGAAGCTTGACTATGTAAATCTTTCTTTTACAATGGGATACAATCCAAGATATTTAAGAAGTTATTTTATTTTTTGAGTTCAGTAATTTAAACATTGTGCTTAGGCTCTTTTTTGGTACTCCAAACATTTATTATTAAGATTTTCTTTGGTGTTTCCTTAAAAAGACAAAATTCAGCATGTTTTCTTTGTGATTGTCTTAAACATACACAAAACAGAAAACAAACATTACTATTTTTTCAGACTAATTATTCAGTTGTTTTAATGCCCACAAATTTTTAAATGGTCACAGATTTTTCACTGATCTTTTCATGTGTTGTTTTGGTGCTAGAAAAAAAAATGTTAAAAACCTTTGTGTGTTTAAATCTGGGATTTAATGAGATTAATAAAAAATAGCAAGGAAATTTCTTTGGTTGAGTATTAGAAAGTTGAGGAAGATCACTGGCTTTTGCAGTTCATTAGTGGGTCAATTTATTGAATGTTTAGTGGTAGGTATCTCATTTATCAGACAGTGCCTTAAGCACTGGGGAGAATTGGCCTATGTTGTTGACATTCTCGTCTTGCTGCCAAAATTGATTTTTCCATTTTGTCTGTGACTTAGGTCTTTGTACTGAAATAGATGCCAGGTTAAAGAATAGTTTCTGTCTTAAAACATGATTAGATTGTTTCAGTACTCTCAGTAATTTGGGTGAATAACAAAAAAATACACATTCATTCAAATGTTCTGGAAGATTTCTTTTTGATTCTCTACATGGTAATGAATATTGATGTTAACCTCAGTGATAACTGACAATAAATATTACATTTCTCTAAGAAACTTGGCAGTGTCATCGTATATCTGGGTATAATAACTAACCTGTAATTTAGGCTAACTCCATCATTATATTGTGACTCGAGATTCTTGGTTTCTGACTGTTTCATGATTCCTTTTCCATTTTATGGAAAATACCCTGTTTATTTAAGTGAAAAGAGGATGTTCACAAAATAAGCTATTGAGTAAAAGCTCTAGGAAAGGTTTTAATTATCTGAAGCACCCAGTATTTTCAAATCCAGCAGATCCATCCATTTGCCTAAATATGTATGTCTTATGTTTTAAAAAGGACATTTTTTTTTGTTTTGTTTTGGTGTACGTGTTAAGCAGGCTACACAGCACAAAAGTAATGTAGCCAATCATGGTCATTTTGCTATTTTTTGGGAAGGGAGTCTGAAGCAGGAGAATATGCCTGGGGGAAAGATTTGTTTTTATTTTTGTTTTTTTTCTACCAATTTAGACATTTCACTGGCAGCCCCTTTGCCCCTAAAATTTATACTTGAAATGGCCCAGAGATTTTAAATGTGGAGCATTTTAGGGGCCTGAGTACATTTGTGGATTTAGGAATGATTTGCTTTGCTACTTGGTGCAGTGAGTCTGCAGTAGAAAGCAAGGATTTTAATCTTTGCAATCAGATGCCGTGTGGATCTCCAGGCTCAGATTTTGGGTAAATTGAGAAAGACTTTTCTCTGGCTGGATTACACAAAACTAAGGTTGGCTGTGGTATAGAGGTAAGGGTTGCCTTCTTTTCATTATCATCTACCATTTGAATTATAGTTGACAGGTTAGTATCATGATATGCAACATGAAAACCACTCAGCAGTCCCAGTTAACTTAGGCCCATTTGTTTTAATGACATATCAGTTGACATTTCTATTTATTTTTTTGCCAGTTTTTATCGATTTCTAAATTTTGCATTTCATGAAATTGTAAAGTCATTTTGCAATTCAACAATTAGAAACATTTCCAAGGTCTATTTATTTGTGAATGTAAGTAGGATTTTTCCAACTCAGCATTGCTTTTCAAATATCTTATTGAATTGTAGGTGAGGGGGGAAAAGGCAAAAACAAACAAACAAAAAAACCCCAAACAAACTTTTTCTTCTACTCTTTCAGGTTTTGCTATGTGTGAATTAAACTGACAGAAGACAGGTTAACAGGAAAAAAATCATACAGATTTTGTTAATATTTTAAGTATTATGTGCACAAGGGCTATACAGAAATGAGTGAAAAACCCAAAGTAAGAGTTAGACTCGGGGCTTGTATACTATTTTAGCGAAGGGCTTTAAATTGTGGGAAAATTTATTGGCTGGAAACTATATGGGGGAAGGTACACCTGGCGGGCTCAGTCGGTGGAGCATGTGACTCTTGACCTTGGGGTTGTAAATTCAGGCTTGCCAATTGAGTGTGGAGATCACTTAAAAATAAAATGTTAAAAAAAAAAAAGAAAGAAAGAATTTGTGGGGGAAACTAATAGGAGATAAGGTTCTTTTAGTCAGATCTGTTAATGCAGACTCATCTCTCTGTGTCCCATGATAAGGGTACCTCTCCTCACCCTGGTATTGGAAAGGGTGTTGGGGGGTAGTTTATGCCACCTTTACAAAAACAAATTTATGCTCTGCTTTTAGGCAGTTAAGGGGAGGTCAGAGAACATCTCCTACAATTGTTGATTCTCAGTTGCCCTGGGCTCAAAATAATCCTCCTGCGAAAGCAGCATATTTTGGGATGGCATATTCTGTATCCCTTTGTAACAGTGGAATATAACACTTGAGTTTTTCTAGCGCCACGTATGGCCTGGGAAAAGGGCCATATTGGGTGCTGGAGGTGTTTGGGAATGCTGGTGCGCCTGTGCCTCTGAACAGAGTTACTTTTATTTTCTGATTGGCTCCAAAAGTTGCTTTTATTTTCTGATCCACTCCTCCTTTTCCTGGAGGTAAAGCTGAAAGTTACAAACAATGTATCTTCTGCCAGGACTGGATCTATACCATCTCAGATATTTCCTTAAACGTGGTAGGGGGGAGGGGCAGGGAGAAGCAGTTCTACCTCCTCATTTGTGGCATTCTTGATTTCCGTAGAAAATCAGAGGTCATTCTAGTAATACCCCGTTAGGAAATGTGAAGTGTTATGACTCATTTTATTTTGGCTTTGCAAAGTATAGAAAATTTCTTGGCTAGGAATTCCTTTTCAGACTGCCAGTCCTCCCCAACAATTCTGAATAGGTAGTTCTCTCTTTGCACATTCTTCTGGGTTTAACTGCTGTGTAACCTCCTAACCCCTCATTAATAATTTCCTGAGGCTGGTTTGTTATAAAGAAACATTGCAGCGCAGTGTGTGAGTGTGTGTGTGTGCGCGTGTGCGTGTGTATATGTGTGTGTGCGATTACTCCTTAATGACCAACTCACATGGTATTAATGCTCTGAAGGAAGAAACAAGTGAGCGTTAGATTCTTTCCCATTAGTGTGTATATTAATCAAGGAGATCACACCCTTAGGCAGAAGGTAATGAATGCTTTTTAACTTCTCTTCATTATTCAAATTAAATGGCTCGTTTTCTATATTGTACACACATTTAAATGGCTTGAGTATTTAACAGAATAATCATGAATCTTTCAAAGGTTTAATATTAGGATACTAGAGAATAAATATGTCTCCTTCTGGTTCTTAACAAGAACAAGAATTCACCAAGGAGCTGAGTGTGTTCGGATTGGGCATTTGGGCTTCCAGTCTTCTTTCTCCACTGTAATCTGTTCTCACCTTTCTCATATTTCAGCTACACATACCATCAGTGAATTTAATGCTAGGTCTGTGGTGGCCAGTCGACCAATCAGCCTTCCATGAGAAATGCTGTGAATTAAACAAAGTTTTCGTTACTCCTGGGAGATAGAGTGGTGGTCAAAATGCTGTCTCCTCCTGGGAAAATGCTCCCCTATACTGTGAAGTGAAAAATCAGGACAGCATTTTAAATGTTTTTATGTATCCCCACAGAAATGTTCCCATGTATGTAGAAAGACTAGAATGAAGTATGCTAAGATGTTACTGATATTTTATCTCCAGCGTCTGTAGGGGTATTGATACTTTCCTTCCTAAAATACATTTAGGCTTTGCTAAATTTTCTGTAATAATCTTCTATTACTGTTATCCTAGACACAAATCTGTGCTGGTTTGAAGCCTAATTCGAACAGTGGGGCAAATACAAACAGTAGGTTTTTCTTATAAAGGAAAGCACCTAAAACACAAGACTTGTTTTTAGAAGCCTAGGAGATGGCATTCTGAAAGGTGGCCCTGTGGGGCTGAGATTTAAAGTTGGCTCTTCATTTTATCCCAGAGGCTAGCTGTGGGTAGAGTCAAAGCAATAAGACTGTTGTGGCCGTCGGTGAGGAGAGCCATCTCGACAATTATCTATGTTGTTTTTGGCACTTTGCAAGAAATGTTGTTTTCACAAGACCTAAGAGTTTTGTCTGGGAAGAAAGAAGATTGCTGCCAACATTTGGCACCAGATGGGGTTTTCTTATTTTTTTCTTTCCCCTTTTTTTTTTTTTCTTAAAGCTTAGTGTGTAGTCTGTACATCCTGCTCTTCAGCTTTAAAGATCAAGAAAATATATTTTTTTTGTACACTTGTTGGAAACATCTGGAACATGCCATTAGGCTGCGCATCACAGGCTTTGTTTACAGACAAGTGTGTGATATAAACCATGAAAAAAAAAAAAACCCAAAATCAAACCCTGCCTTCCTTTGCAGCTGCATTCTAGAGCACACTGTGATCCAAGGTCTGTATTGACTATACAGACTCCTGCTAATCACGTTTATTGAGCCTGGTGGATTGAGAAACCACACACGACTTGCCTTTCTAAGTCCAGTGTATCCTTCAGACATACCAGCACCCGGTCCCTTATTGAAATCAGGCAGCTTCTGCCAATGCCACGGTCACCCTGGGACCGTGTGCTTGTATGCTGTGCAATATGCAAGCACATCTGTTCTGTGACTGCCTTTTAACAAATCAAGAACAAAAATTATTTTAGGGGCGCCCGGGTGCCTCAGTCAGCTGAGCATCCAACTCTTGATTTTAGCTTGGGTCATGATCTTGGGGTGGTGAGATGGAGCCCTGAGTTGGGTCCCACACTCAGCGAGAGTCTGCTTGAGATTCACCCTCACCCTCTGCTCTCATGCTCTCTCTCTCTCTCTCTCTCACATAAATAAATAAATCTTAGGAAAAAAAGTCACCTGAAACTTCAGGTATAGAGCAGGTAGGAAATTCTCTTCTAAGGGATACTATTTTGATTTTGGAAAAAATACTGTAGTTCTATTTCTCACACTAAACTTTCAGTTAAGGGAATGGGGAAAAAAAAATGCATAGGTTTTATTTTGCCTGTGATTTTTTTTTTTTTTTTTTAATGCCTGTGATTGGAATTATACCTGGACCGAGACTCTCATTTTGGGATATCATCCTCATCATTTGATCTCAGATGTAAGTAATGAAATAAGTAACAAATAAAAGAACCAAATAAAAACACAATGTAACAAAATAGCATAAATGTTCTGTTTCCTGAATCAATCTCTCTCTCTCTCTCTTTTTAATACTGCTGTTACCCTTCATCGCAAAGCCTTCACTTTGATGTTTAATTATCATGGCTCCATGTCACAAGTGAAAACTTGGTGTCTGCCGAGTCTGGAACCCCTCAAAGTGCATTGACCTCTGTGACTAGGGCCATCTCAAGGGAGAACTCTGAATTAAAAGGGAGTTTTGAGTAGGGAAGTATATTCAGAGCTGTGAAGGAAGTGTCGTAGCAATGCTCTGTATTAACTGCAGAGAGTAGGGGGTACATCCGTGGTGGAAGGTTGGGGGACAGCACAGCTGTGTCTATAGAGATCCATAATAGGAGATCGCTAGTCAGGGGGCTTGTGTGCCTTTCTGCTGTTTTTTCCCATTGGTCTTCTGTCCTGTTTACTTCCTAGGGGAAGGGATCCTGAGAGACCCGAGGGCGATTCCTTTTGTCCATTCTGCTGACCTCCTTTCCCTACGCAGTTTAAGATTCCTGACGATGACTCACTACCACTGTGCTACCGGGGAGTCTGAGCCAGCTGTGCACATGCACGTTTTTGCCTCCAGCCTTCTCAGCTTTGGAACTGACATTATTCTGACCCTCTACCCTCTTCAGGGAAGTCATTTTAAACATTGTTTCAAGCATTCTGAAATAAACCCGAAGAAGTCTTTTTAATACTTTTGTTCTGGATATTTTCAGAGCTCAAGGAGTCTTTAAAAATATGGGGAACATGCCCTGGGAGCAATTTCAGTACGGTCTCGTGGAGTCCTCCTCGCTTTGTTTTCTCAGAGGTGAAGTCATTTTCTTAGTCACGGAGGTCTTGGCAGCAGGGCTAGAACACAAGCGTAGCCCTCAGTCTGGGCTCCGCTGGTCTCATTCTGACTTGCCTTGCAGTGCAGGTTGTCTTGATGATAAATGGGTGAGCTCTGTGAGAAAAGGCAGGAGCTCTTCCTTCAGTGCCTTGGCAAGTTTTGAGCTCAATTGTTGCTCAGAAAAGGGATTTGTGGCTTTAAAGAAATACCATGCTCACTAAATGAAGAAATAATACTACGGTCATTTGTCAAAACAGGTAAAAACTTTGCTCTGGCATACTCTGTTTATAATTTTCATTGATAAGCATATGAAATCATCTTGGGTGAAATGTTGTAGAGTGTACTTTAAAATGGGTTGGTCCCTCTTTCTGATTCATACTGTTTGTATTTGTATTTCTGGGTGGTTTATCTACCATATGCTGTGAAACCAGAGCTATTATTTTTGCTTCAATCTGAGAACGTGCCCAGTATTCTAGGTGGTAGATAAGGAGACATTTCAGCATTTCATGTGGAATTTCTTGATTTTTGAAGAAAATGATATTTTCTCTTGTATCTTCTTGGTCAGAGGTGAATAATTCTAAATAGTACTTTCTGCAGGACACACAGTACTCCTTTTTGCACATTCTGTAGTCTGTTAGGACATAACCTACTTGATCCATTTTCTCATAAATATAATAAATGTTCCATAGTTTACAAGAAGAAATATTGAAGCATCCAACAAGATGAGAAGGCAGAATATGAATTCCGATTTCTTAATGTTCAGCAGTTGATTTGGGTGAGATGTGGCTGCTTGTGGGCTAGAAGAGCACTGGAGTCCTTCTGATAAGAGCTGAGGGGTTTCAAGAGTCATATTGAACTCATGAGTGGTTATCATAACACAGAGACTGGGACGGTATTGGATTTTTCAGGTTAGAATTGAAACTAAACTGCTGAGTCTATATGATCATTAAAATTCCCAAGGTGCTTTTTGCAAGATTATGAGTTGTTCGGTATCTTCCTGGCCAAATGAGTAATTGCTCTGTCATTTGGCCCCTGCAATTTCACTTGTACAAGGTCACTGCATCCACCCCTTGAACTGTACTGTCACATTAAGAGAGAATGGCCTCTTGAGGGAGATGGGGCAATCTCTTTAATTAACAAACTCATAAATTTATCACCCCCCCCCCCCCCCCCCGCTTTGAGAAAAGACATAGCAGTTATTTGGTTTCTATAATTTTTTTTCCTTTCCTCTTTTAAATCACTGGGTTTTTTTTTTTTGTTTGTTTGTTTGTTTGTTTTTTAAGATTTTATTTATTTATTTGAGAGAGAGACAGTGAGAGAGAGCATGAGCAAGGGGAAGGTCAGAGAGAGAAGCAGACTCCCCATGGAGCTGGGAGCCCGATGCGGGACTTGATCCCGGGATTCCGGGATCCTGACCTGAGCTGAAGGCAGTTGTCCAACCAACTGAGCCCCTCAGGCATCCCAAATCACTGGTTTTTGATTTAGGCTTTTATGCAGGAGAAATCATATTGCTGTCTTATGTTTTTCCCTATGGAGATTATATATGTATGTATAAACACACATATATGTCTTGAAATACTAGGAAATGTCTAGACTGTTTGTTTAATTGTCTGGGGGTAAATGGGATGTCCCCTATTCTGTTATTCTTTATTTTCTTTGAAGATTTTATTTATTTATTTATTTGTTTATGTATTTATTTATGACACAGAGAGAGAGAGAGAGAAGGAGCAGGGGAGAGGTGGAGGGAAAGGCAGACAACCGCCCCATCCCCCCAAGCAGCAGAGAGCCCAACACAGGGCTGATCCCAGGATCCCTGGATCATGACCTGAGCCAAAGGCAGACACTTAACCGACTGAGCCACCCAGGTGCCCTTCCTTTATTCTTTCAACAAATATTTACTGAGCATTCATTAGGTATGCAACAGAATACTAGACACAGAGGATACATCATTGAACAGAATGTACAAAACCTCTGCCCTTGTTGAGTTTCTCTGTTCTATTGAGGAGAAGATGACAAACAGCATGCGTAAAGTGCTGGTACGATAGACCGGGATCAGTGCTGTGTATAAGGAGACCGGGAGTGTGTGAGGTTAGAGAATATTGTTGTAGTTTAATGTAAGTCCCAGGTGGGATCCACTGAGGTGAATTAATTAATTAGAGATGGTTCGTATCTTTATTGCTTTGGAGGTGGAGGGTGGGTGCTTGCGAGCTCTTGGTGCGGTGGGCCCATCCCATACCTCTTCACCATCCAGACCTCTGGCTGCGCGGGATGGCGCAAATCCGGGCCGTCCTTGGGCTTGCGGATCATGTGCCTGATGCTGCCGGGGGTGGCCAGGGCCTTCTTGTTGATGGCGGTCCGCAGGGGGAAGGGGGTTATGGAGAAGGTCCGCGGCGGGCTTCCTGATAGCACTGCATGTCGGCCGTGGGCCTCTGGCGCCATCACCGCAGTCTTGCGGTGAATCAGGCCATGGTAGCCGAAGGAGCTTGGAACCCTCTGGTCACAGGCCTTGGTGCTATATGTATGCCTGCTTGTTCCTCTTGATTTGGAAGCTGGAGCAGTTCCGCACGGCCATCCATTGCAGGTGGGTGGATGGGGCAACAGCTCCTCTCGCTGTGGCACCCCGAGTTAGAAAAAGCCATAGAGCTGAGCAGATGGAGGAGACAGTCTTCTAGGCCTAGCCAATACGAGCAGCAAGGCCCTCAGAGAAAGTGTGTCCCTGGAAAGATTGGCAACAGCTGGGTAGCTGGAGTGAGAAGAGCAGAGAAGTGATGTGTTTTACAGGGATGATTATTTCTGCTTGCTTGGGGTTGGTCTCTGGAGAGAAAAGCCATCATGGTGGCTTAGACCAGCATGAAGTAGGTAAGTGGTCAGATTCTGGATATATTCTGCTGTTAGAGCTGTTAGAATTGCTGGCGGACTGGACATCATAAATCATGAATGGATTGTAAGGGGCAAGCACGAAACTCTCACCTGTAGGTCCAGACAGGCATCTTGGTCTTTGATCTGTTATTTGTGTCTTAAAAGTCTTCAGGCTACTGTTAACTGTACTAAGGAGGCACCAGTGATATGCATTGATTGTGACAGAGATGTATGTGAGTTTAAGATCAATAAAAGAGAAGGAAGCAAATGTTGTATTGATTTGGAACAATATTACCAACTGCTTAGTTAAGTGGAAGAATGGCTTTTTTTTTTTTTTTTTTTTAAACAAAGACAGGTTATACTACAAGAAGAAATTTTACTTAATGGTAAATATTGTTAATACTTATTAAATGCTTACTCTACGCCAGACATGCATTAATGTATGCTTTACATACATTAATTCCTTTAATCCTCACAAAAAGCCTATAAGGGCAATTACTGGTATTATTCCCAGCCTAAGGAGAATGTAAGCCATTTGGCCAAGGTCAAGTGGCTGATCAGGGGCTCCAACAAAGGCTGTCTGGTTCCAGGGTGCATGCCCTTAATCATTACATTATACTGCTTCCAATAGCTGCTTTAATTTGTTAGAACTACAACTCTAATTTGGTTAGATGCTAGGCAGGCTTGCTGAGCTTATAGTCCCTTCTTAAATGTAGAGAAGTCACTGAGGGCTATAAAGACCCTGGAATTTTTGTCTTGCCAGCGCCATATTTATTTTAAGGGAAAGTCTGTGTGTTTGGGCTAAAAAGAATCCATAGAGGAAGAAAAGGCAGAATGTGAAAATATTACTTATCGAATTCTGGAACTGAGTTTAAATCCTGGTTTACCTACTTGTTAGTTAACCGTATCTTCACTTAGTCACTCAACGTTTCTGAGCACTGAAGTCTCCAATTTGTAGAATTTTGGAACAAAGAGCGGCCTCACAGAGTAACAATAATGAAACTCCTAGCAAAATGTTTGATCTACTTAATAAATTTTACTTTCTTCACCTATGTGTCCCATCAGCTGGGCTGAAAATGCACATAGGTGTTTCTAAAAATAACATCGGATAGGACGAAAAAAAGAAATAGGCTTAAGTGTAGGGAGGCTAGCAAAATAATACGATGCGGCTCCACAAGAGAGCGATAAAGAAATAATCCACCTGCATTGACTTAGATCAGTGTTTGTCAGACTTGAATGTTCGTTTGAATCTTCCGGGATCTCGTGGAAATACAGATTCTGCTTCCATCGGTTTGGGGTGGGGGCCAGAGAGTGTGTGTTTCTGACACACTCATGTGATGCTGATGCTGCTAGTCTGTTGATCACACGTGGTCCAGCAAGATTTATCAAAACAGATTTACGACGCACGCTGGGAAGCTGAAGTGACTAACATTCGATATGAGACAGTTTTTCTGCACTTCTCAGGGATGAAGTGAGCTGTGTCCTAAGGGGTGTTTCGGTCTCTGCTGATCTGTACTACGGATACATCCAGACATCCCGAGGTTGAGACAGACTTGCTTTTTTTCTTACCCATTGGTGCCAATTAACCTTAAATAGCAGTGGGTAGAGCATTTAAACATTGGTTAGAAAGGTTCCTTGGGGAAGTGATTGAGTTTCTCTGGACTGTGAGACCACTTAGCACAGACGTTTTAGAGGAAATTCACTCACTGAAAAGATCATCAGATTCAACAACTGCTAATGTGCACTTTAGCCTTGCGATGAGTTTTTATGTCAAACGCTTAGAGTGATAATCTGAGATCTATATGGTGTGTGTCTAACCCATGCTACTAAGTGGAAATATCGGAATTTCCTGAGACCTGAAAGGAAACAGTTCACTGTATTCAGTCATGTTCATTTGTTTGTTCTGTAATCATTACATTGTAATTATTCACACACACAGGCATACCAGGTGTTGTGTACCTGCATTCTGCTGTTCCTTTAATTTATTTTTACCAGCATTTTTTTGGACATGAAATGGTCATGGTAATTTGTGCACTTACTGTTTCCCAAAAGTTTTCAAACTTTTGTCTTCCAAGGTACTAAGAAGTGTCAACACAGAGGGCATTGTTATCGACTATAAATGCATTCTTCTCTATTCCTCAGCTTTCAAACAGCTGTAATGTTACTAGAAAAAAAAGTGCCTATTTATGGAAATGTGTTTTCTCTGCTCCTGCTGAAACTTAAGGGCTTATTTTAAAGTATTTCTAGAGATGCCACCTGTTAAAGGATAGTGATCTTATGCTTTGTAGATATTTTTATCGTGAAAGAAGATAAGCTAGAAAAATAAAGTGCATTCGATGTTGGGAAGTGTCACAGACTTTTTGAATCCTGTTTGCATTGAGCCGGTGGACCCTCCTATTCTGGATGGCCTTCAGGAGTGCCTGTGAGCACAAAGGAATGGCATGTATTTATACTTGTGTAAATAAGATCCTGTATACTTTCCACTGAGAACATGCAGGCAGCCCTTTTATGGTCAACAAGGGGTTTCCCCTCTGGCCTTTAGGCGGACCACAAGGCTAGGTGCTCAAGTGTATATTTTTGATATCATACAGAAGAATGATTTCACAGCTGGCTCCCTTTCATATAGTGTTAGAAATGATTTTGTTATACTTGCCTTTATCCATTAATAAGTCATCCAGGAACGTATGAAGGGTTTTATATAAAAAGTACAAGTCTTTTTTGTTTTTTTGTTTTTAAGTTAACCTCTGTTTCTGTTCAATTTTTAGTTTTCTTTAGGGTATATATGGTATCTTCTTTTATCACTTAAGCAGCTTCGAAATTTGTCTTTGATGAAGAGTTTCATGCCTTCACATATCCAAAAAATTATTAACCAATCTGAAAGTTGAAAGAAGGGTAATGGGTGAGTAGTTTTAGAAAACATCATTGAGGGGCACCTGGGTGGCTCAGTCAACTAAGCATCTGCTGCTTGATTTTGGATTTTGGATCAGGTCATGATCTCAGAGTCATGAAATCGAGCCCCATGTGGATCTTTGCACTGAGCATGGAGCTTATGATTCTCTCCCTCTGCCTCTCCTCTGTTCCTGCAGGTACACACATTTTCTCAAAAAGAATTTGAAAAAATGAAAACAAAAACAAAACACAAAAAAACAAAAAACTTTTAAAAAAGTAAATTAAAAAAAATCGTTGAGCAAACACATATTGGACATTATGTTTTGTTTTTAAAGATTTTATTTTTAAGTAATCTCCACATCCAACATGTAGCTCAAGCTCAGGACCTCAACGTTAAGAGTTGAACACCCCTCTGACTGAAGCAACCGGGTTCCCCGTTTTGTTTTGATTTGACATTATTTTTTAATAGCAAATAAAATTAACATGGAGCATAATTACATTTTCAAAATGATTAACTCTAGAAAATGGTAGAGCTCATGATAAGCTGTCCTCTTTTCCTTAGCACAGTATTCCTGTGAAAGATTGGTTATCCAGCTTTCAGTCCAAGATTTTCTCTAGCACGACAGAGTAGAGTCTGTTGAGAGGCATTGATTTTTCATGGCTTTTGGCCCTCATCCATTTTCTTATTTGTAAGAGAACAACTTCATTTTTAGTCATTTTCTAGAAGTTGTTTAACTACTTAGAAAACGTTTTGAGCAGCACTATTTATAAACTCGTCTTTCACTGATGTCAAAGACCTCTGTCCATCCCTTCAGATCCTGGCTCATTAATCCTTACATTAGTATAGCCCTCCTTGTTAATTCACTATTCAGTATTCCTTGCGAACCAACCCTGTGTTAGGCCCTTTGTCCTCAGTCTTCTTGGTCTCAAGATCCTTTTATACTTGTGAAGACAACTGAAGATGCCAAAGAGCTTTTGTTTATGTGGTTATATTTATTAGTACTTCTATTAGAAATTAAAACTGAGGAAGTATAAATGTATTTATTCATTTAGAAATAACAAATTCATTTAGGAGTAGCAGTGATAAACATACTAACATTAACATGATTTATGAAGAAAATAATTATGTTTTCCAGAGTAAAAACAATTAGTAAGAAGAATGGCATTGTTTCACATTTTTTTGAAAATCTTTTTAGTGTCTGCCTTGTTGGAAGAGAGATGAATTATCATATCTGCTTCTGTGCTTACTTGACTGTGATGTCACATATTAAGTAATCTCAGTAAAACTTAACAGCATACTTATGGGAAAATAGCTTTGATCTCACAGACCCCCATAAAGGTCTTGTGGACAGACTCCCAGAGGTTTCTAGAGCACACTTTGAGAACCTCCTGTCTGGGGTGTAGACCAGGGTACAAAGAGATACCTGTTCTGGCTTTTGTGGGCCTGGAGTTTATTCTCATAGTACTGAGCACTTTTCCGTCTTAATTAGAACTTTTAGCTCTTTTAATGCAGTGGGGTCTCCAAAAGGCAGAGATTCTTTGTTTCTGTTTTTCCCTCAGTGGTTTATTTTTCTTGTTTACAGTGTTAAATATTTGTTGAATGGCTAAAATCAGCTGTTCATAACGTTGAATATGTTTTTTCATCCTACATTTAGAGCATTCATTTTGCTAGCATAGACATGATGTGATTCCAAAATCTTAAGGAAGACCAGCTTAAGTCTCCCTGGATTAAGTGCGTACTTTTTGAACTTGTTCAGGGTTCCTGGGAATATATACTGAAGTACTTACTTAGGATGGAAAGGCTATCTTCACACTCGAAAATAATTGATTTGATGCAATAATAACATCGTTTCTACTGTAGTTCAGTGACTGCAAATCAGTAATTTGACTCTTTAAATGTGTATTTTTAGTTCTTTACATTGCTCTTTCCTCTGTGAAGTGACTATCTGAATTGTTAATTGTTCTTGTTATAACGAGGAAATGAGAAAATGCATGCATGTGATTATAAGTAGGGAACAGCGCTTCTCGAAAGTTCTCTTGCAGAGCAACTGCAGTTGTCTACCAGTTTCCAGTCAGCTGCTTTCTTTCCAGTAAGTCACTAACAGCTTTATACGTTGTAAACCTCAGCAGCAGTTCCATCTTTATTCTGTTTTCTGTCAACATGAAACTGGGATCAGTGTTAACAGTGCTATATCATACGGGTAATAGCTAAGAAGTGAAGTTTCTAGTGGAAAGGTCAGAGTTAGCAATCAAAATTATTCCATAATGAGTGCCTAAAATTAGTGTTTCTTAGAAGGACGTATTAGTTCCATTTCTTCTGAAGATACATTGATGTTCAACATATTTTTGAAAGGTATTTTATTTTAAAAGGCTCCAATTTAAATATATAATGATAACACATGTTCTTCCTATATTTCATTTGGCTCATAAGACAACTCTGAAGTGAACTCCTCATTGCCACGTAAATGAAAAACATCTTTTCTTATGTATGAGGTTTGTACAGACTCATCTTTTCAAGGCTTCTTTTATGAGCCTAATTTTGTTTTTTGGGTTTATGAAAGAAGATCCAGTAAGTGAGAATAAGACCTTGCTGATTAGAGGGTTTTTCTTTCATGT
The DNA here is from genome assembly GCF_030435805.1 of Mustela lutreola. Classification (NCBI taxonomy): domain Eukaryota; kingdom Metazoa; phylum Chordata; class Mammalia; order Carnivora; family Mustelidae; genus Mustela; species Mustela lutreola. Next base: position 127,493,284 of record NC_081290.1, on the reverse strand, counting down.
AGGGTTGAGCTTGCTTGTTATTTCTTGTTTCTATATATGACTCATTGAGTTACTTCTCTAGTGAATTCACATTGTTCATAATGTCATGATATTACAAGTTTATGCACATGTTGTTTATTGTGTAATGTAAGTTAAGACAATATTTGGAACCAGAAAACAAATGTAACTTTAAGTGGTGATGTAGTAACCACAGTGGAGGTTGAGTAGTGTGTGTGACTTGGTGTATCTTTGAGTCTAAATGATATATAAATGATATATAAATTAAATATCAAATGATCTTTAATTAATTATGTAGGCCTAGACTTTATTCATCCAAAGCCTGAAAGGAAGGCTTTGGGTAAATTTGTGGGCAGTACCTAATAACAAATCCCAGATCCTGAAGGGTGTATTTTGTATTTGTTTTGATATTTACTTAAAAGAAAATGTAATATTTGGGGGCATCTAGGTGGCTCAATTACTTAAGTGTCTGACTTTGGCCTGGGTCATGGTCCTGGAGTCCTGGGACTGAGCCCCACATCTGACTCCCTGTTCAGCAGAAAGCCTGCTTCCCCCTCTCACTTTGCCTGCTGCTCCCCATGCTTGTGAGCTCTCTCACTCTCTGTCAAATAAATAAATATTAAAAGAAAAAAGAAAGAAAATCTAGTATTTGATAGTAATGCAGTCATTACCTCAAATCAAATTTGATTTCAACATTTAAAACCCATTATATCTATTCTAGTGTCTAGAATATTTTTCTAAGCAGCAAAAAGTATCATCAAATAAACTATAGCTATGTTAATAGTTTACTTATGTCATCTATAATTTCCAGATTTTTTTCTTTTGAATAAAACTGTCTAAAATTTATTTGCAATAACTGCTTTTAATACTTTGTTACAGTGTTTATAACTTTTCTACCTATTCCTATTTATGCATTTCAAATTATTTTTTACAAAAATGTGATCTCACATGTATGTTATTTTTCTAATTGAGGTATAGTTGACACACAATGTTACATGTGTTTCACACATACAACATAGTGATTTGGCAAGTTTATAGGTTATGCTGTGTTAGCCACAGTGTAGCTACCATCTGTCACTATACAACACTATTATAATACCCTTGACTGTATTCCCTCTACCTTTGATTGCTGTAACTTGCTCGTTCTGTAAGTGGAAATCTGTATCTCCCACTGCCCTTCACCCATATTGCCAGTCTCCCCCTATTTCCCTTCCCCCTAGTCACCATAGGTTTGTTCTCTATATTTATGGGTCTGTTTCTGCTTTTTGTTTATTTATTTATTTTTTAGATTCCACATTTATGTGAAATCATATGATATTTGTCTTTCTCTGACTTATTTCACTTAGGACAATACCCTCTAGGTATACCTATCTTGTCACAAATGGCAAGACCTCATCTTTTTTATGGCTGAGTTATACTCCATGGTATGTATATGTGCTTACATATACATATACCACGTCTTCTTTCTTTATCTGTCAATGGGCACTTCTGACAATATCCAAAATACATAAAGAACTTGTATAACTTTACAGCAAAAAAATTATAATCCAGTTAAATATGGGCAGAGGACCTGAATGGACATTTTTCCAAAGAACATACAGATGGCCAACAGACACATGAAAAGAGGCTCAACCTCATTAATCATTAGGGAAATGCAAATCAGAACCACTGTGAGATACCACCTTTTACCTGTCAGAATGACTGCAATCAAAAAGGCAAGAAATTGGCAAGGATATGGAGAAAAAGGAACTCTTGTGCTCTGTTGGTGGGAATGTACATCCACTGTGAAAAGCAGTATGGAGATATCTCAAAAAATTAAGAATAGAAATACCATTTGACCTGGTAAATCCACTACTGGCTGTTTACCTAAAGAAATAAAAACACTAATAATATATTATAAAATATTAGTTAACACCCTTATGTTTATTGCAACATTATTTACAATAGCCAAGATGGGGAAGCATATCCATATCTACCATCCACATGTCCATTAACAGATGAAAGGATATGTTATTTTTTAACCTGCGTTTTTCACTCTACATAATATGTCCTTTGTATAAATACTTGCTTGTCATTACCAGTGATTCTTAAAATCTTTTGTGTTATAACATTAATATTCTACAGAAATCTGTAGAACGTCTTTCTTTCCCCCATAGGAATGCATATAGAAGTTTTTATATAAAGTTGTGGGGATCTCAAGATCATAAATCTCTGATTAAGAAACAGTGATCATACCATTCTTAACTACTTCATAGGTTTCCTACCAGTGAAATCTGGTTTAAGAGGTGCCATATTGCTGGACTTTAAGATTATTTTAAACTTGACTTTTTTTTTTAAATTTGACTTTTATACACTACTATACAATGAATACTTCGGTTAGTCTTTAGATAGATATTTTTTCTATTTATTTCATTCGAATGACTTCCTAGAAAGTTGAATTACTGAATCAAAATTTTGCTTTTCTCAATATGTTCATATTTATTACCTTATTGCTTTGAAAGAGTTATAAAAATGTCTTTTCATAAGAACTATGTAAGAGTGCCATTTTACTTTGGTATAATGCCTTTAATTTTTGCCAACCTGATATGCAAATATAATATATTAATTTATAATTAATAAACATAGTGTATTAATTTTAATTAGAGAATTAAAGTTTAGAAGCATTTTCAGGTCCTGGTTTTGTTACCACGTAGTGAATTGTAAAATTCCTTCATTCTAGTCTTCTCAAAAGAAGGAATTCATTTGAGAGAGTCGGTAGAGAGTTAAAGCGAAAAAATGTTTTATTTAGCAAAGCGAGATTACACTCCAGAGAAGCAGGAGGAGGCTGGCCCTGGGGTGGGTATCATCTCGCTGAATTTGGCATTGTTTTTTGTTTTTTTATTCTAATGGAGACCTGCTTTGTCTCCTTCTTCCCATTTTGTCTTTATTAAATCACCCTTTGGAGGTGCCCTGGTTTCCTCCCCTCCGAACTTTTATACAGGTTCCTGTTTGCCACCTTCCCATGAGTGCCTCGAGGACACCCAGGGTGGGAGCGGGGAAGGGCAAAACCACAATGCAGATGATGTTATGTTGTTATAACAGATTTGGGGTTACTAGCCAACAGGGTTTCCCTGAGGTGCACACGCTCCAAAGTTGAGCATGTCCTTGCAACCTGTATCTTTTGCTTACCCAGTTGTGCTAAACCACAAAAGGGAGTGGTGTAAGAGGTTCAGGTGGTCTCTGGACAGAGACTGGGTGGTCTCTGGCAATTTCCCATCTGCAATCCTCCTTTCTCTCCTGCTCATGTCCACATAACTGCCTGCTCTAGCAGCTTTATGGCTCTTATATTCCTTCATTATTCTCTAGAACGTTGCCTTAAGCGACTTTTTTTTTTTTCTCCAACAGGAATAAAATTGCTACAGAAAGAAATTTGACTTTCCAAAAATATTAGAGATTGTGGGGTTACAGAAAATTCAGAAGATTATTCAGAGATTTCGTATACGTTAAAAGGAATTTTGCCCACCACCTTTCAATAGGTGATTGTGCCTTTTTATTTGAAACTCTATAGGTGATTTCTTGGATTCTTCTCTTTAGGTTTTATTGTAGTGATAGGCGGAAGAAATAGCTCATATTGGGTTTGCGACGGTAAGACGGTAGCTCTTTGTTCAGCTCCATACAGAAGCTTAGGCATACTAGTTCTTGATAAACAAGAATCAAAAGCTTTAAGTGATGATGTCTCTAAGTATTGCATCTTTGAGCCTCCTCTTTTACTGTAACCTTTTCTTGGGAAATATCCTTCCACGATCGTGGCTTCAATAACCGTGTATTTATTGCTAGTTTTCAGATCTGTATTTCCTGTGTACACCTTGCTTTTGTCATTCAGACCCAAATATCTAAATGACTGCTGGTCATAGCTCCTTGGATATTTCCTTAATACCTCAATTTCAGTGTATTCAAAAGTGCTCTTAACTCCCATACTTACTTCTTCTTAAAAGTTACATCGTATAGAAGTGTCTTAGTCCATCTGTGCTTCTGTAACAAGCACCACAGCCCAGGTAGCTTACACGAACATTCATTTCTTCCAGTTCTGGAGGCTGTGAAGTGCAAGATCAAGCGCGTGCAAAGTTCTGTATCTGGTGAGGGTCTGCATCTTCCCACCAAAACCACACATGGCAGAAGGACACAGGAACTCTCATAGGGCATGAATACTGTCTGTCTCTAAGGGCCCACCTCCTGATAAAATCACATTGGAGGTTAGCTTTCAGTATATGAATTTTGGGGGAAACGAACATTCAGTCTGTAACAAAGGGAATAATAACACTTTTCACCAGATTGTTTAAATTGGAAATCTGAATTCCTCATTGCCGTCTCTATCCTTATTTTTAAATGCTTTCCAAGATCTCATTTCTTCTTCCTAGCTATGCCTTAAGTATTGCTTTCCATTACCTCTGCTGCAGCTTGCATTTTAGACATCACAGTCTCATTGGTCTCTAATTTGCCATTCTCTTTCCATTCATGTAGTTTATTCTGTGCTGCTTCTACGCTGCTGTCAGAAAAATCCATCTCTTAAAATTCCTCTTCATTGGGCAGGGGTAGGGGTGGGGGTGGATGGGGGGGGTCCCTTCCCTTCCTCTGTGCCAACCTCGGTTTTTTAAGAAACCAAGAAATAATTCAGAACCAAACTCTCAAGTAAGCAAGAGCTTACTAGCAGTTAAAGGGAAAGTACACTTTCAAGATGGGGGAGTGGGCATGCCCGGTGGCCTTGGCAACTGCACTAGGATTAGGGATGTCTTTTGTTTTTATGTTTGCATAAGTTTGGGGTCATAGATAGGGCAGGGAATGCTCCTCAGTCTTCTGCTGAGGTTGTCTCCAGTCATCTAAGGGACTCCTCCAATTAGTGGAAGGGGAAGTTTTTGGCCCTGGATGGTGCTTGTCAGAACTGTCATGGCATCCATCCCCCATGTGTGTATGTGTGTGTGTGCATATGCGTGTGTGTGTGTGTGTGTAAACCACAATGTAAATATATTCTAATGTAACTATAGGTTACTGTAGAGCAGCAGTTATAGGGAAGGGCCCATGCATGCTCCCCAGGGTTTTTTCCAGCCATTTGTGTTCTAGGGGTGGTTGGCAGTTTCTTGATTTTTATCTTTTTAATGGTCAGAAAGTCCCATTCCCTGCTCATATCTAACTATTCTATCACTTCCAACACCTCCCCTTTGTTTTTTGATAAAATCCAAGTCTCTTAGCATGACTTTCAGAGCTTTTAATCTAGTCTTTCAGAGTCTACCACCTTCAGCCCCTCCTTTTACCTCATGGTCTTTCCACGTGAAACAAACTGCAGACTTGAAACATCATGCCTTCTCACAGCTCTGCATGTGCTATGCTGTCTTTCTGGTAAACCCTTTGTCATTGCGATGGCTTTAATTCTGGCCTGTGGTTCTGCATTGCCCTGTCCATGAAGCCTTCCCGAGATCTTTTATGCTGTGTTATGTGCCTCTCCTTCCTTCCATGAATCTTGGCTGCATGTTCATTCAGGTTAAATTTTGGTGTGTAACCATCCATCTTTTTTATTGTATGTATTTACATTTCTATTTTCACAAAAATGGAATAATATGGCACATGCCCTTTATAATATGATTGTTTCTCTAAGTAATAAAATACCGTGGATATTAAATACAAGTCAAGAACATTATTTTCTTCTTGTGATGCTCCTATTCCTTTTAATTCCTATTCTGCAATTTCTTCTTTCCTTGATTGCTCCTGAAGACAATAGCAGAGGTTCTTTTTTGCTTTTTTAAAAGATTTTATTTATTTATTTGGCAGACAGAGATCACAAGTAGGCAGAGAGGCAGGCAGAGAGAGAGAGAGGGAGGGAGCCCCATGTGGGGCTCGATCCCAGGACCCTGTGATCATGACCTGAGCTAAAGGCAGAGGCCTCAACCCACTGAGCCACCCAGGTGCCCCTCTTTTTTTTTTTTTTTTTTTTTTTAGATTTTATTCGTCTATTTGTGAGAGAGCGAGAGAGAAAGAGAGCACGAGCAGGGAGAGGGAGAGGCAAGCTCCCTGCTGAGCAAGGAGTCTCACGTTGGACTCGAGCCCAGGATTCTGGGATCATGACCCAAGCCAAAGGTGGACACTCAACTGACTGAGCCACGTAGGTGTCCTGAACAAAGGTTCTTTTCATTTGATAGGTTTTATTTTTGTTAACAAAAATTTCATAATTAAAATTATTATGATAATATATAAACTGAGCCCAGACTGGTTTGTTGAAGTGCTAAATGAAGTTCAGCAAGGCCACTGAATTTATCATATACCCTCTTCAGACTGCAACTTTCTAAACCTGCTTTTGGATCAAAAATATCCTTTTACCTCTCTCGTCTTCCATGACTGATAAGGCATATAACAAAAAGAACTGAAATCCCAGCACTAACCAGAGTAATAGCTTTGCTAAAGTTTGGGCCATCATGCAATAATTGTCAAATACAGAGCCACAGGCAGTTGTTTTTGAGGACAGGGCTTGAACCTGATAACAAAATGGAGTTATCATTTCCATAACTGGGTCTCTAAGGCCTAAACTGTTTTAGCGATCAAGTCGGAATGGTGGGCCTTTCAAAGGGGTTTGGAAGGAGAAACAGATTGAAATTTAATGATGAAGAAACTTTAAAAGTAACAATATACCCATACATGTTAACCTAAATAACATGATTTTATTTAAAAAAAACCAAAAAAACAAAAAAAAACCAACAACATGTTTTTCTAAGAACTTTATTGATAATGGTGGAATTGTTTTACATTTATTTATTTTTTTCTTAGTTATTTTAGAGAGAGAGAGAATGAGACCATGACCTGAGCTGAAATCAAGAGTCAGTTACAAAATCGACTAAGCCACCCAGGCACCCCGTTTTATACTTTTGCAAATTTCCTTAGTGTCTCATATAATGGAAGAGAGCTGAATGTTCATTTATTTCTTAAGATTTTATTCCTTTCTTTATTTGAGGGGGTGGAGTGGGAAGAGCAGAGGGGGAGGGACAAGCAGACTCCTCACTGACCACAGAGCCTGATGTGGGGCTCGATCTCCCTACCCTGAGATCATGACCTGAGCTGAAACCAAGAGTCAGACACTTAACCAGCTGAGCCACCGAGGTGTCCTGCTGGATTTCTATTTCTGCTTCTGCATTCAGTCTGTTGCCATCTCATGGACCTGTTGGAAGGGCCTTGGGACCACCAAGGGGTCCCTGAATCATACTGGGAGTGTCATTAAGAACAGGTGTTTGGAAGAGGACTAGAAAGTAAATGCACTCTAGGACTTAAGTGACACAGGGAGTAGAGGAAATAAAGGACTCAACCTTTCTCTCCTTTTGTCCTTTGAACTTCAACCAGAGCCTCCTGTTGACCAAACCCAGCTAGATGCTGGAGGGCAAGAGAGCCTGATCTGGTAGACTGTCAAGGTCAGCGCCCTGAGGTCACAGAAGGAGGCATAGAAGGAGTCAGAGAAGTGTGCAGAATGATGAAGTGAACAATGGACACATTCTCTGCCTTTCTTTGTTTATTATACCAAAGGATGGAATAAAGAACAAAAAGCTGAGAGCTGGCACTGGTAGATCAAGGAGAAAAGGTGGAAGCTGGTTTTGTTGTTGTTGTTTTGGACACAGCAAGCACAGTAAGTCATTTGTTGGACCAGTTAAGAGTATTAGCTCCTATGAGCATGTGGTGATTAAAATGAAAACGCAAAAACCCCCACAACAAAACAGAGTATTATTAGTTACTTCCCCTCTCTTGGTAAGCAGTGACTCAGGGTCGGGGGATGGAGGTTGTGGGAAGAGAAGGACCTGAAGTGTGGTGGAAATTGCCTTTCAGAGGTTCTCCTGTCTCCAAGCTGTGTCTTATTCTTGAGATGCAGTCAAGGCTTGAAGTTCAAATACTCAAGGGAAACAGTTCACATCCTGGACAAGCTAAAGACTGATACTTCTGAAACTCAGACTTTGGAGATGATAGGTAGGCATTTATGGATGTATCAGACTGTGATAGGAAGTCATATAGTTAACAGAAAAGCTGGGCATTTTTGGCATTAGTTAACTCCAGCCAAAAAAAAAAAGAGTGGTTAAGCTATATTTTAATATTAATCTCCAGTGACCCCATGTTTATGTTTTTTGCATAACAGGAAAAGAAAAGGTACTGATTTGTAATTACATCTGGCTGATCATATTTCTATTCTAATGATTGTGAGCTTGCATTTTAAAGTTTTACCAAATGAGTGCCTGGCATGTGAATTTCTTTAAGAGCAGAGACTTGTGTTTTTTAATTGTGTGTTGCCATTGTTTAACATAAATCCAACATACACAGTCTTACTACTCATGATAGTTACCTTCTATGAAGTCATTACAAACATGGGATTCGTGAATTAGTAAATACTGCACCATTGCTACTAGGGCAAATACAGGAGGATCAGGTTTCTTTGAACTGTTAATCCCATTTTTATCAACTGATAAATAGATTAGCTTGTGTGTATTTCTGTTTAGGGACACCGTATTTAATGTATATTGTTGAGTCATTAACGCGGAATTCACCACCAAAAGCGCTGTAACTCATGCCTGAATGAAGCTTATCTAACAAGGCACATTATATTCTTTTTGTGCTTGGGAACATTAGACAGCACTTCAGGGTATGTTTGGGGCCTTTTAAACAGTGAAATCACCAACAGAAGAGACAAAAATGCAAAAAACCTGGCACTAAGTGCACAGCGGAAAGGACCCCTTTTTTACAGTGGCGAGAGCTGAAACAATTAGGCAGAGCGTTCTCTTGTTCGACGTAAGCTGGCAATGAGTGCCTTGAACGACTCCAAGTTTTTACAGCTCTGCATGTGCCCTTGTCCACGAATGACCACAAAAGTGCTGCTTATTGATTTGGGGTTACAAATGACTTTTAGCCACTAGGCAAACTAGCAAATATGGAATCCATGCAAAATAAGAATCTACTACAGTGGGTTTTAATCTTTTATAAAATACATGAATGCTGCTGTTGTATGAGAAGGCTACAGGACTAATATCTAGTGATGCGGACTATGGGCCAGAAGTTCATTTCTTCTGTCATTTAGGTCTTCAAGCAAACTCATGAGTTAGCAAACCTTCTTGCGCAGGTGAGGCAGGTTGGACTCAAGAGAAGTTATGGAACTTTCCCAGGGTCATACTGTAGGATATGAAGTGGCAGGCCTGACTAAGTCTACCAAGTGATGATTATGATCAAATATTAACTCGTTCCACACTTTCTTCTTCACCCTTTGAGTGCAAATACAGTGTGCCATTTCTGGGTTCACTCCCTTTAACGGGATAAAGTAAATATTATGCTTGCCTGGATACCTGAAAGCTAAACCTAAGTGCATTCATTTATAATTTTTTTAAATGTTGCCCTTCGAAATGTAAATTGCAGGAAAATGTGAAGTCCGATTTAACACAGTTTGACTCCTGCTCAAAACAGACTCTTTGGCATATTAAAAGCTCCTAATAATAGATTAAATTAGCATTACATTATTAAGTAAATATACCCTCTCATTTCTCTTATTTATACATTTTCTAAAACCTTGAGCTATTTCTAAACCAAATTATATACTGTATTTTTCATGACCAGGTGTTACAAGTGCTTTTTAAACGTTGCCGTAATATACTTTCTATGACGAATATATGGACCAATTTTCAGGGGAAAGAACGTTTAAAAAAAAAATCAAAACCCAACTGTATTACCTGAGAGTTTTGTGTTCAGCAGATATAGTAAAAAAAAAAAAAATTCCTATAAATGTAATATTTAAAAAAACTACGAAGATATGTTTCACTGCTAAGTATAAACCATAATTCTGAATAAACTTCTCCACTTCAGTTTAAGGGGATAGTTAGCATAGTGAATGTCTGGGTGGTTCAAGATTTCATGGGAGTGGAACAGTCTAGGGAGTAAGGGCCAGGAAGCAGGGAAGGTGTGATGTGCTTCAAGATTACCTTGGGACATTTTTCTTGGATAGCAATGAAAAAGAATCACTACTGACCCTCCTCCGCCAGAGCCAGCCTGCCCCTGTGATTGTCAGGTGTCCTACGGCATATGCACTAACCGAAGAGGTTGATGTGATCAGAGGCAACTTCAGCCTTCATGAATCTCTGCCTGGAACTTAAGGGTTCCTTTCACTGGAAATCTAATACTCTTTGTGCTGTAGCTTAGAAGCACCCTTAACAATCTTTTTATGGTCATTGTGAGGTTATCTTTTCAGAAGCCCTACATTTGTCTTGGGAAGATAATCTAAAAATGTTTTAACAACAGGAAATATTTGCCATCTTATCCAGAATACAAAACAGTTCACATGTACTGGGGACCTGAGTCATACATCTCGTTTCAAGTTCTAAAGGTCAGAATTCTGAGGCAGTCACATCCTTTATGTTCACAGTTCTTGTCAATTTTGTCTATTCGGAACAACTTCGTTGCATTCCACACTTAGCAGCCCCTTCCCCATAGGTAACAGAGAAAGAAAGTTAAAATACAGTTAAGAGATTATTGGGCAGGGAAATTAGAAGCAGTAATAAGGCAATGAGTGGAAAGAAGTGAGGCTGAATTTCATGTGTAATAAAAATATCAACCCAGATTCTTAACTGTAGTCTTTGTTACAAGGAGTCTCAACTTTATAATGAGATTTCGCCTTTGTTTACAATTCTATGACTATTGTGGTAATGTCTTATTTACATAAAGTTTCTTTTAAGGAAGATGTAAGCAATTTTTTTGGTACATTGTTTCCCCCCTCCCCCCACCCCATCTAGTAATAGGATTTCCTATTCTACAAATCCTTCATTAATCGAGCTCGAATATTGTAGAGCCGCTTCATTCATCCACTTTAGATATCTTAAGTTCAGCTCTTCAGAAATCCTGTCAGTTCCCCCAATTTGATGATTCTGCCACAATTTTGTCTTCTCAGTGCCTGAAACTCTTTTTCCCTTTGTCTGCCAAAAAATGTCATACAGCTGTAGGGGTAAGCTATATGGAATATTTTTAGTTAAAAATGCTTTTGCACCAGATTCTTTCTTAAAATGAAATTTTTCTTCAAGTCCTCTTTTAAGACATATGTACATCCAGTATATGTTAAGTTGGCCAGTATTCACACAGAGGCTTAAACTGGTGAGGTAAAAAATTCTAGTGGGCTTTCGGGAGGTTGGAAACGTGAGTCTAATGACAAATGAATTCATTTAGTAACCAAGTTCATTTAGTTTCAACCTAAAATCAAATGACAACCCATTTCGTGTTCTAGCATCTGGCATGTTACCATCTGTGAACCCAGAGTTTTTTTCAACATTTCTACTTGTGTGGGCCTTCCGAACAGTGCTGTGCACTTCTCAGGACACTGCAAGTTCAGTCCTGTCAACACAGATAGCTTAAAAGAGTCCTTGGAAAGTAGGAGAGGTCGCTTGATGTGAAATCAAGTTCTTAAAAATGTTACCAACCATTCCTAATATCTCTAAGTCACTGCAGGATAAATAACCAGGGGATATTTTCTATTCTGCTTTGCATAAAGGATGAGCACTAGCTCCCCCTCATCTCTCTCTTTCTTTCTTTCTTTCTTTCTTTCTTTCTTTCTTTTTTAAGCTGACCTAAGTTAACCTTTATTGAACAGTAAATCATTCATTGTAGGAGGGGAGGAGGGGGAAGAGGAAAAATTGTGTCCCTTTGGATAATTCTTTTGTATTTTAAAGCTTTCCAGAAGGCTGGAAGAATCAGAATTATATGTGCAGATGTCATGAGGCAAAATCAGTTTTTTTTTTTTTTTAAACTGGAGAGCAGTTCTACTTCCAATGAAAAATTGATTTTTATTTACTATAAAATTATTTTTATAAACTTTTCCCCCCTTTATTTACATTTTCTTCTTTCTGCTCCCTCAACTGGGATCTTACCTAGATGGCTTGAGACATAGAATGTATAATATTTTCATACTTTCTAAGTTTTGAACAATGATAAATTTCCTTCGGTAGTACACAGATATTTATGTGTTAGATTAGGGTATTATTTACATGGTATTTTTATTTTTATTCAGTCACTTTACAGAGGCTGGGCTGACTTATATGTTTTAGCTCCTTTGGGTTGCCATTTTGCACATTTTTTTTGAACTAAGATTTTCCAGATTTTGAGGGTCTATAATGCTGTCTGTACAGGAGAGTCACTGCTTTCTTATCTGTTTTTTCTAGGTGATACTCCTAAATTTCTCCTCATGGATTCGTTTATTGCAATTGCTTCTACTCATTCTGTATTTTGGATAGAGTTCCTGCACGTTTTTGCGTTTATCATTTCTTTGCCTTGTTGTGTTTTCATCTTCTTTTGTTTAGCTCTCTTGTACACGTAATCATGCATTGTTAGGATGACAGTCCTCTCGAGAACCTCCATAGAGATAAACACTTGGTTCATCAGTAGTTATAAAGTTTATTCTTATGACGAGCAAATGATTTTGAAAAAGGGGAATGCGTTGTGAGTAGTGTTTTTCAGAAAGTCCTTTATGGTTAAATTATGTTTTTTAGGAGCTGGGTATGAAAAAGTCTTTAAAGGCCACCATAAAAGGATGTTTCTCATAGTCTATTTAAGGAATGATGAAAAAGAAACCGAACTGATGGGTTTAAAATGAAGGTTATCTAATGTGATTCTTGTTCTTGGGATTGTGGATTCAAGCCCCATGTTGGGCATAGAAGTTAGTTTTAAAAAAATGAATGTGGAGCACCTGGGTGGCTCAGTGGGTTAAGCCTCTGCCTTCGGCTCAGGTCATGATCCCAGGTCCTGGGATCAAGCCCCGCATCGGGCTCTCTGCTAAGCAGGGAGCCTGCTTCACCCTCTCTCTCTGCCTGCTTCGCTGCCTACTTGTGATCTCCGTCTCCCAAATAAATAAATAAAATCTTAAAAAAAAAATGAATGCTATGTGAAGGAATGAGTTTAGAGCATGCAACTGGGTGAACTATCTCTTTGCAGCCTGTGACTTTGCCCATCCCTTCCACTGGCCATTTGTGGCTCAGTTGTCCTTCTCACCAGCATGTTCCCTGGTTCTATTTACTCTTCTTTTTGTTTCATTAATTATTTTTATTAACATATAATGTATTATTTGCCCTGGGGCACAGGTCTGTGAATCGTCAGGCTTACACACTTCACGGTATTCACCATATCACATACCCTCCCCAAAGTCTCTAACCCCACCCCCCTCTCCATGCCCCACCTCCCCTGCCCCAGCACCCCTGTTTACTCTTAGGAGCCTGTATTTCATCTCCTCCTTATTGAGCCCTGGTCTTTTTCTTTTCCTTTATACTGACTAGTTTATAATGTATGAGTTTTCAGCTTTTAAAAGTCAAGCTGGATAGTGGAAAGGGTGCTATGAAATGATTAAATAAGGAAAAAGATAACCAGAATGGACGGTAGAAGTGAGAAGTGAATTTCTAAGTGCAAAATGATTGTTCATGGTACAATGGAAAACAGCATTCTATAAAATTGAAATGAAATGCAGTTATGACTTTTACAATTTTTTTTTAAAGATTTTATGTATCCATTGGACAGACAGGAGTAGTAGACACAAGTAGGCAGAGAGGCATACAGAGAGAGAGGAAGGGAAGCAGGCTCCCCACTGAGCAGAGAGCCCGACGCGGGGCTCGATCCCAGGACCCTGGGATCATGACCTGAGCCCAAGGCAGAGGCTTTAACCCACTGAGCCACCCAGGCACCCCACATTTTTTTTTTTCTTAAACCCAACCTAATATATGTTTGGTATCATGGAAAGTGAATTATTTTCTTATATGGAATACTTTAGTGAAGTATTTCATAAATTTGGTATTCTAGAAATACTTACCACCTATCCCATTCATGTATTTTACCATCTAGCAAATTGAACTATTTAACGAACTCCAGAATTATCCTCCCTCCAATGTCTCATCTCTGTGGTTTTGTTCTTTAAATCTCTTACTCTTGAAATACATTTATTTCTGAAGTGTTTACAGAGCAAGTCCTACAAATCTGAAAAGGCCTTAAGCCTCTGCTTAAATGTTATTTTCCATTCAAAACCTTTTATGATTTTGCCAGGTGGAAATAATCTTTCTCCTAAGTTTCCATGGTTCTTTCTCTGTATCTCTCTCAGAACAATTACCACAGTTAGTCTTTAATCTGTAAGGATTTGTAGACCCTGAGTCTCTAAAAATGAGGATTAATATATGGTATATTTTTAATTCTTGCAGTTCTCAGTGTGAGGCCCTAAGTGTATTTTTAAATTCAATAAATATTGAATGAATGAATGAAAGAGTGATTTGGTTGTGACTACTGAGGTATATTTTACTGTGATACAATAAAAGGTTATTGACAGATATGTTATTTGCAGTGTAAAAGCCGTTTTGGGGGCCCAATTCTTCTTTATGTATATTACTGCCCTTAAGCTAATCTCTTGCCTTCTAGTGCTGTATATATGTAGATGATTTCCTTATATCTGTCTCTGGTTCTGATGTGTCTCTGATTCCAAACTTGTGTATTCATCTATCTGCAGATATCTGCTAGGATTCTTAATATTAATCTAGCTAAAGGAAACTTCTTTTTCTCACAAATATACTTCCTACCTAGTTATCTTCCTCGTTGGTCAGAAGGACCACTGCCTCTACCATATATACACACACTCACTAATGAGGAAAGTATGAAGGATTTTTTTTTTAAGATTTTATTTATTTGAGAGAGAGGGAGAGGGAGCACGAGCTGGGCGAGAGGCAGAGGGAGAAGCTGACTCTCCGCTGAGCCGGGAACCTGACGGGGGCTCGATCCCAAGACTTTGGGATCATGACCTGAGCCGAAGGCAGACTCTTAACTGACTGAGCCACCCAGGCGGGGTCAGTAGGTGAGCTTTCTTCATTCACATCTACTGTCGCTGCGGCGGTGTCCTGCATTCCTCGTGTCCCCTCCCGATCCCACTCTTCATTTGTCCCAGTGTCATCTTTTACAGATGTAGGTAAGAGCCTGCCAAACCCATTCTTCCCACTTTTGTCTTCCCAGCGTGATTAAGTCCAGGAATTTTATTGTGGCTTCAGAGCCCTCAGTAATCTGGCCTTTATCTGCTTTTGTGACCTGGTTTTCCCTGTGTCCCTCTTTGTACCATACATCCTATCCAGCTGAGCCTCCCTAAGTACGCTGAGCTTAATCTTGTTCTAGGAATTTCTTCTGACAAAACCTTTTACCCCAGATGCTTCTTTCCATTTAGATTCCAGCATCTACGCCGCATCTGCCACTGGGCTTATGTTCACTGGTCCCAAAGTTGACCCAGTGGGATTAACCGAAGTTGCTTACAGTGTTAAGCAACCGAAGTTGCTTAGCTGTCCTGGTACGGAGCCCTGTAATGGCTACTTAATCTCCGAGTCTCAGTCCCCACTTCCTACTGATGTTTCTCCAGTCTTCCCAACCGAACTTTTTGCACCTAAATCCTTTCCCAAGGTCTACTTCTGGGGGAGTCAGAACTCAGACACTTCTGTGATCACCACAGACTCGCCGTGTCTCTGTCATGTGCCACCATTTTAATACTCTTCATAGCTCATATCACCATATCACTATTTGGTGGTATTTTTCTTGTTACTTTAGATAAGGTTTATTTACAATTTTTTCCTTCCTGCTGGAGTTTAAGAACTTGCAGTTTTGTTGTTGTTATTGCTTTATACAACTGTGTGTATGATAGGGGCAGTGGTCCCTTTTACTAAGAGAAAGATGATCAGGGGAGAAGTAGATTATTGGAAAAAATAAAGAGCTTGTTTAGTTATGTTAAAGTGAAGGTGTCTGTCAGACATCTGTAGATACATATGGAAGTTTGGAACAGGGGCGTCTTGGTAGCTCAGCTGGTTACGTGTCAACACTTGGTTTCTGCTTAGGTCAGGATCTCAGGATCCTGGGATTGAGCCACGTGTCAGGCTCCGTGCTCACAGGGTAGCCTGCTTTAGGATTTCTCTCCCTTTCCCTCTGCCCTACTCTCTCTTTCTCTCATTTACTCATAAATAAATAAATCTTAAAAAAAAAAAAAAAAAAGAGTTGGGCATCAGAGAGTGATCAGAACTAGTTATATACCCACTTCAGTGTACCTAGCCAGTAAGAGAATGACTGCTATACCACAGGTCTCAGTAAATGACTGGTGAAGACGTGGGTACTGATTTTTACACCAAAAGAAGGGTCCCGAATTCAGGAGTGCAAACTGGGTTCAGACTGTTCAGCGAGTCGTGAATAGATACTTGACTGCACGCTAATGAAGTCTCAACCTTTTATAAGGACCAGCTTTGCAGAGAGGAAAGAAAAAATGACTATTCATTTGGCCAACGTTTATTCAGTAGCTGTTCAAGGCATGTAAGGCTAGGCTGCTTGGCTGGGGTGGAGTATTAACGGATCCTTGAAAGAATAATATTTCGAGCGCTGTAACTAGGCGTGGGGGTTGCAGCATTTCTCTTTAGGAATAAGCATCAGCATTTCCCCACTGCACATCTTTTCTTTCATTTTCCCTGCCCCACTGCCCAGCTGTCAGTGTGCCCCATCGGTTCTCCAGCACCCCTCCCCCCCCATCCAGCTTTCCTGCTTTTCTGTCCTGAATCTTTCTCTGGACCGTGCAGTGCAGAATCGCAAGAAATTATCTTTTTCTCAGCTCTTTGTCCTCTGTTTCTTGCATAAATGAGGAATAAATATTTGCTGACTGATTAGATGTTATGTCTGTTGGAGTGTGGGTTTGTGTCACATTGTCCTTTTTCAAGAACTAATAAGTTATTTAATAAGTTATTTTAAAAGAATGAGTAGTGATTGTTGGTCTTTCTAATGACATTGAATGACATTCAGAAAAAGATCTTTGCCTTTTTATTTCTTTTAAAATGATGGCTTGAAGAAAATGGCTTTTGAGTTTTTTTGAAACTACTTCTTTGTTTACTTACAAATTAATGGCTTTCTGTAGCATTTCCCTTTAGTGCTGGTAATTAAAAGTATTTAAAAATAATTAGTAACCACATCCAGTCCTGTGTTTCAAAGTCTCTTCACTGGGTAAAATTGGATAGTGTGGTTATTTTCTTTTTATTGTTTTTGAGCTAATTTTCTTAGCTGTTTTTGTTTTTGTTTTTGTTTTTTAAGGCTCACAGAGCATTGAGTTTGTTTCATAAATTTAAAATAGTCCTCATTTAGTTCTAGCTGGTATATAACTATTTCTAACCTTTTTTAATGGTACACTGTAATTGTGGCAGAATGTGAGCTACAGATAGGTATAATGAATAATTACATTTTTTTTATGAGTATATGTTAATTTTCCCCATAAACTTACACTTTCTGTAAGGAAGAAATCAATTACTCTGTAATTCTTTTAGTCTCATGACTTATTTCTAAAAAAACAAAATGCACGTATTTTGCGACGTTTTATTCATTTACCCATTTTGATAGAGAGAGAGAGAGAAAGCCTAGGCACAAGCCAGCGGGTGGTTGGGGAAGGATAGAGACAGAGGGAGAGAGTTCTAAGCAGATGATTCACTGAGTGCAATGTCTGACAGTGTGCGGGGAGGGCTTGATCTCAGGACCCTGAGATCATGACCTTGAGATCATGACCTGAGGCAAAATCAAGAGTTGGGTGCTTAACTGACTGAGTCACCCATGCACCCCAATGATGGGACATTTTGAACAAAGATTTTACAAAGCCAAAAAGATAGTAAGTAGTCTCTGGAATTTTATGATTGGAATTTTCATTACTACAACCTGTAATCCATTCTTAGGTGCTTTTTTATGTAAAAACCTAGGAAATTTAGAGCTCCATTTGGTATTTCATCATTGGTAAATGCCATTCTTCAGGACTAACTTTAACGTAAACCATTATTAAAAAAAATACAATGGGTAGGCCTTGCTATTGGAGACATTTTCAATTGTACTTTTATACGTTTATTGTGTACATTATTTGTTACTTTCGTCAAACATAACTGGCATGGGTTAGTATGATCTTTCTGTACTTATTTTCTTATGAGTACCATCTGATTATAACTTAATACCAACGAATATAACAACAAAACTGACTGATGGTATTATAATTTATTACACCATTAGTGAACATTTATATTTCCTTGATTCTTAGAGGCTCAATTTTTATAATTTTCCATTTGCTGAAGTTGTAATATACCTTATAATTTGAATACATTTAATGACTGCTTTCTTTTTTCTTCAAAGCTGTGATGTTCTCAAAGTCAGTGACATCTTAGGCATATTAATTATATATGAAGAGTACCGCTTTTAAAGTGTGACCCGTGATGATTTAAATCATATATATTTGAGATGGAAAAGACCTTAAGGTATCAAATGTTTCACTAATGTGCAATTATTTATTTTACTATTAAGGTAGCTGAGGTCCAGCGAAATTAAAAGAAATATTGAAGGTCAAACAGCTAAACATTTATGAGTGAAATAAGGGGTCTTCAGTAATAATGTTTATTATCTAATACTTTAGAAATAATATGTTATTCTAACTATCCTTCTAGGTTAGTGGGACAGCGGGAAATAGTATCATTTCTTTTATACTAGTTACTATCAGTGAGTGCTAAGACTGGAGCTATGGTCTAATGGTCACTATGCACATGTGCTTATGCAAATTTAAATGGATTGAAATTAAATAAAATTTAGATTAAATTAAAAATTCATTTCCTCCATTGCTGTAGTCACTTTCAGGTCTATTATCACAAACGGCTAGTGCCTATAGAGAGTGCAGTTATTGCTATATCCCAGAAATTTCTTTTGGATAATGCTGGCTAACTGAAGAGAAATCTACAGTGGGATGGTACCTGTAGGTCATCTTTGAAGCTTAGAAGCCATCTAAGAGAAATGAGTTTTTATTAAGACCTAATGTGAATCGGGGGTGCCTGGCTCAGTCAGTTGAGCATGTATGTGATTCTTGATCTCAGAGTCATGAGTTCGAGCTCCACATTGGGGGTAGAGTTTACTTTAAAAAAAAAAAAAAAAAAAAAAAGAAAAAGGAATGTGAATGAATCTCTCTCCCTATCCTGGGAAATTTGTTTTTGTTTATTCATTTCAGCTTTGGTAGCAAAATCTTTTTAACACCTTAGGGGGTCATTAGAAAGGATTCTTCATTTACAGGAGATTGCTTCTCTTATGAGACATTTTCACTGTCTTACATGCTTAACTTCAGAAAGTTGTGTTTGCTTAGATGCACGGCTAGAGAGCCCTGGAAGCTCTACTTGCCCTGCATCTCTTTTCTGTAGGTTTGCTGTGATAGCCTTTTCTTCCAGAAGTGGTATGAAATCCCTAAAATGAAGACCTGTCACTACTTTAGAAACCAGAGGACCCTGTGTCCAGAAGGCTGCGTGTAACATTTATTGCAGGATTGGAAGGAGGAGGTAGCTTTCTGTAGCGGGTTTCTGGAGAATCAAGTACTAATGTGGAATTAACTGTGTCTTCAAAGTTGTGAGGTGCTCAACAGATGCTTGGCCGTGAGAGGGATTGAAGGAAGGACTTAGGTGACTTACGAAGACTCCTGTAATGTTGATATTGGATGGTTCCATAGTTGACCCACAGCTCTGGCAATGGTGACACCCTGGTTTGTTAGCCCCTTTAATAGCAATTGATTGCACTTCTTTTGTATGCTGGGCACCCTAAGGCAAAAAGGACATGCTGTGCTCAGCTACTCAGTTGCTGAGGCTGATTTTACTGTCCTTGCTTTCTTGTGTAATGAAAGTCTCCTCTCCATTTCTTGGGAGTAGCAGTACTGTACTTGGTTCCTCCAGGGCTTCAATTTCAATCGGAAGCTATTAACATTTTTTCCCTCAGTATTCTAATACTCCACTTGTCCTTTGAACGCTCACTCCTGGGTTATCTCATATTTGTCTCTTATTTAGATTTCAATGAGTAGGTCACTGTTTCAACCAGGGTTTCTACCTGCCTTCTCATTTAGTTGCCCTCCTCTGGGCTTATCCTTTTCTTAGGTCCTCTCAATCACTCTTTATTGCCTTTAATTTTTAAATATTTTTTTCTGAGAGGGCCAGGCATTGTTCTTGGCCCTAGGAATGGAAAAGTAAATGACAAAGGTTGAATCCTTTCTAGAGTTTGCATTGTAGTCCAGGAGAAAGATAATAAACAGAAAGACACCCGGTGCACACACACACATGCACATGTACATGTGTACACACATACAAGAAAAAAAACCAAAATATGTCTTTAGATAATACTAGCTGCTTTGAGTAAAAGGAAGCAAGATGAAAGAGAGGAGAGGAGTGCATTAGGGAATGAGAGGCGGTGGGAGGATGGGTTTAGATGTGATGGGCAGGGGAGAGTGTTGCATCTGGCTGGAGACATGGATGGTGGGAAGGCAAGAGTTTCTAGGCCGAGAGAACTGGACGTATAAAGACACTGAATAGGGTCTAGCCTAGCCTGTTAAAGGGGTAGAAATTAGGCCTGTGTGGCTGCAGGGGAACCAGTGAGGGACAAATCGGTTTGGAAGGTTGGCAAAGGGCCACATCATGTAGTGCAGCTTTGTGGCTACGGTCAGGAGTTTGGATTGTAAGCTAACAGGGATAAGACAATTTTTGAGGGTTTTACTGGGAAATGTAATGATCTGATATTTTTGAAAAAGTCATCTGGCTTCTGGGTGAAGAAGAGACAATGGGTGGTCAGGAGCAAAAGCAAAGAGTGGAGTGGGCAGGTAGGAGACCACAGAGTAATTCAGGCAGGAGGAGGCAACGCCTGTACAAAGGCATTGGTAAGCGTGGGTGGAATTGCTTGGCATGTTTCTCACTTCCAGAATGACTGTGATGTGCCCATCTCATGCTCTCATCCTTTCTTCTTTGTTCTTCTTTTTTGACCCAACTTCCCAGTGCTCCCCTCATTCCCAGATGTTTCCATTGGCCCAGATTAGTTTACATTGCCACTTTGAGTTTAAACATTTGGGCATTACACTGGACACATCTCGTCCCTTGGCGATCAAGCCTTCTTTCTATTCCAGTGTTTGTCTCTTTTCTTTTCCTTTCTTTTCTTTTTCTTTCCTTTCTCCTTTCTTCCTCTTTCTCTTTCTTTCCTCTTTTCTTCCTTTCCTTTCCTTCCCTTCTCTTCTCCACTTCTCCTTCCTTCCTTCCTTCCTTCTTTCCTCTCTCTTTCTTTTTCTTTCTCCTTCTGACTCCTTTCCTTCCTTTTCTTTCCTCCTTCCTCTCTTTCTTTTTCCTTCCTTCGTTTCCTCCTGCTTCTCCCTCCCTCCTCTTCTTTTTCAAAATTCTTACTTACCTGCCAAATTCTCCAGACTTCTGGAATTACGTTCCCTTAACACCCAAACATACGCCCATACCATTTATTGTGGGCAACTCAGCATCATTCTCAATATTTTTGAGGTTAGGTTCTGAGGATGTATTCTCCGAATATCTATTGTTCTGAATACATGCTTACAGCTGGATTGCATTCCTGAGCACCACTCTTCTTGCCATCACGCCTTATGTAGCTTTGCTGCCCATCTGGGGCAGCTCCTCTCTTACTGCTGCTGCTGCTGCTTCTTCTTCTGCTTCTGCTTCTTCTCTTCTAGCAATTTTGCATATTTATTCATGAAAGAGAGAGAGAGAGTGGCAAAGGCAAATAGAGAAGCAGGCTCCCTATGGAGCAGGGAGCCCAATGCAGGACTCGATCCCAGGACCCCAGGATCATGACCGGAGCCGAAGGCAGACACTGACTGAGCCACCCAGGCGCCCTCCTCTCTTCTTTACTAGTACAAAGTTGTTCTGTATTACAGACTTTAATTGCAGCCTTAGGGATAAGTAAAGAAGGCAGACTCAGCACGGTAAGAGAAGAAAACAACTTAAAATGGTTTAGGAATTTTAAAATTTCTGCTCTTCACATAGTGATTATCTTTTTTTTTTAAGATTTTTTTTCTTTTTTAATTATGTGACAGACAGAGATCACAAGTAGGCAGAGAGGCAGGCAGAGAGAGAGGGGGAAGAAGGCTCCCTGCTGAGCAGAGAGCCAGATGTGGGACTCCACCTGGGATCATGACCTGAGCTGAAGGCAGAGGCTTTAACCCACTGAGCCACCCAGGCGTGCCCACATGGTGATTATCTTATTGGTTGTCTTGTTGTGTAGGCCCAGCTTCCAGTTACGTTCTTGGTGTTTGAAGGGCCCGTTCTCTATTTTCATGCATCTTCTATCTCACTTCTGTCTCTGCAGCTTACAAATGTTTGTTATTTTGTTATGCAGAGAAATTTAACTCTCATTCTCTCACCACTGGACTCCAACATACATTGGACTCCAACAACTATTAGTTATATTTTCCCAAATGAAAGAACAGTCTATCAGACCATACACTTTTAGAAACAGAAAAATGTAGGAGAAGGTTGGCAGTTACAGTTTCATTTAAGTTGGGCCAGAGCAAATTCTTAGGCAGGACTGTTCCTCAGTCACAGGACCAACTACAGAGGTGTGTGTGTGTGTATATGTATGTATGTGTGTGTGTATGTGTGTGTGTGTGCGCACACGCGTGTGAGTTTTCCCTTCCTTTTTAATTTTTCCTAAAGCAGAATTTACTTATACTACTAAAATACAAATACTTTCTCAGATCATTTGATTGTTTTTTAAACTGGGGAAGTCTGCTGATTTTAGCTAATTTAACAATTATTTTGAAGTTAAAGACTTTTTTTTTTTTGAAATAATGACCAAGTTTGGAGAGCATGTAAAATTTGGAGCCAGACTCTTGTGTATTCAAACTCCTATCTACTATTTTCAGTTATTTGCTCTGTAGCCTCAATGTTTCCATCTGTAGAAACAGTGATAATGCTATCCATCTCACACAATTGTTATGGGAACTGAATGAGACGATGTTTAAGCAGAGGCCTACTTTCCTATAAAAAGTACTGCTTAGCTACATTGACATTTTAAAACAGAGAAGATGATCATAGCCTTACATATTAGTAAGAACAGTTAATGTTTTCAAAGAGCTAAGATAATTTGAAATTCCAGTGAAGTTTCATACAGGTAACCATGTCCAAATTCATACTGCCTGGTCACTCCTCAAATGTCTACAGAAAGTCATAAGGGACAGTATTTGGTTTCAGGTGGACATGGCTTCTCTGTGTGTATTATCCACCGAGGGGCTAATGATACTTCCCAGGGAGCCTTCTCTCTGGTCCCCAGCTTCTTTCCTCATCCTTTGGGCTTCCTGCTAAGGACAGAAACCAGGGAGGCAGCTCCTTGAGAGTGATTTGTGGTCGGTTAAGCAGGATCCCAGGCAAGGAGGAAGACAAAGAGAAAGTGAATGGCAACTTGTGAGGAAATGTAGAGACAATCTCTGGGACTTTTTCCTTCTCTGAAATGTCTCTCCCTCTTCAGTTGGGTTTCAGAAAAATTCGACATAAACTCTTTGGATTGTTCCATTTTCCATACCAGCAATTTCTCTACTCACATTAAAATAATGGGATGTGTGGGTGTCATCTAAGAAAGTAAGTGATTACCTCTGGGTAGAAAGAAGCACGTGTACTTTTCTCTATTGAATTGTTAGCTTTTCTTTTTAAATCTGTAATGAGCTAAGTGAGAAAACATGATTTGTAGGCAGGACTGCTTTAAAAGAATAATGCTTTGTTTTACTTTTTTCAGATGTTTGGACATAAAAAAAGTTTAAACTGTATACTCATTCAAAAACTTACATTATCTGTATCAGATGGGTTGTGTATTTGGAAACAAGTGAGCATTTTTATATGTCTGAAAGGAGGCACTTAATAAATATCATTGGAAACATGTTTGTACTTGTGAAGTTACTGTAAAATCAATTTCTTTTTTGGGCATACCTTTATTTATCATACAACTTAAATGGTCCAATATCAAAAAACACTTTAAAATGGACAAAGAAATTTTCTTTTCAGAAGTTTGGTAAGGTCTTTTTAGATAACTTCATGAATTTTACTTTTCAAGGATGTTCAACATAACAAATTAATTTAGAAATACTCAGTAATTATCTAAGAGACATGATCTATGATACAACCTTTCTAATTCCTTTTTTTTTCCCTAAATGGACTTGTATGCTCTTTAACTCCTTATTTACTGCATATCTTTAGTATTAAAATGGTTATAATTTCTTCTTAAAGATTTTAGTTATGTGAGAAAGAGAGCACAAGTGGGGGGGAGGCAGAGGGAGAAGCAGACTCCTTGTTGAGCAGGGAGCCCCACTGGCAGCTTGATCCCAGGAATGTGGGATCATGACCTGAGCTGAAGGCAGACACTTAACAGACTGAGCCACCCAGGCACCCCATGATTATAATTTCTAGGAGTAAATTCCAATAGAATAATTATTTCTAAGGACAAACATAACTTTAAGCAAAACCATATTTTTAAAATGTCTCTAAGACAAAAATAATAAAATGTATTAAATTATGAAGCAAGCTAATGTGGAGAAGTGTTTGATTTATTTAGCAATGTCAATTTTGTAAACTAGATCAGTATTGAAAAAAGTTAATGCCCTTAAGCAGGCATCTAAAATCTAAGAAGCTTCCTTCACCCCCTCATTAATGGGCTTTAACTAGATGGGAAACAAATTAAAACTCTTCCAAATGTTGGAACAGACAAGTGGCTTGAAGGGTAGATCTATTTGAGGATCTAATGAAAGCAAAAAAGTATTATTTATAGTACATGCAGAATTTTTTTTAACATTCTGAAATTTTGAAAAGCTAAAAACTCCATATACAAGCAAGATATTCCATTGACTATAACTCATGTCAATTAGGTGAGTTAAATGTGGAATAACTTAATTTGTTTAAGATTTTCCCAAATAAGTGGCGCCTGGGTGGCTCAGTTGGTTGAGTGACTGTCTTCGGCTTGGGTCATGATCCTGGAGTCCTGGGATCAAGTCCCGCATTGGGCTCCCTGCTTGGGGGGGAGTCTGCTTCTCCCCATGAGCTCTCTCCTCTCAAGCTTTCTCTCTCTCTCAAATAAATAAATAAAATCTTAAAAAACAAAAAAAGATTTTTCCCAAATAAATATTTTGAAGGACCTAGTTTACAACCCCACTTAGAGGTTTTGGTTTTTTTTTTTTTTATCTTTTTTTTTTTTAATATGTAAGTGAAAGATCAGACTCAAGGCTTGAAATAGAACTTCTTACCTCATGCTTTAAGTTTTAGCAGTGTTGTTACACCAGTGTGATGGCATTAAGATGATTTAAAGGTGGTTTTCAAATTCCGTTTACTGGGACTTCTCCTACAGTGCTGTAGTGCAGCCCAGGTGTGGGGAGAGAATTGGACAACTTTTTTGTGTGTCTGTAATTGTTTTATTATGTAGTAAGCGTGAGGCTTTTTTTTTTCCCTGCATATTTTTTATTATATTATATTAGTCATCATACAGTACATCATTAGCTTTTGATGTAGTGTTCAATGATTCGTTATTTGCGTATAACACACAATGCTTATTACAACGCATGCCTCCTTAATACCTATCACAGGGCTACCCCTCCCCCCCACTCTCCTCTCTTCTGAAACCTTCAGGTCTTTTCCCAGAGTCTATAATCTCTCATGGTTCATCTCCCCCTCTGATTTACCCCCTTCCGTTTTCCCTCCCTTCCCCTGTGTTCCTCCGTGCTATTCTTTATGTTCCACATATGAGTGAAACCAAATGATAATTGTCCTTCTCTGCCTGATTTACTTCACTTAGCATAATCTCCTCCACTTCCATCCTTGTCAATGCAAGTGGTGGGTATTCATCCTTTCTGATGGCTGAGTAATATTCCATTGTATAAAGGTTTTTGGTGTGCCTGGGTGTTATCGTAGCACAGGGAAGAGACCTGAGAGCAGGCTTCCTTGAGCTTTGCTAATTTCAGCCCCCTGAGTCTCAAGCTTGATGAAGCTCAGATGTTCAAACTAAAATTTAAAAAATTAGAAGGAGGTAGTTTCTTATGTGCTGAAATATACATTGGCTAATTGGCTAATTAGATAATTTTTTGCAGAAGGGCAGTATTTTCAGAGTTTATTGATCCACTATTTTATGAAATGATGATAAGAATAATTGGTAACTTTTGAAAAGTAAGCTAAAATGATGGCAACCCCATACAGATTCCAAATGAATTAGTTAAAATGTATTGAGTTGCACAATTATGAATATACAAAAACTATTGAATTATACACACTTCATGTTGGTGAATTGGATGGTTGCAAGTTCTACCTTAATAAACCTGTTCCAAAAAATAAATTATTGACTCTGGAGCTCTAGATGGCCTGTGGCTTAGCTGGAGGGTGGAAGTAGGAACCAGACTGGGGATATGTATGATATGTAAATGCTTCTAGTTGCCCAGGGTATCTGCGGAATCTCTAAGGACCTCCTTTACTCTTTCAAGAAGAGGGGTACAAAAGAGACCAGCTTTTAGGATGCAGATTTTTTTAACCTCAAATTTACCTTTGGGCTTTTTTGTTAGTGGATCTTGGGAGGGAACTTCCCAGCTGTAAGCCTCCATCTAAAACTTAAGCATGGATGTGGGTTATGTCCTATAATCATAAAAATGAAGGGAAAATACCTCTTAAAGTTTTTTTTTTTTTCTTTGATCTCCCAGCGCTTTTAGTAGCATTCATTTTATCTTAGTCTATAATTAAAAAAAAAAAAAATACATGTAGGCTATGTGGCATCCATCCTACTGTGTAGGGTACCGAAAATCTGAATACCCCTAATGTAGAGGAAAATTTAAACCTATGATATTGATAGTCATATATTTCTTGAGTTTGCCTCTTTTCTCCTTAAGATTATGATTGATTTCTTTTATTAAAATTCATTTTCCTGGGTGCCTGAGTGGCTCAGTACATTGGGTGGCTGCTTTTGGCTTAGGTCATGATTCTGGAGTCCAAGGATGGAGTCCTGCATCAGGCTCCCTGCTCAGCAGGGAGTCTTTTTCTTCCTCTGACCCTCCCTCGCTCTCATGCTCTCTCTCTCTCTGATTCTCTCTCTCTTAAATAAATAAATAAAAATATTTACAAAAAATAAAATAAAATTCCTTTTCCTGTGTCATCTCATTGGAGTGGACAAATGATGCCCCCTAAATTCATGTCAGGCTGTTAGAATTCTGTTCATTATCAGAATGTAGGGATACTTTGTGACTTCACCTTAAACACGCATTTCCATACAATTTCCTGACCTAGTAGAAAGAAAGGAAGAAGGGAGGGAGTGAGGGAGGCACATTAAGTAGGGCAGAGGGGCATTTTCTGAGGACATGTGCCTTAAGTGCAGTAACCACTTTCAAACAATAAAAGGCTTATATTAACAAACATTGAACATTTGAGTATCTGCTCTATAGGAGAGACTGAGTTCACAGTTAAACACAGGAAAACACAGGATGCCTGGACTTTAAGAAGTTTACCAGTTTATTTCTCAGATGATAAATTCAGCCAGATGAAATATATGAAGAATCCATTATTTTCAATTTTAATAAGATCCTTAGGATTTCCCTTGTTCAATTTGATTTTTCCATCTAGATTGCTCGGAATTGAATACCTGGTTCTCATACTAGAATCTCTTTTCCTGACCTTTAGGGAAAAAAATCAGTTTCCAAGTTATATTAAATTCTGTCTCCTTATTTATTTATTTATTTGCCTAAATCCTTACAAAACTCTCCTTATTCTCTCAAATCCAGACGTCTTTTTTTATATTAAAACTTTGAATCGCCAGGTTTACACACTTCACAGCACTCACCAAAGCACATACCCTCCCCAATGTCCAGACCTGTACCCCTGGGGATAAAAATACATGTTTATAAAAAAAAAAATTATAAAAAAAAAAAAAAACTTTGATCTGGACTCATTTAATGTCTGCCAAAGAATATAGGTATTTATTGCTTATTGGTAGTAATTAGCAAGTTAGTTAATATTCCAGTCATCATACTATCATCTATAATCCATAAACGTATCTACTGGTAGGAAATAGAACTTTTACTTACCAATGCATGGTGCCTTAACTAGGTGGACATAGTTTCGAATAGTCCGTGTATTACCAGATCACTACTTAGATGTCCTTTTAGGGTAATTCCACATGTGTGGTGCTTAAGAAATTAATTCTGATGTGAGACGAAATTGGATTCATTTCTTATCTCTGTCACTTTGTAGTTGTTATGGACGGAATGTTTGTGTCCCCCCAGTTCATATGTTCAAGTCCTAACTCGCCATGTGACGGTATCAGGAGGTGTGGGAGTACTGGAAGGAATGTAAAATACTACATTCACTCTGGGAAACTATTTGACAGCTTCTTATAAAACTAAACATATACTTACCATATGATCCAGAGACTGCCCTCTTGAGCACTTACTCCAGACAAATGAAAGCTATGTTCTCACAAAAAAAAAATCTGTAGATGAATTTTCATAACCTTATTGATAACTTGGATGGATCCTAAGGGTATTATGCTTAATGAAAAAGCCAGTTTTAAAAGGATATATGATATACGATTCCATTTATATAATATCTTCTAAATGACCAAACTATAGAGATAGAAACTGATTTGTGGTTGTCAAAGGACAGGCTGAGGATGGAGGATGGGACATAGCAGAGTGACATGAGGGAGTTCCTTGGTGGCTTGGAAAACCTGACTGTGGTGGTGGTTAAAAAAATCAATACATGGAATCAAATTATATGATTTCACACACACACACACACACACACACACACACACACACACACACACAAGTACATGTGGAGAACTGAATAAAGTCTATAATCCAGTAAGCAGTGTTGTTCCCATGTAGTTCCCTGGATTTGGGATTTTACTGTACTTCTATAAGATGTCACCATTGAGGGAAGGAGAGTGAGTGAGGGGTAGAAAAGACAGTAGGTACTGTTTTTCAATTATATGAGTCTATAATCCTTTCAAAATATTTAAAAGGTAAAAAATATGAAATATAACTAATAGTTATATTAGTTATATATTAGCTGTGGTAGCAAAGTACCACAAAGTGAAAGGCTTAAAATTACAGTTTATTCTCTCACAGTTCAGAAGGCCAGAAATCTGAAATCAAGATGTTGGCAGTGTTAGTTCCTTCTGGAGGCTCTGACTTACCTCTCGCCTAGATTCTGGTGGCTCTGGCTGTTCTTTTGTGTTCTTTCCTTGTAGATTCATCACTTCCTGTGGTTTTTCCCTGTGTCTCTACGTGACAAATCTTTTTTCTCTTGTGAGGGCACTGCTCATTGGACTTAGGGCCCAATTTAAATACAGGATGATCTCACTGAGATTTCTTCACCAAAGAATCTACAAGGGCATTGTTTCCATGTAGGATCCCATTCACAGGTACCGGGATTTAGGACTTGGAGTTATCTCTTTGTGGGAGCACTCTTTAATCTGCTGCAAGCAAGAACAAAGAAAAAGAAAACCATTCATAATCTCGTTATGCAATAAGACTGTTTTAATATTGTAATATATTTGCATATGGATATTTATGGAGATAGACCCATGTGCATATAAATGAACTCATATTATATCCAATGTTTTATATCTTTCTTATTTAGCTCTGTAATGAACATTTTCCTAGGTCAACAGTTGTTCATTGAGTGACATGTGATTATCAGTATACAAATATTTGTGAATTACACTGTGCCAAATATGTTTGAACTGCTGGCTCACTTGTCTGATTTTTTTCCTTTCAATTTTCTTTTATGATCATACTATTTGCAAGGCTAAGAGAGTTGTATTTAACTTTGGATATATTTAGTAGATGAACTTGTAACAATGCTGTTTGTATATAACAGGAATTTTCACCTCGTTTAAGGATTTTTTTTTTTTAGGAATTTTTGTTTTAATAGCAGCTTTATTGAGCTGTAATTCACCTAATATTTAAAGTGTAAAATTCAGTGGTTTTTATTATATTCACAGAGTTGTGCAACCATCACCACGAAGAACTTTAGAATATTTCAACCTCAAGAAGAAATTGGTACACTTTAGCTATTGTTTTCTTTTCTCCTCATCCCCCATCCCTAAGCAAATACTGATGTATTTTGTGTCTCTAGATATTTGCCTATTCTGGACACTTTATATCAATTGAATCCTATATATATATATGTATAATTTTAAAATGAATTATATATGTATAAATATTTATATAGATATAGTTTATATATATACTTATTTATATATACATATAGTTGTTTTTTTCAAGGTTCATCCTTTTGGTAGCATGTTTCTGTACTTCATCATTTTTATGGCCAAATAACATTCCATTACATAGATATACCATGTTGTGTTTAACCATTCAGGGACAGCTGGGTTGTTGCCAACTTTGGGTTATTATGAATGATGCTCCTGTATTTGTCTGATTGTTACCTAAGGCTATTGAAACTATAATTTCAAGTGCAGGTCCCTTTGCGAGATAACTGGCATTGGTGGGGGGAATTAAATATACGGTAGGATTAGGTAGCCAGAAATCCCCACAAAGTTACTGGATGGGAAAGAGTTCATTCAAAGATTGGAATTTGCCAGAACAGAAGTAAGGTATCATCACAGTATAACTAAAATTTTTTATTTTGTTTAATGTTCTTGTGGTGGCAGGGTCTCAGTTTTTGTGCTTTTTATCACTTAAAACACAGAAAAATGCTATAATTTTGTGCTTCTAATTAAAGGTTTTTCTATTGTGTTGTTTAGCATCTGGCAACATTTATATAAATATTTTAATTCTAAATTAGGATTTCTAGATTGAAATAAAGTAATTATATTACATGAATGAAGAGAATTAACAAAGTTAAATTGTTTAGTGAATTGCCTTTAATGAGATAGTATATATTCACCAGTTGTTCTAGGTGATTAGAATAATATGATGAAAACAGTATAAAGGCACTTTAATATTTTATCATTAATCTGTTCATATTTTATTCTGGCTTAAAGTTAAGCTTTCTTTTTGTGAAATGAGATATAAAGGAATGGCATAGTCAGATGTTGAGATTGATTAAAAGCTGCAAAGTGAAAAGAAAATGTTTTCATTTCATCTGTGTTAGAGTTCAAAACCCCTGAACTTTTCTGTTCCATTTCTCTGGGTACGGATTCCTAAAGTAAGTTTAGACATCTTTGTTTGCATTTTAGGCTTGCATTTATTATTATATAATTTCTCTCAGAAGCAAATATACAGTATTTTTTTTTTTTAGGATTTTATTTGTTTATTTTAGAGAGAGAGCGAGTGTGTACCAGGGGGAGGGCCCAACGGAGAGGGAGAGAGAATCTCAAGCAGACTCTGCGCTCTACATGGGGCTTGATCTCACGACCCTAAGAGCATGACCTGAGCTGAAATCAAGTCATATACTCAGCCAGCTGTGCCACTCAGGCACCTTAGCAAATATGTAGTTTATGATTAGAATTAAGATGCTAGTTTAAGAAAATCTAGTGGTGGCTCAGTTGGTCAAGCAGCTAGCTGCCTTTCCGCTCAGGTCATGATCTCAGAGTCCTGGGATTGAGCCCCACATGGAGTTCCTTGCTCAACAGGGAGTCTCCTTCCCCCTCTGCCCCTCCATCTGATTCAACTCACTCTGTCTCTCTCAAATAAATAAAATCTTAAGAAAAATGTGATGAAACATGTGTAATAAGATGAAATAGTTTTATTTTTCACATATGAAAATATTAAAGATGTGTTACTTAAGAAATCATGCATCTTTTTAATCTCTTTAAAATCTCTTTAAAAATGTATTGTTACGGGGCGCCTGGGTGGCTCAGTGGGTTAAAGCCCCTGTCTTGGGCTCGGGTCATGATCGCAGGGTCTTGGGATCGAGCCCCGCATCGGGCTCTCTGCTTAGCAGGGAACCTGCTTCCCTTCCTCTCTCTCTCTGCCTGCCTCTCTGTCTACTTGTGTTCTTTCTCTGTCAAATAAAATAAATAAAATCTTTAAAAAAAAATGTATTGTTACTCTCTTTTTGGTCCATGCTTATTTTTAAATCCTTGTAGTAATAAATTCTTTGAGTGTAGGATGGTGAGTTCCAAACATACTCTCTTTTTGGTCCATGCTTATTTTTAAATCCTTGTAGTAATAAATTCTTTGAGTGTAGGATGGTGAGTTCCAAACATACATATGCTCTGAGCAGCATAAATACAGTTAGTAAACAAAACTGTTGCTTTTTATTTATCAGACAAAAGTACATTTTTTTTTTCTTTCAGTAAAGACTTAATTTCTATCAGGACACATGTTCAGCTACATCCGCATCAGGTTTTTGATGCAGAGTTTGGTGGGTGGGAACAGAAGTCATATCCCAGGTGTCTTCATTTATTTGAGTTGCCATAGCAAAATACCATAGACTGGGTGACTTATACACCAGGAATTAATTTCTCACAGTTATGGAGGCTGGGAATTCCAAGATCAAGGTTGCAGTAGATTTGGTTCTCTGGTGAGAACCTTCTTTCTGGTGTGCAGACAGCTGCCTTCTCACTGTGTCCTCGCATGGCCCAGTAGGAAAGAGTTCTGATCATCTTACATTCTTGTAAGGACTCTAATGCCATCATTATAGCAAGTGTATAGGACTTTTAAGGGTATAGGACTGTTAAGATGTTAAACATAGGGAAACAAAGTTTAAGATTTATGGGTAGTGCGTACAATTTTTCTATTAATCTACAACTTTTCTAAATTAAGAAAATTTATTTCAAAATTACATGTAATTAAGGGCAAAAATCCCAATTGCCAAATTTAATTGCACTACAAGTGAAGCCTCTTCTTCCTTTACGACTCTCCAAACATTGCAGAGGATAGTCAGACAACCATGTCTGCAAAGAGGAAATTATAAGAGCATTATGAATCAGAAGTCTATTTCCACTTTAATTATATCCCCAAACTTCAAAGATAAACTTTTGTCCATGCTCAGACTCTTTTAAAAGTACATCATAAATCTTTTTTTTCAGACTGTCCCCCTAAGCTACCTTCCAAGAATTCTTAATTAACAACACAGTGAAAATCCAGGAAGTGAACTCTCATTATTCATCTGTCTACTCTTAAGGTTATAGTTTTACATTCCTTTGTATACATGTTCTACAAGGGATTGTAAAAAATACAGTAAATCAAAAGGAGAAAGTGATCCCACTTTACATTACGTAAGAGTAGACCAAACCACCCCTCACCAGGAGCCATAAACATTGCAGAATTTTAAGCAAAGAAATAGAAATTGAATTTCACTACCATCTTTAACAACAGATATAATTTTGATGAAAGAGCAGAAAAAGTTTAAATTTATCATTTTCAAAATTTAAGACATTAAGAAATCTAAGCAAGTAATCTTTTTAAGTGATTTATAGTGTTTGGGTAAAATGAGCATTTGAAATATTTTGTTTTTAAAATTTCTGATCTTATAGCTACAGAAGTGCCAGCACGAAGAATGTATGTGTGGAATATGTGTGTGTGTGTATATATGTGTGTGTGTGTGTGTTTTTATATATGTGTGTGTATATATATGTGTGTATACACATATATGATGTGTATACATATTATATATGCATATGTATACATATATGTGTATATGTATGTGTATACATACACATATGTAATACGTGTCTACACACATGTATATCTTACGTGTACACATGTAGGCATAAACATAAACACATATGTCTGGGTTATAAATGTATGTCTTTCTGTATACTTACACACGTACACACACACAACACAAGCAGACGGAGGAGCATTTTTCTCCCTGAAATACTGGGTTTCATGTATTGTCTTTGGTCACGAACACATCTGCATAGGGGGCCTGTAAGCAGAGCTAAGACTCAAGTCTGAAGTGGTGTAATGCAGTAGACAATGTGAGTCAGTGTATGGCACTTACATTTCTTTGGTCCTTCTCAGAGATAGAATGTGTGCTTTGCATTCTCCCTGGGTAATACAGAAACCTTTTTTAATGTAATTAGTATAAAGCTGAGCTCTGGAAACTCTAAATTGATTTACTTTGGTATCTGAGCAAATAGTATTTCACTGGGAATGAATCCGAGATTGAATGCAATTATTTCTAAAAGGTTGGTGGAGAGAGGAGAGCTAGAGAGATATTTTCCACTCTAAATTGAACCACTTTATAGTTTAGAAGATCTCCTTTATAAAAATTTGTAGCGGACATTTCGTATTTTAGATGGATTAAGAAGCTTTGAAGTTTAGCCTGGGATATGAATCCTGACTCTGGTACCTAAGTGTCTGTATTATTTGGGTAAATTTTACTAATCTCTTGAGTCACAGTTTCAGTTTGTGTCTATGAGACACAATGAGAAACAAATATGTTTCTATGAGAAACAAAAAGTTTCTCTATGTCTATGAGAAACAAACATGTCTATGTCTATGAGACATAGACTATGAGAAACAAACGTGATTAAATGAAATGCGATAGCAAGGTGTGTTTTGCACATGAACAGAATTCGAGGGTGATACTGAAGCCATTCGGGTTTCAGTGAGGATTCAATGAAATCATAAATATAAAAAATCTCTAACAATGTCTGGTATGTACTAAGCACACAGGATAAGATCATCATTATTCAGCAGGTGCTCTCAAATTGCCATACTTTTAGTCACTAAAAATTTATGATTAAATCATTTACTAAAGTCTGAGGGTTACATGTGAAATCAGTGTTTATTTCCACTAAGCCTCTTCCAAGATTTTGCCAGCTCCAGCATCTTGACCCTTTTCTGTTTCACATATGTACAAAAAAGGCCCAGAATCTGGTTCTCACAGCACCATGGTTGCAGGATACCAGTGTTGTGAAGGTAGGGGAGGCTAAGCAAGGTTGATTTTCCTCTCCCGATGTTCCATTTGCTCTAAAGAGATTTTTTTTTTTTTAAAGAGATGTCTCTAGGTAATATTCTTCTTAATTAATGCTTTCTTTTATTCAGCAAATACTGATTGGGTACCCCTTATGCCAGTGATTCCACTACAAATGACCCAGAAGAGGTCTCTGCCCTCCTGGAGCTTACATTCCAGTGGAGATAGGCAACCGATAGACGAATCAGTGTAGACATGTCAAGTGGTGAAGCATTCTAAGAGGAAAAATAAAGTGAGAGGAACAGGTTAGAGAGACAGGTAAGCTGGTTGGCAGGTGCTGTTTAGTAGTCAGGGAGAGCCTCCTGGAGGAGTTACATTTGAACTTGTGGTTGGAGTTATTAGTTGGAAGAGCTATAAAGCACATGAACACAGATGAAATTTTCTTAAAGCTTGTGCATATCCTCCAAAGTTTATGCCACATAAAAATCTTAAGAGATACTTAATTCTTATTGGATCTTATAAGTGATGGAGTTAGTGTTTTGAGAGATGGATAAATAGTGACTATTTTTCCAAAGGAAAGGATGAGTGTTTAATATGCAAGGGAACCACAAAATATAGGACACTTCCAATGTGCTATTTCATTTAATGTTCAAAATGGTTAAAGAAGGTATAATTAACTCTGTTTTAGAGGTGATGGAAGCTCACTACATTTAAGTAATTTGCCTAAAGTCAGTATTAATGACTGATGGAAAAAGGATTTCAGGCATGATCTCTTTCCTTTTCATGAGCTTTCACCCATTACACATGATTAATTAGGAGCACCACAGGGATGAAAATCTATTGAGTTGATAAGGGGCTCAGTTCTTTGTTTAAAGGTGGATGATCATCTCCTAGCTCCACCATTCCTTTTTTTTTTTTTTTTTTAAGATTTTTATTTATTTATTTGACAGAGAGAGATCACAAGTAGGCAGAGAGGCAGGCAGAGAGAGAGGAAGGGAAGCAGGCTCCCTGCTGAGCAGAAAGCCCAATGCGGGGCTCGATCCCAGGACCCCAGGATCATGACCTGAGCCAAAGGCAGAGGCTTAACCCACTGAGCCACCCAGGCGCCCCCACCATTCCATTTTAATCCCAATTTAATCCAGTTTTACCTATAAATTAAATATTGTCATTTCATTGCAACAGTATGACCAATGCAGCCCATTTTCATTTACCAATTCACTTACTACACTTTTTGTAGTTGTTTTAAGTTTTTAGATTACCTTGTTTTTGGATTAGTAGCAAGACATGAGTGAGTTAGGGTTCTCAAAGGTTTCTATCACTTTGAACATTAGATCACACTAGGGGGATTAAAACTGGCTTAACAAAAAAAAAACTTGGATCAACTTTGCTTCTGGAGTCTTGCTTTCCTTCTTCTTCCTGCCAAACCTGTGTAACTGTTTATTTTCTCTACCTAGACTTTGCTATATTTTTAAAATTAATCTTGAAATCATGTTCAAGAGATTCCACTGAGTTATTTGTCTTACAAAAATGTAGTATCTAGTCTGTTTGCTGGTATTTGGCAAGGCCCCTATTTGTACACTTGGCTTTATTTCTAATTCTATAATTTGACAAGTGTACTGTTTTGAATTACCATATCTATTTAATTAGTTTTATCAGGCAAACTATTCTTGTATTTTTGAGTCACTTTCATTCTTAATATCTGTTTCTGAACTCGCTTTTTAAAAAAATTTAAATTTTGGATATATTTTTTTCTGTCGTTCATAGGTGAAAACTGTCGTGTTTACTTGCTAATGTGTATTATTTGTAAAAAGTGTAGATTGTAGAAGATATACTTCAGTTTATGGGAACATAGATTCTTGTGAAAAGCTCTTTTATCACCTTTGCTTAGTTTGATGTGGTCTTCTAATTCTGCTCATTGGTAAAATACTCAGCCATTAAGACTTAAATGTGTATCATACAATGCATGTGACATGGCTCATTAATGCATCATTTTATTATAGAAAGTTGATGTTTAATTTTTTCTACAAATTACTCTATTTCATAGTCATATTCCCCCTATTATTTTGTAGGTTTAATATCTCATCTCTCTAAAGACTTAAGATTTCTCTAAGTAGCTGCCCTGGGTGCCTGGGTGGCTTAGTTGGTTAAGCATTTGCCTTTGGTTCAGGTCATGATCTCAGGGTCCTGGAATCGAGACTTGCATCGGGCTCTCTGCTCAGCAAGGAGAGTGCTTCTCCCTCTCTCTATCCTGTTCCCCCATCTTGTGCACTCTTTCTCTGTTACAAATTAAAAAAAAATTCTGAAGCAAATTTGGCAGAATATTAAGATTTGTTAAAGCTGACTAGTAGATACTAATTTTTCATTATGGTATTTTATGAACTTTTATTTTTGTTTGAGATATCTTAACACAAAAATCACAAATATATTTTATGACAAGATATGGTAATAGACAGTTAAAAAACAAGAAGTTAAAGAAGTAGTCAGGAGTTAGATTATAAAGTGTCTTATGTGGCATGCTGAATTTTTGGACTGCCTGTACAAGTGTATGTATTATCATGGTCTTTGTTACTCACTTTTTTGTTGACGACTCTGAAATCATTGAGTGCGACCCAACCCAGCCTATTCTGGTGCATGTCAGATTTCTGTATCCTACTGCCCATGTCCTGGTATCACTGTGAATATAGCATGTCCAAAATTAGACATCTTTTGTTTTATTCCAGATACCTGGCTGTTACTCTTGTCTTTCCCTCACCACCAATATATAATTTTTAAGTACACTTATTCCTACTTATTTCTTCCTTTCATAGATTTAGACCATGGAATCGCTTTCCACCTTTGCCACCATTAACTAAGTCTGGACCCTCAGTTCCTCTTTCCCCTTTTGCTGCATTGTCCTTGCTGACCTCCCTCTCTTGGGTTTACTGGGCCTCTCTTTTTCTTTTAAATTTTTTTAGGGACAGAGGTTGGGGAGGGACAACAAGAGAGGGAGAGAGAGAATCCCAACCAGGCTCCAAGCCCAGTGCTGAACCAAAATCCAGAGTTGGACGTTTAACTGACAGAGCCACACAGACGCCCCAGGTTTACTTTCTTAATGTAAGTCCTTCACGTACTTTCTGGAGAGACCCACCAAAACCAATATGACCATTATATGTGCATGCTAAGAACCCTCTCACTACTTACTACTATCCCTAAGAACATTTTATAAGTTCCAAGGATCTCCCAATATCAAAACCACTTGTGTTCCTTGCTAAAAATGCAAATTTCCTGGCATAGACCTTGATCTGATAAATCAGAATCTCTAGGAATGTGTCCCAGGTAAATATTTATAAGATACATTCCAGGTGACTTATGTACATAATACAACTCGAGAATCATCAGTCTATTATGAAAAATACAAGCTTTTTAGCTAGTTACAGAAAGCTCATTCTTCACTCATCAGTCTCATCTGTTTTCATTCTCTGCCCTCTTCACTCACCTCCCTGGACTCTTCTTTAGTTAGTTTGTTTTTGCTTATTTTTTAAAGAAAAAATACAGTAGCTTCTCGCCTCAAAAATCTCAAAACCTGTTATGCTCCCCCGATGCCCCATGTTTATCTCTATCAATCTATCTACCCTAGTTTCACAACTCATCCCTTCCTGTAAATAATGATGGTTCTGAGGCTAGGAAATTCTAGTTTACATAACATAGAGCAGGGTATTTGGCACAAGATGGGCCTTTAGCAAAGATTGTTAAATAAATGGCATTGTTCTTTCATTGGTAGGATGCCAACTATGAAATTTGAGCCTGCATTTTAGGTAGGTCACTCAAGAGTTACATGAAAAAGAGATGAAAACTGGGGATGAGTTCTAGTAAGGATTTGTTCAAGTAAAGATCAGTTCAGAAGATCAAGATTGAAGAAGAACATTAGATGAAAGTAGAGATGATTGACATCGGAGAGCAGTAGCCACGTGGGTAGGGAGGACAAGGCTGTAAGTTTTACACGTATTTGGTTCAGATGTTCTGTTTATTTCTTTAATAAGGATGATCAGTGTTTATTTAGGGATACAAGGCCATAAGCCTAAGTCTAGAAATAAACTACTTGGAAGATAGCAACCAAGTTGGGATAGTTGAGGCAGTGGGATTAGGTTACTGTTTAGAGGAAGGAATACAAAGGGTAAGATGTGATTTACAGAGAACACCAGTACTGAAAGAGACACTCACTGAGAATAAGGACTTCAGAGAAGGAGTCATCAGATAGTAGAAGCAGCAGAACAGTAGAGGTGTTATGGAGAGAAGAAGCTGTCAGCTGTGTGAAATGCTGCAGAAAAGTCGAGGGAACTGAGGATTGAAACTTAACTTTTGGATTTTGCACTTAGGTCAGTAGGCACCATAGGTGAAGTAGTGTTAATGGGGCAGTGGGAGTGAAAGATATTGGGTTAGTAGGTGAATTGAAAATGAGAATCAATGACATGTTCAAGAAACTTGAAACAAGGGCTGTAGGATGGTAAGGCAGATAATACAGGAAATAATACTGTAGTACACTGGTTTGGTTTTGTTGGGTTTTAAGTAGGAGAGGTGCAACTTAAGCAAGTGTAAATGCCAAAGAGAAGGAATTCCTAGAAAAAGAAATGTTGCTTGAGAACTGGGAAGGATTGGGTGTCATTGATATGAAGAGGAATGGGAAGGTAGCTTATATCCTGAGCATAAACAGGGGAACTTACACTGAAGCAGAGAAACAAATGCCTCTTCCTCTGGCATGAGAAGGAAAGCGAAACACACACTACAGATGGAGTGAAGAGGTGGAAAAGAGAGCGCAGGGAGTACAGGATGGGCAAGGTCCCTGTGTACCAAACTCCTTTATCTTATCCTCGGTGCTAGTTTTGAATACCTGTCAATGGTGGATTCCGCTTGTTTATTAAGATACCACAAAGCTTCATTTCATTTCAGGCAGAGTAACAGCTTTATGGTACAAAGCTTATACTTTTGAAGGACTTATTCACTAAGTGAGACTCACTTTATTTTTGGGTCAAATGCCTTTCTGTTTACCTAGATAA
This sequence comes from Mustela lutreola, assembly GCF_030435805.1. Lineage (NCBI taxonomy): Eukaryota > Metazoa > Chordata > Mammalia > Carnivora > Mustelidae > Mustela > Mustela lutreola. Next base: position 127,453,614 of record NC_081290.1, on the reverse strand, counting down.
AACCTAAAAAAAATTAATCTCACTGCCTCTAAACCTCCAAATAAGTTTCTCTCCTACTTTCTACTTTCCATAGAGGTCTGTACATTGAAAGTTTTTTTTATTACTCCCAAGAGTTATTGACTGGCTTTCTTATTGTAGATATTAGATTATACTTCTCATAAAGTGAGTGAGATCACTTCTGCCAAAAGTGAAGCCATCATTTTAGCAGACGGTCCATAGGCACGCTGTTAGTATCTTCTCAGCTCAATTTCAAATCTTAATGGAATATCTGTCTTCCAAAAAAAAAAAAAAAATCTATTTCCAGATACGGTGCTTGGTGGTACTTAAAGCTTACACAGTTGTCTCATGAAGTATCTTTCAGTGGCCATTCTTGTTTTCCTGAGCTTCATATACCTGAATGGTTGAATGATTTCTACTTTCTGCCTGCTTTGGTTGCTATAGTAACTAGTTGTTCAGATAGCATAGTGGAATCTGCATGACTTTCTCTTTATTTTCACCTCTTAATGCACACTTGATGTATTATATGCGTGAGTTTTCTAAATTTATAAATGAAATTTTTATTTGTTCATATTCACTGTCCTGTCACTCTGTTAATTAAAATTTGCCAGTTTCAAATTGTGATACTAGTTTGTCTGGCTCTGTTATAAGTAGCCGCTCTGGTAGAGGGCCAGAGGGGTCCATGTCCCTAGCATTTCTCCTTGTAGTCCGGCCTGTCTCCTATGTGATCAGGAGCATGGGAAACTCCTTGATCCTTGGGTTTCTAGTGTGTAAGATAAAGAAATCACCTCTCTGAGTTGTCTTGGGAAAATGAGGATATATGAAAACATCTAACACTCTTCCAATCATAGATGAGATACTCATAAATGTTGGCTGAGAGTTGTTGATCCTCAAAAACTTGAGACAATGATGATTTTTAAATCTAATCTTTAGACACTATAAGGTTATTAAGTGTATTTTAATTATGCCAATAAAGATTAAATTATGTCCTGTATATATTTCATTAAAAGGTACAGTATGTTTGATGTATTGTTTTGATTCATATTTAACCAGAATTTTGTAATCCTGATATTGAACTTTCATTATTATGCATTTTCTTTGTGATCTAATGCTGTAATCATTTCTAATCTTACCTAATTTTTGTGGAGATTTGGCTGAGTGATCTTCTTTTAACTCACTCAATGACTGTGGATTAATTATTATTATAGCAACATTAATGTTTAATATATTAGTCATGTTTGTTTTCCTGGTTAACCAACAGTATCAACTCTTCTGTTACTTTACTAACTTTTCTGTTTAAAGATTCTATTCTTTCTGTCTTGTCTTTCTGTGTGACTTGTTTTAGTCTCACAATTTTGTGTAAAACCGTATCGGCATTTTGCATATATACCATAATATATATACATAAGCATGTAGACATATGCATAGATTTTACATCTCTGTGAGGAGCACAGGTAGAACTTTCATGACACCTGTGCTTTTTTCTCTTGATTTATTATCCCAAGTTAGACATAAATGCATCTTAATGTTTATATATTTTATAATACTTTTGTACTAACAATTTTTTTTTCTTTTTCTTTTCTTTTTTTTTTAAGAAAAAGATTTTGAGAACAAGCTTGTTTGGTCTTTTGCCTAAAATGAGTGAAAAGCCTATTGCTTTGTTTTTGTTCATTTTTCAGTTAACTTTTCTATTAACTTTCTTGATCCCTGTCTTCTGGGTTATTAACCGTAAGGTCCTTTCAGTTTCCCGTTTGGTGGAATCCCAATTACTCTGCAACCTCATTCTGTCCATTTTATCTTCTGTTTAACATATATCCCATTTACAGCCTGCCTCTGAACTAGAAAATGAATCAATTTTGAATACAAGATTTTGGAGATTGCATCATCACTATAGATTCGCTCAGATTAATTGATTAGTTTCTAATTTTTAAGATGTATGTTTAAACACCTGTTGTACACATTGTTAATAGTGATGATGTGTCCACCTTGCTGCAGCAGATTGTTAATAATGGGCAGAACTATACATACTGTTGGGATTGTCTGTGACATGGTTATGCAGACAGCTAACTCTTAAGCTTCAGCATGAATTTTGGGGGAGACCTAGATAATTAGGCATTTAGGAAGTTAGAGTGGTGATCTAAGTTGTGAGATTTTATGTGATGTATTCAGACTATAATTAGGCTACTTCTTCCTACCTTTAGAAATGGTCCCCAATTGGGGTGTCTAGTTGGCTTAGTGGGTTAAAGCCTCTGCCTTCGGCTCAGGTCATGATCCCAGGGTCCTGGGATCAAGCCCCACATCAGGCTCTCTGCTCAGCAGGGAGCCTGCTTCCTCCTCTCTCTCTGCCTTCTTGTGATCTCTGTCTGTCAAATTAATAAATAAAGCCTTTAAGAAAAATCTTCTCCAATTAAAAAGTGAAGATTATTAAAATAAAATATGGTTGATCAGAATTGTAAAGGAGGCATTAATACACCAAAAAATTGTTGCTTATGTACTTTGAGTGATAAAGTAATAAATTTGGGCATGAATGCCTTATTAGGTGTGGAATAATGGATGTGAATAAATGATTAGTTAGTTCACCATTTACTTTTTGAGCCCCTGTTATATATCAGGCACGTTATAAGATGTTATTTACTTTTTGAGCCCCTGTTATATATCAGGCACGTTATAAGATGTTAGGAATAATGAATGATAGGACATTGTGAACTTGAAGAATGAACAATCTATGGGGAGGCTTCAAAGTTTTTATGAGAGAAAGTTTTTTTTTTTTATGAGACAAAGTATTATGAGAGAAATTTTATGAGAGAAAAAAATTACTAAAGAGAAAAAGTTAGGTAGCCATTGGTATGCTTTATATGGATGATTTTGAAACATATTATTATATATTTTTATTAATATTGTCTTTCTAAAATGTCAAAACACTTTTGAGTTTCTAAATTATATTTATTTTGCTTATCCCTCGATTTTCTTAGTGTACCTCACTCCTGGTTAACCAAGTGTAGAAACCAACAGACCATTGAGAGTGGTAATTGTCCCCACTGTTGCTTCATCAAGAATTTTTTTTTTTTTGATGGTAATGAATGATTTCATAAGTAGATCTAGTAGAGTTCCTTTTATTTGTTGTATTAAAAGGATCCCTCTCACCATTAAATCCCAGGACTGAGGTATAAAACCTTTATTGCTACTGCTACTGCTGTATGTAATGAACAGAACAGCTCTGTTCACATGAAGAGAACTAGGCCCTCTTCATATCTTAACCTTTTCTCCCCCCCCACTAAAATTCTTTATAGACTTGCAAAATATTTCAGAAGGATTATGACAGAGACTGATTCTATTTTTGAATGAACAATATTGCAATACAAAATACTGAGAAAAGATGTTACAAGGTCCTTTTAAGACTTCTGTGTTGCTGTTAACTGAAGAATCTGTGTGGTGGAGGGGGTAGTGAGGCCGTGTTCAGGCATGCGCCAGTTATCTGGAGACTCACTCCGAGGCATTCAGGGCAAGTCCTCTGAACACCCCAGCAAGTATGTAACTCTGAGATTTCCAGAGCCCTATGCTAGGGGACTGACACTGTAAGTAAACAGCTTGGCTAACAAGACTGTTGTCCCCCGTGCCTGTGTAGTTCAATTGATATGGCATTATCTGGTGTGAAATTACGAATTCAGCAGAACAGTTCATTTATGGAATCAACTTATGGTTTCGGTCCAACTTACCCCACCCATAGTAGTCCCTTGAGATTTTTATTTCCTTCTCTGGACTTCAAGTTTACCATTCATCAAGGATTAGGACATTTATTCTGTTATCATTGTGCTTCATTTTGTTTGAGAGTTGTGATGAGAGAAATGATGGTGCCATCAAAAAAAATTTAAAATTCTTCAAAAAACCACCACAGCAAAAATTAGAAATAAACCCAGTCTAAGAATTGTTTGTGGGAAAACCGTTAATTCTGCATAAAACGTGTTGTGTTTTAGTTCAGCAAGACTTCAAAGCTAAGTTGAGGAACATGTCACTTTTGTTAATTGTGCCTCAACTGGAGTATAATCCACTTATAGAGAGTGTCTATTGTTACTGTCTCAATATCTGCCACTGTTGATACGTCAGTGGTTTTTCGTGGTTTTATTGGTGCTTTACGTATGTTTTTTCATTCGTCTTATGAAGCTGGTATTATTTTTCCCCCATTTGAACAAAGAACTCCAAGAGTAAGGTCTTTAAATGTTCCAGTTATTTGCCTGGTAGAGCTTGTCACATTTGAGTCTAGTCCTGACTGTGTTCAGAGCCTGTGGAAGACTTCTCAAACCACACATAATGCTGAGTAATTGCCGGTTTGACAGGCTACCAGCGAGTGCTTCATGTCTAGCTGAAATAGAACATTCTATTCATCATGATAGTGGCATTTAGAGTAAGAATACTAGTTTGAGTTTGTGTTCAAATTTTTCAATTATAAAAATCTTTAATGTTCGGGCGCCTGGGTGGCTCAGTGGGTTAAGCCGCTGCCTCCGGCTCAGGTCATGATCTCAGGGTCCTGGGATCGAGGCCCGCATCGGGCTCTCTGCTCAGCAGGGAGCCTGCTTCCTCCTCTCTCTCTCCGCCTGCCTCTCTGCCTACTTGTAATTTCTGTCTGTCAAATAAAAATAAATAAAATCTTAAAAAAAAATCTTTAATGTTCATTGATGTCAGTGGAAAACTCATTTTTAGTGGGAAATGATCAAACTTTTAATTAGCACTTTCCCTTTTTTATAAATCAACGGTGAATTGTTCAGCCATACAGCTAGACACCTTTAGTCAACACGAAGTCTCAGGACACATGCTAAAGAGGGGGGAAAGGTTTATATTGTTAGCCTGAATCTGCACTTATGTTTAACGGAACACTATAAAAGTTTGTTGAACGTTAATCTGAGGTCACTTCAATTTGTCTTTGGCTACTGGCCAGGTGGAAATCAGTATTCCTAAAGGAATGGTGACTCTGAGGGTTAATGCCATAAGACTCTGAGAGTAATGTCTGCAGCCTTGCCAATCCTCAGTGAGAATGTAATGGATATGCATAGATACTACTAAATGAATAGTTATGGGGATACAGAAGAATTTAAACATTGAAATAATGTGTTTAGGTAATAGATTTATAAAAGGAATTTGTATTATATTTATAGCTACCATTGGGTTTAAATTTATATTTGTTATTGGGTTGCATTGCCAATATTTACATGCAGCATTGTATAGTTTATTAAGATTTTTTTTTTTTTTTTGTATGTTAGCCTTTTAGTCAGCACATTTAGCGAACATCTGTTGACTCTCTGAGTCATGAGGGCTGAGCAATCTTGCTCCTGCTTCAAGGAGCTCTCAGCTGAATGACAAAGATAGGGAAATAAGCCAACAAGTGGATTCCTGAGCTTTGGTAGGATGAGAAGGAATGAGCCTCAACCCTCAGTTAAGCTGAGAATAATGCAGTAGTGGGGGCCAGGGGACTGCTTAGGGAAGACTTTACAGAAAAGTTGAGACCCAGCCCTGGAAGGTTAAGAGGAGTAATTAGGCAGAGGCAACCACATTGCGCCAGATGCTAAAGCAATACTGTCTGAGATGAGGAGGTACACAGTAATTGGGCTCGGTTGGAATGGAGAGGATACAGGAAGTGGATCATCACTTTCAGACTAGTGGAACCTCAGACCCCGAGGAAGAACTTGCTGTTCTTTGCAGTGGTCAGACCCGCTGCTTTCCTGGCCTCCCTGCACTCTAGATGAGCACCCAGGCTCCTCTTCCTTTGTGATCAGGTTCCTGGCTGCTTCTTTTTGTGCTACTCCACAGGTCACTGTTGTAACTGACAACCCCGCCTCCTGTGTGCTTCAGGCACCGCACCTGACACATGTATCTTCCAGACCAGGGCCCAGGTCCTTCCAGGCACTCACCAAACTGAGAGAGCTCAGCTTGTATTAACTCATACTTCCTGCTTAGGGAAAAATAAGTAAACAAATAAAAATGATAATCAAAGAATCAATCAAATAACTAGAATACCCACAAACCTACTTTCAGGCATCATAATTTTTTCCCCCTGATGAAACAATACTTGGACCACTCAATGCTTTAAAAATAGTTATATGTATACAGCTTTATTTGACCTTTGTAAGTTAAGCTTGCAAGGATACTCCTTAGATAAAGATATGAACTAGATTCTATTCAGAGAAAAGCAAGTTAGCTGTTGCTGAAAATTGGGCACACTCCAAGAGTGAAGAAAAACATAACAATATCTGTGTGCATTGGATCTCCTTTTACTTTTGAGGTCCACCATACTAAGCTAGTCCATTTATGTTCTGTGTAGTTGTGTGTCCTGGAGCTCTGTTGGCCTAGGAGTTTATGCCAGTGAACTAAAAGTTCGAGTTTTACATGCAAACTCTGAGGTACAACACTGGCATATTAGCCTTCTGGACAGGTGATGATGAATGCTAAAGGCGGAATGTCCATTAAGAAGAGCATTGACCTTGAGAGCTAGACAAGTTAGTCTCCCAGTTTTAGCACTTGGGTAAGTTACTTAATTCTGCCAAGCCTCAGTATTGTTGAATATTCAATGGCAATAATTCCTGTTCTTTCTCAATAACTCTGGGACACTGTGAGGAAGAGATGACATCTTATATATATGTGTGTCTTAGAAAATATAAAATGTAATATAGACTGGTTGTATACTGGTTGTATACTATGAAAGTATGATGTTTAGGGAAATTACTAGAGATTTTGTAGTCACAGCTGACTATTTCAGTAGATGAAAAGATGAGGGAAAAAAAATAATAACCATGAACACAGCTAAGAAATCATGGCTGAGGGGAGGATAGGCCTCTGTCTGGGCAAGCAAACTAGATTTCTGAAGATAATAGCTTTGAATGAAAAATAAGAGGTTTGCCATCATCCACAGTAATGAGTGTCTGAATCCTTCCTTACACAGTAGTAGACACACAATGTTGTTTGTTCTCTCCAAGTTCTGAGGGCAGATCACAAAGGAGTCATTACACATCGTGTAGTTCAACATTGGACTACCCCCCAAGTGAGCGAATAACATGAAACATTTAACAGATTGACTTTGAAGAAACTTACTTTCTCAAGCATGTTGTTCTTGAATGAACAGTTGTCCTCTCTAATTATCCAAGTTGTATGTACCCTTTTGCTCCCAACATACTGTGAATACTTTATGTAGGAGACTACTGAAGCCTTGGAAGAAAGTAAATGAAATACTAGGAAAGAATGATGTGAATAGGAAACAAAGTGAAAGGCAAAGATGAAACAAGATTGCAGTTTGTGACAGAAAATGAAAGCACAGATAAAGGAAATCGGTAAGAAAGTTAGGCAGAATCTACAGGAAAAGGACTTCTGAGAAAAGATCTCTGGGTGAACCAAAAAGAAAAAAACATCATGTGATGGGGATACTCTTTCGGGAGTATTTTCATTTCAAACCTAATTCTGTGTCTTACATTTAGAAAAGATTAATTTATAATCAGAAAAGATTTTCTTTCCTTAAAGGTTCTCTTGAACCAAATTAAATTATAACTATTTAGATGGTATAAACATGTACACAAAGCTGAATTCTGTTTATTTTAAGAACATGTTTTGGTCCTTCTTCTTCTTCTTCTTTTTTTTTTTTAAAGTAGGCCCATGCCCAACATGGGGGCTTGAACTCACAACCCTGAGATCAAGAGTCACATACTTTACCGACTGAGCCAGCCAGGGGCCCCTAGATGTTGAATTCTAGAAACAATGTGTAGTGGTCAGTTGGTTAATTGCAAACTTAAATGACTTACCACAATGATGTTGTTGTTGTTGTTATATTTTTCACCAAACACCATGATGAATGCCGTGTTTCTGTTAAAGTCATAATGAGAGAGACAATATACAGCTGGAATAGAAGAGCAGGGCTGCATTTTCATTACTTACCTCCAGTGATGAAAACAACTTCTGCTGAGGACCAGATGGGAGCCTCTCCATGGGCCCTCCTTGGTTGATCATGTATTTAAACTATCATAAGCTCTTAAGGCTGTTAGATCTGTAGTACACGTATACATTATACCATGTTTGAATTTCCTGTTGATATTTACCAAGAAGAGATTTTTTTAAAAAGGTAATATTTAGAAGAGAGATTCCTGGCAGGAAGCTTCTTGAGCTATTACAGGAGTGGGTTGTCAGTTTTCTGCTTTTCCTCTGCTAGTTTAATCCCGACACTCATTTGTCTATTCTCTGTTATCAGCATGAACGCCTACATTTTCTTTAACAATTGACATATTCTTTTTTTATTTGTTTGTTTTTTGAAGAATGTTATTACTTTTATGACACTGTCAGTTAATCCATTTTAAGAAAGAGTTAAAATATGTGACTGCAGATAGAATATTAATGCTCAAGTTCAATGATGACATACATCACCTGTTCTTATTCCTGAAAAAGAAAGATTACAAATGGAGAATGACAGTGTAGTATTTAAATGAGTAGCTCATTATGTTCTCTGCCTTATTTGCTACTAAATAGCAGTGCTAGAGGAAGTCTTGCTATGGAATTAACAGTTGGACTTTTAAATAAATAATTGGTATATATGCATTCCTAAATCAGATCTTCATACCTATACTAAACTATGATGCTACTAATTGTTTATGGTGATCTCCTTCTTCACATTTAAATAATATGTGATCTAATAAATGTTTGAATACAGATGTAAGCTTTTTAAGAGTAGGTCATATGGCTTCATTTTAACATACATATTATAGTGTATAAACCTCCAAAAAAATCTAATATATTGTCATCACTTGGCATACCTCCAGTTGCAAATACTAGAATACTCAACTAATGGCTTAAATATTCAGTTTATTGCTTCAACTAACAAGAAGTCTAGAGTTAGGGCATTTTCAGGCTTACTTAATTCTAGTGACATCATCACTTTTTTTTTTTTTTAATCCTTTTTTGTCTATCCTCCTTAGTTGGTGGGCTTTAGTTAAACCTTAGGCTTGTCCCAACATCACCTCCTCACAGAGTGGAGTCCAGACATAGAAAAGGGAAGGTCCTCAATGACTGTGTCAAAGTGCAGCTTCCCCTTCATTGGCCAGATCTGGGTTTCATTACTCTGTCTAGAACAGCCACTAGCCAAGGGGCAGCAAGACCACTATTAATTGTATTAGTTCATTTGTGAGTCAGTGCTGGGCTGAGGAGTTATTCAGCCTCCCTTGAAGGATGTGGTCACTTTGAGGAAGAAGAATAAAATCAAGATTCTGTTATCAGAGTCATAGTGAGTGTAAGATGGCAGTTGGGTTATTAACAGAGTTGTGTCTGCCAAATATCAATTAACAAGATTTTCTATAATCTGATAAATAAGAAAAACTACTTTATTTTTTAACACAGAGTTAAAAAAAAAAGATCTCAACTGAACTGTAAGTCTTGTAGGAACAATCATTAAGGATGACGTAGCAGTTAACCTTTTGGTCTTCTGTGAATACTCATTGTAAGATCATTTGGCATTTCATGACAAGTGAAGTTTCTAAAAAACTGTACCCCCTCAAATATTCTTACATCAGTAGTTATAAGAGTGTTATCTTATTAATGGTTTTTTTAATGGTACAGTTTTTTGTAGTGACTTTGCTGTAAGGTACCCTTGATTTATCTTATGTAATCTCTTTCCGCTTCTTATCCCCATCTGAGTGCCTGTACCATCTCCACCCACCCACCCCCAAGTCTCATGTCCTGCTAAACCTGCCATAGCTTGGCTTTTGCAGTACAAAATTTTAATAATTTGGGGCGCCTGGGTGGCTCAGTGGGTTAAGGCCTCTGCCTTCGGCTCAGGTCATGATCCCAGGGTCCTGGGATCGAGGCCCACATCGGGCTCTCTGTTCAGTGGGGAGCCTGCCTGCTTGTGATCTCTCTCTGTCAAGTAAATAAATAAAATCTTAAAAAAAATTTTAATAATTTAACAAGATTTCTAGGGGATACTTATCAACCCAATAGTTGTGAATTGTAATGCAAGGTTCAATATATTAGTCCAAGTGTGTTAGGTCGGTTACCTTAGAGAAATTTCCAAAGTTATTTTGTTACGTTGGAATCTGAAAATAAAGAATTTAGAGGCCTACATCTTATTATACAAAATGAAATGATAGCAGTTTGACATTAAAAGATGAAATTTATATTTTTATATGATATTCATATTTAAATTACTAGAATTTTAAAGTGATAAAGACACGTACTGCTTTTGAAGTGTTCACAAACATTCTAAACCTCATTAAATAAATTTCAATAAATTGTTATAGTCTGGAAAATGTTGAAACTGCATTTTTATTGGTTTGTTTATTAAATGTAATCTCAGTCATTTCTTTTAGGACGTACATGTAATGCAAAATTTCATTGGATGCTATTAAAATGTAAGAGACAAGATCAAATAAGCACATACTCATGTATGAGTCTATTTTTTTGCTTGTATTCTATTACTGCTAAGGTTAGGGTGCTCATTTAGAAATGTTTAAATCAAGAAATACTGTTATTATGGTCTCCCCAAGTATACAACACCTGAAGCAACAGTGTTAAAAATATTATGAAAATATCTTTCATCTAAAAGTTTGCAATAGGTATAGCTACACTGGAAAGATTCTTTTTATGAGAGGTTTGCTCAAGCCAAGCCTGAACTCCCAACAAGTTGAGGCCTACAGAGCCTGTCATTCTTTTCTAAGAAGACATTGATAAGATTCTACGTTTGTATAACCCATTAGGTGATTCAGTGTGTATTATGACACCAAGGTAATAATTTTATACAAGTACATATGTAAAATCACTTTCACATGAAGTATTTGCTGCAGAGAATGTGGGTTCCCTGTTTGCTAAGGCTTGGCCTGCCTGCGTTTAAGGTTTGGATCAGATAAGCATCTCTTTAGCCTCTAACATGAAAGTGCTTGTCAAACTCAGCATGATTTTTCAGAGATAAATCTGTGGGTTCTCTCTCAATTTTTGAGAGAATTGGAACTTGTAAATTAATCCGAGGTGGACATTATTTTGTCCCTTCGAACAAAGCCATCTGTCATAGTTTTTTTCTAAATACAAACACAAACGTACTTTCTCTAGATGACAGACTTGTGACATTTAAAATTATATCCACAAAGATATATGTATATATTTCAATTAGCTGCAGAAACAAATATTTAGGCCCAGTAAAAATAATAGCATATGCATTTATGTATTTTTAACTGTATATGCATTTCAAATAAGTATTAGAGTCTTTGATTCCATGACCTATTCTTATTACATGGAAAAGGGAGAAAAAAAAAAAAAATGAAGAGCTCTCCAAACTTCACAAATGTTAAATACACATTATTTTATCTTACTTAATCTAATCTAAAGCAAGTAAATATGACATTGTGGTAGATCTATATTTCAATGTAAAAAAAAAAAAAGCCATGAGATCTAGGGACTATTCACTAAACTCTGAAACTAATGCATTTGCACTTGTTTATAGAGATAAAAAGCTTTTATGTGTTCCTTTATGCATGCTAAGACTGAATATTGCCTTTAGCCAAGAACTTAAAAGTCAAAAGAATGGGACTAAAAATGAGAAAAAAAGGAACACAAGACACCCACAAAAATTAAACAACTACTTATGTAAGCAATAACTATCATATAAGTTATTGTATAAAGTTAGAAAAAGAAATTAAAGGGTAAAAGTGAGAACTTTACCAGCATAATGACTGACTGTATCATTTACTTTATCTTATGGAAATAAAAGTGAAGAATAGATTGGATACCATGTTACAATGTTTATCATTGTTTAAACTTGTTTGTAAAAGAGGGTGGAAAACTTGATCCATCATGGCACAGACTCACATATTCATCAATCTGTTTATTCAGCAAAATATCTTTCATTGACCTAGTTTCCTAGTGTGTATATGGTATGGGTGTTTTTGATATTAACAAATTGAATTCCACAATATGTTTTTGATTAAATATTAAAATTTCTCTCTTCATGTTTGTAAATAATTAGCAAGTCAGTAAACAAATATTTAGATTAAAACATTGAGAAGATATTTATGTGGACAAATAAAAATAGCAATAAATTGAAATTTCTTACTACTTTGATTTCTCTTTTATGTAGGAAGTGTTGTAGGAAGTGGTTATTTTACTTCTTTTAATACAGAGACTCCTTTTGCTGGTTCTAATTAGTTTTACTATTGACAATTTAAAGTATTACATGCTAGAAAGAGAAAAGGCCAGAGATTCATGTGTGTGTTAGATTTTCCTTTAGGCTGGTAAAATCTGACTGCCTCCCAGGCTAGGTTCTATGTGATCTGTTAACAGCAGGACGCTTCAGGAAAAAGGCACATTCTTTATTACCAGCCCCTGAATTTCTGAGTGATGACTTAGAAACCAGAGAAAAGTCTTTCTCACAAGCCTAGCCTAGTGTCTGGATATGGGGTCTGTTTCTTGTCTCTTTTACCTTGGGATCAGCCATAATTACAGATTATCATTCTAGATGAGAGAGAAGGAAGTCAGATGAGAAGATAGGAAGTGCCGTTCAGGAATGAAAGCTACCCTTGTTGTGTTTACCTTCCCATAGGTTCCCTCTTGATCTTGTTTAGTTTTCCTTCTTGGAGGCCATCTCTAGGTGAGACATAACCATAAAGAGGGGAAGGGACCTTTAGGGACCCTCAGAAGAACACATGACTTTAATTCTTCTGCTGAAAGTCAGGATGGATTAATTCTAAATGGCCTATGAAGATGGAGATCCCTAACTTCCCCCTCAAGATGGATCGGGTACTGTTTGCTCAAGGCAACCCTTATCTTGTGGGTGTGCTTGGATGCAGGTCAGATACTCAGAGCACGGGGTGAAGGCCAGTTTAGAAGTAGCACAGAATTTTTACTTTGCAGATTACTGGAAGCTTTGAAGGGACTATGTTTTTTTCAGGAAAGGAAAAACAGTGTTATTGTTGAAAATCAAAAGAGTGAAAATCTGCATGTTCTGTTTAGTAGCTAGAAAATGTCCATAAATCATGTTTTAGAATACTGGAATTTCGAGTAAAATGCCCTATTGTTTGTATAAAGGCTTAAACAGAAATCTGATCAGCAGCTTTTCATTCTCTTTTATTAATATACTGTGTTTGCTAGTGACACCCTACTGTTTGTATTTTTTGTGCTTTTGGAGTATTCCTTTTTGCTATCTTTGTCACTGCTAGGGTTTTTACTAAAGACAGGGATTCAAGAAAGTAAGTAACTGAACAGAGGCAACAAGGAATTGGAATCTAAAACACTTTGCTTTCTCAATCTGCTCTGCCTTTGCTGGAAAGATTAGATGATAGATTTTGTATCTTGCTAGATCATTTTGTTATTAATAAATGTAGAAGTAAGTCTTTCAAAATATCTTTTGGAGATAACAAAATTTAATAAATTAACGCTCATCAACCAGCAGGGATAGACCTTTCCTTATTGTGATATCCAAAGAGCGAAGTTTTAAAGATTAAATTTTATTGTGTTTTTCAAAGTAAACTTTCAGGGCTCATCAAGACTTTTCAATGAAGAGCAATAAGGAAGTCTCCAAAAGGAAGAATGGGGAAAGCAAGAACTAACTTTTAAGGATATAGTATGCATAGAACACCCATATAAGGAAGCTTGTATCTCATCTGTATTTACAGATGAATTATGTGGGGCACAGAGAAATAAATCAGTCATGATCACATAGTTAGCAAATGGTTGGGAGGGTTCAAAATCAGGCACATTTCAATTATTTAGGACCTATAAGGTGTCAAGTTCCATGTTACTCTTTAGAAATGCAAAGATTAATTAGACATAGGAGTGCTTTGTAGGAATCTCTTCTAGTGGTAAAGTCACTGTTCTTTAATTCTACAGTTCTATCTCTGTTCGTTTTCTACAGAATAGTGCTGGAGATGGGATGCATAGACTGTGTGAAGATTCTATCCCAGTTAGGGAGAATGGAAGCTGGAAAGTTTGTGGATGCTAGACCAGTGATTTTGTTATTTCTTTCTGCACTGGAAAGTCATAAATGGTTTTGAGCAAAGGAATTACATTATTTAAACTGATTTGCCACTTACAATTTTAAAAATCATTGTCATATGGCATTTTATGGGTAGTAAAATTCAGTCTGCCACATTGCAGTTGAATCTCACGTTCCTCAATTATATCATGACCCCTAAGCACAAAATGAGTGGATTCGACTGGACTGGACAACCCCTTGCTCCTAGGGAATCTTAGTTTTGCCTCCTCTTCTTTCACAAAGAGTCATTTTACTGTCCTACCCATCCATCCATTATATATATATAATATATATATTATATATATATAATATATATATATATATATAATGTGCTATGAATGACAAGTATAGGATGCTGGGAGAACACATTACGGGGGATCCTGTCCTAACATATGAGAGAAAGTCACCGTGAGCAAATGACATTTGTACTGAGATATAAAGGGGTGCATAGAATTAATCAAGCCAAAAAACCAAACCAGACCAAAACAAAACAAAAAAACAGAATGTGGATTATGGCATTGGTGTTGGTTGGGGTTATCCAATGAGGATGATCTTAGAAAAGGAAACTGCATATTCCATTTTACTCCACTTTCACTTCTTCTGAATTCTTTAACACTTTAGTGTTCCTACTAGACATTTAGATTTTATTAAATAAAAATACAAAGTAGTGTATTACCCTTGGCCATATTACTTCCCAGACTATATTGGAATATGTATTTAAACAACCACAGTGCCTTGAACATTGCTTTATATACAGTATTTGTTCAGCTGAGCTGATGTGTTAATGGTTTTTGCCATTTTTGGTTTTTAATGGAATTGAGAAGGAAGAAAGAGTTTTTACTAAAATAACTTATACATGCATTGCTCATGCCATTATAATTTCATAATATACCTAGAATGATTTAGTTATGGTCACTTGAAGGTGCACCTTCAAATTTGTTATCAATAATTTTTAGATTAAAAAGGAGTAGTGATGAAAATGAAATCATGTCTTATATACCTAGAAAGCTATATCATTATTAGGTGATACTGAAATTATTAATGTGAGATGTTTAGATAAGGGGGTCACTTTTTTAGATTTCATACTGTTTTTATTGTTGAAAGACTCTAGATATATTTGATTTGTAATTGAACATGTTTCTTAGCTTGTATCTTATGAGAGGACAAGATACTGTGCTTAGGAATTGTGCTGCCATTTTTTGTTTTGAGGGTGTTTCAACAAATGAAAATAAGCTATTAACAATGAGAAACACTTCAAAGTTTCATAGCTTTAATAGATACTTTTTATTTATAAATAAATATTTATATCTTTAATAAAGATACTCTTTTATTTATTTATTTGACAGAGAGAGAGATCACAGGCAGAGAGAGAGGAAGGGAAGAAGGCTCCCTGCTGAGCAGAGAGCCCGATGCGGGGCTCGATCCCAGGACCCTAAGATCATGACCTGAGCTGAAGGCAGATGCTTTAACCCACTGAGCCACCCAGGTGCCCCTAATAAAGATACTCTTAGCAGATAATATGAAAAATAACCTTATTTTTATATTTGAGGCATTCACTACTACAAAATTCTGGCTAGAAATTCTATTTTATGAAGAAAGGACTGGTGTTATAATCTCATATTTAAAGAAGAGTTAAGCAAAGAAACAAGAAATCTTGGCAATGAAGATTCTTAGCAATGTGCCCGGTGATTAAAGTTTCCATATGCTTCCTCAGTCTCTTTCCTATTAATACACTATATAAACCTGCCTTCACAGTCACGTAAATTCTCTGTGATTCATTTTTCTCATCTGTATGATGGGTGGTTAAATGGTCCCTCTTTCAAAACTTTGTTAGGGAGACTAGAAAGAATAAGTAGTAATTAATTATTAATTAATCAATAATTATTAATAAGTAGTAAGATTACTTCAGGGTTTTTTCCCCACATTTTTATAATTTAAAATTTTGTGAGGAAATGATTAAAAATAGATTTTCTTTCATTAAGTTTGTGAAGGACACAGGGAAACTTTTTATTTACTTACTCAGGTCATTTTGTTTTGTTTGTGTTTTTTTTCCAGCACGATAAAATATTTGTGTTTGATTCTGTTTCTTTTTTTTTTTTTTAAGATTTTATTTATTTATTTGACAGAGAGAGACACAGTAAGAGAGGGAACACAAGCAGGTGAGTGGGAGAGGGAGAAGCAGGCTTCCTGCTGAGCAGCGAGCCCCATGCCAGGCTGCATCCCAGGACCCTGGGATCCTAACCTGAGCCAAAGACAGATGCTTAACGACTGAGCCACCCAGGAATCCCTGATTCTGTTTTTGTTCCAACTTCTGTATTTTCTTCCTCAGAAGCATCTGTCATTTCTTAGGTTGAATTTCCATTCTTTGTATAGTTTCTTTCTTTCTCTGCTAACTTTTCCCACATCTCAGGGTTAATGGTCCCTCAACATTTCATTTGAAATATAAAACAGTTTTCACACTCTTTCTTAAAGTTTTCTGTGCTAAGTAAATCACTTTAGAGTTAATTTTCTCTCTGATTTGTCGGGATAATGCTACCTTTGCTTGTATCACAGCATTTTTTTTAATAGTCTCCATGTATTTATTTTTCCACTTACCTCATTTGAATGAAGACGCATCTGGCAAGACCTAGCTTTCACTGGCAGATAGAGTGCGTGGACTTCCGTGCCAATGGCTCATCATATTCTTGAATGAGGGTCATACTCTCTCTTCAGTTCTGAAACTAGAGGGAAGGTTGATAGGCTCAGACCCAGCACTTTCAAGTGAGGTGAGGTTTTCTTTACTCTTTATTGCCTCAGACTCCATTATTCTAATGCAAAGGAGGACAGGACAAATGTCTAGAAATCCCGCCATGTGCAGTTAACAGGGGTGTTCCCGAATGCACGCTGCTCACTGCAGTCTGCCTTCTCGCCTGCAAGTCTAGTGCCTGCCGTTTCTCCTTCCTACGTGCACTCATCAAGTATTTTTGCATTGCTTTCAGGTAATTGCAATATCTGACTGGCCATGCGTATGAAAGGCTAGGAAGACATATAAAATGGCTCTGGCCATTTTAAAAAATAAGTCATCGAATAGAGGAATGTTTATTTAGTCCAGCATAAATTCAGTGTTCTTGACTAAGAGTCAGGTGAAGGGGAAAGTGCAGTATTTTTTTTTTCAATACCTTCAGTACCTTTTTTTTTTCAGATGGATTGAGGTTTTTTAACTTCCTTGAGCCAAATCATAGATAAGCTGCTGATTTACTTCTCATATCACCTACTTTGATTTTATCCTTTGTGGCAATTCTCCCCAGGTACTGTAAGATCTGTGTTGTGAGGCTCCATTTTCAGTTGTATTACAGTTTGTATCATTTTCCAGGGTTTATATATTAATTTACCTTCCTTTTTATTATGGTTAAGACAATTTATTAACTATATAACACACAGGGATACTTTGTTGTCACATTCTGTGAACATCTTATAATCTAATGTCTCATATCACGACTAACCATTCAAAGGACTGTTGTGCTGTTGGTTTTAACATGGAAGGTACTTCATATCTAGTATTTGACCATGCCACACCCTGGTCAGTCCCATCAATCTCTGGAGAGCCACTACTGCAAATGATGATATATGCATATGTAATAATAAACACCAAATTTGTTATACACTTGTAATTCATGAATGACCCTGGGTCTTCAGGGTTTTGACCAGGAGTGACTTGTTGCAGACATTTTAGTAAGTAACAAAAGATCTTTGGAACACTGGGACTTCGGTGTCTTCGAATTACTACTTGACATAGAAAACTGTATTTTGCTCAAAGCTGATGTCTTTCTTTTTTTTTTTTTTTAAATCAATGGACAAAAGCTATCCATTATATGCTTTCTGCCAATGTATGTTAAGAGCCTAAGTCCAAAGAA
This sequence comes from Mustela lutreola, assembly GCF_030435805.1. NCBI lineage: Eukaryota > Metazoa > Chordata > Mammalia > Carnivora > Mustelidae > Mustela > Mustela lutreola. Next base: position 127,435,740 of record NC_081290.1, on the reverse strand, counting down.
CGTTTGAAGCATGTGGTGTAAAATGATGAACACATCAGGCTTGGTTCCAACTTCGTGACCTGAGAGCTTTTTCCTCAGACTTGAACATACTTTCACAGACTTTTACAAAATCATATTTACCTGTGCCACTATTCAGTAAGTATTTTTTCTTACATTGAGGAAATTTTTTCTTAAATAAAGTTTTAAAAGAAGCTCTAGGAAATGTCCATCAAAGCAAAATATAATATTTATATATGTAATATTTATTGAAGTGGATTATCAATTATTAAGATAAAGAACATGCCCTTTTTATGTACTAACCAAAATCACACTAAGAACCACTAGTTATAGGGTTCCTGCTTGGCTCAGTCATTTGAGCCTCTGACTCTTGATTTTGCCTTGGGTCATGATCCTCGGGGTCTTTGAGATAGAGCCCTGCATCAGTCTCCACACTCATCGTGGAGACTGCTTGGGATTCTCTCTCTCCCTCTCCTTTTGTCCCCCACCCCCCACACACTTGTGTTCTCTTTCTCTCTTTCTCTTCTTTCTCTCAAATAAATACAAAATCTTAAAAAAGGGAAAAAAAGAACCAATATTTACTACACTTTTGGGAACAGTGACCAAAGCAAGGATTCTGAACTGGGCAACCTGGAAGGAGCTGGCAGTCTTCCTCGCTTTGGGAGTTGGGGGTGAGGCGAGGAGACAGGGGCTTTGGTCAAACTGTTCATCCTCATCCTGTCCCTAGGAAGTCCCTATTGATGGGTAAAATGTTGTTGGGTAAAACTAGCCTTGGAAGGGCAGTATTCATAATAAATAGTAAATGTTTTGTGTATTTTGTACATTTTGTCATGCATTTAACCTTAGACATATACCTTCAGTGTAAGAGTTCTTTACAGAGGACTGATAGTACAGATGAACTTTGTAATTCATAGCAGTCCTAAAATGCATGTGTACTTAAATGCATATTATGTACAGAAGCATTTTTTAAATCAAAGATCAAATCATTTGAAATTTTATATTCAGTGGCATTAACATGGAATGTTGAAAGGAAACCATGATAAGATTTATTTTGTGGCCTTCACTGATTTTCAGTCTCATTAAGAGATAAAATTTAAACACATCCTTCAAGCCTTAAAGCTTAAACTGCAAAATGAATGAGTCTGACAGATGTGCCTCAGGAGTTGAGATGGGATGAGATCATTGTGTGCTATAGGTCTAGGGGCTTTGTGTATGAAGTCAGACTCTGGCCAACCCTTTGAAACCTTGAGTCAACAGGGTATTCCAATTGGAGTGCATCAAAGCGATACCACCAAAAATGTTTGGTAATGTATGTGCTAGAAAAAACAAATCCTTAATCAGCTTTTTTGGATTTGAAGATCTAGTCTTGTTTGCATTTCTTCTATGCTGTAGACTCATTGCTCTGGTTACCCAGAAATTCATACCTGTGGCATACTGTTTTATATATGGATTTATTGATGTGTGTCTCTTTATGTGTCTGTGTATGTACAAATAAATTTCAGTATATTACTATATTTAATATATGCATGGTAAATGTGACTATTGTGTTAAAGTGATCCAGTTATAACCAGAGTGGACAAAACTATTACATTTAATCTGCAATGATAAATTAAGAGTTTAAGTCATCTTAAGTGGTTTATTTTTGTAATCTCAGGTTAGGTTACTTTGTTATTTATTCTTTAACTTATTAGCTTTTTTCTTTTTAAAAGTGCCACTGAATTATTGAGAACTAAAAAGATGTGGACCTACTAGAAAAATTATTAGAGAAATAACCTTCAGAGTTACCTAATACACAATAGTATAAAGTTATAAGTGTGAAATCAATATATCCTTTGGTGTCAACTTTAACTTTCTATGTACAACATATGATCAGGATTTCAGTGTTTATTTACAATCATCCTTAAGTATTACAAGCTAGCAGTTTCATAAATCATCCAGAGAATCCGCTTAATTTGAAATAATATACTTAAAGTGGTTTTTATTTAAGCTCCTGTCTAAAATACATAGGCAGTATATTCTAAGCAGTATATTTCCTTAAAATGATTTTCCTGGAGCCTGTCTTAATTCATTTTCATTTGAATTTAGTATTGTAAACACAGATTGTATTAGTCCATAAGCAAAAACATTAATATGCCCATACTGAGCAAAGATGATTGAAAGCTTTAAAAATAGCTGAAGGTCTATTTAAAATAGCTGAAGACTGAGTTCTCTTATCCATGGCCCATTTAAAAAGTAAATATCTTCATCCATTTTATTTTTTTCTTTTTTTATTACACCTGCATCGTTTCTTTGCCTGGTCAAATTTGTAAATCAAAAACTCAGAATGACACATTAGCTTTTTGGTTATATTCATTGGGTCCCTAGGATTGCTTGTTTCTTGTGTTGATTTCCTGTTTTTGCCAAGAAAATAGTTTAAAATTGAATCCTTTTAAAACATATTCACTTATAAATTACCTGGATTTGTTCCAGTTCCTTCCATTTGTCTCCTTTTTCTTAGTGCTAATATTTGCAGGGAATTTCTGACGCCTCTTCCCACCATAAGCTGATTAAAAACCCTAAGCCGGCATCTACTTAAGAGAAGTTGCAGCTGTCTACAAACTGAGCAGTTAATAGGAAGGATGGTGGCCTTTTTCTTCCCACATTGGTGTTCTTTGCATCATACATTATATACTAAAAAAAACAAAAAACAAAAAACAAAACAAAAAACCGCCTTCTTTGGAACAATCATTCTGTTTGCCTATAGGATTTTCCCTCCACATTTACTTTTAGCGCTTTCAGTCACTCAGCAGTCAGTGTTCTCTGGTATCTTTTCACCATTACTTTTTCCTTTGTACGGTTTCTCTAATGAAATCTTCCAGCAGTTTTACAAAGCACAGCTTTTATGTCATATAATGATAGCAAGGTATAATATACAGATAAATCGCAGTATAATTGGGTTAAACTTCTGAATACTGTGCGAACGTGTACTAATGAGGAGTTACTTAGTTACCTTTAGGAAATGGCTCTGTATTGAAAGGATTTCTTAATCTGCCTGGCGTTCATGTATCAACTGCATGGGGACTGAGCATTCTTTTGAAGCACCCATTCCATATTATATCATTCATTTAGAAAATAAGTTTGGATTAATAAACCTTGTGGAAACAACTTTGCAATATCAGTTTATTTATAGATGAAGAGGATAAAAAACATTTAAATGCAACAAGGATAACAATTTTAGGAAGATTATAGAGAAGAGTTAATTTCACAGAAATGGCATACTCAAAAGGAAACGTTCTTAGAAGTTGAGGACAATAATATCGGCTCATCTTTTCATTCAGGATTTAAGACAAAAACATTTTCTTAAGTTCACTTCAGCCTTGTGGTTTTATAACACTATGAAATATTATGTCTTGAAACACTTCAAACTTTAGTTCTAATGAGATGCCCTTGGGTAAGGTAAATGGATAGGAGGAAGGGGAGGAAAAAGAAAATCCTATTATGGTAAAAGAAGGAGAAAAATACTTGTTAATGTCTCATTAATGTGTAGAAAGAGGTGAAGGAAAAAAGAAATAGGAAGAGGCATGAAATGGGGAAGTAAGTTAATCAGTTTTCTTCAGTAGACCTTCCTAATTTATTACAGGCTCCTGGCTAGGATGCTAGTCCTTTGCTGACCTCCTAAAGGATGACAGGATTATAAAATTATACAACAGTTAAGACAAAGACTCTGACTGTTGTACACTTAAGACATAGCATTAGATCAATAATGAATGTATTAATTCGATAAATGTAAATCACACACATCCTTTTGGCAACATACTATCCGAGTTGTTGGGAATGAAACAAATATACATATAAGACTTTTGGGTCCAAGAAACTTATCTCCTGGAAGGGAGAGAAGGACAATAAAGCAAACACATGTTAGGTAAGATAATTTCAGAGAGTTTTAAGTACCAAGGAGAAACATAAAGTGATGTGATGAAGAGCCTATGGGAATATAATGAAAAAAAAAATCCTATTTGCAAGTAGAAAATCTCTACCTTTTAATTCATCTTAAAAAAAAAGAAAAGAAAAGAAAAAAAAGAAAGAAAAAAGAAAGAAAGAAAGAAAGAAAGAAAGATGTGGAAGATCTTTGTGCAGATAATTAAAATTCTACTGTCACAGAAGCTAAGGAGCTCCTAAAAGCTGTGGCTTAAACACACATACTAAAGTATTTTATTCTTGACTAAAGAGTAAACTTTGAGTAAATAATTTTATTTAATTATAACTTCACCCTTCTCTAGGACTCTTATGATATTGGGCTTATTATACTGTACTCTACTGTTCTACTACATTTTTTCTAGAGAGAGGATACATGAAAAAATAAGGAGATCGCAGTTAATGACTGTCTTTTCTCTCCCACTTGCACCCTTCAAAAGCAAATAGAGACGTGATGATGATTCCTGTGTATTATATGACCCTCAATCCAATGACTCTTTAAAAGGTATCCCTTGTGTTACTGCTTTTCAACCTGGCTTTTTTGTTGTTAAAAAAAAAAAAAGTAGAGGGAAATTTCTAATGTTTTCTTAAGTATCTTCTGAAAATGAATCACTATTAACCCAGTCACGAAAGAACTTGGACCAAATGATAAATGTTATGTTGTCTGACCCATCTACATGGCTCAGAAAAACCACCGCCTATTGAAAAACGTATGAACTCCTGCTGCTACTCATCAGGGGTACTTTCTTCCAATAGCACTGAAAGAAAACAGCTTTGGGTGCCTGGATGGCTCAGTACCTTAAGTGTCTGCTTTTGACAGGTCATGATCCAAGGGTCCTGGGATCGAGTTCCACATCGGGCTCTTTGGTCAGCAGGGAGCCTGTTTCTCCCTCTGCCTACCCCCTGAGTGTGTGCTCATTCTCTCTCTCTCTCTCTTCTCTGTCAAGTAAGTAAATAATACCCTTAAAAAAAAGAAGAAGAAAAAAACAGTTTCGTCATTAGAACATCTTCTCCAGTGGGGCCCACATTTGTTGTTTTGTTGTTGGTGTCTTTTTTTTCCTGGAAAGTGTATGTTTTTATTTTTATTTTTATTTATTTATTTATTTATTTATTATAAACATATATTTTGTTAATGTTCATTGTATCTTGGTCCAGTTAGAGGTTTTCTCTCTGGTAGAGTGGTAATGATCGAGGCTCTCACACAGCATTGCTATGAGATAGTTCACGAGAGTGCCTAACAGTTTCTAACCCACTATTAGTGCTCAAAAATCAGCAACTGTTCTTATCATTTGCACTTAAAAACTGTTAGAGTAAATAAATTCTACTTGTTGAAATGTAGAAGTACAAGGAAATTATCTGCTGTATTCTTTCATGTATATGTTTCTTGATAATAGATCTCTAAAATTTCCTTAGGACAGATAATACATTTTTTTAGTGTATGTAAAGAATTCTTCCTTTGTCTTTAAATTACATATTTTAGATACATTTTTCCAGAAAATATTTTAAATATTTTTATACAGTTGCATTGGAAATCTGTGAAATACTGTCATTATTTTTAAGTAAAAACATACAGTACCTACACTGTATACCTATATCTACATTTTTTTCCAGCTTACTCCAAAACTCAAGTTAGTCCCTCAGAATGCATTTCTTTCTTTCTTTCTTTCTTTCTTTCTTTCTTTCTTTCTTTCTTTCTTTCTTTCTTTCTTTCTTTCTTCTTTTTTAAAGATTTTATTTATTTGACAGATCACAAGAAGGCAGAGAGGCAGGCAGAGAGAGAGGAGGAAGCAGGCTCCTCACTGAGCAGAGAGCCCTATGTGTGGGTCCATCCCAGGACCCTGGGATCATGACCTGAGCCGAAGGCAGAGGCTTTAACCCACTGAGCCACCCAGGCACCCCGAATGCATTTCTTTCTTAATGCTTGATTGCTAAATCAGTTATTCTTTTACACTGATACTATTTTACCAAAATAGCATTGTTAGCTTGCCTGATTCTGGAATGGAGAACTCATTGTTTGTGTTGCTTTATAATGGACAAGTTATTTTTGGAGAAAGTGTTCTTAGCCTTGATTTCATAGATAAAAGGGTTCAGACATAGTTTTTAGGGGCTGGACAAATACTCTGAAATTGTATGCTATTGTGTGAAAACTATGAGAGTAAGTCTTTAGATATATAATTTTCTGGTTTGAGCACCCATATCTTTCATCAGATTCTCAAAACTTTCGCAAGTCATTGGTTTAAAAGGATAGAAAAAAAATAGTTCTTGTTTTTAAATACTTGGTACAGAAGTTTAACATACTTGAGGAATTCTGAAGCCTAGTTTTATAATTGGAGCAATTATAAAGGAACAGAGGATTATAGACATTATTTAGCAAATCATGTCAAGGTTTGTTTTTGTCTCAAAAACTTCCTATATTATTATATTCTTCTGTTCAGATCATCCTACTGGCATGCTTTTTACAATAATGGGGCTACTGTTTTCTTCCACCATACCATAATACTTACATTCAATTCTAAATATTATTACCCTTGATACCTGTCAAGGCTAACTAAAACAAATTTTGATCCTGGAATTGTGGTAAGGAAGGGAGTCGTGAAAAGAAAAAATTTACCACATTTTTTGTTGCTTAGTATATATGTGTGTTTCCAAGTCTGGCCAAGAGAATGGAGATGTTATTTTTTAAACAGATACATAACTTTTGATTTCAGAAAGGAGTAACCATTTTTTCCTTGAATATGATGCTCTTTAGGAGAAATCTCGTGGTTGTTGGAAGTTTTATTTTAGAGATCATGGCAAAACAATTCCAAATACGAATTTAACATAACTTTATTCCATGGAAACCTGTCTGATAACCTGGCAACAGCTGCTGGTGTCTGTTCAGAAATGTGAAGAAGTTTAGTCAATTCTTCTTAAGCCAACGATCTTCAGAAAATAATGATAGGCTGGTAATCAAGCCCTATTGCATCCTTTTTATCCATGAAATTTTATTTCTAAATACATTTGTAGGTGAACCACGGGCTTTATTCCGAGGCAGTTCACCCAGTCAACAAATATTTATTGTCTCTTATGTGTAAGTCACCGTATTATACTTTGAAGGATGCAGTAGTCCAGTAGAAAACAATGGAAACCAAACAAAACAGAAATGTTGGCAAAATCCATGGTCTTTTAGAGTTCAATTAAATTACACACAGAAACTTTAAAAACTAATCAAGGAAGTGAATATATATGCAAGACTTGCATTCATTGTGAAGGATAAGCAGTTTTTATTTTTTAGTATTTTCATTTTCCATAATTTTAAACACTAATTATTAAACATATTTTTTTAAGACTTTAAGTTTATTTGTCAGAGAGAGAGCACAAGCAGAGGGAGTGGCAGGCAGAAGAAGAAGCAGACTCCCCACTAAGCGGGGAACCCAGTGTAGGACTGGATCCCAGAACTCTGGGATCATGACCTGAGCCAAAAGCAGGTGCTTAACCAACTGAGCCATCAAGGTGTCCCTAAACATATTTTAAGTGATCTCTTATCTTTTGTGAGTTAATTTGGAATTTATCATTTTAAAGGAGCACGAAATTCTGGAAGAAAGTTTACAATTGGGAGTAGAATTAATGTCATCCTATTGTTCTGACCCAAGGAATGGAGCCAGAATCCAGCAAATCAGTAATAATTGGTCAAAATGTCTCCTGCTTCATTGGTAATATTAGCAATGCATCTCAAGCCATTAAAAAAGCAGTTCAACAGAAAAGGTTTTAGGATTGCTGTTTTTGTTTTAACTTACCTTGAAATAAAGTACTATAAGTGTAATAATATTACCAAATTTATGAAAACAAAGAAGAAGTTCTGTTCAGTGGGTTCAGTTGAATGAGGATGCTAGTCGGAAAACATACACTTACGAGTTAATCACATAAATATTCAGGTTAAAAGATTTTCTGGAGTTTTGTGGTAGAATGGAAAGAGATTAAGATTTAGGCTCAAAAGCTCTGGATTGAAGGTTAATGTTGTCATTTTTCATTAGGTAGGAATATGTTCATGTTTTCTGGGGACCATCACGGTTTCTGTCTGTTGTCCCAACACAATGAATACCATCATCTTTTATTCTTAACAATATTTTGGTTTGGTCAAGAAATTATATGGTCAACTTACTGTGCCAACCAACACTATTTTCACGGTAATTAAGTTTGCATAATATATTTGGTTTTTAAGGTCACGTGACAGCAAAAAAAAATATGGTGTTAAACTTTTGTTGGAGTAGTTGTGTGATACCTTATTTTCCCCAAGTGCATCATGTTGAAGTAAAATCACGAATTTTGACTACCAGGAGTATTGAAACCTAGACTTTACTTGTGATAAGAATTAGGTAAATATTCTATTTAATTAAAATTTCATTGGGTTTACTAAACTAAGTGAGAAAAATGAAACCAATTATTTTGTGGTATCACTAATACTCAATTCAGTTTTGAATGTTCTTCCATTCTGTTTCTTTATCATCCTCAGTATGTGCCTATGTGTCCTCTAGTATCTTTGGAAAATGTTACTAATTTTACTGTTTTTATAATACATTATTAGTAATCACAAATTTTTGTGTTTATCCCTTTGAATTTGATATTAAGTGCACAATTTCTTAAAGAAAAAAATATTTTGTGAATCCCTTCTCCCAAACCCCATTTTATTTCTCCTTAAAATGGCTGTAACTTTGCCTTTGAATTTCTGCCTGGGAAGCTGTTAGAGGTCTTGTACTAATTTGAAACAAAATAACACACAAATCGTTTTTATCAATACCAAGTGAGTTTTCAACAACTTCTAGGTCTCCTTTATCAGTAGGAGGAAGAAACTCATTCTCCCTAAATCTGAGAAGCCATTAACTGAACATCAGGAGGACTACAGAAACTTGGCAAGCCAAGAGTGAGCTCACCATATGGAACTAAAAAATATAGTTTCTGGGACAAGATTTTTGGGGCCAATCATTACTCTTCACAGGGTTGTTAAAAACATTAAGTAGATAATGTGCATGAAAGCATCTGGCTAGGAACTTACAAGCTACTGTTGAGTTGTAGTCAATAGATAATTGTTGAGTAAATGAGCAAGCTCTGGGAAGAATGAAGAGTCAAGGGAATTTATCCTACAAAATAATGCTCTTTCTTTTATTTTTTTCTATGCCAGCCAAGACCCTCTCCCTTAAAGATTGGTACAAATGACCATGAATAAAAGTTCATTTGACTGACTCACATAATAATTTTTACAAACTTTATGTGTCTTTTCAATCATTCAAATTTTTTTACTTCCAAAATCTGAAATTGAAGAAGATTCTGAACCACCTAGATTAGGATGCGAGGTCACCAAAAGACTCAATTTTACTATCTCCATCTACTGGCAGGGAGGAACTATACCCAAGCATCTGGACTGGCATAGAAAAGAGGAGAAAGAACATTTAAAAGGTAAGCAAAACATATATTTTTATTTACTCTGAATTTTTAAGCTTTTCTTCTTGTGCACTCTGACATAATTAAGGTTGATATAGTGAACCATATTAAAGAGGAGGATTTGTTTAGGTGCTGTAATATTCTTATCTGATTTTATAACATGAACTAGTACAGATTTTAATGCCTTTCTTTCATACTGGGAGTTTTTCTGTCTTTGTACTTGTAAATTTTACCTGGTCGCCCCAGTGCCCCTGTGTTGTTACTGTATTCCTAATGATCTTCAGACTTGTAGTGTGCTTACTGAAATGTCTCTATTCTCCTTTCTGTATTCTCTGAAATGTTAAAGGATAATGTCCCTGGCCTTTTATTTTCACTGTTGTGATATAGAGTAGAAGTGTATCTCTCAAAGTATAATGGATGATTCTGGTGTTTCTTAGACATTTCCTCCACCCCCCATCCTTTATTAAGCACCTTCTGGCAGAAAGTACTTAATGAAAAGTACTTAGTGAAAAATACTTAATGAAAAATTTCTTATTCATGAATAAAAGTTTTAATATATATTTATATCATGTTTCTCTTATGTTTTGTTGCTATGTTGCTTCTTCATCAGAAATCTTTTGTTTTGGTTGACTTGCTTTTTTGGGGGGTTGACTTTCAACAAGAATATCACACTGCAACTGAATTTTCAAGTATGATAACTGCTCTAAAATAGTTGCTAGTTTGTATAATTGTGCAGAAATAGATATGTGCTAGTTTAAATCATGTATTTAAAGGATTAGTTTAGTGGTTTTTAAGATTAGTATCATGCACATCTTTCTTAAAAAGCCTCTCTCAACTTGAGAATAAGATTGAGTGCCATTTGTTAAGATAATGAGTTCTGTTAAACCTATTGTGGTTAAATTCATTTTTTTTCTGTTCCTTGTCTCCTGCTCTCCTCGACCCCTGGGCATTTATTTCCATATTTTTGTTCCATTTTGGGGGACAGTGTTCCATTTCCCTCAGAAGAGGAATGGATGGATTTATAGGCAATATGGGGGAGGGCGTGAATTTTCAATATCAAAATTGGGTTTCGTGAACCAGAATTTGCAAGGAAATGCTGTGTTCAAATAGGTCTGTTTACTTGTTGGGAGGTCATGAATGCAGCCAGTCCATTTGCTGGCTGTGGGATTACACTCATATAAATAGTGCAAATACCATAAAGAAGAACGCTCAAATCTTCTTGTGGCATCTGACAGTGTCCAATCTGACAGAAATAGCCTCAAGGTCTTCATTGAGATCAGAAGATAGGCAAGTGGGTATTTTTGAATATGGTTGAAGAGACTAGAGATAATGATGTGTTAAAAAATAACCATTCCTCACAAATGAAACTTCTGCTAGACTCCTTAAAGTCCAGTTCAGTTCCTATTTTGAATAAAAGTGTGTATCTTGAATCTGTTCTAATCTAGGTTCAGCTTCTCTTCTTAGAACGTTTCCTTCAGATCTTTGGTTTAATTTTGAAACTACTGTCATAAAGTTAGCTGTTGCTAAAGAGTACTGTTAATGGACGTATTCAAGCCAATTAAAAATATCTTTGCTTTGAGAAGTAAAATTTAGGCCACCTATTTTCCCACCAAATGATGTGTTTTAATATTAACTATGGCTTTCATTTCTTTTAAAATCTCATGTTTATATCTAAGTTAAATTTTAACATGACTTCAAGATTGACAAGAATTGTTTAGGTAGTATGGCATAAGGCAGTGGTGTTTTCCAGCAGGGCAGAAAGGTGAGCACAGTTTGGTTAATTAGCCTTCGACGGGACAGTCATGTCCCAGTATAAATGCTCCATTTATTCTTGATGTTATTATGTGGAATTACTGTCAAAACTAAAGATCTTGCTATAAAAATAATTTATAAATCTCAAATATTGTTTACGGAAATGCAAACCATGTCACTTATCAGCAGCTTTTAATAGCATTTAAAACATAAGATAGGAGGATATGATTTGAAAAGAAGTGATTGAATTCACTATTTTTCTGTCTTTTGTATTATTCATAAGAGAATCATAGGCTTATTGTTGTACGTTATATGCATCACCTGTGAACATGAAACGCTAATATAATTGGGAAGTGGTAGCCTCATTTTTTAGCATAAATAATTGCTGGATATATGAAGACTGAAATAAATTTATTCCTACTTTATTAATAGTTTCTTAGGAATCATTTGTCTTGCTTAATTGAAAGCTTAACCTAAAAGGGAATTCTAAAGATGTTTTAAATATTCAATAAAGGCATAACTTAATGGCCTTACTTGCATGTTTTCTGTGAAAGAGTGAGTTTGTATCGATTACCTTTTCATTATTTTTTTCACTGATAAATTTTAAACACCTCCCATTAGAATGTCAGTAGTATCTAACCATTGTTTGTTCACAAGGAAATAGGTAGCTACTTCCTTATTTGAAATTGCTGGTAAACTCAGTCTGAATGTTGCAAGTTATATGCCCAGTGCAGACAGAAAACAGACAGATGTTGAGTCTTCAAAACAGATGAGGTTTTTTAGTGAACATATTTTCTCTTAAGTACGCTTGTTTATTTGTCATGTATTATGAATTTGTGTTTAAATCACACTAGCCAGTTTTTGTCATGATAATATTATTTCATATAAATATATTCAGCTTAAAATATTTCAGAATTTCTCATATTTTATATCAACTTTCTACATTGAATGGTAGTTTTATTTCAATGACAGAATTGATTAAGTATTGGAAAATGAGATAAATACTGAATCTTTAAAGGGAACGCTTATTTTGTAATGTGAATTACTCCTACTTATTTCTATTTTACATTTTGGTTGGCCTTTTTGGGATATCTAAAATAGTGCGCAGTTTAACACAGGATCAAAAATAACGCCATTGCCTAAACACGGCTCACTACAGTGGGGTGTGTATACAGTTGTATTCATTATTAATTGGTGTGTAATAAAAGCTTTACAGAGACTCTGTGTTTATATATACTTGGCTGTTTGTCCCGTGACATAATAGATAAGAAGATAATTGCCAGTTTATCTTTCATAATTGAGCCTTCATTTGAAAATGTTGTATCCCATTGTGTAAAATCAAAATAAGTTATTTTTACCCTCACCTTAAGGCTAAAATACCATGCTGTCAAACCTGTACCATTCTTTATCTCTTACCTCAATACCAGAAGAATTTTATAGACCTTATTGGCTGTGTTCTTTATCATGTTAAATCAGCTATTTAGAGCATGAAAAGGGAACACTGATAATAATCACACCAGGATCACAGGAAGGCCATTGCAGGCAATCTCAGACATGTTCACTATGACTTTGGTTGCAAATTATACATGTGAATATATATGTATACACACACATGTATATGTACACATATGTGTGTGTATACATATATATATATATATATATATATATCTTACTGGCTTAAGTAATAAAAGTGATTTATTTAGTCAGGGACCTGAGAAGCCCAGACATGGGATGAACTTATTGTGTAGTTTGATCTGGGATCTAGCTCCATTTCTCTGCACTGTCATTTATCTGCCTACCTCTGTGCATTGACTTTTTCATCTGACTGGATTTTGTTACAAGCTTAATGGCTACAGTAGTTCTGGATCTCACTTCCTCACCCGAAATGATCTCATTCTCAACTGTTGAAGAAAAGGCATTGGATTTGCTGTGATTGACCCATTAAAATCATACATGTGTGAGGGAAATGGGCTTATATTTGTTTTCCAGGCATGCTTCTGGGTAGGGTCAATCCAGCCCTTCTTTTCCAGTGGCTGCTTCATAGTAATGACGGGGATGTTACGGATATGCTCACCATATTAACTTTTTCTCATTGCATGTGAAAGATATGCTATGAACTTCCTGAACAAAGACCTCCATTTCTTACTATCACCTGTAGCTACTGTCATGGCTAAAGGGTGAATTCTTGTGCTTTTGAGTAAATGCGAAATAATTTAAACCCTTTTTTGAAGATAATGTCAGGTCAAGGAAATGGCAAAATTTCTACAAACCTCCTAATGAGCCTGTAGAATGGAATCAGAAATTTGAAATCCCTGCCTAAACATCACTGTTTGTTGCTCAGTTAATTTGATCTTTGCAAAATTAGAATCTTTGTACACATGACCAATTTTGCATTATCTTATATAGCAATCTCCTCTTCACTGACATGAGGCAAACTCGATACCTGATAATAAATTTTCTCTCATTGTATTTTAATTAGACAGCATATTTTGGACAAAGTTTCTGCTTCACCTACATACTGATTTAGTTATCAAGGTGATTATATAGTTATCATTTCATGTAAACTTTAAAACAGCTTGTGATTATCTTTAGTTTATAAAAAGCAAAGTCTGATATCAGGTGTCTTGCCTAAAATAACAGCTTTTATCATCAGTTTATTCATATTTCAGAGTTAAGATAAAATAATGACTATAATTATGGAATTCGTGGAGTGTGGTAAAATTATTGGACATGGTTTACTTTCTTAAAATAAGCAAGCAAAATAAGGAAATGGCAAATCTCAATAACAAGTACTTTGTGACCTTTCACCTTCAGCTGAAATATATGTGTAGGTTATAATAGATGGACCTTGAGTAAGATACCAGATATGAATTAAGGGGCCTTAATCAGAAAGTGTCTAAATTATAAAATCTTCTTATCTTTATCATGTGCAGTCACTAGGATCTTAGGAATGGAGAGAATGAAACATTGACATCATATGTAAATTTGTCTTCCGACATGTTCTTGCCATGGGATATTGCTTTTTTTTTTTTTTAATATGCACTATCAGTGTGTATGAATTAGTGCCATGGGCAAGGCACAGAGCTAGACCAGTGGTTAGCTTCTGGACTTAAGTAAAATGCCTTAGTTTAGGAATGAATAATGTGGTAAAGGTAAGGAAGGTAAACCCATACATTATCATTAAAACATGCAGTCCTAAGGGAATATACAACGGGAATCAAAGATGGAATTCTTTTATTTATTTATTTATTTAAATTCAATTTAATTAACATATAGTGTGATCTTAGTTTCAGAGGTAGAATTTAGTAATGTGTCAGTTGCGTATAATGCCCAGTGCTTATCCCATCGAGTGCCCTTCTTGATACTGATCACCCAGTTACCATCCCCCCACCGCCCCTCCAGCAAACCTCAGTTTGTTTCCTAGAGTTAAGTCTCTTGTGGTTTGTCTTCCTCTCTGTTTTTGTCAGATACGGAATTCTAAAAGAAGAGACATCTCAAGTAGGTTTTGGCAACTGAACCTAGTTTAGGAATGAATGATATTAACGTATAGTCTTGGAGGTTGTCACCTTAAGAGGAAAAGGCTTTGTTTTGTTTGTGATACCCCAAGCACCTGGAATGGAGCAGGAAACATAATAGGTTTCCAATATATAAATTTTGACTATTCATTACCTTGAGGAATAAAGTGATCATCTTCTGGAATAAATTCAAAAAACTCAGTTGAGCATATCTTAAATAATTATATATGCTTTATGTTTACCTAATATTAACAATCCTTTATTTTCTTTTCCTTAGTGAAAATGTTTTATAATTTGTAAACAGTTTGAGGCAGATAATGCTATTGTCTTTAATTTGCTATTGTCTTAAATGTATGGGAAAGAGGAGATTGAGCCTATCTAGGATATTATTGTATTGTAGTACAATGTAGTATAGTTTTGTACTTTGGGACGAATAGTCAGAATTTTAAATATTAAACATGAACATGGGGTACTTCTTATATAGATTGGAATTTATGGAGAGAGATTGGTTTGTGCTATACAGCTCAAATCCATCTTCTTTCTATAGCATCAAGTAGGATTAGGGTGAGATTATTCTGTATTTTCTAGGCAAAAAGGTGCTAATTCATGGAGTCAATAAAACCGTGAGTATGTGTGCGTGTGGGGGAGTATCATATGATTTTGACCATCGTTAAAATTGAAAGTTGTTAATTGAGAGTTAATGAGAGCAAAAGCAAAAATAACTGTATAAACAGCAAACAAAAATAATATAAACAAGGATTATTATAGGCAGAAAGAAGAAAGAATGAGACCAATGAATGTATGTATTTTTCAAATAAGATTTTGGAAAATAAATTTTTCAAAAACATAATTTCAAAATAATGCATATTTGAAAGTAAACACATCAGAAATTGCACGGGATATCTGCGAAGTCTACCAGTTTACAGGTGACATGTTGCTGCAGTCTTGCCAATGTGAAACAGTAACCCGAGTTCTTTAAAACTCTAAAACTAACCAGTTTTGGAGACATTTCTTTTTTATCTAATTCTTAATCCAGGGGTGCCTGGGTGGGTCAGTCAGTTAAGCATCTAAACCTTGATCTCAGCTCAGGTTTTGATCTCAGGGTCACTGTTCAAGCTTCACATTGGTCTCAATGCTGGGATAGAGCCCAATTTAAAAAGAAGAATAAGAAGAACTAGAAAGTAGAATGATTTTCATTTAAAATGTTGTATATAATTCTTAATCCTACAGCTCTTTTCTGCAATAGTCAACCTCAAACATTAGTATGGAGACAGGATAATGGATTTATCTTTTTTTTTATGAGTGACATATTATCTAGAAACCTCTTTTGTAGTGTTCTCTTTATTAATAATACACTTTAAGCATTAAAATTTTTATTTATTTTTTATTTTTATTTTTAAGTATTCTCTACACTCAATGAATGGCTTAAACCTATAACCCCAAGATCAAGAGTTGTATGTTCTACCAACTGAGTCAGCCAGGAGCCCCTCAAGTACTATAATTTTTATTGCTTATTATTTCTCTTATTCCTACCCTCTTTCAGTCAAAGTAAATGTATCTTTAAAGGGATTAATGCTATGATATACATAGCAAATATTGTGAAATTGCTTTGACTTAATGCTAAACTAATCGAATAATATAGATATGATTCAATATAATTGCCTTATATGTATACATGTGTAGTCAATAATCTTATAGTATTTACATCATTATTTTTACTAAAGTATTTATTATTTTTACTAATTGATATATAATAACATATTAGTTCCAGGTATACAACATTATGATTTGATACCTATATACATTGCAAAATGATCACCACAATAAGTCTAGTTAACATCTATCATTATACATAGTTGAAATTTTTGTATGTGTGCAACAGAAACTTTTTAGATCGACTATTTTAGCAAATTTCAAATATGCAATATAGTATTATTAACTGTAGTCATCATGTTGTATATTACATTACATCCATGGTTTATTTTGTAACTGGAAAGTTGTGCCTTTTGACCCCTTTAACCAATTTCACCCACCCTCCACTCTCCCACTCTGGCAATCACCAATCTGTTCTCTGAGTCTATGAGCTGATTTTTTTTTAAGGATTCCACATGTGAGATAATACAGTATATGTCTCTCTGTATGACTTATTTTAGTATAATGCCCTCAAGGCCCATCCATGTTCTTGCAAATAGCATTTTGCTTTTGATGGCTGTGTAATATTCCATTATACATCTAAAGTATGTTTCCTTTGTCCCTTCACCCATTGGTAGACACTTAGGTTGTTTCCATGTCTTGGCTGTTGTAAATAATGCTGCTGTGGACAGGAAGGGTACAGCTATCTTTCCAAGTTAATGTTTTTGTTAGTACCTACATTATTAATCTCCCTCCTCCCCCCCTTTTTTTTTTCTATTTCTGGTTCACATTTTCTATTTCTAGTTCATTTTAGTTCATTTTCTATTTCTACTTCTATTTCTAGTTCATTTTAGTACTTCTTCCTTAAGAGGGTCTGGGCAAGATAATGTAAAAAGACATATAATTTTTTAAGTCCGTATTTATATATATATATATATATATATATATATATTTATTTATTTATTTATTTATATATATTTTCATTTCTCATGCTAAATTCACTAAGATGAACCAAGATTTATTCTTCTGTAGAGTACATAGCTAGGAGCAAGTTGTAATATTTTTGTGATTTTACTACAAACCTTTGTTTTATTTCCTTTCTATTTTTCTTTGAGTATACTGTCCACCAGACATAAGAAAAGTAAATATTCAACATAATAGTTACAAAATATATACTTGTCTCTTCCTCAAAATACCAGTAAGTTTGTATTTTTGGAACTATCATTTTTTAAACAACAAAACTATAAATGTAGACTCTTAATTTGGTAGAACTTAGTGTTTGTTGCTTCTTTTTGTCTGATTATAGGCCTAGTCGTTTGAGATTTACATAAACTTTGGCAATTGTGTGTAAATCATATGTGTTTGGTGACAAACCTCAATGCATTTAAAGACAAAATTTGGGGGCAGCAATTTAACTTAAAAGGAAATTTACAATTCCTTTACCACAAAGAAGACCTAGATGATCAGTCTTTAAATTATGTTAAATGGAATTGTGAATTATAAAGGGAAAAAAAAGATGTAAACAAAATTTAAGTATACACATTTTAGCAATGAGCTTTTTTGGCTGGTTGTAAAAATAGAATTCAAATCTTTTAGTATCTATGTACTAATTGTACATACTACATTAGTACAATTAGTACTAAAATGAACTAGAAATAGAAGTAGCTATGTATATAGCTACTAAAACAGTGCTATATTTGTAGAGTGCCTTGATTATATAAGGCATTTTTTAGACAAAATGGGGCTAAAATAGTACATTTTAATAAATCTAATTGGAAAAATTGATTCATTAAAATGTATTAGTTGTCGGGGCGCCTGGGTGGCCCAGTGGGTTAAGCCGCTGCCTTTGGCCTGGGTCATGATCTCAGGGTCCTGGGATTGAGCCCCGCATCGGGCCCTCTGCTCAGCGGGGAGCCTGCTTCTTCCTCTCTCTCTGCCTGCCTCTCTGCCTGCTTGTGATCTCTCTCTGTCAAATAAATAAATAAAATCTTAAAAAAAAAAAAAGGATTAGTTGTCCAAATGAGAAGGACTTTTGGGTGCCTAGGTGGCTCAGTCATTAAGTGTCTGCCTTTGGCTCAGGTCATAATTCCAGGGTCCTGGGATGGAGTCCCGCATCGTGCTCCCTGCTCAGCGAGAAGCCTGCTTCTCTCTCTCCCACTCTCCCCGCTTGTGTTCTGTCTCTCACTGTCTTTCTCTGTCAATTAAATAAGTAAAATCTTTAAAATAAATGAGAAGGACTTTTGATACAAACTGCTGCTATAAACACCTTTGAAATATCAAGGTTATTGGAAGGAAATTTAGAGGGTGTGGAATATTTCAGTTTTAAAGGAAATCTCTGAAAACAGGTAACTAACTTAATATAATGGTAAATTTTCATCATTTTTAAAAGAAAATTTGTCAGTACAGATGAGAATTCATCTAACTTGATAGATCCTTCTTTGTTCTTTGGAGACCTAGTAGTGCTAAATTATGTGCATAAAAGAAGTAGATTATTTCATGTAAGTTAATATAACCAATAGCAGTATTAAATATTGACATCCACTGAGAGAGAACATGTTTCTGAATAGGGTACTTGTGGCTGAGGACAAATTTAGGCATTGAGAAAAATGGCAACATTAAATTACTTAATTTAAAAAATTCTATAGACATTAACACATATTTACTAATGTGATGATATATCTCATAATGTGTACTGTGTATATTCAAAGGAACTTACATTTGTCTTTACTTGTCTTCTTAATTATAAGTTAAACCATATAAAATAATACTTAGCAGATTGTTGAAATAAAGTTAAATGAATGAAAAAGCTGCTTTAAGACTCATAACTGCAACTTATTAAAATTATTTTGTTTTTTATAAACAGTTAAACAGGTTATTCTTTAACCTAAATAACCTTCTAATACATGACCCTTGATATTCAGTCTTTTAAGTTCTAGAAGTTTCTTAGAGCAGCATTTATTTTTTTTAGATTTTATTTATTTGAGAGAAAAAGAGAGAGGGGGAGAGGAAGCACTCTCAGGAAGAGGATCAGCCAGAGAGAGATGAGCAGACCCCCACTGCACGTGGGGCCCCACAGGGGCTTGAGCTCATGCCAGAATCAAGAGTTGGAGGCTCAGCCTAACTTAGCCACCCAGCGCCCCTGGAACAATATGCTTAAATTACATTATATTAATGTGGAATAATGCGATGTGAGTAATAAACATTCAGTGAAAAGTTGCTGCAGTTGCTGTAATTGCTGCTAAAGAATGGGGGAAAATTCACTATTTGTATTTTTAAAAATAGATTTATGTGGGAGTTTCCTTTTATTTTAATATGACTTATCTTTTATTCGTTCTTGGAGATTTGTATGTTAAAGATCTCCAATTTTGGAGATTGTATGTGATTTGGGGAATCCACGGGTGGTAGTTTGGCATTCCGGTAATTAAGAAGACTAATGGGTTATGCTCTTTTGAGTATAAATGCACACAGGTTTTTACTCAATTGTGTTAAAATAATCCTTTTTTTCTGCGTGAGTTCTGAAGAGAGTGGCACTTGGTTTATGTCATATGAGGCATAACGAACACTTGTTTGAGTTAAAATATGGATGATTTAAAAAAAAAAACAAACTTATTTTGAAGCCTGTCATTTTTTTTAGATATCTGTGCTAAATGTATGTCTCTCCCTATATTTTTGCTTTAGGAGTACAAGATCCCCAGCATGAGAGAATCATTACTGTGTCTACTAATGGAAGTATTCACAGCCCAAGATTTCCTCATACTTACCCAAGAAATATGGTCTTGGTATGGAGACTGGTAGCAGCAGAGGAAAATGTATGGATACAACTTACATTTGATGAAAGATTTGGGCTTGAAGACCCAGAAGATGACATATGCAAGTAAGTTATCATACTTGAAATTCAAACAGAGTGTAACTGTTGTATAAAGTCTTTCAAGTTGCTTCATTTTAATGATGTGATTTTAAATGCCATCTTTTGTTCTGTTATGTTTTTCTGATGATCCAAGAAATTTGCAACCTTATTTAAGCTATGTTTCTTTTAAAATCAGAAGACACGTACTGTATGTATGCATTCATCAGTTTTATCTACTTTTCAAAATAATTCAAGGTAATTTACGGCACATAGTACATAGAGAATAAAATGATTTGAAATAAGGGATAGAGAAAGAAAAGCCAAATAAAGGAATGTAGTTGTGCCAGAAAACCCAAGTTATGACTAGCGCTAAAAATTTTACGTTTAAGCTTCCTAATAGCCAAGTCAATAAAATAAACAATAAGTATTTAAAAGAAAAAGTAGTATTCATGGGTAAATACTACCTAGACACACATATGGCTGCTCTCTCTCTCTCACACACACACACACACACACACAGAGGATTAAAGGAATTTGGGTACTTCATCACAAAGAAGAAATGCTATTCTGAAAGCAGAATTAGTTTAGGCTAACATTATGGTGTGCCAGGTAGAAATCCATCATAATTCTTCCAGAAGCATTCATGAACCAAAGTCAGCTGGAGTATTTCACCCATGCAAAAGACCACCTACTGTATGTCATACAAATATTACTCTTTAAATCCTATGTGAATTCACTTGTTAAGGTTGGGTGGTCTTATTGAAGACTTTTCACTTCAATGGCATTTGTATATCATGAAAATATTTTAGTTGAGCTTCTTTGTGGGGTTGTTTTCTCTTTGATATACAAGTTAAAAGAGAATTTTCACTTTATGGTATATTACAGATAAATATTTCAATACAGATGAAATAAACTTTGTACTTGCTGTCATCACAGTTTGTATCTTTTACATTTGTATAATGACTTTTTTCACATTTCTTCTTTCTGTGACTGTGCATTTCATTTTTTTCCCCCTTAATTTGTAATCTTTGACTTTGAAAACTGGAAGCTATCCTAGCTGTCTTTAGAGACTTTGTTATTCAACCCTTTATTTTATAACACAGATGGACACAACTGAGCAAGGGAACAGAAGAGAGCCCTATAACAGACCATATCATATGCAGAAGTCTGATTACAAATTAGCTGGCTTTGCACATCACTAGGGGAAAGTGTACATGATTCAGTACATGATGCTGGGAAAATCCTAATGAAAAACCTCACACCATAAACAAAAAATAATTACAGATGAATCAAAGACTTAAATATGAAAAGCAAAATTTAATAGCCAAACAGTCTTAATAAAAACTGGGCAAAAGACATGAGGAGACATTTCACAGAAGAGGAAATATGAGAAGCCAGTGATAATATGAAAATTTCATTAGTAATCAGGATATGCAAATAAAAGTTAATATCAGTGGGGCACCTGGGTGGCCCAGTGGGTCAAAATCTCTGCCTTTGTCTCAGGTCATGATCTGAGGGTTTGGGATGGAGCCCCACATCAGACTCCCTGCTCAGTGGAGAGCCTGCTTCCCGTTCTCTCTCTCTTCTTGCCTCTCTGCCTCCTTGTGATCTCTGTCTGTCAAATAAATGAATAAAATCTTTGAAAAAGTTAATATCAAGGTACAATTTTACACTGATCATACCACCAGAAATTAAAAGAATGACAACCAAAATGTTGCCAGCAATGTGGTACAACAGATATTTTTGCATATTATTGATAGAAGTGTAAATTGATAGAAGTATAAATTTAAAATCAGTTTAACTCTACCTAATAAAGTTGAAAAGAAAAATGTGTTAAGATAGCAATATGATTCTTAGATATAGATTCAAATTTTTTTTTTCTTGTACCTTTGGACAAGGAGAATAAGCCAAACATTGATCGAATAGAACATACCAAAAGAAAAAGTTGACTCTCTATACAATACTATGTATCACGGAAAACAAATGATCTAAGCTATCTGCACTGACATGAACTGACTTTAAAACATTATGTTGTTCAGTTCACGTACAGTATTATCCCCCTGATCTAGATTTCAAAACAGGCAAACAAAACAAAAAACCCACAACAATTTACTGTTTATAGGGAAATGTGCATATGGTAAAACAGGAGATGAGACTAAGAAAACTCAGGACAACAATTTGCAAGGGCAAGAAGAGGATGTAGTCGGGGAGGAACAAAGGGGAGGGAGTTCAGAAATTTGGCAAGTGTCACCTTTCTTAGGTCGAGTCTAATGCTGAGTGAAGCTCAGTCACAAGTTAGGTGAGGCATCCTGGATGGTCTTTTAGTTTTTTTTTTTTTTTTTATTTAACTACTAGTACACATTACGTATGCATATGCATACACACGTACATATAATGCCTCTCGTGTAGCACAACCCACTAGATGGGCAGGTGTTCAGTGGCCCTCTTGGCATTGACCTGCAGAAGCAGGAACTAGGGCAAGAGGCACAAGAAGGGCTGAAGTCTCTGACCTGGGAGGCTCCTGTCTCCGGTCAACACGCACGAAACTGTGGCAGCTAATATGCTACTTTGAAAGGAGGGCAAATTCTTAAAGCCTTCATAAGTTTTAACAAGACAATGGAATGTTGCATATGAAAATAATACAGGAGGTGCAGAACAGTCTGGTGAAAAACTGTCTACATGGGTGTTAGGAAAAATGGGTTGTAGCCTTTGTTTAGGTATAAAATATGAATGAGATCTAGGGCCACTACTCTACTTCTCTGATTGTGTCCTTACTTATAAAACCAAAATGACACTGTCTTAATTACATGGCATCTATGTAGAAGCTATGGGATAGGGCGGTCTCACCTCATTTTCTTCTCCTTTTGGGGCATCCTCGCTATTTTTAATTTTTAGAAATAGGTTGTCAAATTCCTTGAAAACTCCTGCTGTGGTTTCTATTGTGATAGCACTGGAGATATATATATATATATATACACACACACACACACACACACACACAAACACATACACACACACACACTCACACACACATATAGATCATTTTGAAGAGAACTGACATCTTAATAGAAGTAAGTTTCAGCTTGGGGAATTTTATGTTCTCCATTTACTAGGGTCTTCTTTATTGGCTATACATTTTTCAGATGTCCTTTTCAGAGATGTTATGCATAATTATTTAGATTTATTTCTATGTGTTTTATAGATTTGCTAAAATTCTTTCTTGAAAAGTACATTTCTAATTGTATATTGCTAGCATATAGAAATGTAATCGATTTTTAGTATTGATCTCCTATTTGGCAAACTTGCTATCAGCTGTTTTATTTATTTTCATAATTGTTCTGGGAATTATTTTGGATTTATGCAAAAAATCATATGATTTAGGAAAAGATTTCTTTCTTCTTTTCAGTTCCTTTACTCTTTCTTTTCCATCTCTTTTTAAGCAGTTGGTTGTATTTGTAGGTATCCCTGTCTTCTCTCTGATATTAGAGTTTGCTTTTCAAAAAAAAAAAACTTGGAAATTTGAAAATTTGGAATAACATTAGATTTGCAGAATGTTGGAAAGATAGTGCAGAGAGTTTCCATCTACTCTTAAGGAAGTTTCCTCCAGTGTTAAGGTCTTACATAACTGTGTTACATTTGCGTAACTAAACACTACTTGACCTGCATGCAATACTATTAACCAAACTACAGACTTGATTCGGATGTCCGCAGTTTTCCCACTTTATGTCCTTTATTTGTTTTAGGATTCTTTCCCGGATAAGCATATTGCAGTTAGGGCTCAGGCTCCTCCAATCCATAACAGGCTCTCTCTTTCCTTGTGTTTCATGACCTTGACATTGTTGAAGAGTATTCGTCAGGTAGTTTGTAGAACGGCTCTTAATTTAGGTTTTTCAGATCTTTTCTCATAATTACACTGAGGTTATGAATTTTAGAGAAGGATCCCAAATCGATGAGAGGCCCTTCTCCTCAGATCATATTGGAGGGTACATCCGAGCCACCTCTCTGATCTCTGATGGTGTTAACCTTGATCACGGAGGGTGAGCTGCTCCTCTGGTAAGAAAATACCCTTTCACTAGCTACTAACTGGAGGCCTGTAACTAAGTCCAGCCCACACTGAACGGGAGAGTGATTCAGTTCCACCCATCTGGGACACCTGGGTGGCTCAGTTGGTTGAAGTGTCTGCCTTCCACTTGGGTCACAGTCTCAGGGTCCTTGGTTCAAGCCTTGTGTCAGGCTCCCGGTTCAGAGGGGAGCCTTCTTCTCCCTCTGCTTCTGCCCCTCTCCCTGCTCATGCACTGGCTTGCTCTCTTTATCTCCCTCTCTTTCCCTCAAATAAATAAATAAAATATTTTTTTAAAAAAGTTCCACCTTCTGGATGGGATGGAGATACACACACACATACACACATATATATATTATATATATAATTATATATATATAAAATTTGGAATTTTTTAGTAAAGAAAATTTGCGCCTTCACTTTCCTTCCTTCCTTCCTCCTTGCTTCCATCATGATATCAGTATAGACTCATGGATATTTATTTTATTCTTTGTGTTGTAAACTAGTGCTAATCATTATTTAATTTGTAGTTGGAACTGTTCCATATTTGGCCTGTGGGAATAGAGGGTTTGCTGTTAATATACCAATATTGAGTATGATGATTAATGGAGTTTTTTTTTTTTTTCTTCATTATTTCAAGTACTTCCTTTTTTACTTTGCTAAGAGGCATTTTTCCCCTTTGGGAAAAATTTTTTATTCCTTTAATTTCTGCATTTAAAAAGAAGTTACAGACACAATGACAGTTTATACTTCACAATAAGAACAAGGGTATTCTCTATGTAATTTCAATACCTCTTTCACATGCAAGAAATTTAGTATTAATATGTATAGTTGACTTTTCATTGTTTCCCCCATCCCAAAATGTTAACACTTCCTTATATTCTTTCTACTTACTATGTTTTATTCAGTGACAAATCATTGATTATATATTGCATTTGGTTATTGTAACGCTTCCCTAGCCCTTTCCTGGCTTTTATGATATTGTTATTTTTGAACAGTCCAGGCTGTTTGCTCTATAGAACCTCCCAGTGTCAATGTATCTGAATATGTCTTCATAATTAGGTCCTGCTTAAATATTTTGGCCAGAATGTTCTCTAGGTAATGGGTACTTCTGATTGCCTGTAATCAGGTTATTGTGTCATCAGTGCTGTGCATTTGATTTCTCAATCCTGTTTCATATTCCTCCTATGAGTTTTGATAATGTGGTATTTTTATTTTTGCCCATTTGAAGATGTTTATAATATTCATTGTTTGCTTCTTTTAAGCCATAGTTATACAGAAGAGTATTGTCCATTTCCATATAAATGTATAAGGTTTTTAAATGCATTTTTTATTGTATATTTCTGAATTCACTGTATTTTAGGTTAAAAAAAAATGGCCCGTTTGTGATTGTTTAAAATTAAAGTCTTCACTTTATTTGCTTCACATTTTTATGTTTTTCAAAAGTACTTGAAAAGAGGGTATATTCTTCACTTGTGGAGTGCAAGTCTATATATGTCCATTATAACAATTTGTACAGTTGTGCTGATCACATCAGGATCTTTCCTGATTTTTTTTTCCCGATTTTTTTTTTTTTGGATGTATCAATTACATAGAGGTGTTAAATTCTTCCAATAGAGAATAAATACACTTGTCAGTTTCACATTGTAGGACTATCATTTTTTGCTTTCTTTTCAAGATTTTATTTGAGAGAGAGGGAGAGAAAGAGAGAGTGCTCACAGGCACACGCATGCGCCCTAGCAGGGGGCGGGGCAGAGGGAGAAGGAGAAGCAGACTCTGCTGAGCAGGGAGCCCAATGAGAGCCTCAATCCCAGGACCCTGAGATCTTGACCTCAGCCAAAGTCAGATACTCAAGCCACTGAGCCACCCAGGCGCCCTTCTTTATATGTTTTTAAGATTATGTTAATTGGTGCACACAAGTTCAGAGATCCGACCTCATTTAATCTTTAGTAATGTTTCGTTTTTGCTTGAAGGTATGTTATGCCTTGGGGCACCTGGGTAGTACAGTCGGTTAAGTGACAGAGTCTTGGTTTCAGCTCAGGTCCTGGATCATGAGATCCAGCCCTGCGTCGGGCTCCATGTTCAGTGGGGAGTCCACTTGGGATTCTCTTTTCCCCTGCCCTTCCTCCCACTGAAATAAATACTTAAATCTTCTTTAAAAAGTATGTCATGTCTCATATTAATAAAGCTGCATCAGGTGATTGTGATTACTGTTGGCCCAGCATTCTTCCCATTCTTTTACTTTCAACTTTCCTATGCCCTTCTTTGTGCATGTATGTGTGTGTGTATTTTGGTTTTCTTTTATGAAGGGAATGTGAGTAGCATTAAAAATGTCAGTAAAAAAACTCAATATTTTACTTAGGAATTTAATCTAGTATATTGAATCTTATTATGTATATAATTTTGGATTCAGTGTTACCATTTATTTTGTACCTGTCATCTGTCCTCATTTTTCCCTGTCTTCAGTTTCCTTTCTTGCATTCATTTAGTTTGTCTTCTTCCATTTTCCTTTTCTGTGGTTTTAGAAAGTATACATCAATTGTCATTTTAGAAATGGCTACCTTTGAAATGCCTACTTAACTTAATATCTAAAGCTAGTCAGTGTTTACCTCCATCCCCCAAATATAAAATTCCCCGAGAACATGTTAACTGCTGTGGAATGCTCACTCCCCAGATATCACCGCACTTGGTTGATAAGGCAGAACTGTTTATCGCTTACGATGATGACAGAGAAGGCCACCTCCACAGACGTAATAGTGTCTGGGGAGGAAAAGCAAAACCAGATTTTCTTGAGAATTTGAACTTGGTTTCAAATGGATCTTTGAGTGTGGTGATCTGATTAGGTTTGGGAAAGGCTTACGATATAATAGTTTAGAATCTGTTGACATAAGGCAAGGATTTGTAGGTGGTTAGTTCAGTGGTTCTGGGTAGTGAACTCTTGCTGTTTTTAGGTGAAGGACTTAATGGCTCTTTGGGGCAGTTCCTGTAATGAACAGTAAACCATATTGCCCGAGCAATAATGAAGACAATAAAATAGTAATAATCATGTTACCATAAATAGTTAACTGGGTGGGGTAGATGATTTCATCCTTACTGTCCAAGCCGGTTTGGTTCTCTCTATAGCTGCCTCCTACTCTTGATTGTTATGTGGCGTAGTTACTGAGGATTGTAGTTTTGTATTTTATAACTTCCCAAGTAAGACATTGTTTTGTTATTTTGTATAAGCACTGTTGCTTTGACTATACCCATGTGTCTACTTTTGGTGCTAGCCATTTCTTCTTGCATTTTCAGAACTTTTTTTTGTAGAATTATTTTACTTCTTCCTTACGTACAGCCTTTAAAAGTGTCTTAAGTGAAAGCCTGTTGGCAGTAAATACTCAGTTCTTCTGTACTTAAATCTCTTTATTTCACTTTCATTCTTAGAAGTTAGTCAGACCGGATGTAGGATTTGAAGTTGTATGTTTATTTTTTTCTAAATAGCTTGAATATACCATTCCACCATCTTGTGGCTCTTGAGAAGTTAGTCATCAGATTGTGGACGTAGCCTTATGGTCTTCCCTCGAGTGGTACATTTTACCGAGGGAGACATGTGCATAACAGGGGTGAGAGGGAAGGGGTGGGGTTAGGATCCAGCCCCAGGCTTCTTGTCCTTTACCACTTGTGGCTTACTAACCCTTAAAGCCCTGCTCTTACACACCAGACCCCAGCCGATCCTCACAGGATTCCAGAGCATATTTACCTCACCGAAATCTTGGTTTCTTCTATTTATTTATCTTCCAAAGAATTCTCTTATTTTCTTGACAGCTCAAAATGATATTAAAAACAGTTGTCTTTTTTTTTCCAGTCATTTGTTCAGCAATTTTAGTTTAAATGTACCAAGAGGAGTTTCTCTGCTTAATTTTATCCACAATATGACTGAAATGTAGACTATTGCAAGCAGAATAAGGTTTTTCCTTAACAAGGCTTGGTACACTCAAGTTCAAGTTTAATTTTTTGTTTAATTTTTATTATTATTTTTTTTAATGGCAGCATTGGCTTTTCTCCATTACAGTATGGTAGAATTAATACAAATTGTGTCCCCAACCAAGGACATTTTAAGAATTTAAACTGCCCATTTTGAATTTTCTCAAGTGTGAAACACAGAAGAGTCAGAAAATCTGAATCACTGCTTTAAGTATATCTTTAGAAGGGACAAACTCAGGTGAGATGGTTGACTTTTTCCCCATAGCACTACGGGCTTTGCAGATTTTCTTTTATAAAGAAAGTGATAGGAGTGAGCTGTTTTTTTGTGCTATTTAAGACTGATATTATTACAAGGAGGAGAACAACTCAGGTGCAAATTAGATTTTACTGCTTTAACAAACTGACAGGATATGCAGACAGTATGGTGGAGGGTATCAGGTAGAATAAGGAAGGGGAAGATGAAGAGAGAGTGTGTGTGTGTGTGTGTGTGTGTGTGTGTGTGCGTGCACGCATGTGTGTGTCTGTGTGTCTGTGACACAGAGAGAGAGAGATTTGTTGTAAAGGATGCCTAATTGTGTCTTGTCTTTCAGTGCTATCTCTGTGTGTGCTTCTTATGTTAATGACGAATGGTGTACCTAGGAGGACTAATTTCTAATGGAAAACTTCTTTCTTTTAGTTCTTTTTGTTTGTTCTTCTAAAGCCAACAACCTACCCATTACATATAAAATTTTACAAAGAGATGGACCATGACAGACAGCACTTGAAAAAAAATTGGTTAATAATCAGTCTGCCCAATTTACAATAGTGCCTCTTCTTCACCAAAACGACTGGGTTCCTTCTGGAGAAAATGTCATAAACCATCCAATTTGGAAAAATTTTAATATCAGAAATAGTAAATAGGCTAAATGAAATAAACCAGTTATTTTTAAAAATTATTTAGAATTTAAGATGATCAAAATTGTTAGCTTTTTTGAAAAGATGTATTTATTTGAGAGAGAGAGAGAGAGCGTGCACACACGTGCAGGGGGAGGGGAAGAGGAAGAGGGAGAGAGAAGATCTCCAGCAGATTCCTGGCTGAGCACAGAGCCAGAAGCCTGGCACCATTCCAGGACCCTGACATTGTGATCTGAGCCGAAATCAAGAGTCAGACGCCACCCAGGCGCCTCCAGATTGTTAGTTTTTTTTAATTAAAAAAAAAAATCTTTTGGGCATTTTTCTCCCTTCCTGCTACTTATGATAGAACTAATGTGACATTGTTTGCTCATTTATGTACTCTTCCATTGAAGGAGCGCTTCTTGAGCACTGTGGGAGGTAATAGGGGACTCAGTGATTAGGAGATGGCTCATGCCCCCAAGAAGCTCCCAGTCTGGGTAAAGAGACAGACAAGTAAATAGGCAATTAAAATAAAATGCCACCGACTCCAGAATGATAAACACAGAGTATCATCATTACTGTAACTGGTTATGTTTGGATTGCTGTGTTGACCATGTTCTAGTTCCTACCCTAACTGTGTATCTTACCAGCAACAGTCTATAAATAAATGCTATTAATTTTATCATGGAGAAATTGGGATGCAGGAGTTACCCTGCCCTGCAGACTTCAAAAACTCAAATATTTATTTTTTTGTGTGTTTCACTCTAGTAGATCTAACTTTGCAGGATGGTATAGATTCTTTATGTCAATTTCACAATGCCGGCACGAGCTGTGAATGATAGCATTTTAAGGCACCAATCGTTCTATGAAAACTGTATAAAAATATTTGTTAGTTCCATCTCCATACAGCTGAAGTTAAAGGAAGGCAATATGATTGATTCAGCTGATGATGACTTTAGAGACCCATAACTTTTTCATAAGAATTTTATTTTCCAAGCAAAATGTTTTCAAGAAGCCCTTAAGATGACTGAGAAAACACAAAGGCACCAGTAGTTACTACTGCCATAAGCAATCTTAAATTTCAGTGCTTAGAGACACATGACGCTCCTTACCTCCATAATTCCCAGCCCGAGTGGGCAGAACTGGGCACTAAAATAAGTAACTGGGTATTGAACTGTAATGTAGAACTTCAGTCCTATTCATGATGGCTAGAAAAAGAGAGGTTCAACCAAAAAGTCAGGTACACTGTGGGAATCTTACTACAAGAGCTGATAAGATTTGCCTGGTGATACAGATGTTGGTTTGGCCACTTTGTGGGATGCCTACCACAGCTGCTGCCAAGGGGAAGGGGGGTCAGTTGACTTAGAGCATTTGTTATTCATCCCCAGAACCTACGCTAGGGGCCCATCTATGCCAAAGCACATGCAGGTTGGTTACCTCAGTAAATCCCTTCTTTTCAAGGAGTAAGGGCAGAGAGCGTTGGGGGAAGCTGTGGAGGTGAACACTTGAGCATAGAAAGACTAGTTATAATCCAGAAAGTGTGGAAATACAGTGTGTATGCGGCCTTGAAGCATGGGTAAGGCTTCAGTGGCTGGCAAACCCCTAAAAGTACTCAGTAAAAACCAGTTAGAATAAAATAATCAGTGTGGTAAAGAGGATGAGCACTCCACATAGGGTCAGAGTGCAGAAGCCTGGAGTCATTCGTAAGCCATGAGTTTCTCTGGAGCTTGAGAGGAGGTGGAGGTGTGGTCAGGAGAGGCTATATGGTGGGTAGGCTCAGACTCAGGGGAATTTTGAAGTGCTGATGGATTTGCGCTTCTGTTCTTCCTTATGGTAGCAGAAGCCAAGGGGTATTTTGCAGATCTAGGTCATATACTGGTCTAGGTTTTAGGACGAGAATACTGATGGGAGAAGAATCTGAGGGCAACTGGAATTATTAGGAGGAGTTTTGTTATATCCCATCCCCAAAGATTTACAGACCTACATTTTGCCTGATTATTTTCTCATTGGCCCAATGACAGAAAGCGAAAGTTCCTCTCTTACCATTCCTCTGACCGCCTTCACTGCTGGAGCTCTGAGTGGTTGCAGAGGGTGGGAAGGTGTCTGCCCAGGTGTACATGGGCAAAGAAGATCTGTAGCTACCCCAGTGCTTCTTAGTTCAAAGATGCCTTCTTATTTGCTGGAGGGCACGCGTTTTGGGAGAAATAAAGTGACTGATTTCAATACTGTTAACATTGGAAATATTCGTATTAAATGCAACCAAGGAAAAACTTAAAATCTTCAATGGTCGTTTTATTATAGAGAAGAGACAGGTGGCTTTCCTCTTTTCTCCTAGGATAGGCCAAGTTTACATGGCCTCTGAGAGGAACAGATGACACAGAATATTGCACCATGTCCAGGAACAATACTAACAATTCTGTGACAGGTGTGTCATCATAAAACTTGTTTCCCTAATAGGTAGTGGTGTAAGGCAAAAGAGGGTTCATGCATGGAAGTGTAAGTTTAAGACTCTTTTAATTTCAAGTAACCACAAATAAGTAACCAACTTAAAAAGGAAATATTTGGATTATGTTAGCGAACATTTCAGAGATAGGCTTTATCCAGGTTCTGAATGATGCCATTAACTCTGCCTCTTTTTCTCTGCCTCTAAAGGCTTGCTTCCTATGACTGACTCCATTTTTAGTCTGTCTTCATAAAATGGAGAGAAAGCCACAGAAGTGCCATGATTTTAGCACTGGCCATCTTCGAAGGATACAAGAACTTTTCTTATAAAAGCTGTCAGAGGAGTTCTGATTGGCCAGTTTAAACCAAGTATCTATCCCTAGGGCAATTAATATAGAGGGCATGCGTTAGCGAACATGTATTACTGTGCCTGGCAAGATTTGGGTCATGTGCCCATCCCAAAGCCAAGTGATCATCCGGGACTGGTGGAGAAATGGTCCCTGAAAGCAAAACTGTATAATTTGTTTTCCACCAGAAAGAGGAAGGGGTACTGGTGGTAGAAGAATCACCATCTCCACTCTCCGGGTGAAGACCCACTAGGAGTTGAAGTGCAGTTTTCAGATTTACACTTACTGGTGTTCCTACCTGCATTTCTGGCCACAGAGTCAAATTCTCTTCAGAGTGAACATTTTGCCACTGCCCTTTCCAGCAACTTCTTTGAGTACAGTTAGCTCAATGCCATAATTTATAGTTTTGTTATCCTTTGACCTCTGTAGCAATTACTTTTATAACTTAAAAAAAAAAAAAAAAGTCATTCCCAAGAGGGCTTCAAATGAAGGGTGGGGACATGACCAAGTCTGAGATCAAGGGACTCTGCCCTTGGCTAATGAGATGTTTTGGTTTTATGTTTTGAAATGTTCAAAATCAACATTTCAAGTAGAGAAAGCATGTATCCTGTTAACTCCCAGACTCATGTCTGGCTCACCCAGTGTCTTGTCTCTCCCTAGCTTTACCTTTTCTTTCCTGCATCTTATCCTCTCCTCTCCTGCTCCCCAAACCTCCCTCTCTTTTCCATCTTCCTTTTCCACCTTCCCTGCTTGATCGTTGCCCGGACACCAGTTTCTTGCGTTGATTTAGAAAGAGTTTTACAGTTTACACTCTGGAGATCTGGGAATATTGGAATGCCATTCTTTGTGCCAGCTTAACTTTCCATTGCAGTGTTGCTGCCGTTGAGGTGACGGTGAGAGCTCTCATTTGAGTCGTCCATCTGGCACAGTGCCTTAAACAAGGACAACTTCTAGGACCAATGGAATACCCACATCACTAGCCAGCTAGCTAGTTACCTATCCATACAATGTTACCCAGGAGTTAAACTAAGCAAGAACAACAGAGCACCAGTCATCAATAAAGGATTTCTACATGTGCAAATCTTAAATATACTGTATAATTCTGCACTTGCCTTTCTTTGCTGGGCTATTCCATGTTTTATGCAGATATATCTCCAATATTAAGTTATTAACATTATTTTTCTGTGTGAACTTTCAAATAACACATGTCCTTCAATTCATCTGGCCCTCTCTCTTGGAGACCTAGAATGTGTTCAGATCCCAGCTCTCTTTGTGAAACAGCCTACCTTCTAAAGAGGCCAATCTTTAAATAGGCTGTCTCCTCTGCATTTTATAATGCAGGGAGGTGCTAACTTAGCATTTATTTTTAATTATTCGATGAAATTGTTTCTAATTGTTATTTGACTTCCCCTCTGAAGTTTTTTTCAGAGTGACTCCAAAATATCTAACACTTACAAAAGGATTGTTGTTTTGCTATGTAATTAACAAAGGTTAGATTAACATATTTAAGAAAATCTTTCCGAGTGAAACTTAAAAAAAAGATTTCATTGCATCTGATTCATATGTGAAGGTACAGAACAAAAGTTAAAGACCACCTTCCCAGTTTCCTTGGCAATGTTGGTCATACGTATACTTCTGTTTTCCGGAGAAGGAATGATACGACTATAATCTCCTGTTGTGTCTTTACTGCAGATAATACAGCATAATCTTGAGTCCCAGTAGACTGATGCAGTATTGGTCATAACGGATGCTTGTCTTCTGGCCTAACA
Source organism: Mustela lutreola (assembly GCF_030435805.1). Taxonomy (NCBI): domain Eukaryota; kingdom Metazoa; phylum Chordata; class Mammalia; order Carnivora; family Mustelidae; genus Mustela; species Mustela lutreola. The sequence goes on along the minus strand of NC_081290.1, from coordinate 127,402,171 downwards.
ACAATTGGCAAGACTTCTGTGTAGTTACAGATAGTCACTCAAAGGTGGGCAAAGAGGAAGGAGGAGGCTAAGATCCCTGCCTCCATCAAGTGAACTTTGCCTTTGTGAACGTCCATTCAGAGGAGATAAGAGGTGATCTGCTGAGATGTTTATTTTTATGTAGTTATGGAAATACGCTCTTGCCCAGAATAAGATTAACCTTCTTTAACTTCTATCAGTAGATATGTTGAGGTTACTGGTACATATAGAGGTGTATGTTTTTATTCCATTATCAATATCCAAGAGGAGACCACGAAGAAAGGAGATTTGCCCTCAACACATGAAGGTAATATCCTGAATGCATTTTTTCAGTACACGCAACGTTAGGACTGCTAGTTTGGGAAATGAGAAATTCTGAGTTGTGCTGTGCTCCATGTAGTGTACTGATCGCTTAGTTTTTTGGTAGGATGAATTGGCAACTTACTTACCTGAGAGAGTTTAATCTACGAGGAAGAGCGCTACCTTGGAATACCTGACATGTTTCAGATTCAGTTCTGACATTTGCCATTGGCCATAGGGCCTTGGTAACTTACTTAGCCTTTTTAATAATTTCATTCATAAATTGTAATCAAAATGGGAGGTTGGGTTCCAGGTGAAGATTCACGTCATTTCCACACTGAAAGATTTATTTTCCTAGAATATTCAAAAATATATGGGATACTAACATTTGTTTTACCTTTATCCAAACAGGTAATGGTTTGATAAAAGTTCTTAGAAAATTTAAAGTTTAGTATAATATTATAACTTTTCTGTTTCTACGAAAAAAATAACTTCAGATTTTTTAGACTGTTTATATGTACATGATCCTTTGAATTAAAATTCAGTTTTTAATTTGACACTTGTTTTATGGGAAATTCTTAAAGTTCTGATGAACTCCTTATTGTAATCACTTCAGTAAAAACAGTTAGCTGGAAATGCCACTACTTTAACATGATCCTGAACATTCTCTTGTCACCCTACACCTTTTCGAATTGAGTAATGTCACAGTAATGTATTACTCAGCCCCATTCCTTCCCATTTTGAGCTTCAAGAATCTCCTTCCTTTAAATTAAATTTGAGAAGAAATTTCACCACTTAGAAGTCTATTAGGCACACAGTTCCTCCTTTTGTGATTTTCAAACTTAACTGAATAACTCAAGACCATGAAGAGTTCCTAAAAGTAATAGAATCAAGTTTTTGATTCACTCTGCTGCTGATAGTTACAAAGTAGTAAAGAACTTAACCATTATATGCAATACAGTTAAAACTTCATTCTCCAAAGATTTTTCTTTCTCCAAAAAAGTTATTCCCCATAGCTGTTTCAAGCCCTTGAAAAATGTTTGAAAAAAATTTCAAATCTCAAGTATGCTTTGCTCCCCGTCTGCTGAGATGCACAGATCATTTTGCCATATGGCAGCTGATTTAACCCCCCTACTCCTTTCTCACCAGAAACCCCATGCACTAACTTCAAAAACATCATCTACTTCTTGACCTTTCTATCTGTAGCTCTCCATCTCAGTCCGTCAGTTTGAATAAGCAAGCTAGTTCATGATATCAAAATATTTGTGTAAATGGAACCAGTCATAATTTATTGCTTCTAAAATTATTTCATGGGATTGTGGTAGGCACTGTTTTTGCTGAGGCATTGAGGTTAATCTCAGTGGAAATGAGGCCTGCACCAAATGTTTTCCTAGGGTATTTTGAGAAGAAATCTCTCTAATCACAGTTTACTTACTATTTGTCTAGATTAAGAACTTCCAAATAAGTGTTGATAATAGTTGGACGTCGTGCTGCAAATGATGACACTCCTCTTTTGAGCTTAGCAGAATTCACAGACTTATTTATATGTCTCAAGAACTTTAATAGGAGGGATTTCTTAGAAGAGAAAAGGAAAGGTTCAGAGATCTACCCAAGGTTTTCCATATAGCTTGCAAAGAAGAGAAAGGGAGGAGAAGGAGGGAAGAGAGAAAAGAGAGGAAGGAAAAAGAGAAGGAAAAAAGAAAGAAGGGAATGAGGAAGATGACCTGAAAGCTGCAGGTCGCATGAAGACTGTGTTCCTTTTCTCATGCTCTCAATTTCCGAGGCAGGTAGAGAAGCCTGGCAGATAGGTGCCATGGCGTAAATGCTACCATTGATCGAGCACCTACTGTTTGCCAAGCCCTGAACTACATTAGTTACTCGCATGAATTCTGATCTTTCAACACTCCTGTTTGCAGAAGGTATCATCCCTGTTTTACAAAGAAAAAATAGGGCGCCTGGGTGGCCCAGCCAGTTAAGTTTCCAAATCTTTATTTTGGCTCAGGTCTGATATCAGGATCCTGAGATCGAGCCCTGCATTGAGATCAGTGCCCCATCGATGTGGGCATCGGGATCCATGATCAATGCTCAGGCCAAGTCTGTCTGGGATTCTTTCCCTCGCCCTCTGCCCCTCCCCTCACTCATGTTCACTTGCTCCTTTAAATACATCAAATCTTAAAAAAAAAAAAAAAGAAAAGAAAACAAGTACAGACTGAGAGAAGATACAAAAATTGTCCAAATATGCAGAGCCAGTAAGTAGTAGAGATGGTATTGACATCTTTGCTCCAATTCACACTATTTTATAAAAGTAGAATTATCAGTGTCTCTATTAGCTGTTTTATTATTTGCTAGACAAGAGGAACATCATTGTCTGTCTTTCTTGTTCATCATAAAACTAAATAAAAATAACACCTTGTAAAAGAGTACAAATCGTTAGGTAATACAGTCATGATCACCTGAACAATTTACTTCCTGTTTGATGATTTTGATAATAAAGTAGTTACTGGTTTACAACACATAATGCTGCCCCAGAACTGTTTGCTGGTAATAGGAATTTACGGTCACCGGTCTTTTACAATTGGTGCAAAGTTCAAGTTTAATTATGTTCCAGTTGCCCCGGCTGCGGTGAGGTGATGTGAGTTTACTGTCCTGTAATCGGAGATTTAATACGTGCTTATTGAATCCCCACCAAGTGTAAGGGGACCCGAGTGACAGAGCAGTGACATAATCCTTACCTTCAGGGAACATCTAAGCTAGCCAGAGATACCTATGCTCGAAAGATAAAAGGTAAGAGGAGACCAAATGCTGAATTGTGAAGAATACAGTACATATGCCGAGTGTGGAAGACCAAACAGAAATGGACAGTCTGGTAGAAGGTCAGCAAGGGGGCCACCCAGGAGCCACCAAAAACTGACCTTGACCTCTGTGAACTCACCACTAGAATGTGGCCAGTAGCCGAGATGACAAGAAGAACCTGATCTGAATATTGAGTTATGTGGAACAGGGATCCATTTCTCAATGACAGTCTTAAACGAACCACACTCTCACAATGCCAATCTACAATGAACAGTTAAATGTAGTACATTTAAATGAAAAATATAGTGCTCAAGATTCTGATTTGACAGAGAGGAGAACAAATAGCCACAGATGGTTTTGGATGGGGTGTATGCAGCTTGCACGTCAGTGTATGTTTTATGAAAGTGGCGTGAGAAGTTAGGTCCTTTTAAGGTAGGGCAGCCTCACAGTGGCTGGGGAATGGTGTGTGGAAGGAGGGGGAAGGGGAGGGGTTGGAGAGGCTTTCGGGAAGGCTACTGGAACAATTGGGATTTGTTAATGGAGGCTTAAAATCGTGAGACTGCGGTAGGAAGAGAGGAAATAGACAAAAGGTTTTGGAAATAGGCAAAGATATTTGAACTAACGATTTGCAGGATGGGTTGTGTGTGAGAAAGGAGAGGGGTTATAGATTATGTTGTAATTCGTTAATCAGGTTGGTTTGAGTCAGAAGGTAAAACCCATCTACAGTCTTACCTGATACTTCCTTGAAAAAGGTGAACTGTTAAGTTAGAGAGAATGATTGGTAATAGTGAGGTTGAGTTTACTTGAGAATATGTAATCATACTACTTTTCCAGTCATTTATTCAGTAAGGTAACCATCCTTGAGGATGAGGTATATATGTCCTCAGTTAGCTGATCTTCCCATGGGATCTGAAAATGTCCCTAATTGGAGACAGATTTGAAAAAGGGAATACTTAAGGGGCACCTGGGTGACTCAGTCCGTTAAGCGACCGACGCTGGATTTCGGCTCAGGTCATGATCTCAGGGTCCTGGGTCTTGGGATCCAGCCGTGCATCTGGGCTCCATGCTCAGTGGGGAGTCTGCAAAGTCTGCGTGGGATTCTCTCTCTCCTCTGCCTCTTCCCCTACCTCCACGCATCTGCACTCTCTCTGTCTCTCTCAAATAAATAAATAAATCTTACCCAAAAAAGGAACAGTAAGATACTTAAACCATAGAGTTAAAACACAGCACGTTGCATAACCAGTATTAAGCAAGTGTGCCAGGTGTACATAGTAAATCAGGGTTTTCACCATGTAATGATTAACATGTGAGAAAATGAAGGCCAATTAATATTGTAATGGATTTCTAAAAAGTAATGTCTATTTTACTACCCTAAATAAAGGCTAGTGTCCTTGTTTTTTAAAAACACCGCTTGCAGTTATTTTTGAGAAAACTAGTCATGCAGATTTGTGAATAGCCAGAATTAGAGAAAAAAGGAAACAAAAATCTTCAAGAGTACAAATATTAGTTACATAGGGATATTTCAGTACCACATGTGTAATCATGACTATTTGCTAGCCTACTCTTTCTGCATACATTTGTATAAATGTGTATGTTAGCAAATGATGTATCTACAAATTCCACCCATCTGTCTCTCCATCCATCCATCCATCCCTCAAGATTCAAATATTGTGCCTAATATTGAGACTAGAGTGATTATTAAATGGGTTCCTGGCTTTCAGAAAACATTGACAAAGAAGGGGGCAAGCGTGCAAAACTATAATTCGAAATAGTCATGGGTGTGGTGGTATGGACCATGCTGTATGAAAACATTGCAGGACTCAAAGAAACCTTCTCTGAGGAGATCATACATTGCTGAAATCTGAAGGATTAGTGAGAATTTGCCAGCTGAAGTGGTGGAGGTAGTATTATTGGTAGTAAGAGGCGTAATCAATCAGCTTTCAAAATATTGAGCATTTTAAAACACAGGATCCTATGCTCAATATTTGAAAAATTGCCAGTAGGCCGTTTCTAAGTAGATGCAATGAAATGTCCTGCCGTATGTGCTTGGAACCCATTAGTCATAACTTGGTGATATAAAGTACGTTCTTGACCTATGACAGGAATATTATTGCTGGAGTTGCTGTACTAAGAAATGTGGTCACATTTGCCATCTGGTGAAATAGCTGTCTCGCCCAGGTTGAGGTTCGCAAATGACTAAAGCCCTGAGTAGCCCACAATTACTCAGTTGCCCAAAGGCCTACAAGTAAAATGGAAAGTTGTCTGTGTTTCATCAGATCCCAGAAGCTCGGGGTGGGGTTAGTTTGAAGAAGCATGATTGCTTTCTCTTTTATTTTCCTTTCTAGTTTGAAGTACTTCAGTTCTCGTGTCAACCAAATTCAATGGGTCAGGGTTCGTGTCATAGTGTCATGCAGTAGGTAGACTCTCGGGACTCGATGACTTAGAAAGAAAGAAAGGAAGGAAGGAAGGAAGGAAGGAAAAAAAGAGGTCCCTGTCTTCAAAGGGCTTATATTTTAAGTTTATCTTTAGAATTGTCCTGTGCTGTACAGTATTTTAAAGACATTTAAGTATGTATTTTCACATTTAAGTGAAAATATGAACAGCTCTGTAATGTGATGCTGGAGTACATAAATTTCCATAAGTGGCTACTTGTTGAACCTCATTTTTGCCTGTATGTGTGATAAGTAACACAGCTTTTTAGGTACGTTTCTCAACTAAAGGTTTAATTTCTCTTTGGTTTGATTAAATTACTGAAGCGATATTCATGGGAGCTTTCTCACTCTGCCAAATGACTTGGCACTTGAATTTTGTCTTTACTACTGGTTTGTCTATAAAATTAATAAAATTAAGAAGTGAAATGCGTGATTGATTCTTGGCATTTTCAGAGAGGGAAATGGAAGCACGGTGGAATGAACAGGTGGATAAAAATGTCTGAACACATGAACAGAAGTGATGAGATAATCCCAAAAAGAGAAAGGAAAAAAGAAAAAAAATAAAGAAAGAAAGAAAACAAAACTAGCCTACCTCTTCTGTCAGTGAGAACTCTAAGAGAAAACATCTGGAGCAAAAGAGGAAATGAAGTGAGTGATACATGTGAAACTGTTAAAAACTGCTGAATTTTCTGGTAGCAAGGGAGCATATTAAAAGCTATAGTAGGAATCCTGGATATTCAAGCACCTTGAAGGGGTATTTAGCAGGATAAGGAAAGAAAGAAATACAGAGCACAAGGAAAAATTTTAAAAGTGAGAAGAGGAAAATTAAAAAAAAAATCTAAGCCCAAAAAACCCTGCCTAAGGTTATTGCCCAGGAAGGTGGATTTAGCCAAGTGGGCGCTAAGCCTAGTATTTCTTATTTCCCTTTTCATGCCGCAAAATATGAAGTAATCGCCTTAGCAGGACTTATTACAGTGATCAAATCACCGAACAATCTGAGATGTTTCCTTTCATATGAAGGTCTTGTTTTGTTTTGTTTCTTAAGTAAGGACAGTCTTTTCTTTTTTTCTTTTCCCCCCAGTCTGTTTGTATGTATTTTGCCTCAATCTATAGTCAGGTTCTGTGGAAAATATAATTCCATATATCCATAAATCTTTTGTCATTGGAAATGGAAGTGATGACCCTAGAAAAAACATGAAAGTCAAAAAGTTTTCATACTTTTAATATGTAGTATGACTAGCATGACTTGCTTCTCTAATTCTGAAATTCTAAATTCCCCACGAAAGAGGTTAAATTATTTTTCTTCTGTCAAAACTTGAAGCCTCAGAAAATGTATTTAATGTCTACACATCACTAAATTTTCATTAAATAGTTTATTTTAGGTTCCACATAATCTTGTTCTCTAGTGAAGATCGATTGTTTCAAAACTGCTAAGTGAATTTTTTACAAAAAAATCTATACCAACTTTACCTAATTATGTCTCTGGAATCTACATATATTTTCATGTTTTAAAAATATTGCAAGAGAGAGCCTAGATGTCCATTAACAGATGAATGGATAAAGAAGATATGAGATATATATCAATACAATGGAATATTATGAAGTCATCAAAAAATGAAATCTTGCCATTTGCAAGGACTGGATGGAACTAAAAGGTATTATGCTAAGGGAAATAAGTCAATCAGAGAAAGACAATTATCATACGATCTCACTGATAAGGGGAATTTGAGAAATAAGACAGAGAATCATAGGGGAAGGGAGCGAAAAATGAAACAACAGAAAACCAGAGAAAGAGACAAACCATAAAAGACTCTTAATCTCAGGAAGCAAACTGAGGGTTGCTGGAGAGGGTGGGAGTAATGGGGTGGTTAGGTTATGGATCTGGGGAGGGTAGGGACTATGGTGAGTGCTGTGAATTGTGTAAGACTGATAAATCACAGACCTGAAACAAATAATACATTGTATGTTAATAAAGTATTTCAAGAGATTAATTGCATCTATTGATAATAAACATTGTTAAAATAAATATATACTTACTTGGGGATCATATAAAAATTAAAGTAATATAAGTAGAATTTTATTTTTTCTAACCTTACTGTAAATCTTTATACCTTACAAACACTCATATGTCTGTGTGCGTATGTATGTGTGTGCATAATCCCCATATGTGTAAATACATACACAGACAGATGTACCTGTAGTCCATACAGTGGGAAAAGGTTGAAAAAGCAAACAAAATAGTAAACATTCTGTTAGCTGTTTGAAACATTGTTGTAACTTAAATTAGCTGAGTTGCATAAAAAACTAGAAAGCTTAGAAATCTTAATAGAATTGATATTAGATAATGAAAACGTATTCCATTTATTAAGAATTTTCTTTATGGGCGCCTGGGTGGCTCAGTGGGTCGGGTCTCTGCCTTCAGCTCGGGTCATGATCTCAGGGTCCTGGGATCGAACCCCGCATCGGGCTCTCTGCTCAGCAGGGAGCCTGCTTCCATCCCCCCCGCCCCCCGCCTGTCTGCCTCTCTGCCTACTTATGATCTCTCTTTCTCTGTGTCAAATAAATAAATAAAGCCTTTAAAAAAAATAAACAAACAATAATTTTCTTTATGCTGGACTCAATTCTATTGTGCCTTCTTGGCACCACTCCAATTGGTATTTTTTTTTTTTTTAAAGATTTTATTTATTTATTTGACAGAGAAATCACAAGTAGATGGAGAGGCAGACAGAGAGAGAGAGAGGGAAGCAGGCTCCCTGCAGAGCAGAGAGCCCGATGCGGGACTCGATCCCAGGACCCTGAGATCATGACCTGAGCCGAAGGCAGCGGCTTAACCCACTGAGCCACCCAGGCGCCCTCCAATTGGTATTCTATCTCATAAGGGATAAGGCATATATTTCTTATCAGAAGAGTCAGATGGAGCCTCTGTCAAATAAATTATGAAATGTACTTTGATGTTCTAAAGGCTGACCTTTTGAGGTGTGATTTGTGCTGTGCAGTAAATAAAAAAAAGGATTTTCCCTGTGGGACAGCAGTCCTTCCTCATTTACCAATGAGCACTTTGGAAGAGTTTTATAAAAGTGACAGAATTAGGAAAAGGTATTATAACATCTCCATTGGAGACACTCACTTTCCTTGAAGGGATTAGAGCTTGCCATGGTCAGACGGCAGACCTTGCCCAACACAGGATTCCACTGGGTAGTACATACCTCTCAATACTTCTATTAGTAATTTTTTTCTCGTTTCATAATACATTGGTATTTATAAATTGGTTTCCATGGATATTTCCTGTAGACAGTTAATGATATTGGGTGATAACAGTTCTATATAGACCTTGGAAAAAAATAAGATTTTCCAGAAAATGTTGTAGTAGGCATTCTAATAATGTGTTCCATGTATAATTACTTACTTTTTGAAATTCTACACACCCGAAAGGAAACATATTTAGGTTCTTAAGGTGGAAAAAAAGCCAAGATTTTTTTTTTAAATGACCTCTTCTACTATCTGTTTTGTTTATTTCTTTATTTTGTTGAAAAGGAACCTGAAGCCTAGAGCCATTTTATATTGAACACCTATATCCTTAAAATCATCAGTACATCAAACTGGATTGACATTCTCTGCTCTTCTGTTTGTGTTTATTAAAGTACAAGTCTATAAATCTGTTCTTAGATGTCAAAAGTTGAATAATGAATTTTCCTGGAATGACTAAAATTTCTTTTAAATTCTAAGAACATTTTTTTCACATTCTTTGATGATAAATCATCTAATTAAAAATAAATATTCAAGGGGCACCTGGGTGGCTTAGTCAGTTGGGCGTCTGCCTTCTGCTCCAGTCAGGATCCTGGCATCCTAGGATCGAGCCCCACATTGGGTTCCCTGCTTGTTGGGGAGCCTCCTTCTCCCTCTGGTACCCTTTCTGTGTCTATCTCTCCCTCTGTCAAATAAATATAAATAACATCTTTTAAAAAATAAGCAAATAACAAATGAATGTTCAATAAGTAAAGATGCTCGAAGTAAATACTTAGTTTTTTTTTAAACATTCATATTCAGTCATTGTACCAGAAATTCTATGATACTCTAAAATGACATATTTTCATCTCACTATGATATATTCTAAAATAAACTCATTTTATCATTTTCACAGACAGCATCACCAAAAAGTAAAAAGTAAAAGTAAATTTCCATCTCTAAACCTACAAGCCTAAATGCCTTGTGCTATTGATCAGCCATTTAAATATTTTCTTTAAAAAATCAGACCTAAAGTCACAATAATGCTTTGATAAGCATAACACGAATCCTGTCCAAATTTTGCTATCATGCTACTTAAGTATTTCTCTTAGCCTTAGATCAATCCATATCTAGAATACCTCGATATTTGCAAATGTAGCAATGATACAGTATAGATAAAAACTGAAAGAACCGAGCCTACAGCAAAATCCTTTAAAGATGTCTTGATTAATGATGTCATGGCCTTTTATAAATACATTTGGGCAATGAAATTCATTTATTCAAAAAACATGCAGAAGGGGCATGTAGGTGTCTTTTGGTAGTGGTTACTTATGGAAACAGTGCCTGGAACTGTCGAGGTGTTAGGTAGATGAGAGAGGATATTCATAGCCCTTCCTTCCTTCTTATCTTACATTTTGATGCCCTTAAAGTCATTCTCTAAGTGTTAAGAGATTTTAATATTCCTAAATATTCGTATTTCAATATTCCTAAATATTCTAAGCTCACTTGGATGCTTTGGAGGAGGTCCTACTTTTTTGTTTTTTTCCCTAGTTCTACCGACCTCTACCAGCCCTCTCTCCTTTTATTCTTACTCTATTTATTGAAAGTAGAAAGGAAAATGAGATGATAGTCCATCAAAGAAAAATTTTGCTTTAGTCCAGATAGAATATTAATTTTATTTCTTAAATTCAGTTTCTCAATTTTCTTTCAATACTAAGTGGTTCAGTTGTTGACACATGGAATAAAGGTATATTATTGATCATTCGTATGAACTCTTCCTGAATTATTACTCATTTAGTAGTGATTCACTCAACGTGTGTTTAATAAACAGTCTCACACACATTAGAACATCGTAGTAGGCAGTCCTGAATGTTAATGAGATTTCTTTTTTTTTTTTTTAAACTAATTACAGGAGTGTAATAAAGAGTACTAGAAGTAGTCTTCCGGGTAGAGAAGAACATGAATATTTTACTTTGCTTTGGGAGCAGTCTCTGAATTATGGATTAGCCACCTAAATCTTGTCATTATTTCAGTAGTAGTACACAGATCGGAAGTGATGTTTCTGTAAAAATGCATAACTACCTGTGAGTAATAATTGAGGATAAGTAACCATATATTTCAATGGCTGATCAGTCTTGAAGAAGATTCTGAGCAAACAGGTGAGTGCTTTTGATATGTTATGGCACTTAATCCTCCCAACAGTCAGAATATTGATACTATTATTGTGCTTATTTTATGGGGCATAAAATGCTGACAAAAAAAATCAATGTTCAGTGTTTTCAGTCTACAGATGAATCCGTCTCTTCTACTACAATGAAAGGAGCAACTGTTAGTAATAATAGCTTATATTATTTTGGCAGATTAGAGTCAGGAATGTTACTTCCACAGGGGAAGAATGGCAAGGAGAGCTGGTTCTGGGGTCTGCCATGATTGAAAGTAGGGATCCTTGCAACTTAGCACTGTATGAGGAGCTGTGGGGTCTGTCCTTCCACACGGTAGAGTCTTCCATTGCTTGCACGTATGACTGCAATGATAGTAATTACTGAACACACACACACACACACACACACACACACACAGACCGTTTATTGAGCAGCTTATCTGTTAGGAACTTTTGTAAACACTTTATATACTTTCTTTTATTTGAAACTCACAACAGTCTCGAGAGTTAATGAGTAGTTTCCACATTTTAAGGAAGAGAATCTGGAGAGTTTAAAATCAGAGTTCTTAACAGTGAATTAGGAACACTGACACTGAGCCAATGGTAAGTTTCTGCTGTGTTGTTTAACTGGGTAGAGACAGTAAGGCATAATGGTTAAAAACACAGGCTCTGAAGCCTGGAGTAAGGTTCCTATTCCAATTCATTACTCTTAGCTATAATGGCTTTGGCCCTGTTGCATTATCTCTCTGTACCTGAGTTTCCCCATTTATAATATGGGTATAATATGGGTAGCTATGGAGAGGGTTGAGTTGGAAGATTGAATGAGTTAGTATTTATAAAGTATCTGGTACATAGCATGTACTACATAAAGTTTGCTGTATTGTGGTGATTTTGTTTTATACAAATATTGTAGAAGTCTTATTTCTTAAGCATTATAGTAAAGTTGTGTCTTTTTGTCCTTTGGTATATTATATACATTTCCTCATATAGTGTTTATAATTTATTATCGTATTTATTACTATGTGTTGTTATAATTCTGTGAGAGACATTTCCCCCTATGCAGTTTCTGGTATTTGCTGTTATAAGGAAAAATTAGTGATATTTGTATATGGGTCCTATTTTTAGTCGCTTTACTGAAATCTCTTCTGTTCTGAATGGTTTTTAAAAGCCATACCCCACACCAACTCATATCAAATTTACCTTCAAAATATAGAGAGCATATAACCATTCTTAGGCTCTCCCTCCCTTACCATACTCTAAGCCACTCTATCTCATATGTGGTTATTTCCAAGCTTTTCCAGTGTCAGTGCTTTACCTTACTGTAGTCTATCCTCAAGGGAATCTAGTATCAAACTAAGGATCATTTTTCTCTTCTCTTCTCTTTATGACATTTGTTTTCTTTTCTCTCATAGCTAAATAGATACGCCCTCCCCTCTACATACAAACAAACAGACAAACACCTGAAAATAGTGTGAGAATGGCCAACAGTGTCTTTATTCTAGCTTTAAATAGAGTGATTTCAATTTTATTTAATTTAAGACTCTCAGTTAGTTTCTGTTAAATAATTTACACCATGATTTGAAAGTTTCCTGCTAGTCACATTTTACTCATGTTTTTAATCTAACTAGTTGATTATTTCACATTGTTTCAGCATTTATTAATATGATCCTACAGTTTTTCTCCTTTAATCTTCTAAAAGGTCAATTTTGCCTTCATCTTCATGTTCACGAACTAAATCCACATTTTGTCACGAAGTATGCCATGTTTTAATCAACTATTGGATGATATATGATGAGCTTTTATTTGGTATTTTTGTGTTTCCCTCAGTTTTTAAGTAAAATTGTCATGATTTTTAATGTTTGATTTTGCCAGTTGAAAGAATATGAATACCAAGTTTTTCATTTATTAGAGATTTTAAGTTTCATTTAACTTTCCAGCTTGATTGAGGTATAACTGGAATATAATATTGTGTAGGTTTAGGGTATACAATGTGTTGATTTGCTACACCTGTATATTGCAATGTGATTACCACCACAGAGTTAGCTAACATCTTCATCAGGACACAATTCCGTTTCTTTTGTGTGATGAGAACATTTAAGATCTAATCCCTTGGCAACCTTAAAGTATATAATATAGCATTATAAACTGTATCCACAAAATTTAGGTGAGTTTATTTTGTTATTAATATAGGTAAATACCTGCCATTTTCATTATTTTACAAGTTCTTAGATATAACCACGGAGTTAGCTAACATCTTCATCAGGACACATAATTCCGTTTCTTTTGTGTGATGAGAACATTTAAGATATAATCCCTTAGCAACCTTAAAGTATATAATATAGCATTATAAACTGTATCCACAAAATTTAGGTGAGTTTATTTTATTAGCAATTTAGGTAAATATCTGCCATTTTCATTTTTTTACAAGTGCTTCTATATATAACATTGAAATTGTATGTTTCCTTATAGTCAAATAGAACTCTCCTATAAGTCCCATACCTTTTCATCTTTCATTGACAAGTGTTTGATAATCTTTTCAGTTTCTTCTAGAGCTATTAGTTCACTTTTTCTACATCAGTCAATTTTGATAACTTACATTTTCCTCGTAAGTAATCCATTTCATTTGGCTTTTCATGTTCATTAGCATAAAGCTACATAAAACATACAAAGTTTGAATACATTTTTCATCTGTGATTATATCTTCTTTCTCACTACTAATTCTGTAAATTCTTGATTATATTCTCTCTGTCTCCTCCCCCGTCCCCGCCCTTCTCCTTACTCCCCCTGTCTGTGTCTCTCGTTTTTGAGAACCAGCTTTTGGTTTTAATTCTAAATTCTAATTTGGGTTTTGAATATATCTCTTATGGTCTCTGTCTTCATTAGTTTTCCCCCTGTGCTTTGTTTGGCTTAGTTTTTCTACCTTTTATTTGGTAACAAGAGAAATTTAATCTGTTAATTTCCTACCATATACAATTCCACCATGAACAAATAACTGTTTCTCATAGTAATTTTCATGAAAATTACTCCGTCGGTGTGTTGTCAGCCTCTGAAGCATGCTTAGTGGTTTGACTTACACATTTTCTATGTAGATTTAAAACTATCAATAAAGAATTTAGAGTAACCAAAAGTAAATACACTAGTACCCCCCTTAACCAGTGTTTCGGTTAACGGGGGCAATCTGAGGTCTGGAAACAGATGATCCTCCTTCTGCTGTATCATCAGGTCAGTAGAACAAGTAATAACACTACTTCACAGTACCTACGTCATTCACCTCACTTCATCTCATCTCATAGGTTTTTTATCATCTCACATTATCACAAGATTGGCGAGTACAGTATAATGAGATATTTTGAGAGAGAGGAAAAGACCACAGTCACGTAGCTTTTATTTTAGTATATGATCACGATTGTTCTATTTTATTATTAGTTATAGTTGTTAATGTCTTACTGTATCTAATTTATAAATTAAACTTTGTGACAGGTACATATGTGTATGAAAAAACAGTACATATGGGGTTTGGTACTGTTTGAAGTTTCAGGCATCCATTGGTGATCTTGGAACATACCCCTTGCAGATAAGGGGGACTACTGAATTACCAAATTAATTTAAACAAGTATCAGTAAAATTGCCAAGTTGACTGATCAGTTTATTTGAATGACCTTTACTATTTCTCTAGCCATTGAATAAAGCCATTTAGCCAGTTTGAACAAAGACACAAATTTTCTACAATTAGGTCTCAAAATAAAGCAAATATAACTACCTATCTAAAATATATTACACAGTGCAGCTTAGAACTTAAGGGTTCTGAAGTTAGCCTGTGTTCTAGAGTTCAGCTGCCAATGTGGAAGCCTTGGCTCTACATTTAGCTGCTATATGACCTTGGCCAAGAACTTAGTTTTTCTGTATTTTATAACCTGAAAAGTGGGCAGAGTCACAGTATCAACTTTTTGTGATTTTTTTTAAGGATTAAATGAGTTAAAGTATAAAAAGCAATCGATAAATGTAATTATTATTAATATCAATATGTGTATATTGAAAATTTATATGAAGATTTTGCTGTTTATAGGAAATCTACAGGATAGAATCTAAAAATAGGAATCTAAAACGTCTATTCTGTGTACGAGTGGTATTCTGCTAAACCGAAGTATAATTCAATAAGCACTGCAGAATAATTGGCATCTTACTAATTTTATTACCTTTCCCAACAAACTAGGGCTCCAGGCGACACTGCAGAGCTGGGTCTTTTAAGATCCACGTCTGTTTGTTGGCAGGGTTTTACACTACTGTCAGGTTCGGTTTTCTTTAGTTTTCATTAGTTTGAACTAGAAACAACCTATTTTGCCGGACTGGTTTATTTTTGTTGAAGGAGGCTGGCTGTCTGACAATTATGTTTACCAGGGAATTTATTTCTCTGGTATACTCCTTACAGTTCTGGGGAGTAAGAAAGCAGTCCTCATACCCTCACAGTTTTTAAATTCCCACATGAGAATGAAAATTTTGTCTACAATACCAGACTTGTTTGTTCAACATAAAAGAACATAAATCCTCCGTGGGTCCCCAGGGGTTTGTTAGAGAAAGGGAGTGATCATTATAAACCACTTACCGCTGTGTGCTCTGTATCATGTTGCCGTGAGAAAGTGATGTTTGATTGGCTCATAAAATAGGTTTAGTAAATCCTTTAAACACTGATGTGAGCAGTTGTACATGTTGGAAATTAATACCTGAGAGTGTATTATAGGGATTACCAAGTCTCCAGAACAGTCACCTGGGCATGCATAGATTTTTGTGTGTAAGGAAGATTATGTTTTGTGATTTCACTTTTATGTGTCAAATGCTGCTTGGTTTTACCATCTCCCTTTCGTTTGACTGAGGCCTGCAGACATCTTTCTTCATTGTTTTCTCTCTTCTTGATGTTTTGAGCAGTGCTATGGTATATAAACCAACCAACTTCCACAGTGAATTCCATCTGCAAGCATTTTATCAGAAAAAAGAGAAACTTCAAATTATTAGGGAAGGCAACTAGATTTAACGCATGAGCTTTTTTCCAACCACATTCTATATATCCTCAAACAATTTAAAGGAAATAGAAAATTAAGTGTCAGTGATTTTTGGTTTTGGTTTTTTTTATTTTGCTGATTAGATAGCAACAGTGAAGCTTGGGAACAGTGTACAGGTAGATCTTCACTGCGTCTATTTTACATGATCTTAAATATAATTTAAGTTTTTAAAAAATGCAGTTTTTGTAACCATATCCTTTAGCAAGGGGATTTACTGTTTTGATGAAAAGGGAAAACTAAGCTTCAGTAAATAATGATGTTACTGATACTTTTCAGTTCCACAGACATCTAAACCATCATTGAGTATTACCATTGAAATTGATGGTGGAATAAATGAGTGAAATTTAGAATTATATTGTTATAGGACCCCACTTCTGAAAAAAATCTTATAAGTTCACTGTGAAAGAATTAGTAGCACATGTTAGATTCTGCTGTTTTATAGGCAAGAACACAGTACTTTTTTAGATGTCCATTTCATTTAACCTTCATGGAATGTTAAAAAAAAAAAAAAAAGATTTTTTTAAAGCACTGTGGTAAATGTGTGCATCAGGCTTGTATGAGGTATAAGAATTAATTGCCAACTGTCTAACTGCAAATCCAGAAATTGTTATATAGATTAGTGGATTTTTTTTTAATGGCATCAAGTTAGGTAGAAAATCTTCATGAAAAAAGTAATAATGTGCTTCTAACTGTTATTTGCAGGACAGTGATTTTTGTAGCAGAATGTAAATAGAGCCAAAGTTAGGACTTACTTGTTCCTTAAAAACTTAACATATATAATCCAGCTGTTTTGTGTATATAATCTCTTTAAATACTTCTAAAGAGCTTCCAATCAGATACATACATAACAATGTTTATTTCTTAATAAATAAAAAAGTATATAATAGTAAAAACACTTAATGTTAATTCGTGTAGTTCTCTTGCATGTGGCCTTTTTCTCTTAGGATGCTTCTATTAGAAAGATAATAGTTATTTTGAAAATGGACTGAAGTAAATTTTTGATGCTTTGTGTTCCGTCCAACCAGTTTGCTGAAATGACTGAACTGCCAAACCGGAGGGGGGTGGCTTTCAGTTTCCGTCCTCTTTGAGCTTTCTTTGGTATCTGGCACTCGGGGCGCTGTCCACCACTTCTGCTGCTGGTGGATATTTCCCTTCCCTCTTCGCTCCGTTCTGCGGCATCAGTCACAGAGGCTTTCCTCACATCCCCCCTAACTGCTCCTTTTCAGGATGTTTTTGTTACAGGCGCTCTTCTTACTACCCCCATTTGTAATGTCCTTGTTTCCCGGCATCCTTCAGATACGTGAAGATTCTGTTCTCTGCCCGTGTTACTTCCTCACTGAAACCTCCACAGCCATCCTCTCTAAGGGAGGCACATTCAGATGCCTCCATGGACGGGTACTGCAACTAGGTGATGATCGATCTGGGCATTAAAACAGCAGCAGCAGCAGCAGCAGCAGCAGTAGCGGCAGCATAGAACGTAAATGGGCATCTTTAAAAACTTAGAACATGTCCCATCCAAAGCTATTTCCGCCTGGTCCCAACCTCAGCTGCTATGAAGGAATGAAGGTTCAGTGTTCATTCCTTCATTCACAAGATAGCAATACTGCTCTTATTGTGTTCCTGGCACATAGATGTTAGGGATAAGGCAGGAAATGGAAGATACCACCTCTCCTGGAGGTGATACCAATTCCGGAGATCTGAGCAGTCATACCAGGGCTAATGATATTTAGCATTACCAGATCTTTAAATTTAATTAAAAAATAAAAACAAAAAACAACAGCAACAACAACAACAAAAAAAAACAGAAATTCAGACTTTCCTGTGAAATTCCACTTTTTGCAATGTTGATATAAATTTTGGAAACATAGAGCTTATTAAAACTGCGCTGACCTGTTTGCAACATTGGCCTACAAAATATTCCAACATCTGACTCTGAAGTACCCAGGCCTTTCCACTTACACCTATTTTTCCAGCTTGATCTTCATCTGCTTCTTTGTTTCCTGCCCTCCACTCACCGCCCACCATGCCTGGCCCCCTCTTTCTGCATCTTACAGATTGTACTTCTCACTACAGTGCGTTTCCATTTCCCCTCTTTTCAGCCCTGGTCATTCAGTACCCACTGACAGCCCAAATGTTCCTTTGTAAGCTGACCCTAATCTTACTGTGTAGAATTACTCCTACTCTGCCAATATTCCACAGTATTTCCTACGTACTCTCATTGGAGCACTTACCAAAGTGTTTTATGGGCCCTGAGCCCAAAGAAGCTATAGTTTCATCTTTGTATCCTAAGAATCTAGCTTTGCACCAAGTCAGCGCTTCATAAATGCTTACAGAATGATTGAGCAGGTCTGAAACCTGGCTTTCTTCGAGCTCACAATGGTGGTAACCTACATTATAGAGGTTTAGGCCAAAAACCTCCAAGCACAAAGAGATACTCTCTGAATAAATACTTTGTTTCATGTGTAAACAGTCTTGATGTAAAAATTATCCTTTCTTATCACATGGTAGCTGTCCACTTCTGTACCAAGTACATCGGAAATAACTACTTAGGTCTGTTCTACCCAACTCTTCTGACCTTGAGCACGCTGCTTTTCGGTCCCACCACACCCATACACCGAACTCCTAAAATGGTGATATTGGTTGACTTACACATTAGTCATTGATGACCCCAGACTCATCACGTAGAGCAGATAGTCTGATCTTTGTATTTGAATTTTATTTATTGTTTTCGAACTCCAAAGGTTATATTAAAAGTTCATGTGAAGGTGGGAACAAGGGATGCCGGTTGGAGAGGAAGGACAGCTTTATTGAACGGCAGCTGTGTGCCAGCCCTGTTTCAGGTACGACACAGGTGTGCTGTCTTAAGACATCCCTGTGAGCTAAGTAGCTTTGTCGTCAATGTAAGACCAAGGAAAACGAGGCTGAGACCAGTTAAGTTACATGTCATAAGACAGTTCTGGGTACTTCTTCAAGATGAAGATGAATAAGCAGAAATTGGCCTGTTGATACTCTGTATATAATTTTCACCAATTTTTTTCTGTAAATTCAATACTGCATAAAATGTATTATTTTTAGTTGTCTAACATCTGCTGAATTTAGATTTTTGGAAGAATCCATTGGTGATTTCAACCATGTCAGACCTACCTACCTTTTAAGAAAAGTTTTGCAGTATCCTATTTAGTTTTCTGAAATAAGTTTATGGAAGAATCATCTATTTATGGGCACAGTTGTTTAAAATATAAATACAATGGCATGTGTGCTATAGAAACCAGAAATTACAAAGTGAGTTCTATGAAAATAGTGGATTTAAATACATAAGGACACATGCACAGTTACACTAGGAAAACAAAAGTGGTCAGATGCTTGCATCTTTTAAGTAGACTCATTGTCAATATGACCATTATAGGTACAGGTGAATATGTTTATGTTTAACTGTTTTAATTGTACAAATAGTATAAGCAGTGTTCCTGTTCATGATATGTTTTTCCAAATAGTAGTTCTTGGTAAAGTTCCAAACATGGAAACTTTCCTCAACTTACTCAATAGCTTAATTTCTGGAAAATTTGGTTTTAACTAAAACTGCAAAACATATTTGTATGTGAGATAATTATTAGTTTCCAAACTCAATGAGCTATATCAAAAATTTTGCCATATGAATGTCTAGTCAACTGTTTGGAAAGCTCAGAGAACATGGGGCAGAGACAGACTTCTTAGACTTCCCATTGTTGTTGGACTTCCCATGGTTGAAATCCCTGGACCTTGCCTGTTACATGTTGTAGTGCCCACCTCACTCCTAACTTCAGTATCGCTGAGAATGCCTCTACAGGTCACTTCTGAAACATTTTCTTAAGAGACGATACTGCTCTTCAGGAGTACCACTGACTGAAGCCTTCCGAACCAAAATTAACATTTGCTGGCAAAATATTATTTATTCCTTATGTTTAAGATACTGTGTGTAGTGTAGTGTGAACTCAAAGAATGTAAAAATCAATTCCTTTCTTCAAGGATTTAAGAGACTAAGAAAATGGATCATGTGTTGGGGACGCCTGAGTGGTTAAGTGTCTGCTTTCAGCTCAGGTCGTAGTCTCGTGGTCCTGGGATCAAGTCCCATGTCCCACTCCCTGCTCAGTGGAGCATCTATTCCTTCCTTTCCCATTGCCTCTCCTCCCACTTGAATGTGCTCTCTCTTGCTCCCTTTCTTTCTCTCTTGCTCACTCTCCCTCTTTCTCTCAAATAAATAAAATCTTAAAAAAAAAAAAAGAATAGAAAAGGGATCACTTTCATATATAGTGAATATTGAAAATAAGTGTTTATCACAAACAGAAAGATGGCGATGAGCTGAGAACAGCAGAAAGGTCTCCCAGAGGCAGACTGGTACAAAGCAAGATTTGAAGGATGTATGTGTAAGGATGTGGCTCTAGAAAAGCTTGCGGCGGATCAGGAAAGGGAGCCAGGGAGTCTGCCTAGGGTGAAAGCGTTACTGTCAGAAAGTAATGGGCAGTGATAATAGCAATTAAGATTAGAGCAAAACTGTCATATCCATATGGAAATTAAATGGAATAATTCACAAACTGTCAGCTATGGTTGCTGCATACAGAATATTTAAGTGTTGAGATGGCTGTGCAGTGAATTTGAAGTTCATTAACAGTTTTATGGAAGGCTTAGAGTAGAAGATTCATTTTCCTTTAACAGAGAATGCATTTTCAGTTGTATCTCTTCTTTGGACTATTTTATTATATTTACCTAGTTAAATTTGGAATGGACCCCTGGCTCTGGTCCATAGATAGATTCATCGGATCCATGATCGTGGACTTTGAATTGTTACAGTAGCAGTTCATAGGACTTTATGTCTTTTTTGTCTTTGTGTCTTGCAGGTATGACTTTGTAGAAGTTGAAGAACCCAGTGATGGAACTATATTAGGGCGCTGGTGTGGTTCTGGAACTGTGCCAGGAAAACAGATTTCTAAAGGAAATCAAATCAGGATAAGATTTGTATCTGATGAATATTTTCCTTCTGAACCCGGGTTCTGCATCCACTACAACATTGTTGTGCCAGTAAGTATCACTTAGAGATTTCCTTATTTAATTGAGTTACTGTTCTGTGTACTTATTTTAAAAAGAATCAGGAAAAACAAAAAACAAAGACCTTTCCTCCACTTGATTTTTTCTTATCCATAAACATCACTGTGGTATCACAAATAACTTGAATTCCTTACTATAGATCATTAGTCCGGTGAAATACCTTTTGCAGTGCAATGAGATAACTTGTTTTTTACAACTTTTAGGAGATTGCATCATATCCATTCCTCCGCAGCTCACTGATATTTCAGTATTTATGGGAAGTTACATATGTGGGTAACATTTTCTCCTGAAAAAAAAAAAAAAAAGGGAAAATCTGTGTATTTATTACTCATAGCATTTAGATCACCATCACAATTTGGACAGTATAATGTCTTCCTGAATTTCAAGTTTGAATCATATTAAATGATAAAATACGATTTTAGTTTTCTGGCTTTTCTGGAGACATTTCTTATATGATATTCCTTTGCATTTTGCTACCTGTTACTCTCACTTTAAAGATGGAAACTTTGAAGCTTAACACGGGATTGTAATGGTTCTAATTTTCCAATTCACCTGTATATTTGGAATAAATACATTGCAGAACTAGAAAGCCAGCACGATTTGACATTAATGCCATTTTAGCTAGATTCATGTCTGTAATTGCGTTAGAAGTTCATATTCTTAATTTGCTGTCTTACTGTTCCCCTCCAGTTAAGGTTGGCATCCTTCCTTACCTGAACCTTCCGAAAAATATTTTTTTAATGTGTTGTTTATGAATATGTGCATAACCTTTTTCTTTTTATTGAGAAAGATAAATTCACTCTTCTTTTTAATGTTACCAATGTTAGAGTAAAATACATGTTAAGAAGTAGTTATCTCCATTTTCCTACTTACCCTGCTTAAGTAATATTTCTGGCTCTTTTGTTTCAAAAAAGATGTTTTGAAATTATCACGGGAATTTAGGAAATCTACTTTGCCTAATTATAATTATTACTATAATTTTAGTTATATCCTGATTGCTTGTACCCTTTATTTCATGCCTGGGGCATACTGAACAACCAAAAAAGGAAACTTCACCTTAACATTACAATATGAATATAATATACAAATTTTAATATTGATTCCATATTTCCTAATTGGCTTCACGAATTGCTAGTTTGCTGTGTGCACTGTTCTTATACCCAGAAAAAGCACAGGTTTTAATGCATGTAACCCACACCCTGTTGTGTTGCCCATGTGCCTGCTGGTTTGCTAAACCTTCTGTCAAAATCATTGAAGATCTTATTTTCTATGTTATTTTAAATGGTGATATTATTGATCATATTTAAAAAGCATACTAGGTGGCATCTTCGTATTTGTATGAATACTTCAGAATTACTGTAAGCAATATGAGAAAATTAGTAAATGGGTTTTCAGTATTCTGGGTATGATGAAAAAATAGATACAAATGTTTAAAATAATACATAAAATAAAGGGTATTTATCCCAAACGTGTGACAAAAATAAATTTGAAGCTGAGAAGATATTTATATGTTAAATAAACTTTTCTTTTCACATTGTATTAATTTAGATGTTTATAGCTAGCAATTCGCTATCATGCTACAGATTAATACATATATTAAGCTAAAATAGATGTACATATGTCGACACCAAGGGTTGTCTTTTCCTCATTTTATGACTGCATGGGTTAGTTAGTTGGATAACCCAGGAGCTGTGCGGATTAAATAAATCCATATCTCATGTAAAGATAAATGTAAAGGAAATTTATAGTGTTGTACTCAGTTCTGGGTCCATTACAGGCTCTTAATAAGTACTTGAATGCTGAGTTGATCATACCGCTCACTCACTCCAGCTTAACTAACAGATGATTCGCTGACACCTGGTATTTTTATCACTGAGCATAAAGCAGGTTCCTGAGCCTTGAAATGAGATAAAGCATCATAAGGATCTGCAGTAAGTATTACCCATCCTCTTGACTCAAAAGGGCTCTGCCACGTGGTTTGATCTGCTTCTGGAGATTTATTGTGATTAAGATCAGAAACTGCTTCTGAGAGCCTTTAGAAGAAAGCTGTGTCACCGGTTACATCATTAAAATTAAATTCAGTGCATTTTTCAATAGTTGCTGTAATCCTTTGATAAAATTGCAAATGTGGGTTTTGGTAGTCTGTGAATTGACATTCTCCCGGCATCTACGGTGCCACATTTTGTGTGGTACCCAAGTTGACTCGTGATGGGCTGCGGAAAATGGAGATATGTAGAGATACGACATAGGAAATATATTTTTTTAATTTGTCTCATGCTTAGGAAAAAACAGCAGCCATTGGTCTGCAAGAAACAAGATAACGTGACAGCATAGTCCTGCATTGCCTAATAAGGTGTGATTTGGTGATCTTAATTTTGCCAGAATGTTTTCCAGGCTGATTATAGATACATGATTTTTGTAATCTCACAAGCTTCGGTTCTGTTAAATTTATTTTGGCAATTTATCTGCCTTTTCTTCACCTCTCCTTTGTCTTGGTTCCATGTTTCCCTCTCTCCCACACAGCCACCCTCCTACTGTCCATGATTCCTGTAGAAAACAGAGATTTAGTTAGTGAAAATTTAACAAGTGGTTTTGCTGTTAAGCCTTCCAGAATGTTTTGAATTATTATTGTGTATTGCTAAATGACATCCTTCTCTCCATGCCTCTCCTCCCCACAACGTTATTACTAACAGGGCAACAATCCATCAACCTTATCTGTGTATCAATGAATGAAAGCCCAAGGGAAGAAAGTTTGCATTTTCAAGAAGAGACTTAAAAGTTCTTCTCGCATTTGCTCAAGGGCATGTGCCCTCCAACCCCTGGATCATCTCTGATTCCCCACTCCCCCAGGATTAACTTCATAATTAGCACACCCAGCTTCCCAGAGGCATTGGTCTAATTGAATGCAACCTGCCACAGCAAAATAGGACTTTTAGGGACCACTGGCCACATTGGTTTCTTTATTCTGTCATGATACAAATGATGCAATGATGCGAATCCCAAGTCCTTAATGGACTATTAACTTGCGGAATTGAGGTTTGCTGCTGAGCGCCTAGCACAATGCCAGATACATTGCAGCTGCTCACTAGTACCTCATGGAAGTTCAGCCAGTTCCCCTCAGAGTTGTCTAAATGTGGAGCTGCCCTGACTTTCATTGACTCTGTTCCTCTTGTTACTGTTGTGTAATGTTGCTGATTCATAACCTAGAGCACTGGTGAACTGCAGTAATGACAGCAGGTATTCTCCAAGTCATGATATGGGAAAACTGGTCTCTCCCTCTCTCTGTCTCTGTCTCTCTCGCTTTCTGGTGGGGAACGGAACATTTGGAGTAAAGACATTGGTGCGTACTTAACGACATTATAACCATTACTGTGTATAATCATACTTTCTGCTTTTTATAATTAACTTCATATTTTGCATCTATTCAAAAACCAACAGACTTTGAGTTTAATCCATTTTTTCCCTGGGACAATTATGGAGAAATTCTATTTTAATATTCTTTATAGTTTACAAGTAAGGGGGATCACTCTGCAGCCTTCTTTGGAACCATGAATGGATATGTCTGATTCTAGCCAACCTTTAAGGTTGGTTGATTCTATACCAATCTTAGACAGTGTGTATCTTAGCAGTAGTACTTTTAAAATTTTCAGAAACGGTGTTGCCATACACGTGTTGGCATTAAAAACCAAGTTCACCTTTGTCAGATCATTTACCCACTCTTTTCCCCAGACTAATGAATGAGACCGCATATAGGTAAAACAAGAGATTATCTATTACTTTGAATAAAGTGATGTTGATTTAATAAAGATTTTTTGTATTCTTTTAGATGTAGTTACCCTGTTTTTTTTTGTATTAAGATTTCAGTGTCATTTTCTTGATTCCTAGATACCTTAGAGTAAAACATAAATAAAATTTATCTTTGCACTTTACTATTTTAAGTTGATATTATAGGCTGAGTTTTACTTTAGAAAAATCTTTAGCATAAGATGTTTACCTGAAATTGTAGCTAGTTGTTTATAGCTTAAAAAAAAAAATACTGGATTCACTGTATAAGTTTAAAATGTAGCATTTCAATGTTATTTTCAAGAATCATTTATGGAAATAATAGACTCCCCAATTATGCCCCATTAATAAAGAAAGAAAAATAAGTCCATGTAAATTGATGCCAAACAATATATATGCAGCTTTTATGATTGTGCATAAGGAGTTAATAATGTCTTTGATTTTTTTTTTTTTCCTTCATGCTTAAAAAAAGGGGGGGAGGCTGGTAGATTAGCAGTGAGAGATTGTTTGGGAAGAAATGAAGCAAAACTGAAATAAAACAGTGCAAGCTTGTTTCTGTTTGGAGGCCACACACATTGAGAGCCCAGCACACATTTCGGATCTCTTACAAAGAAAATTTCTTGTTTAATTTTAGAGTAATTTATAATAGATTATGTATGTTTTACTCTGTGTACTATAGTGTAAGCACCATTATTTTAAAATGTTAAAAAATCTACAAAGCTGAAAAATGGCATCTTTTCTGCTAACATCAAAAGACCTTATTAAAAGTGTATTTGTAAAAAAATAATAATAATAAGTCTTAATATAAAATATTGCATATTTTAATCAATTACTTCAAAAATTACTTCAAAAATTGCTTATTTTTAAATAAAAGATACAAATCCAAATATGAATATTTTTAGTGGTTTTATTCTTTGCATATAGAACTATTTCCTCTTGAGTATATATTGTTTGTAATATATATGTTTTAAAATGGTTATGAGATGTGGGGATTTTTTTTCTCTCTCTCCAATCTGGTTAAAATTTTGAAGAATGATTAAAACACCATTGATTTCTTTTAAAACACTGTTGTTGAATATACTGTTTTGTCAGGAGTTTTAATCTAAGCTTTGGACCAGAAGTAATAACACAATATTTTCAGCAATTCATTTATTTGCATTTTTCATGTAATAAATGGATCGGTCATAGATTAAGAGAAGTACATGTTAAAGCTACTGTACTAATTGACTCCATATATTTTTATCTTCTTGCCTTTATTGTCTGAAAAGAGGAGAGTGTGGGGTGATGAATGAACTGAAGGCTCTTTTAACTCACAGCAACCCGTGAAACTCATCTTTTAAGTTGCTTTTCAATTTTTCCTGTTCTTTGCTATTTTCTTTTTTTCACT
This sequence comes from Mustela lutreola, assembly GCF_030435805.1. Lineage (NCBI taxonomy): Eukaryota > Metazoa > Chordata > Mammalia > Carnivora > Mustelidae > Mustela > Mustela lutreola. The sequence continues at coordinate 127,375,933 of NC_081290.1, read as the reverse complement.
GGTTAGCAACAGTTGTTTGGACTCACATTTTTTTTTAATTCCTTTTTGTAAACTTATACCCAGAGATTAAATAATGCTAGAGAATGGCATGCAAGTATTGTAGCCACTTTATAATCCCAACTATGGGTTTTCCTTAATAGTGATTTTGTAAATGACTTGTCCAGAGTTAAGTCAGTGCCTGGCCAGTATGCACTATAGAATGGTGTATGGTTTCTGCGGGGAAGGCTTAGAAGGACACTTGATGCCTGAGGTGCCATTAAGGAATGCATGACTGATTGCCAAAGTAGTTATTAATTATGCGGGATACAGAGAACAAAGCAGCTCAGTGAATATTAAAGTTGGAGGGAGAAAGGAGGAGGGGGCTATTTTTTCAGTCCCTTCTGGCATGTGCCAGTAGGTTATTTCACTGTTAATATCATGTAAGGAAAAGTCTTAACTGAAGGGCAAATTTGCTTTTATGTTCAGGTTAAGAAAAATTCTAAGTAACTCTCAAACAAGGTATCAAGTTCATTTTCTTAGAGGAAAAATAAAGCAGCATACCTGGAATAAAAACCCTTAGAGCAGTATCATAACCCCAACTCCATAGCTCCATAGGAAGCAAATTCAGTGTTAGACTGTCAAGATTTTTTAAAAATTGCAGATCTTCATAACAAATTGCACTGCATTCCTATATTGTATTAAACCAGTTTTAATGAGTGAAAAATTTAGATTGTAAACCTTTAAAATAAATTTTTATTTACCTTAAGAGAGAATTAAGAGAAAAAACTTGTTCTTTGAATTTTTTGTAGTATTTAGAGAATGAAAGAAGTTATTTCAAGTACTTCATGTCTATACCATCGTCTGAAACACTTTTTGAGTGATTAGGTTTTTATTAAAATATACAATGTAACTGTATATTTATGCAAGGAGTCTAGAGATGACAGTATTTTATTACATCAAAGAAATTACACAATTGCTACAGAGACTAAGCTTTTCCTTGGCTAAGAGTTGTTTAATGTATTTTTCTAACAATTTCTACCCCATGGACACAGTGCTCTCTTTCATGTGAAGATCATGGTCTCTTTCCATTTCTACTGACTCTTTTTGTTCCAGTTAATTCCTAGCTACCTTAGAAAGAATTTCACAGATGGTGTGATTTGTAGTTAGAAAGGAAAAGGCAGTTGGTGCTACTGCAGGAATGGTAGACGACAGACAGACAACTGAGTTGAAATACAAAGGGTTATAAATAAGAATTTAAGAAAGCTTGAAGTTTGATGGACTCATGTTTTATATCTAAAGCCACAAAGACTTAAAAGCTTAGAGTTAATATGGCCCCAAACCTGTGGAATTATTCTCTAGAAGTTTGTTGCAACTGAAAATGATAAAATAAATGCTTTGTCCTCAGTAACCTCTTACATTTTCCTGTTAAGTTTTTCAATAGGCATTGAAGAATTATTTGAGGAGATATTTTGTTGTGAAAAAATTAGAAAATGTATATGGCATTGCCCTAGGTCTCTGAGAACTTACCTTGTTTTGAGGGGGAAAAATGTAACACACACACACACACACACACACACCCTATATACCTATATAAATACACTACATGAGTAAGTGTAATATAAGTGGTTTGGAACGATTTGAAGAAAGAGAGGCAATTGGTGGAAGCAGAGGGATATTATAACTCTCAGATTAAAGGAAAAAACAAATGGTCAAACAAACAAAAACCCTGGGAGAGGCTTAGTATAGGTTTGATATCAAATATATTATTAAAAATCCCTGAAGAGTTTATTAAAAACAATATTATCAGATGTCAGAGATTATGATTTTCTTTATCTGGAATAGTGCCCAGTTATCTGCATTTTCATCAAACATGCTTGGAGATTCTGATACAAGATGTTCTCACGTTGAATTTGTGGTGAGAAATTGCTGTAGACTATAAACTAAGCAGATGCAAAGGTTTTATTACAAGATGTTGGGGAGATACTTTTCATTTTCAAACAAACATGAATATTTGGGAGGAGCAGATTAGAAATTCTGCATGAATATTTTCTTACTAATCTACCCATATGTTCTCTGGGTTTTTTGGTGGCTTTTTTTTTGTTTGTTTGTTTTTGTTTTTTTTTACAGGATTGCGAAAAAAAAAAGTGGACCTTTCTCATAGAATTAGATGGCTAGATTTCAATTTGGTAATACTTGCATTTATTGTATTGACTTTTCTAAGCTATGTATTGAAGCTTATCCATTCTGTCAACTGCCAGTATCTCTTACCAGAATAAATGACACTCTGCCTTCTTTTCTAGTTCAACAACCAGCTTGTCTGATAATTCACATAGGGCATAGCTCTAGTACTGAGACACAGTTCTAGACTAGATCTTCATTTGTTCTGCAGTGTAAGGCACTATTATTAGTAAAATAAGATCGTCCCAATCATCAAGAAATCTCCTTTCAATCTCCTCATATACGTTTTTCACATGTCATTTTAATTTTTGTCTGCATTACAGCTACACATAGTTTTAAGACACAAATATTTCTCTGAGGCTTGTTATAAAAATAGCAGTTGCCCCCACTTTCCTCTGCAAACTATTTTCCTGTACCTTGGAGGCAAGTGCTTCCAGTTCTTTTAACCGGTTCTTTTAGAATTGAGCTTTCTACCTTCCTGTAACATGCTTTTGTTGTCGCTTCTTGATTTTTTGGCTTTAAGAAGGATCTATGATCATCATTGACTTCATTCTCTGGAGGGTGAGGTGTTCACTTTCTTCCACTCTCCTGCGTTTACCACATGTGCAGACACATCCCATCACTGCCTCCTCTAGTGTATCCTGATTCTATCAAGATCCAAATCCATTGTGTACATTATGGTGACCATGGGATCATGGTTCACAGCTGGGCCATGAACTATAATAGGACTGTGTTTCCTTTCCTGCCTTATTCTACTTCATTTTCCCTAGAGTTGTGTTATTTTTTTGGTTTGCTTAGCTTTCTATGTATTTATCACTCATTCACCCCCAAACTGTGCCTCTAATTGTGTAAATCTCCCTCAGAAACAGCCAGACACATTAGTGTTTTCTTATAATTTTATCGATCAAAAGAAATCTCTGCTGAAACAATCTGGTCTACTTCAATTTAGACTGATTACCATTTAGACCTGCCACGCGGCTGTCATCCTGGATGGGGGGGTCTCCCCCACGCCCATCCCCACCCCATCATTATCCTGAGTATTCCCTTTGCCATTTTCCCAGATTAGATCCCTTGTTTTCAGGATCTCTTGTTTTCTTTCTTGTTCACTTCCTGTTTAGGAAGAATGTAAAACCCCCATGAATTTCCTGAGAAAAAGGAGCATCAGAGGTAAAATTTTGTGGGCTCAAATAACTGAAAATTCCTTTATTTAATCCTCAACCCTAGATGGATACCTCGATAAGACTAGAATTCTAGGTGACCACTTAAAAACTAACTGGACATTCTGTGCCTGTGGATGAGTTTGTTGACTACAGGCTTCGCTATATTGTGAGATGGCAGGGTCAGTTCCTTGAAAGCCCCCTGATTCTCCAAACCTTCTTTTCTAAGGGTATAATCCTGGCTGCCAGTTCTCTGAAATGAGAGCTCAGTGGATTAAGACTGAGAGTCTCAGACATTTCCTCAACCCCCTCCATACTCCCTTATTCACAATAATATCACTGCTCCCAACTCTGATTCGGTTCCCCAATCCCTATTTTATTCTGTTCGGGAAGCAAATTTGAGCAGGGAATAAATCCATCTTCTGCCACTACAGGGAAACCGATTTGGAGTGTCAAACAGTGTCATCATTTTCAACTGGTGTTCCTGTTTTTAGTTCCATTGTCCTTCCTACTTCCACAAGTACCTGTTGCCACCAGATCCCAGAGCTTTTTTGTTGCTCTTTCATGAAAGTCAGGTCATTTCCTGATTCTGTCCCCCGGTAAATTTTGGCCCACTGATTCAATGACCGCACCTCTACCTACCTTTCAGTTTCTTAAATTTTATCACTGTTGACTCCTTTCTGATTTTCTTTGGCCTTAAAGAATTATGCATTTAAAGAAATACCTCAGGGGCGCCTGGGTGGCTCAGTGGGTTAAAGCCTCTGCCTTCGGCTCAGGTCATGATTTCAGGGTCCTGGGATCGAGCCCCACTCTCTCTGCCTGCCTTTCTGTCTACTTGTGATCTCTATCTGTCAAATAAAATAAATAAAAAATCTAAAAAAAAAAAAATACCTTCAGAATCAATCATTTTAGGAGAGAACAGAGCTATAATCACCACCTTTTATTCCCTCTCTTTGTATAGCAGTGTTCTTATCAAACACTAAGTTTATATTTGATCAACAAAACACTCGGAATCTCTTTACAATATATTGTAGGCATAGTATATGCCACATGCCATGCTCTGTCATTGACTTGAAGGAACAACGCCATTATCTTTCCATGCCAGATAAAATATACTCTTGTAGCAGTTGCTTTACATGATTATGCTATCACATTTCCTTAATTTTTTTTTTTTTTATTAACCTATACTGTATTATCTGTTTCAGGGGTACACGTTTGTGATTCATGTCTTACACAATTCACAGCACTCACCATAGCACATACCCTCCCCAGTATCCATCACCCAGGCTCTCTATTCCTACTACCTCCTTCCCCTCCAGCAACTGTAGTGATCTGAAGGGGCACGTGCACCTGAATGTTTATAGCAACAGTGTCCACAATAGCCAAACTATGGAAAGAGCCCAGATGTCCACATTTCCTTTTTTAATGTTAGGGAGGCCTAGATGAGACTTGATATTGATTAGGTATTTAAAATATCCTGAACTCTGTTTTAATATTAGTATTATGTCCAGGAGTATACACTAACATACCAGTCCTGGTTCATACATTTTACATGTTAGTTATAAAGAAACCAATCATATGATTCTTACCTTTAAGAAAATGCTGTCCTCGTAAGTAGTCTTCATATATTTATCCATTTGAGTAATGTTATTAATGTATTTGAATGCTTTGAACATTAAAACTGGAACTTTAAAATTTTTGCGCCTTTCTTTAAGATGACACAATTGTTATTTATTTAAGATTACTTTGAAATCACAGGAACCTGATTTTATTTACAATATAACCATCAATTTTTGCATCCTCTTAGGACAAAACTGAAAGGTATATGAGTATAGTTTTTAAGAGGTTAAATTTTGAAACTGAAGTGTATTGTAAACATTTTTTTGGAAAGGGAGTACTTTGATACCAACTTGGAAATAGTTGAATTAAGCAGAAGAGAATGATGAACATATATTGAAAGAAGTACTAGGCTTGCTGGGCGCTTTTATATCCTCTAATCCCCATAATGCAATGTTATCACCATTTTAAGATGAAAACTCAGAGAATATCATATATGTAGAAGTGAGGATATTAAGTAGGGCTTTCCCAATTCTGTGTAAAACCAGGCTGCCACTGGGCTGATTTGGGAAATACAGTAGGAAGATCACTGATGAAGGGAAAGCAAATGTAGGATTTTCTCTCACCATCTTTGCTTTCTTATTTAAACACCTAAATAGGGGCACCTGGGTGGCTCAGTTGGTTAAGCATCCAACTCTTGGTTTTGGCTCAGGTCATGATCTCCGGGTCATGAGATAGAGCCCTGTGTCAGGCTTCACTTTGGGCTTGGAGCCTGCTTAAGATTCTCTCTCCATGTGCCCCTCCCTCAACTTCCTCTGGTATGCTCCGCCTTTTGTGCACTCTCGCACGCGTGCTCTCTCTCTCTCTCTCTCAAAAATAAATAAATAAATATTGAAAAAAATAAAACACAATTATTATTTCTGTTGGGTTATGATGTTTTGGATACTTTAGCACCTTGAGAAGTTGGTGAACTATATTAGAATTTATCTTTTTTTTTAATAAATTATAGTAGTCATAAATATTGAGGATTATATTTTACTTTCTGCCCATAGTTACCTTTAAAATGCAAACAAGATGTAGTTCCTTTAAAAGTTACTCTCAAAGCAAACACATTTTTTAAAAAAAGGTAAAATTGCACATGGAGTCAGTATTTTGCTGATTATATTTCACTTATCCGTCAGATCTCATCACTCTTGAAAAATGACACAATTACTTGTGAGTATCCTCACAGTCTTTTCGGCTCCAAAGAATTTTTCAGAGTTGTGTTATTAAGGAAACTTTGAAGGCTAAAGTGTACACAGAGAAATAAGAAAGTAAAATTGGAAAAAAGCCTAATGAGGAAAACAAGTCTTAATTGGACGTCTTCTATCAAGCATGTCTTTAACGTTAGTGCAGTGAAGAATAGACGACCCTTGGCATTTTGAGCTTGAAATCAGACGGTTTGTGCACAGTGACTGAAATAGAGTAAGAATTCGATAGTCCTTAAAATGAATTGTAAAGGAAACACACATCTTGAGGGCTAACATACAAGGGGAATGCTCCGTCCCAGCTGTTGGCAGGGTGATGCCTGTAGGCTGCTGAAGGCCCCAGTGAACTGAGGCCTCCTCCCTTGGGAAATTCCGGAATCAGGATGTCTTTGTGTCAGTGCCCCAGGGCAGAGGTCTTGTCTCTGCCTAGGTGTTTCCAGTCCAGTTAAATCAAACCAGCTTTTGTTTAGGTGAATAAGAGCTGGTGTAGAAATACCTGCCTGGTACCTTTCCTTGTGTTTCTCCACGGCAAGTAGTTACTCAGGAGAAGGATTAACGCTGTCATCTGTTGCCTTGAAGGACTCTATGAATTATCTTAAATACTTCCAAAGCAGGTTTGCTTCAGAAAGCCAAGGTTTATGTGAAACTACCCCCTCCACCCCTGGCCCCCCCCACCACCTATGGAGGAATAACAGGAAAAAGCAAGATGTGACAATTACCTAAGACTCTAAAATAAAATCTGAGAAAGGAATTGGAAATAGGTGTGGATAGCTCCCAGGCAGCCTAGGCAGTGTCTAATGCCTCTTCTGAAATTGTGCTTTTAAATTTCATAGCACTGCTAGAGAGGAGAAATAACATTCTGATAGGGTTAAAAAAAAAAAAAAGAGGCACTTTCCTGCCAGGTGTAAGTTAATGAAATAGCATGAACTGTAATTAGTTGTTTTAGGAAAAGACATGTGAAAGACAGTGAATTGTTCGAGAGACGCTGCATGCCAAAACTTGACTTCCCTTACCTAAGAGAAGTGGTATTAACATATATGACACATCCTTTGGGTCAGATGCTTCAGAAGCTGTCTCAATATTCTGACACACATATTTTCCTTTCTTTTTGGAATATGATGAGTGATGCTTTGTGGCATTCTTGTCCCATTACTGATAAAAACGATAAAAAGGAACTCACGAATCCACCCAGGCATACAGTGCTTTGTTTTAAAGACAGGGGATCCTGAGTTTTGCAGGGTCCTGAGTTCTCTCCAAATTTCATGTTGACAGGCTGCTTCATCATCCTTTGGAACTCCCAAAAGGTTTAATATTTTATGACTACATGGTGAGAGGGACACATTGGACTGAAGTTGGTCGTTATAATAATACTGAATGGGAAGGTGTTTATTCCTACTGCATATTTAAGTGACTTTCCCAAATGTGGGGACGATGCTTTTCATTTATCCACAGTTTATGTTTTCTCTTCCAGTAGGATTTCTGATTACATAAAAGGGCTTCACTGTTTCCTGTGGTTTGCCACAGGCTTTATTTGGCATGATGGCAGGGCATAATTTCATGTCATGGAGCAATTTAAGAATCTTGACTCTTTAAAAGGACATATAGTCTTTTGGTAAGATCTTGGACTTTCTGCTGTGGTGCCTTTGCATTTGGTTTTCACAACTTTGTATTACAAGTGTGGGGAAAGTTGCAATTCAGCTTACGTAAGGATTCAGTCATTTGACTTGGCAATACAGCTAATCTTGTATTTTAACTGGAAGTTTGTATTAAGCTGGAAAATAAAAAGCAGCTTACCTAAATAAATAATAACAGTGCACGCCATTTCTTGAACATCTGCTATTGTACTGGGTTCTTAATATATGTCATCTCATTTATTCAGTACGATAACTGAGAAATTATTTGCATCTTACCTAGAGAAGGTATGCTCAGAGAAGGAATACAACTTGCCTCTGGTTCAGAACAAACAATTGTACAAATAATTATAGTCAAACCAAGAATTTCAGCTATAGCCTAGAATATCTCCTAGTCAACTTTTGTAGGGTAAGAACTTTTTTAGCACTTTAATTTTGAGATCATTGTAAATTGATGTTCATTTGTAAGAAAGACCATCTATACCTTTGCCTCATTTTCCTCAAGGGTAATAACATCTTACATAACTATATGCAGTACAATATTACAACCTAGAAAGTAACATTGATACAATCCACCAACCTCAAAAAGAAATTTTTGAATAAATAAAAATACACAACGCCTTAGGACATGTTCAATGAAAGTGTTAGATGAAAAGACTTTCATAAGCAAAAATTGGAGGAATATTTGATTAGTACATAGTTTTGTTTTGTTTTGTTTTTAATGGCTTAATCAAGAATACTAAGAACCTACATTCTGGTATCACACAATGGCTTCTGCATTCCAATTTAGGTCAGGAGGGAAATTTTTATTCTAAACTGTATAATCTCATAATCTTCATCTAAAATTCTGTGTGGTGCAGAGCCATTTTTGCAGCTTAAGGTAGAACATCTATCATAGATTAAAGATTACAAAATCAAAAATAATTCCACAAATCACTCTTCTTGATGTGGGATTCAAAGTGAATGTGTGAAACATAAATAGTGACTATAAATAAATCCATGAATAAGGCTTTTCTGCCTCTGAGACAGAGATTAATGAAGTTTTAGGATGCTAAGAGCTCAAGATATAATCTATAGCTTTAAACTGATGTCAAGAATGAGAATTGATTGCTTAAAAGCCCTTCATTTCTCCAGAATAGATTGATGACTTTAGTGCTACTAAATCTGCTCTCATGCAAAATTTATATAATTTGGTTTCAACAGGTATGGTATGTGTGTGGGGGGTGGGGGGATTTACATATTAAATGTAATTATATAAGATATAAAAGTTAAACTATTTCAAAATCAAAAGATAGTAATGTGTATGATATTTTCAAGATATTTTTTAAATTTCGAAATTCAGTGGAAGCCAGCTTATGGACCCATGAGAGCTGATAGCCAGCCTGTTAGATGGCTAGAATGGTTCAGAGGGAGAATCATGAAAACCGCACATATATTCTGTAAGCATTTAATTTCAACTTCACTACTCTTCCTTTAGGGCCAAAACCTTCGTTTTAAGTAGGAGTATGCTGATTGGAGTCCTGTTGTATTTCTTCCCCAAATCATAGCCATCATGCCTTAATCATGACTTTTGGTTTGGGTTTAAAGCAATTTAAAGAGCATTTAAAGCAATCTAAGTGCAGAATTCCTTTAGGATTTTAGGAAGTGTTCCTCTTCTATATTTGTCTCCCTCATACCTCCTTGAATGTAAGCATTTATTTTAATAGTAATTCATTTTATATGCGGTCCTTCTGTAGCATTCATCTAAGTCTTCTATGAGGCAACAAGTCATAGTTGATTGAATTCCTAATATTTAAACAGGAATAATTACAAAGATAAGTATTACTGATATAAATGGCTCCGGGAACAAATACAGCTGTCTCTTGAGAAGTGTAAAATTCAACTGGGGGAAGCAGGAAGGTGGCTGAGAGCATTCTGTGACCTATAAATGTATCACTGAACCACGTGTTTTGCGTGCATGGGAAGTTAGCTAAACCAGGTCGGGTCAGTGACACTCAGTTAAGATGACCATTACCCTTTGCTCTGTTTCCCTGTGGTTTCTGCCTGATAGTATATCGCTGGAATATTGTAAATAAAAAATATGTAAAGTAGATAAATAATATGTATTTGTATATGTAATACAATAGAATTGTTTTTAAGACTATGTGTGGCCCTATTTGGTAACGGGTAACTGTGCTTTGGGGTGGGTATCTAGATGGGTAATAAGTGAAGACATTCAATGCATTTTTATCCTCCTCTGTAATTCTTCCGGAGGAGATTGAGCTTCTTTATTTTTCAAGCCGTAGAGAACAGCGTGGCAACCTGGAGAAGTCACTTAGTTGATGGAATGTTTTCTAGGAGTGGTATATCCTTTACATGGAATCCAGAGGAAGACGTGTGAAGAGATAATTTTATTGTATTGAAAAAGCAACATGGCCAACAGAAACTATTAGAGAATCAGCCAAGTAATGGAGCGGCAGGGTTCTCTTTGTCTGCCTTTTCTCCCTCCTTCCTTTTCCTTCCTTTCCTCTCTCCCCTCTTTCTTTTAGCCTAAGTGCTCCCTTATCCTAAAACTACTTTGTGACTTGTGTTGTGTTCAAAGTCAGTTTTCCAGTTTTTTGTCTCTACCACCCTGTGTTGACTTAGCAAGATGCCATGTGTCTTTGTTTTTATTATTTAATTTTTCTCTAAGTTAAATTGATTTCTCAGTTCAGATCAGGTGTTCTACTTTCTAAGAGACGGCATGTGTTTCTGATGTCGAGTATGCGCGGCTTTGACCATCTCCTTGTCCGAAGGAAAAAGGCTGGTGGAATCTGAGCTCCAAGCAGCTATGCCGCCAGTTTCTCCAGCAGATCAGCCTCCCCGTGACTGTCAACAGATCAAGCTGAACAAACAGAGTTTAAAGTGAGCTCTGGTTTATTTTCCTTACGAGCCATCATGAACACATAGACAGGAATGCTTGGATAGAACAATGTTTGGTGATGCAAATTATATCATCTTTATCAGCGGTAGTGTTTACTCCTCTAAGATCTGGCGCATTGCTTAGAACCTTGGTTACTGACCTTGACCGAGATTCTTAACTGAGGCCTCACTGCAGAGGAGTCATGTCCCTGTGACCCTGAGTGCCACAGATCTGGCTCGAATTCTCACTCTTCCACTCAACTACCTTCATTATCTTGGGAAAGTTTTCCTACCCACAGAATGTGAATGACGAAAGTTTCTGCCTTATATAGCATTGTTTGTGAGGATTATTAGCTCAGTGTTTGGCATGTAGTAGTCAATAAATGTGTGTTACCTTTATTTTAAAGGTCATTTATTATGACCTTTAGTAAGACACTATCTCCCTAAATCATATTATGAAAACCTTAACTTTAATACATGAAATTAGTGTTTTCTTTTCTTTCCTCTTGTTTTTGGTTTTTTTTTTTAAAGAATCCCAGTCACCATGTACTAAATTGATATCACAATTCACTAAATATATTACAGCTTAAATTTGAAAAATCTGATCCAGGTTGTAAAAGATGTATCATTTATAAATAAAAGAATACATCTTTTGGGCATTTTTAAAAATTTATTTATTTCTTTATTTGACAAACAGAGATAACAAGTAGGCCGAGAGGCAGGCAGAGAGAGGAAGGGAAGCAGGCTCCCTGCTGAGCAGAGAGCCCAATGCGGGGCTCGATCCCAGGACCCTGAGATCATGACCTGAGCTGAAGGCAGAGGCTTTAACCCACTGAGCCACCCAGGTGCCCCCATTTGGGGCATTTTACTTGCCTTTTTGGAAAAATAACATATTCTACTAACATGTAAGAATTCGTTCTTTTTTTTTTTTTTTAAGATTTTTTATTTATTTATTTGACAGAGATGACAAGTAGGCAGAGAGGCAGGCAGAGAGAGAGAGGAGGAAGCAGGCTCCCTGCTGAGCAGAGAGCCCAGGACCCTGGGATCATGACCTGAGCCGAAGGCAGAGGCTTTAACCCACTGAGCCAGCCAGGCGCCCCTGTAAGAATTCATTCTTAAAGTTCCCAAGATTGATACCAAAAAACTTTTTCCAGTAGAACCTATAAAATCTAAAATAAATTTTAGAAAATTGAGATTCAGGGTCTCTCATCTATGCTGAGCTATTCAAAACTTACTCCTTTTTAGGAACTTGTCCTTGATTATCACTTTTCAGAATGGGACTGATACTTTAATCATGATAGGAACTAGTTATTGAAGACCTGCTGTCATTCTCTGGGACTAAATGGAAAACCATGTTTACAATAATACACTGTTGGTTTTTAATTTGTTTTCACACTTAGTTTTGAAATAATCATCAGTCGTTAGTGTGAGAATCAGCTCATGGTTTTTTGAACCAACAGTCCGGAGTCTACTTTTCCCCAGGAACCATACACCATTTACCATGAGCACAGACAAAAGGATTGCTTGCTCCATGCCCTCCTACTATCTTTCTGTTTTTGCTGAAACCGAAGAAGAGGCTGGAGCTACTATGTACGGGTAGCTGTCCCGTGGTAGTACTTAAGAAATGTGGGAGTGTGAAATTCGTCTCTGTGCTCTCCATGGTATAATTGGAAACACAGATTAAAGGTTTTGGAAAGCACAGTTTTTCATTGTTTAGACAGGTCTGTAGGCTTCCTGAACTATGCACACTACATGAAATGGGGCCTTTAGTGGTATTTACTCTTTATGTATGAATGGCATTTCTGCCTGAAGATAAAGCATTTTTGGTAAAAATAACCTGTCACTCAAATTGAGACGTTTTGCTTGGGAGATAACGTAGTTTCAAAACACTTCTCTGCTCATGCATGCTCCCCTGTTTCCCTGCTCTTCTTAAGCTTTCTGATTTTGACATGTTTGCTTTTGTTTTTAAAAATCTGCTCTGTGTAAAATTACCACTACTAACATGTTTTACTACTTTAAGAACAATTTCTTAGGGGTATTTGTAATGTTAAATAATTGAAGCAAAATGGAGTGTGACTTTGAGGTTTTAATTGAATTCCTAATTGGCTCAAGTATTCCACAAATATCATTTTATTCATATTATAAATATATCCGTATTATAAACAAATGCAATTTGATTCAGGAGACCCTGAATCATATCTTCAGATTGTGGCTCCAATAAAATCTGCATTTTTAAAATTGTTTATCCATTTGTAAATCATACAGTTATTAATACCTGTTTAATCATTTTCCTACTCACTACCCCCCCACCCCCCACCCATCCCCAGCACTATACTTTTGAGAACATTTAGAATTGCAGTCTGTTGTTAACATTTGTTTAAGCGGAGACAAAGACGCTAGGCTTTTTCTTGACCCTAGGGATTGAGAGAAAATATTTACAGATGTTAACCATGGTGAAATTACTTTTTATATATCCCTTTTGATCTCTATGAATAATAAACGGGAAGGTTTCATTAGCCATATCAAAGTTTCCAGGCCTTCCTTGAATAGATTTGAAAGTTGATGGCCAAATGGAGATTAGGTTTTTAAGCCCGTCATAGGCAGGGTGTTACATTGCTGCAACCATACCTACATGTATCAGACAGTGAGTCCGTGTTTTTAATTTATTTTGAGACTTGCCTTTGTATCGCATTTTTATTAGGTCACCGCTACTAACATTTTATTACTTTTAGAACAGTTTTGTTGCGATATACATAATGCTAAATAAAGCTAAGTAGAGCTTTGTCTTTAGGACTTATTTAACTGCTGTAAAATCTTTGTTTATACTACTTTATGTTTAACAGATTTTTCTTCAGTTAACATGTCAATCAATTCCTTAGAATTCAAGCCTTATTTTAAATAACTCTTTTTATTCGTGTTGGTACAGTTTTCACACTATTTTCTCACTTTTACTTCTTGATTTCATAGGACTGTTTTTATTATACTCTTTGATAAAAAAGAGAATTTGGGGCACTTGGGTGGCTCAGTTGGTTGAGCATCTGCCTTCAGCTCAGGTCATGATCGCAGGGTCCTGAGATCAAGCCCTGCATCGGGCTTCTTGCTGAATGGGGAGCCTGCTTCTTCCTCTCCCTCTGCCTACTGATCCCCGTGCTTGTGCTCTCTCTCTCTTTCTCTCTCTGTCAAATAAATAAGTAGAATGAATGAATGAATGAATGATGAAAGAAAGGAAGAAAGAAAAAAAAAAAGGCAAGGAAAGGAAGAAAAAAGGAAAGAAGAAAGAAGAGAAGAAAAAAAGAAAAGAAAATTCACAGGGGGCCCTTGCTGGCTTGGTTAGTGGAGCAGGTAACTCTTGATCTCAGTCTCATGAGTTTGAGCCCCACATTGGAGGGAGAGGTGACTTAAAAAAGAAAATTTATGTTTGAGGCCTCTTGGCTTGGATGTATTTAAAGGCATGTCATACTTAATGTGACCATTTAAAAATATTTAGGTTCCAAAAAAATCTGTCACAAATTGAACATAAACATTAATAATTACACTTTTTTTTTACAGGTATGTCTGCTATTCATGCCCTACTTGCCATGCCAGGCTTTTGTTGACTATTGTATTCTCCCTTCTTAGCAGAGCACCTGGCACATAGTAAGCACTCCAGACTTTTTGTGAATTTGAAGTGAATGAGTGAGTGATAGATAATATCTTTCACTAGAACTTTGGTGGCAGATGTTCCTGTGATAGCCAACAGCACAGCCATAAGTAGCACTAGCTGGAAAATTGCCTGCCTCTGGATTCTTTTGTGGTGAAACCAGAGTCCTAGAGCCTGAAGCTGGGGAGCAGCAGCCCTGTGCCCAATATGGATGTTAATCCTGGGAAAACCCGTCGTGGTTTGCCTGAGAAATCATTGCTACCATCAAGATAGGAAATTGATGCTTATGTGGGAACTAAAATATAAAAGTGAGACAGAAAAAAAGACTCAGCTCGTATAAAATAATAAAAAAAAGTCCCGGTTCCCACCATTAACACTGTTAATTAATTGCATTACCCATTTCTTAGTGTAGCATCATGATGTCTATACCTAAATTTGTATTATGCCTTTCAAATTATGTAGTACTTTCACATTCACTAACATGTTTATTTTAATAGGTAATTGTGATTTTTAAAAATCTCAATTAACAATTAGTGCAACTTCCTGTATTTACTTCTTGAAGTTAATATTTTTATTTAGAAAATTCAGAGTGGGTAGGATTGGCAAAGCACAAAGCAGCAGGTCCTGGTGGCCAGTGTAGGGTAAAAATTCTCCTTGTATTATTAAAATTTGATTATTTGGACTCTATCCTACTAAATTCACAGAGTTTCAAGATTGGAAGAAACTTTTAAATTAGTTTTGCATATCTTCCATCTGATTCACAATCCCTTTGCTTCCCAAACAAAATGACTTTGTGACTTGGCCCAAAACTCATGAATTCATTATCTTTCAGCTGTTGAGACCATTTTTAACCAATATTGTGTTTTAGAAATTTCTTTCTTGTATTAAGCAAAAATCTTTCTACTCTTAACTCCCTCTTACTGGTCCTAAATCTTTCCTTTGAAACTGCGTGCAGTGATTTTAATGAATTTTTCCATCACTGGTAATACGTGACCACTTATTACCTTGTAAAAATATGTTTATGCACATCATCTTATTAGAACTTCAGAACAACCCGGTAAATTAGGTAGCTTATTTATTATTATCTTTGTCTTATAAATATTCTGAAACATAGAGAAAATAATTGATTTGCTAGTGATCACAGCCACAAATAATAAATAACAGATCCAGGCCCATGCCCAGATCTTCTGATTCAAAATTGCATGTTTTTTTTCATGATACAGTGTTGTCTCAGTATATCCCTTCCAGTTATAAGTGATGTCCCGTAATTTTTCTACTACCTCAGACTATATTCCTAAGTTTCTTCAGTGTCTTAGCTTTGTCAGCCATTCCACAAGTGGCCTAATTTTCAGTAAGAACAGCATTAGTAGTTCTTAACCAGGCGTGTGCCCGTGCACATGTACGTAGATGCCCAGGTGGGGCTTGGACAACATTCATAGCCTTCTGCTGGCTATATACATTGAGTATTTTTTCAATTATAGCCAGTCATTGCTCCCCCATTCCATGTAGATATGTTTGGTTTTTCTGAGTCTCTTGTCTTATGTAAAATTTTATGAAAATATTTTTAAAACCAAATGTGTACATTATTTAACATTTTGGAGTGAATAGTGGTCAACTCAAGAATTATGTGAATTAAGAATTTTGTACATGGCTGTTTACTGAAATCAGAAAAATGATTCTGGGGGGCTCAGTCAGTTAAACGGCTTCCTCCGACTCAGGTCATGATCCCGAGGTCCTGGGATCAAGTCCTGAATTGGGCTCGCTGCTCAGAGGGGAGCCTGCTTCTCCCTCTGCCTCTGCACCACACCTTCCCCCCAGCTTGCTCTGTCTTTCTCTGTCAAATAAATAAATAAAATCTTGAAAAAGAAAAATTATTCTCTGGGCAGCTGTTAAAGATTCATAAGTTTTCCTGTCTGCACTCTGTGTTTGGTTAAAGGGAAGATCTCACATCTTACCAGCTTCATTCACTTTGGCCAGCACAGGTATAAATGCTTTCAGGTTGGAGCGGTGGACTCAGAAAAACATGCGTATTTCCAAAGTTCATTGAGAAGCTGCCTTATGCAGTTGGTACGGGATTATACCATGCTCTGACTATCAAAGGAAGAGGTTAGTTAGCTCGGTGTCAACAATTATATAATTCTATACTTTAAACCCCCAAACAAAACTAACCACTTCCTAGGTTGTGAACAGCAGTAGCACAGGCTGAAACCACAGTTGATCCAAGCATCTAAAAACTACAGTTTCACTGGTACTAGTATATAATTATTTCCATATATTCTGCATAAAATCATCAGAAGCCAGAAACTGTTTCCACATCAGTGAATAGGAAGGGCATTTAGAAAGATGAATTAGTTTAAAGTACCCATGTGTGAGAAACAGAAAATAAAACTGGTATCAGACTCACTGCATGAATATTCATACTCAGACTTAAATAAGTGGTGTTGAAGCTGATTTGTCTGAAGCTACATGGCTTAAGCTGAATGTTGCAAGTTCCTTGTGCAGTTAATACTTATAACCAAATGCTCTTCTTTTAGGCTAATTAGTTAGAAAGATGATTAAAATTAGAATTTTAATTTTAGCATTTTTTTTTTCACATTGAGTAAAAAGTAACATATTGAATTCACTGAGATGACTAAATCACCCAAGTGCTTCATTCAAGTAGAGATTTGGGGCCTGGGTGGATTTCTGATATTTAAATTTACCCTTTTTATAACAGATTTTTTATATCACTCTGTCTTTAAAAATCTCTAAAACTAGATGAGTATAGATTTTGGTTGAATCTCCCATAGTCAAGTTCTTACAGGTCCTCAGATAGAGCATTCTGGAAGTCCTCATTAATCTCAGGACACATCTGACGTTCTAGTGATTGTCTGTGGACATGCTTCCCTGAGCTCACCATGTCTTTGTCTTCCTTTGTGTTCAGTGCTTGCTCTGGGCTTTTCTCTGCCCCCATTACCATAGCATTTGCCTACTGTGACTCCTTCTTTGTGGGTCTTCTCACCTGAGATTTCTGAGAAGCACACCTGTTTTAAGAAACTTCTGGAAATACCCAACCACAAAGTTATACCCCGACACTGTGAACGGTGTCCACGAATAAAATTCTGTTGTCCTTTGAACTGAAATCACTTTTATTTTATGTTCAAATGTTCAGTAGTGCTAATGGACAGTCATCCTGCGGTTTCTCTGCCCATGTTCTCTCCCATTCTCCACAACCGCCATTTTAGAGTTTATTCTCTCTTCAGACCTCTGGCACCATCTCTCCGGTCCTCACTCTCAGATGATAACTTTGCTTCCTGTTTCACAAAAACACAGGCAATCAGAAGCGGACTTTCAACAGCTCTCCCCATGCTCTTTACCCATCTATCTCATCTCTGCCTTGCAACCTGGCCTTCCTGTGACTTGGTTGAACCTTGGGGAATCAGCGTGTTGGCCCAATTGCATCCCTTCCATATCTTCCTGTGTCCTTCTCCTTAAGGAGTGCACCAGCATGCTTCTCTCTCTCTCTCCTTCTCAGGCTCTCTCCCTTTCCCTTTCTTTTCCTTGCACATGCACATGTGCACTTTTTTTTTTTTTTTTTACTTCCTATTGGTTCATTCCCTTCAGCATACAAACATGCTACTCACTCTCTCATTTTATCTCCTAAGAATGCGTATTGTCAAGTCCAGTGGAACATTCTCCGTCCGCCTCTTTTCAGACCTGTCATCAGCGTGTGACCCAGCTGATTCTCATTTCCTTCTGCTGAACACTTTTTCACCTGTTTCTCAGCTCATCGCACTCTCCATTTTCCTCCTGCCTCACTGACTTCTGCTTCTCAGTCCTCTTTACTGGTTCTTGCTGCTCCCTCTGACGTGGGGTTGTGGGAGGGTCCATAGGGTTACTCCCTTTTTGAATCAAGACCGCTTCATTTAGACTGAGAAACCATGGTGCTCACCTCTTCCTCATCAACACCCACTCATTTGGCGATCTCATCCAACGTCATGGCTTTTGTGCTGTCTGTTAGCCACTGGTTCCCAAATTTATGTGGCCGGCCCCAACATCTAACCTAAAATCTCTTGTATATCTGGCTGCTTCCTCAACCATTCTATTTGGATTATTAAAACTACCTCCTAAGTGCCCTGCTATTTCCACTTTTGCCTTCCTATAGTCTCTTTTCAGCACAGCAGTGTGATCCACTACAAACGTTAAGTCAGATAATGTCGCTCCTTTGCTTGAAACTCTCCCATGGGTCTGTTCTATGGTCACCAAAATTAGCAAATAAAAATATAGGATGCTCAGTTAAATTTTCATTTCAATGCATAACAATGAATGTGTAACTTTTGAGTCACGTTGATACCAAAAAAACTATTTGTTGTTTATCTGAAACTCAGCTGTAACTGGGCATCCTGTATTTGGATGGCAACTCTACCTCCAGCTTTCCCAAAGAAAATTCTGAATACTTACAGTGACCTACAAGGTCTTTTATTATCGGGCCCCCTGCTATCTCTGACCTCTAATCTAGCCACAGTGTCCCTTCCCTGCTGAACCTCGAATAGACCAGACATGCTTCCTACCTCCGATTATTTGCCCTGCCACTCCATATACTAGGATGATCTTCCTAGTGACTTAAACTCTATCCTCGTGACTTACCTCTAGCCTCCTGTAAGTTTTGCTTAAATGTCACCTTGTTACTGGAACCATCTCTGCCTCTCTTATTCCCTTCCAGCTGTCCTTTTTTTCTATAGTACACCGCACCATCCGGTGTTGTTTCATTTATGGCATTTATGGTCTGTTTCTCTCCAGTAGAATATCTGCATCCTAAAGGCAGATATGTTTATTGATTTTGTTCGTTGCTATATCCTCAGCATCTGGTATAGTGTCTAATCCATATTAGGTGCTCAGTAGGTCAAATAATTGAATGAACTTATAGATCACGTGAATGACCCTTGGATAATTAAGAATCTACTAGTATGGATGTACCTGTTTATCTATAGTGTAACAGAGTTTCACATGTTTCGTCCCCTTAATATCCTATGTAAACCAGCTGAAGCAATGAGGAGTTTTAGAAAGCAAGGCAGGGCTGAGGAGAATAAGGATGACCCCAGAGCGTCAGGCATTTAGGGCAAAGGGCGACAGAGTACAGGGGTAGAGTAAAAAAGCAAAACAAAGAAAAAAATATGGAAAGATTCCTAAAAACTGACCTTGGACTTTGCATATCCTGAGTATTCTAGCCCTCCCGATCCATGCATTACATTCCTTTACATTACAATAAAACAGTTATTTTAACAATCCATTTAGTTGATTCTGATTGTTGGGATTTTACCGTCTATAAATATGGGAATGTTATACTGTTTAGAATCAAAGCTCGATCTCACTTGTAACTGACAAAGCTGTCCAGCTTTCTTTCCTAATGCTGGCCGCTCCCTTTCAAACTTAGCCAGCCAGTAGGTGCCCTGCATATCAGAATGACATCGGAAGAGTCCATTTTTAGATGTTTGTTTACCTTAAATTAGGAAACAATGAACTAGATGTTAAGCTAGTTGTTCTTCAGTCTCTTCGCATAATTCAAATGCAGAATGTAAAACATCTTGTTGCATTATGGTTTAGCTCAGAGGTAATTATATCACTTAGCTGTTAAGGCTCATTTCTGGCTTGTTCCAGTGTACACTAAAAATATTGACAATGTAATGGCCATTGTATATACATACATACATGAAAATCACTTATTTAACCACGTTTCTTTGATGGACATTTAAGTTCTTTGTTTTATTTTTACTCTCCTCTATTAGTAATGCTCCCGTGAATATCTCTAGATTGTACCTCTGATTATATTCTTAGGGTAAAATTCTAAATAGAAGAAGAATCAATGAAACAAGATGGAATTGGGAGGGAGACAAACCATAAGTGACTCTTAATCTCACAAAACAAACTGAGGGTTGCTGGGGGGAGGGGGGTTGGGAGAAGAGGGTGGGATTATGGACATTGGGAGGGTATGTGCTTTGATGAGTGCTGTGAAGTGTGTAAACCTGGTGATTCACAGACCTGTACCCCTGGGGATAAAAATATATGTTTATAAAAAATTAAAAATTAAAAAAAGAAAATTATAAACTCTTAGAAAAAGGGCATGTGTAAGGCTTGTGGAAAATATTGTCAGATTCTTTTTCAGAAATGCTGTGACATTTTACTCTCCCATGCAGTTTATGAAGATGGTGTTCTGGCCCTCTCTTTACCTGCAGTGGATATTAACCCTCCTCTGTCTTCAAATTTCTTTTCTCGTTCTCTTCATTAGACCTCTTCTTTACTGATTGCACATGTACACAGATTTCTCCCCTTATTATATTAAGCCTTTTTGGAACCTCCCTTCCCCTAAACCCTTGACTCTGCTTTTTTTCTCACCGCCAAGCTTAATAGTTAATGTTCTATTCACTTTCTCCATTTATGTGGCTCCTTTTCCTGAACGGCTTTCTTCCTTACCTACTTCAGCAAAACTTCTCTCTACCTGAGGGTATAGAAGACCACCCATTTAATAACCACCTTGGCTTATTTGTATCCCTCTTCCTTCTTGACCTTTCCACCACTTTGATGTTGCTGTCCATCTCCACTTCTCAAAACTGCCCTCCCCTTTGGCTGCAGGATGGCTAATTCCAACTGGGTCTGCAGGGTCTCTCCTAGCTCCTTCTGCTGCTCTATTTCAGACACTGGAGTCGGCCCCTGAGCCTTAGCCTGCCATCGGAATAGTGAGAATCCCCAGTTTCCTCTCTCTGATTATCTTCTCTTCTCATTTTGTTTGTTCTCTTGTCCCGTGGCTCAGACTAACATTAGATGTGTCAGTGACCGTAGATCTCTATCCCTAGCCAGTCCTTAGTATTTAATGCTGTGGAATTGCTACTGTCCATTGGATGTATCCATGCCAGTACTCCACAGCTCCTCTACCTAAAATGGCCCGACCTGAACCTTTTCCTTCTTTTACCCTTCCCTATTTTGTCCGTGCTGGATGATTATGTCACTTAGCTCACTGTCTCAAGCTAGCAATAGATAATATCTTACTGGATTCTTCTTTTCCTCACTCCCTATGTCATCAGCTAACAGTTTCTGTTGATTCTACCAGCCACAGACTTTGACACCCTTTCCTTCACTTTTTTTTTCCTCTGTGGTGTTCATCAGATTATAAGCCATCCTTTGAAAAAAAAATTTTTTTTCATATATATATATATATATATATATATATATATATATATATATTTCTGCCAGATTTTAAAAGCTACTAGGGATCAAAGTTATCCAAGAGATGTAAGACTTATCTTCTGCTCTGAAATCCGTTCTGGGCAAGCAGGAGAGAGATGTGTAATAATTTCAGTTCAGTGTCTGGGAGATGTGGAAGAGGATGAGGAAAAAGGCAACCAGTTTAGCAGCGGTGGTACGGACAGAAAAGTGCCACTAGTGAAAGCCTCCTGGAGGAGCTGAATCTTTACTGGTCCATCACCACTAGCCAAATGAAGGGGGGTCGGTAATTCCTTACACAGGGGAAAAGCATGGGCAGAGGTTCCCATTCCCCAGCCTTGCTTATGGCTTCCACTAGAGTCTTCACACCCTTTTCCCCCACTCTTGACAGAGAAGAGAAGTCGAAAGCCAAAAATAGAAACTTTTTTGTATCCCACCTTTCTTCAGGTCACTTCAGATTCTCCTGCTGCTTGGTGAGTAGATTGAAATTCCATAGCTTGCCGCGCACCAAGGCTTCCTCATCAGTCATAGATCCTTGCTTGCCTCCACAGCCTCCCACCCCGGGATCCTCTCCTCACCCCACAAGGGGCAATGTGCTTCAGCCCTGTTCCTCCTCTGCCTTTTCACCCAGCAACATTCTTTCTCCCAGCTCAGGCTCATTGTAAATGCCAGAAGACTTCCTTCTCATCTGTATAAGTCCTTTCTTAGTCTCTGAGCTCTGCATTAACTTTAACCTCTTTGTAGCCTCCCTTTAATTTCAACAGGTGGAATGAAGTGCCCTCATGGCACTTAGTCTCTGACCGCCATGGTAGTCTTTACCCAAGGGACACCGGTTTAGCCATCAAGGGGTAAGAAAAGCACGATGGCGATTTATCTTCATCACCTCAGTGCCTGCACAGATTAGTCTATGAGATGATTTCACTTGTATCGGCCGCCGATTCTGAAGTCCTGTCTTGCTTATACCAACAAATATATCAACTTTTCTGGTGTGTTTGGGGATGATGGCAGCAACTCTTCACAAGTGCATTCTGCAATCTTTTTGGCCTCGGGCGATTTCTTTTCACGTGCTCAGAATTCTGACCACGTGACACACTTTCATCTTAGTGTAGTGACCAATGTGAAAGGACATCGGGAAAGAACATAAAATTATTTACACTTTCCTTTTTTGGAGGCGTTCAGATTTGGGGATGAGCATTGAAGACTTCCATGGCACAATAGGAATATCACAGAGTGATTAAAAATGTAAAAGCAAATGGCCAGGCACTTGATGAGATAATTAGAATCCATATTTTCCTCTGTCATGGAAGTGAGTACTCAACTGTCGAATAGTCAGTTTGAAGGAGTTTGTTTTCATGCGGTCTCACACACTGTCATTAACAGTCACACAGTAGGCCTGACTAGTGAAATCCTGTATTTTTGTTGGGGTTTTATTTGTTTAGTTTCACCTAAAGACTTTATAGGCAAGGAAGAAGGATTCGGAAAACTGAAATTAGAGATGTGAGCTGAGGATGATATTATATGTATCTTTGTAAGTTCCTCAGCATAGAGCTGTTCATGGCCCTAAACATACCTAGACTTGTATTTCCTGAATTTGCTGTTGTGAAATGCCTGTTTCTCCCCTGAGAAGAGCAACTGAATATAAATCTGCTTTAACAGAGAAAGAAGTTTGAACAAGGATTTTCCCTCTGGGGCAGGACAAGCTCTGATTTGCCATGTCAGTGTTATAAGAATGTTGGGTGGGGATATCACTGAACGTTGACTAAATAGGTAATATCACTCCATACAGCACAAACCAGCATAACTTAAGAACTAAGTTTTTTAAATTAATTTTTTATCTCCACTAAAGTTGATATGATGTTAATTAACGGACTATACAATAAAAATGTGTATATGTTAATTAATGGACTATACAGTAAAAATGTGTATGGGAATACCTACTATGTATATTACCTACCATGTATAATGCTCAATTTTTATGAAAATTTTAAGTTGTACTGTTTACTTAATCCTTAAAACAATGTTCTAAGGGAGGTGATAGTGTCTCTGCTTTGAACATTATTCCCTACAGACACACAACACATAGCTAAGATGTTCAGCATATAATTTACAGAAGCACCCAGTTTTCTTTGGCTGGTGGGCCTGGCTGTCCTTCTCTGAAGAGAACATAATCTGCATCATCTGCATTCTGTAGGACAATTCCTGAGTGCCTGCTGACTAGATAGAATGCTCTCCATGGCAGGATGAATGGCAACTTTCAGAAGGCATAACAGGTTAAGAGAGGTTTGTAAAATCCATACAAACTTCCATCAGGCTTTACTGTTGCATAAGCAATAGAATGTTTAAAATAAAAGCCGTAAGTGAAACATGTGAAGTTGAAAAGCAGACACTTATTTCTAGAAACATGAATAATAATGTAATGTCTCCCATTTGTGGTCGAACATGTAAAGCTCTGTTCTGTAATTCAGATAACAAAACGGAACAGGAAGGCCAGTTCAATTATTGCAGATGGTAGCTTGGATTATAAAATGGTAGCTGTGGAGGTGGCAAAAATTGATCAGATTCTACACTTAGTCAGAAGGTAGAACCAAGATAATTTGATGTGGGATGTGGAGTGTAAGCAAAGGAGGGGCTCGAAGAATGACTCCCAATGATGGAGTTGCCGTTTGCTGTGATAGCAAAAGGGTGCAGGTTAGAAATAGGGATGTGATGGTAGTCAGCATGCAAATCACACATAATGCTTTGAAACCATGTGAGATCACTGCAGGAAAGAACATACACAAAATAGAAATGGTCTGAGCAATGAGCCTTAGAACACTCCAGCATGGGGAGGCTCGGTGATTGAGGGGGAGCCAAAAAACAGAGCTAAGGAGAAGCATCTGTTGGGGTAGGAAGAAAACTTGCAAAGCTACTTGTAAATTAGGATGAAGACTGAGAAAATGGACCATTGGATTCAAGCTGGTGTGTGGAGTGGGCGGGGGTGGTGGGTGGTCATTGATGACCTTTCAACTTTACATACCTGTGAACTACTTCCTTTAGGTTATCTTATTGTCCCCCCACAGCCTTTTTTTTTTTTTTTTCTTTTAAATCACTGTTGCCAGTTTCAGCTAGTTGCTCCCACTCTTCTTACCTTGTCAGGAGATTTGGGGTTTTTAAAAGATTTTATTTATTAGAGAGAGAACACAAGGTGTGGGGGTAGAAGTGGGGAGCCACACAGGGAGCAGGGAGCCCAACACGGAAGTCAATCCCAGGACCCTGAGATCATGACCTGAGTTGAAAGCAGAGGCTTAACCCACTAGGTCCACAGGCACCCCTGTCAAGAGATTTTTAAAATGCATAACTCCGTGCCATTGTTTCTCACTCAAGAAAGGTCTTCCACTTATACAAAATTCAAATGAAGTTAAGGGTCTTGTCTGACTATTAAATTTACTGAACACAGATTTGAAAATATCTACCAACATAAAATACCATTTCTCAGATCTTCACAAAGCATCCTGAAAATTTATTTTATTGGCTGTTGAACAATACACTGAATATTGAACTGTAAGAGAAACTTCTGTAAGAAAGAGTCTTAGGGATTTGGGGTTGAGGTGGACATTAATTCAAGTGTCTCAGCGAAGGTGTGTTTTTCTTCTAACAGGTCTTAGTTTACATTCTCTTTCCTTTGGAGTTCCTTACTGTTGATCATTTCTCAAATATTGTAACAAAGCAAATTTACAAGCATCCAATGTAATAAGATTAGAAAAAAAGTCATATGAGGCTTTGTTGTCAAACACTTGCAGCTGCTCAATGTTGTTTCAGCTTTTTATGGGCTATCACAGTTTTTTGATTCAGAGGAATAATTTTTAAACTCTTAGCAGAAGAAAAAAAAAAAACCATAATTTTGGCTTTCCACAGATGCCACTGAGAAAAATGTGCTTGGGAATATGTTATTTAGTTGCCCCATGGGATTCTAGTTTTCAATATAGATCATTACTTCTAATCCACAGTTTTACCTAAGGAAGTGGAGAACTGTGTGTTGACTCTGACTCACCAGCCAGCATTCAGCCTGCCCTCTGGTAAAGGACTGGCTCCTGGGAGACCGGTCGCCCCATCTAAGACATTAGCATCAGGGTGGAATTCTTTAATCGGGGTGCCTGTGGGCCACAGACGTGTTAGGTGAGGAGGATTTGAGGGTAACGGTGTCATAATTCCTCAATTTAGTCAGATGGTGGCAATTCTCAAGTTTCATGCTGATAGGAATCAGGCCAATAGGAATTATTTCATCCACTTATTCAGTAAGAAGCCGTGCTTATGAACATAAACATTACTTTCTTTAAGGCAACAATTTCGGCAAAGCTAGTCCTCTCTTTTTCCATGTCCAAGCCATGCTCCTGCTCAGGGTTTGCCTGCAACCAGGAAGCCCTTGGCATTTGCAGGTTAGTTTCAGGTTTGAGCCTTGAAATCACTGCTTTTAAGTTCTGGATGATAAACATTTCTCGCTTTTCATACTGGCCCAAGGCTACCATTGCTTGTATAGATATGTCAAGTTTTATTCAGTTACCGTGGTCTTTCAGTAAGAACCTCTCAATATTAAGACTTGATATGACATACAATCGGCCATCTTTCCTAGGATTTTTCACTTAAATATATAATCTGCATTACCCACAGAGTATTAAAACATCTGTTCTCGAGGAAGAATGCAAGCATTTGCCTTTTTTTGCTGGCTTAAAAATAATTTAAGAACATAATGAAGATAGTTTTTTGGATGAATTCAGATAACAACTAGGGGAAGGGCCAAGAAGCATGTTTAAATGAATTGTTCCAGGGCATTCTTGTGTCTTTAGAGAACCTCCCGCTGGTGGTTCCTGGCAGGCATTTTTTGTCTGCCTGCCCTGTCTGCTTCCTAAGCTCTTTAAAAGTCAGATCTATATACATTGTATCAGCTTGACATTCTATAAATGAGATCCAGTGCACCCTGAGGAAGTGATGTAACAAGACTGAGCCAGGTTTTTTTTCTTCTCTTTCAACACCTGGATTATTATTTTGTTATTTGTTTTTCATGACTGCAGCAGTCATAAAACCTAATCAGTTTTCCTAACCCTTCTGTTAAGTATGAATGAAGTGAAAGGCTCCTTATCAGTTTGAAATGTACTGTATGCAGTTGACTTAAAGCTACAACAGAAATCTTTGTAGGCCCTAAAAGTTTTGCAGTGGTTGCTATGCTACTCAGAGTAAACATTTGTATGTGTGTATTCGTCCAGGGAAGATTCATGGTAAATGCTATATTTTTAAAATTGCACTTGCCACAAAAATCCTAATAAAAAGACAAGCTTTGGTTTTTTAGAGATACGTAATTATTTGTTGTGAAATTATAAGCAACTCAGATGGTACTATTCCAAACAGAAAGTCAGCTTTTTCCAAAAAAGGAAAAGGTGATAAATAAATGCATAAAATATGTAAAGTGGCCATAATAAAATACAAAGATACCAAAATGTTAATTTTTTTCTAAAATTAACACTGGAGAAGTCAAGAGGGAACTCATTCTTGCAGCCAAATTTGCTGTGTTGAGCTAGTAATGCTGATTCTCAGATGGCCATTACTTGGTCTGAACACAGGGACTACCACTTATTTTTCAACAACCAAGTAGAAATATATTTCTCTTTCAGTTACTCCTTCACATTAAATTCACTTTTCATGGTCCACGCTCACCAGGATTTGTGTGATACAATTAAGTTACTTATGTGATTCACAGGAGCAAATTCTCCGTGTGGCTTTGCTTTGTCAAGGGAAAAATCACTCTTAGAATAAGGAGGGGGAAAAGCTCTCCTAGAATAGGGAATACTTGGCTTATAAAGGTTAAACTTCACCAGGGCAAGCATTTTGGTCTGCTTTGTTTCCAGTGTGCCCACCTCATAAGCTTTTGAATAAACGTGAAATGATTTAATGGATATAGTATAAAATTCATCTTCGTTGGCAGCTCCGATAGATGGTGAGAAGGCGATGATGATACCATGCTCTCCTTTGCCAGGGCTGCTCTTACAAAATACCACAGAATGGTGGCTTACACAATAGAACTTACTTTCTTCCCGTTCTTGAGGCTAGAAGTTCCAGATCAAGATATCAATAGGATTCGTTTCCTCTGAGGTCTTTCTCTTTAGCATATAGCTAGCCATCTTCCTTCCCCCTATGGTCTTTCTTCTATGTGTGTCTATAAGCAATTTCCTCTTCTTCTAAGCACTGGCCATACTGGATTAGGCTCCTCCCAAATGATCTCATTTTAACTGAATTACCTCTTTAAAGGTCCTGCCTCTGAACTCAGTCTTGTTCTGAGGTACTAAATGTTACGACTTCAACATATGGATTTTAAAGGGACACAATTCAGCTCACAACACGGCACGTGTCTATATGTTTTTGAAAACATGCTGATATCAGTTCTCTAAACGTGAACCTGTTTCCTTCTGATTTTTAGAGCCATCCAGCTTCCATTCATAAGCTAGATACATATGCCTTTATAGGGACATTTGGATTCTTAAAAAGCAAGGTAAACTTGTATGCACTCTCAGGACAGCAAAAAAAAAAAAAATGTCAAATTATGTTAGCTATAGAATAGGACAGTATCTCCCAAAATTTACTGATAATCTAAAACAACAAGGAAAATTTTTTTAAAATAGACACATAAAAAAGTGCTCCATATCATTTGGCATCAGGGAAATACAAATCAAAACCACAATGAGATATCACCTCACACCAGTCAGAATGGCTAAAATCAACAAGTCAGGAAATGACAGATGCTGGCGAGGATGCGGAGAAATACATTGTTGGTGGGAATGCAAGCTGGTGCAGCCATTCTGAAAAACAGCATGAAGGTTCCTCAAAATGTTGAAAATGTTGAAAATAGAACTGCCCTATGACCCAGCAATTGCACTACTGGGTATTTACCCTAAAGATACAAACGTAGTGATCCAAAGGGGCATGTGCACCCAAATGTTTATAACAGCAATGTCCACAATAGCCAAACTATGGAAAGAACCTAGGTGTCCATCAACAGATGAATGGATCAAGAAGATGTGGTATATATACACAATGGAATACTATGCAGCCATCAAAAGAAATGAAATCTTGCCATTTGTGACAACATGGATGGAACTAGAGCGTATCATGCTTAGTGAAATAAGTCAAGCAGAAAAAGACAACTATCATATGATCTCCTTGATATGAGGAAGTGGTGATGCAACATGGGGGCTTAAGTGGGTAGGAGAAGAATCAATGAAACAAGATGGGATTGGGAGGGAGACAAACCATAAGTGACTCTTAATCTTACAAAACAAACTGAGGGTTGCTGGGGGGAGGGGGGTTGGGAGAAGTGGGGGTGGGATTATGGACATTGGGGAGGGTATGTGCTTTGGTGAGTGCTGCGAAGTGTGTAAACCTGGCAATTCACAGACCTGTACTCCTGGGGATAAAAATACATGTTTATAAAAAAAAATAAAATAAATTAAAAAAGTAGAGTTCCACCCCATCACATATTTACTAAGGAGTATGTTTTGTTTTTGCAGCTTTCCAAAATTTTGCTGAAGCAGTATTGGACTTTTATTTTTCTCTCTCTTTTTTTTTTTTAAAGATTTATTTATTTATTTGACAGACAGAGATCACAAGTAGGCAGAGAGGCAGGCAGAGAGAGGAGGAGGAAGCAGGCTCCCCGCTCAGCAGAGAGCCCGATGCGGAGCTCAATCACAGGACCCTGAGACCATGACCTGAGCTGAAGGCAGGGGCTTTAACCCACTGAGCCACCCAGGTGCCCCTCCTCTTCTTTTTTTTAAATCAATATATAATTGGCATATAACGTTGTGTGAAAGTAAGTTGTACAATGTGTCAATTTCATACATTTATATACTGCAGCATGATTACCACCATACCATTAGCTAACACCTCTATCACATCATGTGATGATTCTGTTTTTGTAGCGAGAACATTTAAAATCTCGTAAGATCTTTGAAGTATATTGTACAGTGTTGTTGACTATAATCACAATGGTATTTATTCTCCAACACTTATTAATTTTTAACTGCAAGTTTGTACCCTTTCACCAACATCTCCCCAACTCTCCCAAACCACACCCCTCCCCACTGCCCGTGCTAACTGCCATTCTATTCTGTTTCTACAATTTCAACTTTTTGAGATTCTGGAAGTAAAATCATACAGTACTTGTCTTTCTCTCTCTGACTTACTTCACATAGTACAATGCCCTCAAGTTCCATCCATGTTGTCACAAATGTCATAATTTTCTTTTTTCTCATGGCTGAATAATATTCCATTGTAGATATATACCGCATCTTCATTACCGATTCATCCGTGATAGATGATTGTTTCCATATCTTGGCTATTGTGAATAATGCTGCAGTAAACATAGGATAAATATTTTTTTATATCCTGTTTTCATTCCTTTGTATATAAATCCAGAAATGGGATTGCAGATGATATGGTAGTTCTCTTTTTAATTTTGTACAGAACCTCCATTTTGTTTTCCATAATGGCTGGGCATATTCACATTCCCAGAAGAGTGCCTAAGGATTTTTTGGAAATAATACCAAAAGCACAAGTGACAAAAGCAAAAATCTTCCAGTGGGGCCATATCAAAACAAAAAGCTTCTGCACAACAAAGAACCAGTCAACCAAATGAAAAGGCAACCTGTGTAATGGAACAGAACATTTGCAAACCATATATCAGATAAAGTGTTCATATCCAAAATACAGCAAGAACTCATACAGTTCAATAACCAAAACCAAACAAACAAATAAACTGATTTTTTAAAAAATGGGCAGAGGATCTCCATAGACATGGTTTTTTTCAAAGCAGACATCCAAATGACTAACAGTACATGAAAAGATGCCCAACATAACTCATCATCAGGGAAACAAATCAAAACCATGATGAGATATCACACTTGTTTAAATGGCTGTCAGGAGGACAGGGGATGAGTGTTGGCAAGGATATGGAGAAAATGAACCCTCTCGTCTCTGACAATTATAGAATTCTTAAATTTGAAACCTGGAAAGAAACTAAAAGGTAACTGAGTTTAGCAGCTGTTGCTTTACAGAGGAGGAAACTGAGGCTTAGAGGGGTTATCATATCTGCCCCAATGCTCTTCCCTAAATCTGAGCAGCTCCAGGGTTAGAGTCTCACCCTTGATGACACTCACCCTTGATGAGGGCTCTTCTCCCATGTCATACGGTTATTCAGAATGATTTTCACCAAGAAATTTAGAAGACCTCATTTATGTCTAGGACCTTTCTTAGTACATGACCTTGATATTTTAAAAATGCATTATCTGACAAGTCACTTCACTGCATAGAGATTTCAGATCTCCTCCTGTCCTTTCAGCCTCTGTCCCTCCAAGTGACATACCTGAACATCTAGACTGGAACTAGACAGCCACCAGGTTGTCACTGCTACCCTGAATGTAAAGGCAGAAAAGTGTTTTTTTTTTTTTTTTTTTTTTTTTCCTGGCCCACTAGGGGTGTTGATCTAGTTTATGTGACAGAACACCAGGAAACTGTGCCTTTCATTACTGACCATTATCATCTACCAAATCGCCTTAGGGCAACCCATAACTTAGTAATAAGTATCTCTTTTCATGGTGAATAGAAGAGAGAAGAAGTGGAGAATGTGCAGATCCAATTCAACCCAAGACACTTAGCCCAGTGTTAAGTATTTTTAAATACAAAAGATATTGTTGGAATTCTTTAGACACTCAATTTCAGAGAAAGAGCTATGACTTCAACTAAAAGATTTTGGTTAGAAGAAAAATTAAAACTTAAAAATATCAGAGGGCATTTTTCCCCCTCTGACTTCTTTTTTCCATTGCTCCCCCTTTTCTCTGAGAATCCCTTTAGAGGTCTTAGAAAAGCAGAACTACAAAGGTTAACAGCTTGGTGGTTCCTTGAACCAGTGGGCGTGGTTAAGAGTCATGAGAAAGCTCTTAAACAAAAGCACTGCTTTCTCTTAGAAAGACTGATTCTTAGAATCCAGGGGAAGCAAGCTGATTATCCCCTCCAGTTTTGGGGTGGGACTGCTCTGTGTGTGTGTGTGTGTGTGTGTGTGTGTGTGTGTGTGTGTATGCTTGTATGTGTGTTGTTACCTTTTTTAAAAACATCTTATTTCAATTTAAATATTTAGAAACTTGTAAGTTTATGATGTCGACCAATATATGCATGCGGTAATGTCTGCTAGATTGTGTTCTTCCAATCTTTTTCCTGTCAGGAGATTGATATTCTAATATTTCATTGAATCCAAGGTATGCATATTTTGTTTGTTCGCTATTACAGGCTTATTTTGTTTCACTTTCTTTTGTATAAATACTTCGAACTTTTAGCTCAGCAATGTTGGTTTCAGTTGGAACTTCTCATTGCTTCAAAAGTAATGCTCTATGCAGAGACTCTCAAAAAAATGTGGAAACAAAATAAGCCAACCCCTACTTGCATTATAGTCTAATAGAAAATAACTTAAATAACAATTTAATATCATACTTAAAATATACATCTGCACTCTGACCTTTTAATGAAGAATATGTTTTTGTTTTAGCTTTCTACGTTTACTCTTGGTGTGCAGATCATGACACATTTGGTTTGTTTTATATCGTCATAGTCATGAGTAATAACTCTGTTATTCTTTGAGTATTACCGACCCTTCATTTTCACTTTATATAAACATACATTTTGGCCTATCTTTTAAAAATTTGCAAAACATTTGCATTAACCTTTTCACATTATAAATTTAATCAGTACTATCAAATTGGTTGAATTAACAGTGAAAGCTTTTATTAGATAATTGTTTATTTATATCCATAACATAGTTATCAACTGTAATAATACTCTCTATCAAAGCAATTTTGTATTTCTTGGACAATTAAAAAAATACTGGGAGTAAATAGAAATGTATTACATTTGGTTTCTACTCTAAAAAGTTGGATAGAATAATTAAAAACATCTTAGTGCTAATAATATTTTAGCCAGACTCTTGATATTAGATCTTTACACTAAGAATGAAATCAGCTTTGACCCAAGACTGCCACATTGACTTCTCATTATGTTGTATAAAAATGCTTCCCTTCCTGTGGGCAGAGAGGACTCTGCACCCCTAAAGCTATGAGGCCCAGCAGAGGTTATGCCTGCCCCACAGAACAGTGATCCTTTTTTTTTGGGGGGGGGGGGCACTTTCTAATTGACAGAGCAGCTTCTGCTTTTCAAACCATGTGCTCACGGGAGAGCCCAGAAAGGAGATCTTTTTCAAATTGACGCAATTGAGATATATGGGCAACGATGGCCCTGTTATTAATGAAATTTTCATGGATGAATCATGTTTCGAGCAAGACTGTTATAAATGGCAAAGATTTACTGTCTGGATCACAGGAGGGAGGGTTTTGCATATGGGGGAAGGGGAACCATATTTAACACGGGTAGAGGAACAAGGTCTGTGATGAGTATGACATGTGCAGTAGTTAGTGAAGAGACTGGATTGATTGGAACAAAATGTGCATGTCTTTGATGAGTAGAGGATTAGATGGGAAAGTTGAGCAGAGGTCAGATTGTGAGGATCCTGAGTGCAGGGTAAGGAATTTGGATTTTATCCTCCAGATGAGAAATCACTCTAGGCATTTGTCCAGATTCATCACATGATCAGTGATAACTTATTTTAGGTAGATTAACCCAGTGTTATGCAGCAGAGAATAAAAGGAATAAGGAAAGACTAAAAGCAGATCAACAGAGTTAGCTGCTGCTATAAATAGTACATTGTTTCCAGTATCTGGCCCAGGATCCAAGTAATCAGGATGAAAGGAAAAGCTTACATGATAGTTATTTAAATTATTATAACAAATGTTATAACTTCTATTGGATCTCTAAAAGGAATATATTTATTATAAAAATGTAAAAAATAGGACATGTATGTTATGTATTTATGTATATTGAATCGGGGCATATTTATATAGCTTGGGGATGTTTTTGTCACTTTCTACATTGTAGGCATTTCTTTTGTTGATAAAAATTCTTAAAGGACCTCATTTTTCATGATTGTACGCTGTTTCAGTTTGAGTACAGTACAAGTAACTATTCCAATATTGTAAGTTTAGATTTGTTATCAACTTTCTGTTATTGTAAATACTACTGTAATGAACATGAGTTGACATAAATTTCCTATTCCACACTCTTCCTCTCCCCTCCTCTGCAAAGTTAGTAATAATAAATAAAAGTAGTAAGTAATAAAAAAAAAAAATAAGTTGAGCATCTGTTCATGTATTTGTTTCGCCTATTGTGATTTCAGTTCTGATCTACCACTCCCTACCTTTAGTCTGTTTGTTAAAAGTTGGTGGTTGTGGGGGCAGGTTTGCCATTGAACTTTCATTGAAATTATTGCCCATTTGTGACTAACCATTTAAAATTATGTATTTTAATTTCTTGCTCTATACCTTGGCATTTAGATTATTTTGAATTTCTCTCTATTTCAAACAACACTGTAATGAATATCATTGCATCTATTTCCATGTGCACAAATAAAAGTATGTAAACCTCAAAAGTGAATTGCAGAGACAGGGATCATATAAATCTTTTATCTATATATCCTGTATACATCCATTAAATCAACTGAATTGGTTGTATCAATTTATGCTCACTTCTACAGGCAGAATAGAGAAATTCCAATTTGCCCACATCCTTGGCAGTCCTTTTCTTTGAAATCCTTGCCACTATCACATACATGAGATAGTAACATCTCCTTTTTTGTATGTGAAATAAGACCTCACTTTGTTTTGCATTTCTCTGATAACTAATGGATTTTAGCATGCTTTTATATGTCGACTGGCCACTTAAGCCTCTTGTCTGGAATTTGCTCATTCTCTATTGAGTTGTTGGGTGTTTGTGTATATGCTGGACACTCGTCCTGTGACAGTCATGTCGTTCCTCAGGCCATTCTCCCAGTGTCTGTCTTTTAATCCTGTTTGGGGCAAATGTATCAAAGTTATTTTTTATGGTTTGGGTATTCTCCGTCTTGACTTACAAGTTCTTCTTCAACGTGAAAGGCTTATTGCCTATATTTTGTTCTAATTCTTCATGGGTTAATTATTTTATATTAAATTTTTAATTTGTCTGACACTCATCTGCATAACCTCCTGGTGATTTTCCAGATGGAGGAAAATAAAAAGTGAAAAACAAAAGAAAAATTGGGTAAATGGTGTTATAATTTCTACTGTAAGTCCCTAATTGAACCATAGAGACATTTTCCTTTTTCTTTAAGCATCAGATATCCACATCCGGCATGGTTTGTGATAATGAAGGTTAATGTCTTTCTCACCGACTGCACAAAGATCTATTGGAATTCATCTACATGAACTTGCACAAGAAATTAGTTCTGATTTGGGTTGAATACAATTTCAGTTTCTTTGCATTTTTAGCCTCAGTTTACCTTACTTCATGCCTAAGTCCAGAAGAAATAAATTGTCATTTTTTTAAAAGATTTTTTTTATTTATTTGACAGACAGAGATCACAAATAGGCAGAGAGGCAGGCAGAGAGAGAGGGGGGAAGCAGGTTCTCTGCTGAGCAGAGAGCCCAATGCGGGGCTTGATCCCGGGACCCCGGGATCATGACCTGAGCCAAAGGCAGAGGCTTTAACCCACTGAGCCACCCAGGCGCCCCATACATTGTCATTTTTAAAACAGTTAATGTAAGATTCATTTTACTTTCAGCAATTCACAGAAGCTGTGAGCCCGTCCATGTTACCGCCTTCAGCTTTGCCACTGGATCTGCTTAATAACGCTGTCACTGCCTTCAGTACCTTGGAAGATCTCATTCGGTATCTTGAACCAGACAGGTGGCAGTTGGACTTGGAAGATCTATATAGGCCAACCTGGCAACTTCTTGGCAAGGCGTTTGTTTTTGGAAGAAAGTCCAGAGGTAAGTTTTCTCTTCGGATTAGAACCAACCCCGTTTAATTTTCATAGCAATTTTAGTGTTTCGGATCCTTCTACCACAGCTTCTAAGGAGTAGAGTTTAAAATTTTTCCATGATATGTGTAAATAGCCCATTGTTGTAACATTTGGGCATATTTACACACTAAATAAGGATGCATACAAAAAGAAGCAATTATAATTCAAGGGGTTTAGAAGATTAAAAGGAATACTTTTGCTGAAAATTCTTGCCATTTCTTTAATTAAAAAATACCATTTTGATGAAGTCCCCTGTTATGTTTCGTGAGAATCATTGCTTATTCACATTTAATATTTGGGGTATATTGATTTGGAGATTCAAGAGAGATTACCATAGCTGCTAACCAGATTTGGGCCTTAGAAAAAGGGAGAGAAATAAAAATCGTCACCTACCATGTCCCCGATGGTCAGGGTTATATCAATTTCCATCTCTTAAGCCTACAGACTTCTGCAAATAATATGAAAAATAACAGTGGCTCATCATAATATAGAACTAGGAGTTTCCAAGACAGGATCCAGAACAAGAAAAGAATGACCGAAGGGTACCCATACCATGATAATTGTTCTCTCTATAAATTTGCCTCTGAAATGATCACTTGACCCTATAAGCCTATCTACCTCCAAGAGTAAAAGTGTTGATAATGAAGTTTAATTCCATGTGATCAAGAGATTGGAAATAACGTTAACCAAGTTTTCCCTAAGATTAGCTAATTTTTCCAGTAACATTAAGTTTGGAAAGTATCCATATCAGGCACAAATGAAACAGTAATAGAAATAATTGGCTAATTCTAATGCCCTCAACAAATCCATTTCAGGGTCTCAGAAACATTGCAGTCTACCCAGGGTCACTCTAGAGAATGGAATGACAGTCTGGAGAATTTATATGGAAGGAACAATGTTTAGTTAGGTTGAGCAATTCACAAGGGCAGATTGCACCAGACTGGTTCTTCTAAATCCTGTCAGAAAGAAACCCGATTCCTGCCCTTTCCTGCTAGAGTTGCAGCCCTTCTGGATCAAGAGCTTTAATCTCAGCAGGTCATGTCCAGACTTGCCAAACCACGGTATTTTGCTATGCCAACAGACGTGGTTTCCTTTCAGCAATATTTGAAATTGGTGTTCAAGTACATGGGCAGCCGAATCCTGTCCAGATGCTGAAAGCTGTTACATATTTATAAGATTTGATCTTGATGAATAACTTACGAACACTTCCCTTCCCTCCCACTTAAGAACAGGAAAATGAAGATCTGCAAGGCTAGCTGAAACCCTTGTGAATGGAGGCTTTGTTAGATTTGAAGTAGATAATCATGTTGATCTGGAAGAGGCAAAGGGAGTAAACCAGGTTCTAAGCTCAGATCTTGTTTTTGACAGCTGATCTCAGAATTCACGTCTAAAAATCTTCCTCCCAGCCATGCCGTTAGGCCCTGCACCTCTCCACCTGGTGCTCAGTGACGATATGGCCAGAGGCTAGCATAGATTTAAAAGCATCCAGCACAGAACCAGATCTTTCAAATATTCATTTAGCACTTTCCAAATTGAAGCCCTTTGCAGTTTGCCAAAACTATTCACTTTTTAAGCATACAGTAAGTGTGAGAAAAGCAGTGTATATTTTTGGAACTCTACATAAACTAAAATGCAGGTGTGGGATAACATCTCTATAGACAAAACCAACTCCCCTCCCGAGAGTCTTTCTACAAAGGAACAAGGAGTAAAACGTTTAAAAGCTCCTAATTAGACATCGAAATTGATTTTCCACAGAATAAACATATCACAGTGTTACGACATTCATCTTACAGAGACCACCCTCAGATTGCATTACAGTAATAGAATATCCTTGAGCTGAATATCTTAAAAGAGTAAGCAACTAACGGAGGAAAATGTACCCATTATTTTTTTTTTTCAGTCCGCATTAGCTTTTATAGTAGAACTTGCAATATTGGTGAACCTGAACAAGAAAATCTGCATTAGGAAAACGACTTCAAAGGGTGCCTTACTCAAAACCTTCATTCTTTAGAGAGACAAACTAATACATGTGTTGTCTTAGGAAGTAGTTACGGAAAAGAAATAAAGAACCTAAACATTGATTATTATTTTTCAGATATTTTACACAGGGAAACCACCATAAGACTATAATTAGGTTATGAAAAAAATATGTGTTGGACATGATCTTTCTTTCTCTTTTTTGACTTTTTTTTTTTTTTTTCATTTTTCTTATGCAGAAGTTCTGTACAATTTTTGGAGAATTTGTGACATCAAATTATAGTCACATGACTTATTTTAATGAGGCTTAGATGAGCTGGAAGCCTTAGGAGTAGGAAGCTTATATTTCAAATAAGATATCCCAGACTGAAAATCCCTAATTGTAGTATGTACTGCGTTTGGGTTTTTCAGTGTTTTTATTTTGTTTTGTTTTGTTTCTTTCCTTTTCTTCCTCTGACTTAGGGTTTTCATTCATACCTTGCTACTACAGAAAAAGAAAAGACCTTATTTTCTAAGTCAGGCTTACCCAGTACTTAAAAAGGGCTTTTGACTGTTGTGTCAAACATGATAAATGAGTGGAAGCTAAGTTGCAAGTGTGTTTAAATTTTCACATTGTAGCAGGTATCATAACTCAGCTCACTGGGGAAATCTATCTAACCTTTTATTGTGGTTAAGTAAACATTTTAAAGTGAACATATACAGTCTCATTTTCTAGTTCATGAAATAGTGTGTTTAAAACTGAGGTAGATGAATATCCTTTGAAAGCGGAGAGCTTCGTTCACATTCTAAAGAGGTATAAATCTTAAATAAGCATTGAAAATTTTGGCAACTGGCTTTTGTATTGTATGTGTGTTTTTGACTTTCTAAACCCTTCTTGCCCAGAGAGTAACTTCTAGAGAAAAGATTCAGATAAACTCACAAATAGCTTTAACAATGAAAGAGCAGTATGTACATATACTATTAGTTCAGCCAAATGAAATCAGGTGAAATATGTGACATCATTTAACTCAATTATCTCATTACTTTTTTAGAGATAAGTTGGTCTTTTATGGCACACAAAAGAATGAACTCATTTCCTCTTAAATATTTAAAAGCTTTCCTTTCACAGGATCATTTTTCAGATGAAAGGGAAATCTTTAAATACTCAAAACAGTGATTTTCTATTGAGTTGGGAAGCAATTTTTTAGCTAAATAAGTTGTTGAAATGAGCCCATGGAATGAGCATTTCTTTAGCATTTCCCTACACTTGACCAAGGTTTTAGTCAACCCTATAGCTGACTTGTGCTTATAATTTACAATTGCATATGTATGATTTACCATACATTTCTTGAAAATACAGTGGCTTCCTTTGACAGTTTAGAAAAACTTGATCACACATATAAGTATAAGTAAATGTATAAGTATAAGTAAATGTAGAATTGTAAAACAAGCAATAAGAAAACAAGCATTTGATTCTTAATCACGTTCTCATTTTAAAATTATTTTCAAATATTAACACTTAAATTTTAAAACTGGAGTACATAGTGCTTATTATTACTTAAAGCCATCCTTAGCCAGAAAATGCTTCTTTTTTTTTCAGTTCTTATTTATAATGTTTCCAATATTAGTGAAAAGGTATTGAACCAGATTTATTCTATTAGATAATATTTCAAATTTTAATAAAATCTTCCTTTTGGGGTGGCGCCTGGGTGGCTCAGTGGGTTAAGCCTCTGCCTTCGTCTTGGGTGGTCATGATCTCAGGTCCTGGGATGAAGCCCCACATCAGGATCTCTGCTCAGCGGGGAGCCTGCTCCCCCCTCACCCCCTGTCTGCCTCTCTGCCTACTTGTGATCTCTCTCTGTCTGTCAAATAAATAAATAAAATCTTTTTTGAAGAAAAAGTTTTGATGAATTGTATGTATGTTATCCAAAACTCTTCAGTTTTATTGGAATTGCTATTATTTGAATATTTCTAGGGAAAAAGGGGCAAAGTTATAAAGCAGAAATTAAAATTACAGGATATGGTAATTAAGTACTATTCGTGTTTTATATAAATTCATATTAAATATGAAATGCTATTTTGATATAAATTAACTGAGGCAAGTATCATTTTGTAGTTAAAAGCAATGATTAAGAATTCACTACAACAGTCTGATGAAAGAATATTTTTGTTTGGTCTTCACAAGTAGGTATACTTTTCAAGAATAAAACACTACATAGTTAACCAACTATTCTCTAAAAAAATAGAGAATCATTATAAAGTAGACATCTTTTCCATCCTTTAGAAGGAGAATAGAAATCTGAAGGCACCTAGTTAAACTGAATTTCAAATGTTCTGAATTACTCAGGGCACCAGAAGCAGGGGTCTTCAGCAACCTCAGTCCTTTTAAAGTGTATCATTTTTTTCATTCATGGTCTACTCAGCTGTCCTCAAAAATTCATTTCCTTCATGCCCTTTTTGCATTTTCTGAGTCTCATTGCCAGGAAAATTATATAAAGTCCTGGCAGTAGGTTTCTGTAAGTTGTTCTGCATTAATTGCCTGAGCTTCTAATCCTTTTTAAAAATTGCATTTGTTTTCTAATCCAAGCATTCATCATTTTACATTCTACTCTTCCCTTCCAATGCTCTCCTTGTTTACTTTTTTATGAGGGTTAAAAGGTGTAGTGCTCTTTTTCTGTGTAAAGTTTCCTATTTATAGCTCTCAACTGTTTTGTTGGCTCTGTTCTTAACACTACACAATGGCACCTCTTTAATGGACAGTACGACATAATGAACCTTTGTTGACTATAAAATGAAAAGTCCAAGTTGCGAGCAGCAGAGCCCCAAAACCTCATCAAAGTTAGAAGGGGCTTTGTTGGGCGTAGTGTCTGTGAAACAGATTTCTCTACGGAAAGATCTTGATGAAGTAGATTCAGGCTCAGGGCATAACCATGTTATTTTCCTTTGCTTTCTTTTATGCCATGTAGTGGTGGACCTGAACCTGCTAAAGGAGGAGGTACGACTCTACAGCTGCACACCGCGTAACTTCTCAGTGTCCATAAGGGAAGAGCTAAAGAGAACCGACAGCATTTTCTGGCCAGGTTGTCTCCTGGTTAAACGCTGTGGTGGGAACTGTGCCTGCTGTCCCCACAATTGCAAGGAGTGTCAATGTGTCCCAAGCAAAGTCACGAAAAAATATCATGAGGTAGGTATACCCTTTTCTTCTCGGGTTCCTTTGCACCTTAAAAAAAAAAAAAAGATGACAAAGTTGTGTATCTGAAATGAATTTTTGTTTAGGAGAAAGGCATAACCTTCATGGAAAAAGAACAAATAAAGTTGGCAAAATAGTTCATGTTTTCATTTTTTTTTTTTTTTTTTTTTTAATCAGGACCTTGAACTCAAAAACCCGGGCATTGAGGATTTAGCAAGCTTGTCCTCTGATTGTATGACATGGGTGGTCAGTGACGTTTTCATCTGTCATACAAAAAAGAGTAAATGTGTTTGCAGGGGGGAAAAATGAGTGAAATTTTTAGCTTTACACATTTCAAAATATGAAGGGAAAATATTTTAAAAGACAGATTTGTCTCTGTTGGAGAAAGGAGATCTTTGATACTTATTTTTCCACTTGGGGCAATACAGGAACACAAATCCCAAGGCGACATATTCTCAGTTATACCATTCTTCCTATTATTCGTGTTGCCCCAAATAGCATGTTAAGCCTTTTATGGATTTCTTTCATCTCTATTCTGTGGAATAAGGAAAATGTAAATACTAAATGTTAGTAATGCTTGTTTATGAGAGCCTTGGGAACCTTAGAACTTACTCCAAATTTTTGTTAGTGCTATGCCCACCCTTTCTCCAGCAACATTGTGTAGCGTTGTACATCAGGAAGCAAAACATTCTTGATGAAGCAACCTTAGATTTTTGTTTGTTTGTTTTAAATATTTTGTTTATTTAGTTGACAGAGAGAAAGAGCACAAGTAGGCAGAGCAGCAGGCAGAGGGAGAGGGGGGAAGCAGACTCCCCTCTGAGCAGGGAGCCTGAAGTGGGGCTTGATCCCAAGACACTTGGAATTATAATTTGCACAAAACATTTACATTCTACCACAGCGAAATCGGCCCTTCTGACTTCATTTCGGTATAACTTTATCTCATTACTTTGTATTTTTTTCCACTAACCCAAAGAGTAATAAAACATAAATATCTGCTTAATAAAATCATTTTTCATGTGCATAAGGACATCAATAAAACCCTTATCTGTTAGCTAAACTAAAGCTGCCCAGGGTCCTAAAGTGCACTTTACATAGCAGGGCTGGAACCCCCTCTCCCCCCACCTTTCACCAGTATTGCACTGCGAGCTGATAAATAGGGACAGAAACGCTGGATCCCAATCGGCAAGGAACGCTGTTTCCATCCTAGATCTACCATTAACTTGTAACCATCAGCAGGATACTTAACCTCTGTTCAAATAAATGTAAGATACGATAACCTCTTAGGTTTTTCCCAGCTGTGTTATTCCCTGACAATCAGTCAATTGCCATTTTTGGAAAGTCACATCCTAAACTGGCAGTCTGTGATTTAAAAAAAAAAAAAAAAGAGGACTGTTTACCACCAGTACTCATGTCCTGCTTTCATTTCTGCATTCCATGCTTCTAAAGACCCTGTGCTGGGAACGGTCTCTTCTCCCCTTTCAGGAAGGCGATGATCATGAGCTTGGTGGCTCAGGTTGCTCCAGCCAGGCTGTGCTCAGAAGCCCGCCTTGCTGCTGCTCTATGAACCGGAATCTGAGAATCAAGGAAAAACCCCTAATACGGCAGTTCCAAACAGACTCAATAAAATGCCTTAAAATCGAAGCAGGCATTAGAACTGATTGGTGACTAGAAAGGCTGTGATGAGAACAGAAATTAAATGAGAGTGAATTTTCCTCACCTAAAATTGTCTAGTTGTGGACTTTCTGAAACATATCCCCATTAACTACAGTGTATCCCGGGACCCGGAGGTAGCCAGCAACATTGATTTATAGTCACTATCTTAGAGCTATAAAACCCAGACTAGTCAGAGTAGCTTTTTTAAACCAGCTTATCAGATGCCGAGCCTACATCATGTTTTTGGTCAGCTCACTCAGTCCTCAAGTCGAGTGGATCGTCATCTGTCCTCTACTTACAGATTTCATTTCAAATAACATTGGTTTTAGGGTTGTTAAGAAAGTTGCCACAGAATGTGTGGCATCTGTTTAGTGGCTCAGATAAAACTCTTGGGAGGAAAGACTGTGGGCCGTGCTTGTGAAACTCCCTGGCCCTCTTCCAGAATGACATCATTCCTTATTCTGTAGTCTTTGGGTGGGACGGTTATATATGCATTATCTGTACATACACACAGA
Source organism: Mustela lutreola (assembly GCF_030435805.1). Lineage (NCBI taxonomy): Eukaryota > Metazoa > Chordata > Mammalia > Carnivora > Mustelidae > Mustela > Mustela lutreola. The sequence goes on along the minus strand of NC_081290.1, from coordinate 127,333,196 downwards.
CAAGTATGGATGGTTATCTAATTGTGTGACCACCTAAGACAAGTTTCCCACAGATATCTCTAATGCATGTGTGTGGGGAAATACTATACTCCACATTTCTCACAAATACCTCCAGTTAACAATCATGTCTTAATTTTTTATAATGCTTTGTAGGAATCATTAATTTTTCTGTGATAGGTTTTTATTAACAAATTACCTTATGAAAAAGAAAAGGGTTTTATCTATTTGGTGTAATTGATCATTTCTGAGCCTAGATTTTTCTCAGTCTGATGTTTTGGAGGTAAGTTCTGAGTTTAGTACTACTGCTCCTAAATAAATGAAAATTTGGGGGGGTACCTGAGTAGCTCAGGCAGTTAAGAGTCTGCCGTAGGCTCAGGTCGTGATTTCAGAGATCAAGTCCCTTGTCAGTCTCCCTACTCCTCAGTGGGGAATCTGCTTCTCCTTCTGCCTCTCTCCTGTCCCTCAACTTGTGCTTTCTGGTGGGCTTTCTCTCTCTCTCTCTGTCAAATAAATAAATAAACTCTTAAAAAATAAATAAAATTCTTTTAAACATTATTTCAAATAGTTCTAAAATCATTAAGTTACTGAGTACCATTAATGTGGATCTAAAGACTAAACTCATTTAAAGTGAAGCCTGTTTGGGGCCCTAGTTCTTTTTGATGACTGTTGTTCCAGTTTTCAGTTGAATGATTATTCTACCTCAGGGAGAACACAGAAGCAAAGACAGAGTTTAGACACTCTAATTTTTCTCTGCTTCATCTATCTCTATTATACCAGCTTCCCTAACTATTAAGCTGAATTAGATTCCTTGTGTCACTATAGATATTACAGTTATTGTTTTGGTTCCTTTACCATTTTCAGTGGGTTCGACCACATACCGAAAATAAGTCTAGAAAATTAAAAGGTTCATAATATATAGGATGATATTCTTGTTACATGTTTTGATATTATAGGATAATCTTACTGTTGACAAGATTCTTATTGCTTTTGTATTGATTACTAGACACTGTTTATTGGAAACCGTTCCCCCCACCCCGATTTCCTTAATGATTTTTCTGTCTCCCCAATAGGGTAGTTCAGAAAGCAAGACTTTACATATAAATGAACTTGGTGTTACCTCTTCCTTGAAACATTTCCTACTTTCCTGCCAGTCCACCTTCTGTGCCTGTGTAGAACATGAGAGATCGCTCAATGAGACAATTGTTGCTACTTCATAATTATTATTTATTTTTATTTTTTTTACCAAATTGAGAACTAAGAAGCAAAGATCACATTATGGTTTCGTGCTTAAAAAAACAGACTCCAAAGCCAGACATCCAGCTGTTTAACCTTGGGCAAATGACTTTATCTCCTGTGCCTCCCATACCTTTGTGTTTCAAGTGAACACCTAACCCTCATATCCTTTTGTGAGGGTTCAGAGAGCTGACAAAACACTCAGAACCAGGTCTGGTACATTTCAAGCTGTTAATCCGTGTTCATCTTCATTCCCCGTATTGTCTTACTTTTCTTGCATGGATTTGTTTTGGGTAAAAAATATATATCTCAGTGACCTTTCTAGTAGTGAGGCCCATCTCCCAAAGTTCTGTCACACCCCAAATTTAATGGCACTTTGCGCAGTGTAGGCAGTGGTACATGTTGATCTATTTCTTGATGGTTCTTTCTATACTTTATCTAATCTCTTCTATCCCTGATTTTAATTTTTCCCTGGATTATTTTTTTCATGGGTTTGTAATTTTAGTTTGTAACTCTCTTTCAAAGTTGAGTGAAATGTGCTTCCGGCTTCTTTGTTTTATGGAATCATAAACTATATCCTGAAAACTGTCTACTTTCACATGATCTGGGACCTGTTGGTCATTTTCCAAATCTGTCTTTCTCTTCCCAAATCAAAACAAAATTTTGGAAAGAAATTAAGAAGGAAAGCCCTAATTAAGCCCCCTCCCATGTATTAGAATGTCTCATCTAAGATTTAGTATCACTAGAACATTCTGAGATTCTTCTGCTATTTGTAAATTCCACAAAGATCAGTGGATGAAGGCTGGGGTTGGGGTGCTTTTATTGGGTTATTGCATCCTGACGTAAGTATTTCTGTAGGAGAGGACAATTGTAGAATCATAGCCTGGCATGGCTGCCTGTTAGGACTGTATATGGTAGCTTCTCTAACCCTTACCTTTTATAGTCATTTTCTCCCCTACTAACTAGGAAAATGTATACAAGTGGGGATAGGAATTAAAGCCGTTGACTAGGCCAATATTGCAGTTTTTCTGCACTCAGCCTCATTTCAGAAACAATTTCTAACAGAAGTTTGAAAAGGGATAACACCAGTATCTAAAGACTAGTTAGTTTTGATGCCACCTCAAGTTGTTCAAAACAGTAAGTCAGGTACTGACACCTAAGATGGGATTCATAGTTTTATCCTAAGATAATACAGTCTTAGTAATTTTTGTTCTAGAATTGTGAGTGTAACAGAAAATCTGCTTTAAAAGTTTCCTGTTTCTCACGGTTAGCCCAAGACTTTGCAGTTTAGCTCTCTAGGAAGAAAGTTACTAAAGAAGTAGAACATATGGCTAATAATATAGTCTGAGTTTTTATAAAGTTATTATCTATCACTGTAACTTTAATAATTCATCTTTGGCCCAAGTGCAAATACTGGTTATGTCCCTATTCTCTCTAAAGCTTCTGTTCACTCATGTGTAAAATAGGAGTAATAATTCTAAATTACTTCACAGAATTCTTGTGAGTTAAAGTATGTAAAAACATTATTACAGTGCCTGGTACCCAGTAAGCATTCAAAAAATGTTAGCTGATTAACCTTTGATATGACCACATACTCTAAATGCGGTATACATTCTCTACTTTTCTCTTTTAAATCTTCAAATGGAACAGTCATAAGACTTGACTTGTGGATTAACGAATATTTCCGAGAAGGGTATCCTTTAGAAGGTGCTCTATGAAGTTATCTTTGTCCTGCCCAGAGAGCAGAGCAATTAGACCACCTCGTACTATTATGTGCTCTGGTCTTCGTTCATAATCTGAACAAACATAATTCCCGAAATGTTATTGTTTCTTTTTTTTTTTTTTAAAGATTTTATTTATTTATTTGACAGAGAGAAATCACAAGTAGACAGAGAGGCAGGCAGAGAAAGAGAGAGGAGGAAGCAGGCTCCCTGCTGAGCAAAGAGCCCCATGCGGGACTCGATCCCAGGACCCTGAGATCATGACCTGAGCCGAAGGCAGCGGCTTAACCCACTGAGCCACCCAGGCGCCCATATTGTTTCTATTCTAAGAAGCACAAACACATATTGAATAGGTAGCTCTTAGCAAATACTTCAGATAATCTTTTATAGAATCCATATCTGTGTCCTCCTGCCACAGTGTTAAAAAGAAATATCTTTAGTATCGGAGTCTACTTTATGTTTTTATTAAAAAGCCAGACTGCACATTAACTTCATTTAATAGAGGCATCATTGTTATTAAAGCTCAGCCTTCCCTACAGTGGGCAGTAGGATCCAGCTGCCCAAAGTTAGCTGGGACGGAGGCTGATGTCTATGAAGTACATCTAATCCGTCGCATCAAGTTTATAGAGGACTTGAAGTGTAGCCAAGAAAATTAATGAGTGGTATAATGGAGCAAACTCAGCTGTAGCTGATCGTGTTTCCTTCCGTGGTATGGTAGTATTTGTATTGCTTGGAATATAAATATTTGTTACATGTGTGAAAAAAGGAATGAGTGAAAGAAACCAACAAGCAGGAAAAAGACGGGGCAGTCGTGGTTTTCGAATACTTAATCAAGGTGACATTCTCTGCAGTATTGTCCGGGGAGTAAACTAAAGAGCACACAGTAAGACTTTGAACCTAAGGACTGTTCTCTGTCCTTCTGAGTGGCTGGTATTAAAAGGGCCTTTCTTTTTTAAAAGCATGCTGATCATTTAGGATCTCTCTGAGGGGTCGGGGAGCGTGTTCATGATGCCTTCACTAGGAAATTCAAACTTTTGTCCAAGTCCTCGTTGGGTCCCAAGATGCTTTCCTGAAATGTTACTTGCCCATGAAATCCGAAGTCACAGACGTTGGCTGATTTTATAGATGGCTTCTCCGTTGTTCCCTTTCAGGTCCTTCAGTTGAGACCAAAGAGCGGTGTGCGGGGATTGCATAAATCTCTCACAGACGTGGCCCTGGAGCACCACGAGGAGTGTGACTGTGTGTGCAGAGGGCACACAGGAGGATAACCGCGTCCGCCGGTGCAGCCTCGCCCAGAGCGGTGCAGCTCCGTGGCTCATCTGTTCTAGAACTTGTGCATTATCTCCCAACCGTAATCTCAGTTGTTTGCTTCAGGGACCTTTCATCTTCAGGATTTACGGAGTGTTCCAAAAGAGGAGACACCAAACGAAATTGGAAGTTGTGCAACAGTTCTGTTGAGAGGAGGCCCGAAAGACAGGAGAAAAGGTCTTTGGTCGCAGAAACAAAATGAAATGTTGTCCATCACTAGCTAGTTATAAAGTTGCCATGTCCTTACTCAGCTAGCTGTGTTGTTTATCAGCTGTCTCCCCATGGCTTAGGCTAATGTCAGTACAGGAAAGAACTGTGCACACAAGAGTGGCTGATTCTGTTGCCTTGCTTAACTCTCAAGCTCCGTGTTCTGGGCCTCAAATCGCAGAAACCTGGAATTGTTTCCTTAGATCCACATATATAAACCAGAGTGCTCTATGTTCTACAAACGTGGTTCTTAAAAAAGAACTCTGTTGCTATGAATCAAACTTGTGTCATGCTGATAGGAAAGACTGGATTTTCCATATTTCTTACTAAAATTGCTACCATTTAGAAGAAGAGAACTACATTCATGGTTTGGAAGAGACAAACCTGAAAAGAAGAGTGGCCTTATCTTCACTTTATCTATAAGTTGGTTTATTTGTTTTATTGTGTACATTTTTATATTCTCCTTTTGACATTATAACTGTTTGCTTTTCTAATCTTGTTAAATATATCTATTTTTACCAAAGGTATTTAATATTCTTTTTTATGACAACCTAGATCAACTATTTTTAGCGTGGTAAATTTTTCTAAACAGAATTGTTATAGCCAGAGGAGCAAAGATGATATAAAATATTGTTGCTCTGACAAAAATACATGTATTTCATTCTCATACGGTGCTAGAGCTTAGATTAATCTGCATTTTAAAATACTGAAGTGGGAAATCAATAGAATTCGATAAGTCACAAAGACTTTTTGAAAATAAATGATCATATCTTCTACCCCTGTTATTGGAAATGCAAATAAAAAGCAACATACAAACATAGGCATTCAGATACAGTCGTGAGTAAACCCTAGCCCTTCCTTTGGGAAGTGTGAGCCTAGCTCAGAAGAAAAAAAGCACCTTGAAAAGAGACTGGACAGCTCACTGATAAAGCATACCCTGCTGTCCTGTAGGAACACATCCTATTTATTGTGATGGTCTGGTTTTATTATCTTTAAACTCTGTTCCATACCCTGTATAAATCCATGGATATTTTTATGTACAGAAGTATATCCTTTAACCCATTCACTTATTGTACTCTCTGGCAACTGAAATGAAAATCAGTAAAATACTTTGCTTGTACAATGCTTAATATTGTGCCTAGGTTATGCAGTGACTATTTGAATTAAAAATGTATTGAATCACCAAATAAAAAAAAAAATGTGGCTATTTTGGGGAGAAACAGAGCGTGTGTGTATGTGTGCGCATGCGCAGGCATGAGCGCCCAAGATTTGTCTCTTGAGCTCCAAGACCATGAAAGAGATCGAGTTTCATGTTAACCGTGATTTCCATCATGCAAGGGTCTGTCAGTTCAAAAGACAGGTAGAAAAGCGCCCAAGTTTCCCTGTCTCTTGTCTCCGGTGTTTCGGAGCGGTTTTCTTTTTCTCACTGGTATCTGGTAAATTAAATTGCACCTGACTTGCAAGTTTCATGTGATTTTATGAAATGCTTAGCAATCGATTATACGGCAGTATGAAACAAACAAACAAAAATCTTGTAACTTCCCCCCATCTTCATTTTCAGTGGTCGATATTAAGTGGGATGAGCATGAATGGATGGGACACACAGACTAAAGGTACCTCCACAGCCCGCTTCAAGGGTGTGGCTGCTCACCTTCAGGGCGTATTTCCATTCCAGGCTTGTGTGTTAACCTCTGCCTTTCTGCCTGGCCCAGAAGGCTGGCGCCCAGGGCCCTGCTGTCTTCAGACTCCTCCTCTAGGTCTGGGCAGTCCCCTTTCTGGGCATTTTCCCACCCAGCCGTCCTACCCTATGCCCAGCCACCTGGGGAACAAATAAATACGTATACACATGCCGTCTTACTGACTCACCTTTGCATGGTTCTGTCCCAGCCCCGGAGAGGCGTACTGGACGTAGCTTCATTGAGCTCCGCTGAAAACCCAGCGCAGGGTGTCTCCCTCTTGGTGGTTTACAACTCGCATTAGCATAGCAGAGACTCTACTAAATCTGGCTGTAAATGACCCGTGTAACTGCGTGATGCGGCGCCTCCAGCCACTGAACGGAACCCCTTTCCTTCTTCTTTTTGAGTATTTATTTTTTGCTTACTTAAGATGTGAAAAGCCAAAACAAATTGCTTTGTGAAGGTAGCCCCACATGCTGGCGCCAGTGAGCAGGAAGAGGGTGAGGGCTCACGGCTTCATGCTTATTCACACGAAGACCTTGTATATTTGACTTGAAATAAAAAAGTCAGCCCAGGTTTTAATGGCACAGGTGACCATAGTTTTCAGAATCCCCAAAAAATATTGTCCATATTGACCACCACTGTGTTCTATGTGATATCTTTGATTTGTGCCCTTTGTCCCTTGCGATGGACTGTTTTGCCACCCTGTGGTTTTTGAAATAAAGACCAAACCTTAATTGGCACAAGGCAGGCTTTCATGTCTAGTTTTCATTTTCTATGTCTCGTTCCCTTTCTCATCGAGCAGTAGGGGTATGCACTTTGGAAAGGTGCAAATGGCAAAGGAATGAGAATTTACACTGGGAAAATACCCTGGCTTGATTTTGTTCTTCTCAGTGCCTCCCTCTCTCCAGGGCATTTACTTAAGCTTGTGATTTGGTCTAAGGAAAGGCAAAAAATACAAGTTGCACTTAACATCATGTATTCAATATAATGAAATATCCTTATTTCCAAGAAGATTCTGACATTTTAATCTATTTTAATTATATATTGTACATGCATTTCAAGTTATAAAAAATCACTATCCTTTACATTCATAAGAAGTAAAAAACCCGAAAATATAATCAATCTCTTGCATTACATCTTATTTTTCCTTCATGCTTCATACGTAATCAATGAAGTCCCACTGGCTTTACCTTTCCAAAAATCTGCTTTGTGTCTCCACAGCTCTGTTTCCATTTCTGCCGCGTCTGCCCTGATCTAGCGCTGCGTGGCTCAGTGCCATTCTGCTGCTCACTCTCCTTTCTCCAGTTGTCTAGCCCCTGGTCTTACTCCCTTCTGATCCCCCCTTCACACCATGAATTGGAGGGGGGGGCACTTTCCAACAAATCTGATTATATCACTGGGGTGGAAATTTACAATTGAACTCTGTGAGATTAAATTGTAATTCTTTGCATGGCACTCAGAGTTTATTATAATCTCATTGTTTCTACTCATTTTGCACCATCAAGCCTAACATACAGCTCCAGTGAATGAATACACCTAACAGTTTCATGACAGTATCAATACTTGCCCGCATCTCAGTGCTGGCTCACACTGTGCTTTTTCATTGTTCCTGTACTTGCCTGTCTTGTTAGCTTCTTCTCAAATCTCAGCTCAAATGCCACTCCTCAACAAAGCTTTTTTTCCTTGACTCCCACTGGAATTAAGCCATTTCCCCTATGCTCCAGGAATATTGCAATTATACATATTATCCTATTGACTATAATTAACCTGCCCTCCTCTTAGTTTCTCAGACACCTGGTCTAATGAACAAATGATTTTTTTTCTTTTTTTATTTTTTTAGATATAGCAGTGAATATGATATCGAGACCCTCAAGATTATAAATATCGCTTACAGATGAAAGAATTAGTACATAGGAGTTTGGTATATTTTATTGTAATCAATCCAGTCTACTGGTTTTGTTGGGGCACTTGTCCCCATGATTACAGCATGCAGACAAGAACATCCTTTATCTCTTGAAGTGACATAATGATTTTCCTTGAAACTACATGTTTGGTTTTCCAGTTAATGAGTTTTCTACCAACCATATCTCAGTTATCACTTCTATTTAAGTTAAGGACATTTAATAATTCATTTATGTATTATTCATATTTTGGAGACATCCTATAGTATGATTAATTTTTGTGAGTCAGAATTTAAAAGTCTTTAGGATGTGAAATACAGACATCAGCAATTGATGATTCATAGTCTACCTCATTTACCTCCTTTGACTCATTTTGCATCATCAAACCCCATGTACAATTCTAGCGAATGCTCACAGTTTCCCGTAAATGCCAATTATCTCTGCATTTGCTAGCACAGGCTGTGTTCTCTTTTTGAAATACTGTTCCTGCACTTACCTATTTCAATAACTCCCTCTCCTCTCTGTCAAAAGGTTAATTACATGCTTTTGTACTCTACCTCAGAAAGCAATTGGCACAGCCACCTACCCCAAATCCAATTTCTTTCAAAACTGCAAAGTCCCTTACAGTGAGTCTTACTCACTATACATCTAGGTTAGTTTAAGGAAGAGATCTAGTACTTTGGCAGGAAGTTTATTTTAAGATTAATAACTATCATTTTTAAAAATTTACATATGCAATCCCAACCACCTTTTTTACAGAAATTGGAAATCAGATCCTAAAATTCATTTGGAAGCTCAAGGCACTCAAAATAGTGAAAAAATCTGGAAAAACGACATAGTTGGAGGACTCACACTTCCTGATTTCAAAATTTACTGCAAAGCTATAGGAATGCTGTGGTAAATGTAGTTAAGTTTAGATTTACGGAGCAATGGAATGGAATTGAGAATCAAGAAACAAACCTTCACATTAGTAGTTAATTGATTTTGACAAGGATGTCAAGAGAATGCAATGGTGAAAGAGTATTTTCAACAAATGTGCCAGGACAACTGGAGATCCACATGTAAAATAATGAATTTGGTATCTCACACCATATACAAAAAGTTAGCTCAATGAATCAAAGATCTAAATGTCAGAGACAAAACTATGAAACTCAGATATACAGAAAAAAATTTTGATGGCTTTAGTTTAGGCAGTCTTTTCTCAGATATGACTCCAAAAGCACAAGCCAAAAAAGAAAAAAAATGAAGTGAACATCATCAAAATTAAAACTTTTGTGCTTCAAAGGACACAATAAAAATAAAAGATTACCTGCATATTAAGAGAAAATGTTTGCAATTCATATATTTGGCTAGAGTCTTTCTCTAGAATATGCAAACAAACTCTTACAACAACAATAAAAAGAAAATTCAATGGAAAAATGACCAAAGGACTTGAATACACATTCCTAAAAAAATAAGAAAGAAAAGAAAAGCATACAAATCGCCAATAAACACATAAAAAGATAGCCAAGGTCATTCGTCATTAGGGAAATGCAAATCAAAACCACAATGAAATACAGCTACCAGGACATCTAGAATGAAAAAGATACCAATAATCAATGTTGGTGAAAATGTAGAAAAATTAGAAACTTGCCATGCAGGAAAACAGTTATACAGGTCTTTAAAGGGGTAAACATAGAATTAACACAGGAATCAGTATTTTACTCCTAGGCATATACTCAAGAAAACTGAAAATCCTGCACACAAAAGGACATAAGAATATTTTTCAAAATAGTCAAAAAATAGAAATCACCAACTAAGATGTGTGCTATATTCATACAATTGAATAGTATTAGGCAATAAAATGGAATAAAGTACTGACACTTGTTATAGTATGGGTGAACCCTGGAAAACAATGCTAAGTAAAGGAAGCGGTTCACAAAAGGCTACATAGTATATAATTCCATTTATATGAAACATTCAGGATAGAAAATCCTTCGAGACGGATAGTGTATTTGTATTTGTCAGGGGCTGGAAGAGAGGGATAAACTGGCAGTGACTACAAATGGACTCCGGGTTTCTTTTAGGAGTGATAAAAAGATTCTGAAATTAGACAGCGGTGATAGTTGTGGGATTATCTAAAAATCACTGAATTCTATGTTTTGAAAAGTAGTTTTTTTTTTTTAATTTGTCATCTGAATTACATCTCAATAAAGCTATTTTGTTTTGTTTTGTTTTGTTTTGTTTTAATTATAGATGCTGGGGCACCTCGGTGGCTCAGTCGGTTCTGTGTTGACTCTTGATTTCTGCTCAGGTCATGATCTCAGGGTCATGAGATGAAGCCCCCAGGTCAGGCTCTGCACTCAGGTGGGGGGTCTGCTCAGAATTCTTTCTCTCCCTCTCCCTCTGCCTCTGCTCCTTCCAAGCTCTCTCTCCCTCTCTCAAATAAATCTTTAAAAAGTTCAGATGCATTTACTGCAGCATTTTAGAAATAACCTCCCAAAAAGAAAGCAAACAAGGAATAATTAAAAAGCAAAGAAACAGAAAAATTTAAAAAAAAAAAGCAGACATCTACAATTCTATCACCCTATTGCAAGCTATTTCTAACTAAGCATATAGGTTTGCAGATAAATGAATGGCGGTGTGATACACATGGACTCAGTTCCATCCCTTGCAGTCACATTCAATATTGACACCTTCACCTTGGCTTAATGGTGTTAGGAGTATATTTTCCCATTTGAATTTGGTCTTTGCCATATGTCTTGCTCTAACCAACAGGATAAAAATGCCTGTGACACATGCTAAGGCTTCAGATGTGCTGGCATGGCTGGGTTTGCTTCTCTTTGACTTCTGACATCACCAAAAGAAGACTATGCTCCAGAAACTTCACTGGTCCAAGGGTGCCTGGTACAGATTTAAACCCAATTGGTGTCTGTCGGGGACTGCCTCTGGCCGGGAAAGTCCCCGCCATTACAAGAAGGCGCTTGGCTCACTGCTAGCAAAATACGCTGCAAGTATACAATGAACTTTCTGGTGAAGCCCGCCTAAAGGAGGACATAGTTATTGGCTGTATCAAATTTAATCAGCATAGTAACAGGACTCTCATTGGCTCTCCCATTGCTTGGCCCCTTATTGGTCACCCTGCTGTATATAAGCTAAGGAAGTTGATTAAATAAACGGAAATGAAGCATTAACACCATACCAGGCTCATTGTCGTCCTTGCGGGCCGAGGGCGACAAATGGTGCTGAGACCCGGGAAATATTAAGAAAAATAGAAAAACCTTGCAAGGGAGAAGTCCGCAGGTAAGCGGGGAAGGGACCACGATCAAAGTGGTGGGAATCTTGTACAAGACCGCAATAAGAAGCGGGGCGGCCTTAGAGCCGGGATTTAATAAGTCCGCAATAAGAAGCGGGGCGGCCTTAGAGCCGGGATTAAGCAGCAAGTATACACGGAACAGCCATTAGGTTGGGATTCTAATTATGGGATCTGGACTGTCAAAGTCGAGGTTAGAGGGTTCCCTAAAGGACCTTCTAAAGGTCAATGGCACGCCATTAAAAACGAAAACTGCTAGGACATTCTTGAATACAGTTGAGACAGTGGCGCCTTGGTTTCTGGACGAGGGCTTGCTAAATATCCCCCAATGGGACCAGTTAGGTGAGGATTTTAAGAAGAGGGATAAAAATAAACCATTGCCGCTGGGAACGTTAGTTATATGGACTCTAGTCAGAGGGTGCCTGGGAGGATATAAGCTGAAATGTGATTCAGTTATTCAGGAGGGTGCTGAGGCACTCGAGGAAGTGAAAGAAGAAGGCTCATCTCTTGCTTCGGAAAGGAGTAGTTCTAGCGAAGGGGAAGAAGAAATGTCGGGGGAGGAGCTAGAGTGGAAGTTCAAATTAAAACCAGACCCTCCCTGTTCAGCAGTGACCCCTAGTGCTCCGCCTCCTTACAATCCCCTGGCGGGGGAGATAACATGTAAATGTCATCACTCTGCCAATGAGGATTGGAAGACCGCATGGAGGGGGGCCAATAGCAGCTCGATGTTCCCAGTTCTAGAGGACCAAAATCATCAACGGTATCACCAGCCCTTGGAATTTAAGTTAGTTAAACAATTAAAGGAAGCGGTCATGCAGTATGGCCCTCAGGCAGCATTTACTATTTCTCTAGTGGAGTCCATAGCAGGTATGAATTTAATCCCCGAAGACTGGGGCAATTTAGCAAGGGCAGCCCTCTCTGGAGGGCAATATTTGGTCTGGAAGACAGCATGGCAAGAGCATTCCCAGGATGTTGCACGGCGTAATGCTGCGGCAGGCAATCCACAATGGAATCTGGATATGCTTATGGGCATGGGGCCATACACTGGTAAACATGACCAACTGCAATACAACCCTGCCGTATACATGCAGATTGCGGCTGCCGCTACCAAAGCATGGAAAACCCTCCAGGGCAGTGGGGACTTGCAGGGTCAACTATCTAAGGTGATACAAGGACCAAATGAGGCATATGCTGATTTTGTTGCAAGATTGATGCAAACAGCTGGGAGAGTATTTGGGGATGTTGACACAGCCATGCCTCTAATTAAACAACTGGCCTATGAGCAAGCCAATAAATGGTGTAAAGAGGCCCTTAGGCCATGGAAGGCTAAAGATTTAAGCACATACATTAAGGTATGCAGGGATATTAATGACAGTGTTATTCAAGGACAAGTACTTGCTTCAGCCATTACTCAAGGCCTTCAGGGCATTCAGCTATCCCAACGTAAGGGCGCTAAAGGAAATTCTGGGGAATGCTACAAATGTGGAGCTCAGGGGCACTTTAAGCGAGAATGTCCTGACAGCAAGGGTCCCCCAACAGTAAAGCAACCTGGCATATGTCCTAGGTGTGGCAAGGGTACACACTGGGCGAATGAATGTCGCTCAGTAAAAGATATTCAAGGTAATCCACTACCCCCAAGGAATTCAAAAAACGGGAAATGGGGCCCATCACCCCAGGGCCCTCAAATGTATGGGGTGCTTCAACAGGTAGCCCGCACGCATTACCCGCCGACGAGCCAAGGCGGGCTACAAAAGGAAGCTCCGGATTGGACATCCGCGCCACCACCAGACTTGTACTAACCCCCGAGATGGGAACCCAGGTGGTGGAATCGGATTTTAAGGGCCCACTGCCTGTGAACACTGTAGGCCTATTATTAGGGCGTAGCTCCACAGCCCTTGCTGGATTAATAGTACACCCCGGAGTAATTGATGCTGATTATACAGGAATAGTCAAAATATTAGTGTCTTCCCCTCGTGGCATTACAGTTATCAGTCCAGGTGATAAAATAGCACAAATCATAGTGTTACCAAGCTGTCATAAACTATTCCCCAACACAGAAAAATCCCGTGGACAGAGGGGTTTTGGCTCCACTGGCCCGCCCCTCGCATGTCTAACACTTGGAATGGAGGCTAGACCTCTTTATTCTCTGTGGATCAGAAATAAAAAATTTATGGGCCTTCTGGATACCGGGGCTGATCGTAGTATCATTAATGAAGTTGATTGGCCAAAAGATTGGCCCCTACAAAGGGCTGATCAAACCCTTAGAGGCCTAGGGGTTGCCCAAAGTCCTATGTGTAGTGCTGCTACATTACCATGGAAGGATTATATGGGACAGAAAGGTACCCTTTTACATAGGGCATATCAGGGCACATACAGCTCTCCCCGGCCCCTTGACGGAAGGCAATCGCACTGCAGATATGTTAACCAAAGAGCAATTTATCTTCACTTTAATGGAAAATATTCAACAAGCAAAACAATTTCACAAGCTATTTCATGTTAATGCTCTTACTCTCAGACTTAAATTCAACATAACAAAAGCTCAAGCCAGGGACATTGTAGTCTCTTGTAAAAACTGTGTTACCCTCTTGCCATCCCCCTCCTTAGGAGTTAACCCACAAGGCCTGTTACCCAACCATAATGGCAAATGGATGTTACTCACATCCCTGAATTTGGTAAACTAAAATATGTGCATGTTTCCGTGGACACATGTTCTGGGGTCATATTCGCCTCTATCCATGCTGGGGAAAAATCCAAAGATGTTATCTCCCACTGCCTTCAAGCCTTCGCTGCTTGGGGTAAACCTCGACAAATAAAAACAGACAATGGACCTGCATACACCTCACAAGTATTTCACGGTTTCCTTACTCAACTAAACATTACCCTAAATCATGGTATTCCCTACAATCCTCAAGGACAGGCCATCGTGGAATGTGCCCACTTAACCATCAAACAAACTCTTTTAAAACAAAAAGGGGGAATAGGGGACACGTTCCAGTCCCCTAAAGACAAACTAAATACAATTCTATTTATTTTAAATTTTTTGACGCTCGATAAAAACGGTCAAGCAGCAGCTGAAAGACATTCAGCCCGTATGGATTCTTCCCCCAAGCCCTTAGTTCTTTGGAAGGATATCCTTACGGGACAATGGAAAGGCCCGGATCCTGTATTAATCTGGAGCAGAGGTTCCGTTTGTGTTTTCCCACAGGACAAAGACGTGCCGATTTGGATTCCAGAGAGATTGGTCCGGAAGGCCCCTGAGAACGAGGATGAGGACCGAGGAAGCCGTGATCCTCCTACTGTCGTGGGGGACTCTGATATTCCTAATTCCCCTGATGGCGACACGTGAATTATGGGCTATTCTGAAGGCTTGGCCCTATCCTTTACCTTTAACTAATTCTTCCTTTATCTTCCCCCCGTTCTTCACTAGCTGATGTACTGAGTGTTGGTTCTATTGTTCCTTTTTCTGCGCTTTGTGTTACCCCTGTAAAATTCTCTTAATTTAATAAGGCCAGCAATTCCTCCCAACAGCTCTCTTAGTGTTTGCAGGGTACTTGGTCTGACGATTTTCAAAATTTCACATGAATCCTTCTGGCTGAGATAACTTGACAAAATAGTACGTGTGTGCAACCAGCTTCCCTTCCAGAGCTATTTCCAACATTCAGCAATATGTTCCAGTTCACCAAACAATGGGCTGATACAATTGGTCTTCTTGTCCTCCTCCTTATTGGCATTCTGCTTCTATTCAGAAACGTTCACCAGTGGAGAACACAGCAGCGAGAGCAGAGCCGAGCTATAGCACAAGCCCCTATGTCAATAGAGGCTGGGACATCTCCCCAGATATGGCTAAGCATGCTAGATCGGTAGTCAAAGACGGGTAAGATCAGTAGAGAAACATACCAACCTAAGACAGGACAGAGATCATCGATATCTTGTGTCTGATGACGGGTAAGGATGTTTTCTGCTACTGACGACCTAAGACAGGCATGATCTCTGCCATAAAACAAAAAAGGGGAGATGTCGGGGACTGCCTCCAGCCAGGAAAGTCCCCGCCATTACAAGAAGGCGCTTGGCTCACTGCTAGCAAAATACGCTGCAAGTATACAATGAACTTTCTGGTGAAGCCCGCCTAAAGGAGGACATAGTTATTGGCTGTATCAAATTTAATCAGCATAGTAACAGGACTCTCATTGGCTCTCCCATTGCTTGGCCCCTTATTGGTCACCCTGCTGTATATAAGCTAAGGAAGTTGATTAAATAAACGGAAATGAAGCATTAACACCATACCAGGCTCATTGTCGTCCTTGCGGGCCGAGGGCGACAGGTGTCATGGAGTCGAGTCCTGTTGAGTCCAGCCAACCCCCCAAATGCCTGGGTAAGACATGAATGATTCTTTCATAAGTCACCGTGATTTTGAGAGTGTTTGGTATGCAATGTTATTTGGCAATAATAGATACATATTATTTCATTTAAAGAGGTCATACACGCTATGTTTTAGTAAAACTATCATATATATCTTTACTTGAAACTATGGACCCCCCAAAATGAAAAAAGAATAGAAAATATACACTTTGGAAAACGTTCCATCAACACAAAATGTTTCTTGTTTTAAAGTTTTTATTTATTTATTTGAGAAAGAAAGGGAGCTAAAGTCAGGGGTAGGGGAAGAGCGAGAAGCAGACTCCCTGCTGATCAGGACGCCAGAAGTAGGACTTGATCCCAGGGTCCAAAGGCAGACGCTTAAGCACTGAACCACCCACGTGCCCAACACAAAATTCTTCTAAAGAGTCTTGCTAAGGCTGTGGGGGGAAAAATGTGATCGAAAAGACTAAAACCACAAGACCATTTACTAAGCATTGCTTTTATTTCAATCATTATCTGCTAATACACTATTATGAAAAAGAAATAAGCTGACAGTTTATCCTAACTCTTCATAAACAATGAATTTTGGAACACACACAAAAATTAAATTAAGTTAAATCTAAAAAAAGAAATAAAAAATATTAAATTTTAAACGGAAAAAACATGCTCATTTGTGTTAATTATATTATTTGTTTTATTTTAACAAATGTTTAATTAATATAAAATATTTAATAAAAATGTTTTATATTTATATTTTAATAAACTTTTTTTATATCATGAAGTACTTTGGGAAATTTTCATCCATTTTTTAGGTTATTATTCTTTCCAAACTTTGTTCCTTCTTTCTCTTTCCCCCACCTTCTCTGCTCCTTTCTTCCTCTCCTTCTTCCTTCCCTATCTTCTCTTCTCATTTCCTTCCTTCCCTCCTTGCTCTACTTTTAAAACACAAGTTTAGGGGCGCCTGGGTGGCTCAGTGGGTTAAGCCACTGCCTTCAGCTCAGGTCATGATCTCAGGGTCCTGGGATCGAGTCCCGCATCGGGCTCTCTGCTCAGCAGGGAGCCTGCTTCCTCCTCTCTCTCTCTCTCTGCCTGCCTCTCTGCTTACTTGTGATCTCTCTCTGTCAAATAAATAAATAAAATCTTAAAAAAAAAACACACACACACACACAAGTTTATATGCATAATTTCCATGCTTTTAAATTTTCTTCTGATCATTTACATAATGCATAGACTATGTCCAGACTACTGTTTACTCTGATGTGATAGAGTGGATTCTTGATTCCATTTTTACTTTTCTAAAACTCATTTCCCAAACAGGACCACAGTTTGAGGATTAAATGTTATATTCTATTTAGTTTTGTTTCTTTTGGAGAAAGGAGGTTGTGAGCACTTGGAATGTGCGACCTTTGAAGAAAGAATTCTGCTCAGCTTCCTCCCAGTGTATTTTGCTGAGATTCACTCTGGCAACAGCCTGTATCCATTCTTCATGGAGTGGGGCAAGGGGACAGACAAAATAGGTTTCAGATCTTATTCATTACTCAGTGTGAAGACCTTGAGGCTATACTTTCATCTAAGGGCATCAGTCTCTACTTTTCAGTTTCCGTGTTTCATCTGAATCTCCCCAGAAACGATTTCCGCTGCCTTCTACTCGCAGCAGAGAAAAGAGAACACTACCTCTTCTGACCACCACTCTTCAAAGTTAGCCATATTGCTGACAATACTCAGATCCGGATTTCAGAAATAGGCATTAGAATGGGAATTACCCTAAGCCTCACCATAAAGCTGCTCTTTTATTCTTAAACTCTCCTCCTCTGAAGTTTATAGCATGAAGTATGTCTCTCACTAGATGCTGTTAAACAAATGAACTTTTTGCTGGCTGGACTTTGGTCTGCAATTCGACTCTCTTTCAACGTTACTATCCTGATGTTAGGTAGTATTTCAATATGGCAAATTTGTTACAATTCCAGCAATAATTTAATTTCGCCTTAAATCTTTGTTCTTTGTTAAATAAGCTATTTCCGTTTTTCTACTTAATAACTAAATACTGTATGACCCCGTGAAAGCTTTTGTATTTTGCAATTAAATCTTCTTCAGATTTAATTTATAAATGTATTAATGATGTTCAGTACTAGGTGGCATAAGATAGTCTGCCCATTGTAGAGAAAACTGATATTTCGCCCTGTTTTCTTTTGTCATGTGCTAAGTTCTTCCACAAAACTCAAGGGAAAAGTAGGATAATTTTCCAAGCTGAATTTAAAACAGTTTTGCATGAGAACTTTTTAATCTCCCGTTTAGAGAAAATATCAAATTATTATAAATCTTATGATGATCTTAACTCCATTAATAAGTATTTTTACTAAGAAGTACAAAATTTAGTTCTTTTAAAAGAGCTTAGTATTAAGCCCTTAATTGACACCTCTGATATAAATCAAGTATACAACAGCTTACTAAATACTATGTGAGTATCTTTTAACCAAGAGATCTACCAAAAAAAATTTATCAGTTTTAATACAGTTATTTAAGTTTCTGCTCTCCTTAATGATATACAATGAGCTCCAATGACATCCCCAGATAGATACATATAAAATCTCTTTTGTACAATATAACTTAGTTTCTTACAGAGCTAAAATGTCTATATATTTAATAATAATAATAAACAATGGATACATTTTGAGAAGAAATTTTCTCCAAAATCTGGAAAATAAGATGTATTCCTGTTGTTCTCTATTGAGCTCCAACAAGGACTGATATTACTATCTCCTAATCCAGATGCTAATTTTTTAAAGATGGTACCTATGGCAGTGGTTATCTTCCAAATTTCCAGAATGGCATTCTTAATTTCAGATAAGTATTTATAGATCAACAGCTACCTGTCACATATATCAGGAAGGAGATCTATTACAAGAAGAGTAAGAATTACATGACTAATTCATTGGCTAGAGTTTGATTTGCTTTGTTTTCAGTCCTAAAGCTGTGATCTGAAAACTTGATTTGCCAGCATTTGAGCAGAAGTATCAAGGAAGAAGCTGAGTGTTCTTCTTCCAGTCTATCAGTTCCCTTGTCCTGAGGGGCTACTGTACTTTGCCCCTGTGAGAAGAACTGACTTTAAGCAAAAAGTAGAAAGTGAAAGGCTTACATCGATTCTATGTGGACTGTCCTTAGCACTCCTTAGAAGAGTCCTTAGAACTCTTCTGGAAGACACAATAATTTAATCAAAGGATTTTGATCGCTATCATACATTTTGATAGCGGACTGTGAGTGGCTTGGTCTCAGTCAAAATCTTACTGTATTACATAAGGCTTAGCTAGTCTGACAATACATGGTATCAGTGTTTTGAAATAAAAGCATACAAATCATTAAAAAGACATGAGTCTTACAGTCTTGACTGGCTCAGTAATAAATCATACCAATTTGTTTTTAAACTATTTTTTACCCAAAGATACTTAAATACTTTGCAGTGATCACTTTTCTGGAAAGTTTTCATCTTAATTTTTGCAGCCGGAGATGGAGTCAGGAAGTGAGAATGTGACTTGATTGAGTAATTGCTGGGCGTCACACACAGACATGTAAAAATGTTTGAAAAAAATCCAGAGGTTCATATTTGGTTTCCAGTCATGGAAAGACAAACTGTTCCGCATGCACATGCATCTGCTTTTAAAATTAGCCTATGAATAAACAAATCCTATGTTCTTTCTATAAAGCAGGCTCCATTTATTTTCTGGGACTATATCAAAGGTGTTGCCCAATATCTATTCAAAAAACCTAAACCATAGGTGCCCCACAAAATCCTGGAATCAAAGCAAGTCATGAAGCCTTCTATCTTCGATCCCCAGACTATTTTGCTACTTCCATCAGGTACGATGATGGGTGCATAAAGTCACAAATATGCCAACTTGTCACCCCGTAGTTACAGCTGATCAACTGTTAGTCCAAAGATACTTAAATTCTTTTGACAAGGGATGGCTTGAACCTTTTAGTCCAGTCCTCAAACTTCACTAGGCAGCCATCAATTGTCTCATGCTCATCTCATAGAAATAAATTCATCGATGACCCCAATGACCAGCCTAACTCATATCTAGTAATTTCTCAACGAATTTCAAATAAATAGATGGAGAAGTGAATATTCAAATTACTTTTCTAAGATCTTGCAAGTCTTCATTTGGTCAACGAGATGATTTGCAGCTGTTGAACCTTGTATAACCTATGGTTAGGTATCTGGACAGTGTCCCGATATTGTAGATGTAAACTTGTCAGATGTTTCAGAAACCCCCACCTCCATGGGAAAAAAAAAAAAAAAAAAAGCCATTAAATTTACTTTTTGTTTACCGAGCAGTTCAAACAGCAAATCTGCCTCCCTAGAACTCCTGTGCATCAGTCCAGGTTCTGACCTGTGAAACAACTAAAAGTTGCTTCAAGTGCTGGAAAACAACTTACTGATTTCCCTTATGTGTCACCTTCTGCAAGTAAAGCTAACCAGTGCGCTTACAGAACTTCATATGACACGGCATGATTATTGTCTTCACTACTTGTCTTCAAACGGCATCACAAATCATGAAAAGAACTGAGACGAGAAGCTCCTTTGGTCTGGACATGGTGCTCCTAGGAAAGCAGCCTATGCTTGCATTAGCCAGTCTAGCCCTTTGTAATAAAATGGAGTTCCTGGACCGGTAGGATCAGCATCGCCTGGAACTTGTTAGAGATGCAGAATTAATCTGTGGCCCCACAACCCACCTCCTGACTGAGAACGTGTATTTCAGCAAGCCTCACAAGGATTCATGCCCACCTTTAAGTCAGAGGAGCACTGACATGGTAGTTATCTAAGTGTTGGTGCACATTGAGCTCATGGTCAACTGCAAACCGCAAGCTATTTTATAAGCCAGGACTCTGAAACGCTGGGCTGATGCGGCTGACTTCTAAAAAAGAAAGGTGTTTTATACTGTTTCGCTGCTAGTGAATGTATTGATGGTACTAACCACCCTCTTTCTTGAAACGCTTCCTTTTCTTATATCCCAGGACATCTTTGTTCTTGTCCATGATCTGGACATTGCATTTTGGCATCTCCCGTGCTGATTTTTTGTCTACTCATGCTTCGTTCTTTACATGCTTTTCCTGACTCAACCCTGCATTTCCATGACTTCCGCTGCCATCCATCTGCTAGTCATTCCCATAGTCCGTACCTCTGCCCTTGAACTCCAGTTCAGCTCAGCTGAACCATCCACCTAAATGTTCTACAGGTACCACTTAAATGGAATTCTCCTTAACTACTCTCTCTTCTCACATTTTCAACTCTTCTTTTGTTTCTGCTGGTTAATTGTGTTTACCAAGGGATGAACTTGCAAAGCATCCTAAACCCTTCCCTCTCCAACCACACTGTACACCCAGAGACCAGCTAGCACTGTCGGTTCCTTGTTGAATTGATCCAGTCTGTACCGACTGTCACTGCTTCAGATCAGACCATCATCTTTCAAACTTTAGCATCAAGTTCTTAATAGATTTTTTCCCTCTTGTCCATTGGGACTTTCTTGGTACTACCTTTGCCTCTTACCCAGCTCCCCCTCCCGCCAAACACACAAAGAACTTTTTATTTATGTAAAGATGCAGCTGAAACATAGATCTCTCCTTCCTCAAAAATCTTCCATGTCACATCGGGCAGTAAAGTTAATACAGCTTTATGATGATTCTGGTCCTGACACTCCAAGAAACCGATTCTTTCTGCTGCTTCTTTGACCATGCGTTGCCTCAGCTCCATACCTTCGTAATTGCCATTTATTCTGACTTACATAATTTCTTGTTTTCTTTTATTGCAAAAACCTATTCATCCTTCAATACCTCATTCACATGTCACTCCCCCTGAAATGCCTTCACAGATTTGTAATGCTTCTATTAAGTATGTGTTTCATAGATGGCTTTATACAACCTTTCTGTTGTGTTGTTTTGCAGGTGCTTTCAAGTTAACCCAGGTCTGACACTAACTACATGACCTTTGGCCATTTATTAATCGTTTTGATTTCCCACTTTGGTCAGATGTAACTTAGAGATCGGTGTACCACTACTGAAAATTAGATTAGGTAAGTAAAATATTAGTTAAGGTGGCTGGTACACGATAGGTGTTATAATCATTTGTGTCTTATGAACACAATCATTGTATTTGACTTAATCTCCCTTAGCAGATTGTGGACAGCAGCAAGGAGGCACTAGTCTTACTTGATGTATATGGTTTGTAGCTAGTTCTGAGCCTACCATAGGACATTTTTAAAAAATATTTTATTTATTCATTTGACAGAGACACAGCGAGACAAGGAACACAAGCTGGGGATGTGAAAGAGGGAGAAGCAGGGTTCCTGCAGTGCAGGGAGATATTTTAGTCAAGAAGATACTCTTGGGGTGCCTCCATGGCTAAGGTGGTTAAGCATCTACCTTTGGCTCAGGTCATGATCTTGGGGTCCTGGGATCGAGCCCCATATTGGGCTCCTGGCTCAGTCATAGTCTGCTTCTCCCTCTCCCTTTGCCTTTCCCCCTGCTCATGCTTTCTCTCTCTCACTTTCTCTCTCTGTATCTCTCTGTCTCAAATGAATAAATAAAATCTTTTTTAAAAATATGGAATTTTCTCAGAAAATTGGTATAACTCTCAATGAAATGTGTCCCCACTCTAAAATTCTACTACAGAAATCTCTTTATGTATTTTAGTACTTAGAGTCAGAGTTCTTAGACCTAGGTCCATAAAGGCCCTTGAAATTACTGTGAATTTCATGACATTGTATGTAGACATCTTGTAAACTCAAGTATTGTCATGTTTCAAACCCTTTCAAAGGAATTGGTGCAAGAAAGCCTTAGGATCACTGTCCTCACAGAGAGAGCTAGGGACAAACAACGTGGTAACGATTCTGTAAACTCAAAATATCTGAAGACTAGAGGTGAGAATTAGCCTGAAACCATGATTAAAGTGTACATCAGACTCACCTGCTGCAGGAGGCCACACAGCGGGAAGTGGGGTATTATACTTCAAGATCACCATTTACCAGTGTTACAGTTGGTAACTTGTATTTTAGTTCCAGTGAGAGCAGTCCCTAGAGATCAGAGCCCGTGGGCATCCAGCTAGCAGCCCAACCACATGTAAAATGTGAAGTTCGAGGGATGCTTCAACATAAGGTGAGTTTGACTTACAGAACCACAGGAAGAGTCTCGTGGATTAAGTTGCCAGATGTATGTCAGTGATAATTACTGGGAAAGAAAACAGACCCCTCTTTGGCAGTATGCTGGGAGAGATGACAGACAGTGCAACGGAAGCTTAAGCACATTAACCTCTGGTCAATTTCGGATTCACCTCCAACATTGCGACCACCTAATTTTTATGTGTTAAGACACAGAGGCCCTCTCCTCCCCAGCCTTCCCAAACCCTAGAAAAGTAACCGTCACCATGTGCTCAGAGGAAAACCATGTGGCTCAGGCAGCATATTCCAGGTTTAGAATAGAATCAAATAGGAAAAGAACTCTTGACTGGAACATGGCCTCATAAGTTTCTAACTTGTTAGTAAATCAGTCCCCGATATGGTGCCTTTGTCTTAGAATTTGGTTTCATATTTGTTTCGAAAGAGTATACACACATCCTTCAAGGCACTCAAACACAAAATGTACATGTGCTACTTCATTTTTCAACCTATGAAGTGTATGTGACAATAGGAAGAATAAGCTGTTGATAAAGTCTGCTGCTGAAATTTCAGAACAGTGTTGATTAGATCTCTATTAGTAAAATATTTTCTCTGATGTTAACTCTTGACATCACTCTATCCATTTGCTCTTACAAATTTGGTTTCATAATGTTAATCCTTTCCTCATTCCTTTGCTATTAATATTGTATGATGAATACTTTCCCCAGTCATTAAAGTTGTATAATGTATTGGAATGGTTTCATAATATTCTGGTGTGTGGATTTACTATTATTGGTATCTTCTCCTTCTGTAAAAATTTTGTTTCTAACTTTTTGTTATTAGGGGCACATCTTTAAGTCTTCTGATAAGTTGATCCCTATGATAAACAAAGTCAGTGTTTGGCTAATATTCTAAAGCCATTATAAATAAACTACAATGAAACATATGGGTGTTATTTACTGGTAGTAATGATACAAATAATGCAGGTTGTTTTGGGAGGGAAAGGTATTTTTTGTTTCACTGAATGTTTTCTTAGTTCAAGCTGTATTTTTGATGGACAGAAACCTTTTTTTCAATAGTTTGAATTATGCACAATATCGGGATAGTACCAAGGGGGCAATAAAATAAAGTTGTTTGATCTCTTTTGAAAGTCCTTATTTGCACAAATATTCAATTTGCATTGGAAGTTAATTTTTAAAAATGCATATCTAATAAGTGCACGATCCACATGTTTCTTGTACGCAGAATGTTACTTCAGTTAAATGATTTTCTTTTTGTCTCTTAGAAATTGTTTCACTCTAAGAATGGAGCCCATTAAGCTTCAGGTTTATTTATTTATTAATTTATTGGTCAGTTTAGCTTGGTAATTTTCATTATTATTTTAATAAAATTGGGCTAATTAAATTATCTGGCCATATAGATCATCTTTGTCCTATAGTTATAATGAGATACGTGTTAGCAGTACAGAAGCAAAACTAAGTGCATGTTCCCTGGTTTACTGAAGATTCTTTCTCCTCCTTATATGTCATATAAGGAGTTGATTCTGTATTTGTGCAGCTTTTGTAGCAATGGACAGACTTAGTCTAGGCAGTAATGCTAAAGACCGACAACGTAAACTTAAAAGGGCTATCACAGCTTAACAGAGAACTGTAAAACCTCAAAGAGAATGAGAAAAATGATTGTTTAAACCACAATGAGAAACAGGTGCTGGCTGTGAAAAATTCCCTTAAAAAATCTTGGCCATTTGGCACTCACAGGTTTTCGTTTTTTAATGCCAAGGTAATCACAGTATTTTGTACAAGGAGCAGTGAGGAATAAAAACTGCTTTATGACCCTGTGGATTTACTGACTTTCCATTTATAGAACTGAGCCCTTATGTGCACATGCACACATAACGTGCGCGTATGTACACACACACACACACACTCACATGTGCACGCAGCATGCCCGTCCAATGCACCAGATCAAAATGTGCATCATGGGAAGTTTTGAAAGAGGGGGTTCCATGTAGAACATTGTTTTCTAAAAGTGCTGAATAGATTTCAGAGCTGCATCTGACACTTTATGGGTACTCGATATTTGTTGTTGACTGGTTGAATAAATAATTGCATTGAATAAATAAATGAAAATGTTGACATAAAAGAAGAATAAGAATTTAAAATTTTTTATGCTCAAAGTAAATGCATTCAATGCTTTAAAATATTCACATTTTAACAAAAGGAGGAGGAAACTTCTGGAACCCATTGATATGTTTATCACCTTAATTGTGGCGATGGTTACAGGGTATATGCATATACTCAAACCTATCAAATTACCATGTACTTTAAATATGTGAGTTTTTTTTGTCTATTGGTTATACTTCAAAAAAAGCCATTAACAAGATAAAATTTTAAATACTCTAAGTATGTTTAATGCTCTAAGAAATTCATGTTTAATATTTCTTTGACAAAACCCTCTAGAATCTGTGTTTTGTAGTAAGTAAATCAGTTTTCCCTTCAATCAAGCACACAGATTAAACCAAGTATTTAAGACATGCTTTGACCAGACAATTTAGCTATCCATCATTTTTCACGCTGTTGTGTCCCACTCTACAGAATTTCCTTTCCTGTGATGTGTCTAGATCCTAGTTCAAATAAAACTCAAGCACATTTTGATTCTAAGACCTAAATGTTTTGAACTCATGAGTTACTTTTATTCCTGTTTCTCAGTGCTATCATATAAGGAGGGACAATTTCTAATTAGGAAAAATTGATGTTTTTCTTTCCATTATAGCAGTTCATTATTGTATATTACCACAGGGAATTAAATTATTAATATTTTATTTCTAAGAGAATTTCCTTTTCTCCTTTGTACTTAAATGAGAAGTGGGATTGCTTCATCTCCCTTGACAAAAATTTGGAAAGCAGAAAGAGCCTCTGTTAAATAGTTTTCAACTCTGACATCTGCATTTCATATATTAAGCTACCTTCATAAAACACTTTCATGAACAAAAATTGAGTTCTCTCTCTCACTCGCTTCTATCCGATGGCTAATGAATTCCACAAAACTGATTTCTAGCATCTCCCTATACTATTATCACATGGCTGTATTTCTGAGAATATGTTTCTTGTAGCAATTTCTGCACCCCAAGAAGATATTTCTTTGTTTTTTTTAAGATTTTATTTATTTATTTATTTATCTGCACCCCAAGAAGATATTACTTTGTTCTTTTTTTTTTTTTTAAGACTTTATTTATTTATTTGACAGAGAGGCAGGCAGAGGAAGAGGAGGAAGCAGGCTCCCCACTGAGCAGAGAGCCCGATGTGGGGCTCGATCCCAGGACTCTGGGATCATGACCTGAGCCAAAGGCAGAGGCTTTAACCCACTGAGCCACCCAGGCACCCCCTTTGTCCTTTTTAAGATTTATTTATATATTTTAGAGAGGAGAGAAAGTAAGGGAAGGAGCGCTAGCGAGCAGAGGGGAGGGGTACAGGGAGAGGGAGAACCTCCAGCAAACACCTCCTTCCTGCTGAGCTTTGAGCGCCACTCAGACCCTGAGACCATCACCTGAGCCAAAACAAAGTGTTGGACTCTCAACCCACTGAGCCACTCAGGTGTCCCCCAAGATGATATTTCTGGTAACAGTACTTAGAACCATTGTGAAAGGCAGTAAAACATAAGTAGCATAAGTAGTCCTACTTTACAAGGTCAAAGGGTCAAAGAAAACATGGTTCAAATCTAAGCAACAGTAGTTATCAGTCATGTTACCTTGGGGAGGTCACTGAATCTCTCTGTCTGAGAGTCCTCAACTAAAACAAGGAAAGAGATGGCAATAATACCTACCTTTTCAATTGTTTTAAGGATGAAATGAGAAAATTTACAAGGGTCCCTTAGTCTTGTGCTTAAAATGCTGTATGCACACAGTAAACATGAGCTATTTATATTTTTATTATTAACTGGATTCAAATTTCTGTATCTATTTTGCTACCTGGCTTTGTAATGATCTTTAAAATTCTGGTTTCTTGTGATTGCTCTCTTAAGTGCTTGCTCTCCCCACCATGAGTGTGAGCATTATTGAGCTCTTGGGTTCTGGTGTATATAATGCTGATGTCTCTTCTCTTCACATTCTTAGAAGGGATTTCTTCTGATCACATGGTGAGGTACCAGTACACGCTATCTGTCCCTATCTGCAGCACTCTCTGGTTGATAGGATGGTGTAAGTTCAACATAACTGAGTCATCATTTTAGGATTTATTTAGAGGACTTTATCTAATCTTTGTGTATAATCAATTGTGTTCTAAGTAAACGAAGAACCCTGTAGTCATGTCAGAGGAAGACAAGCCAAGGGGGTGATTTGAAGGGAGAAATGAGGCCTGCAGGCTTATGAGATCTAGGAATAAGCCTATTGAGAGACCAGAAACCATACAGGGGAGATGAGTCCTTAAAAGATCCAGGGAATAGTGTTAAGATGACTGAATGGGTAGAAGAAGTGTGCCTGTGGGCTCACAGAGAGTGAGAGGGAGGCGTGAGAGGCTATAAAACATGGAGATTAGTAATATTACCAGACATGCAGGGCTTGGCTTCCCTGAGAATCTATATTCTCAGAACTCATTTGAAAAATTGCTGCTTTTAACATTATATCTTATTACCTTTCTGAGATTGAAACATAAAAGGTTCCTAGAACAGAGTTCTTTAACTAGGATACATAAAACAAAATGTCGAAAAGGCTTATTTCCAAACATAAGGAGTCAAACAGAAAAAGGCAATATAAATATTTCGAGGTGATAATTATGTGTTTTAACTTACCTGATCATTCACTCTTCTATGATGCAACCCCATTTTCCCTTTAGCACATTCCATCGCAGGCAATTGTTTTCAGGATATATCCTTTATTAGATTGAACGTTTCTTGAAAACGTTTAATCTAATAAAGAAACTTTAAAAGTTTCTTGAAAAGAATTACTAAGTCTTTTTCTCAGGGTGAAGTCCCCAGAGCCTGAAACATAACAGTTAGTAGATATTGAAACAAAACAAACCCTGAAATCATACTTTGAGGTTTGGGTGGACATTTTTTTCCTCTTTTTTCCCAGTAATTCTATACATTTGTCATACTCATCAAGGTAAGTGTACTCTAACCCCTTTTATCTGTTTCACTCATTCCCCCCCATCTCCCTCTGGCAACCACCGGTTGTTCGCTCTTTAAGAGTCTGGGTTTTCTTGTTTGTTTGTTTATCTCTTCTTCTCTTTATTTTCCCCTCTGTTTTGTTTCTTGAATTCCACATATGAGTGGAATCATTTGGTATTTGCCTGCCTCTTAGCATTATACCCTCAAGTTTCATCCATGTTGTTGCAAATGGCAAGAATCCATTCCTTTTTACAGCCGAGTAATATTCTATTATGTATATATTCCACATCTTCTTTATCCCTTCATCTATCAATAGACATAGGTTGACTATTGTAAATAATTCTACAATAAACAAAGGGGATCATATACCTTTTCAAATTAGTGTTTTCATTTTTTTTTCCCAGTAAATACCCAGTAGCAGAATTACTGGATTTCATGGTATTTCTATTTTTAATTATTTTAATTATTATTATTATTATTTTTTTTTTAAGATTTCATTTATTTGACAGGCAGAGATCACAAGCAGGCAGAGAGGCAGGCAGAGAGAGAGGGGGAAGCAGGCTCCCTGCCGAGCAGAGAGCCCGATGCGGGACCCGATCCCAGGACCCTGGGACCATGACCCGAGCCGAAGGCAGAGGCCCAACCCACTGAGCCACCCAGGTGCCCCTATTTTAATTATTTTTTGTGGAAACTCCGTACTGTTTTCCATGATGGCTGTACCAATTTATATTTCTCCAGTGTACAAGCATTTATTTTCCTCCACAGCTTCACCAACACTTGTGTTTTTTATTCTAGCCATTTTGATAGGTCTCAGGTGATATCTCATTGTGGTTTTGATTTGCATTTCCCCGATGATGAGTGATGTGGAGCATCTTTTTACGTGTCTCTTCGCCATTGGTATATCTTCCTTGGAAAAATGTCTATTTAGGTCCTCTGTCCATTTTTAATTGGATTACTGGGGTTTTTTTTCTACTGAATTGCATCAAGTCCTTAATGTATTTTGTTATTAATCCTTATTGGATATGTCATTCGCAAGTATTTTTTTTTTCCATTCAGGAGGTTATTTTTTTTTTATTTTGTTGATCATTTCCTTTGCTGTGCAAAAGATTTTTATGTTGATGTAGTCCCAATAGTTTAATTTTGCTTTTGTACTCCTTGCCAGAAGGGATATCTAGAGAAATGTTTCTATGGCTGATGTCAAAGAAATTGCTACCTTTGTTTTTGTCTAGGAGTTTTATGATTTCAAGTCTCACATTCAGGTCTTTAATCCATTTGAGTTCCTTTTTTGTGTACAGTATAAGAAACTGGCCCAATTTTATTCTTTTGCATGTAGCTGTCTAGTTTCGCCACATCATTCCTTGAAGATACTGTCTTTTCCCCACCATATATTCTCAAATCCTTTGCCATAGATTAATTGACCATAAATCACATGGGTTTATTTCTGGGCTTTCTATTCTGTTCTGTTGATCTCTGAGTCTGTTCTTGTGTCAGTGACATACTGTTTGTAATAACACTTGAAGTCTGGGATTCTGATACCTCCAGTTTTGTCCTTCTTTTTTAAGTCTGGGGCTCAAATAGTAGTCCTTAGCAGCTTATAATGACACAGTTCTACAATCTCTTTTTGGAAATACTCTGAGCCTAATATTTTCTGAATTCAGAATATTTTAGATATTAGGAAGGCAAAATGATTGAACATATTCTGGATATTGGATAATATCTCCATTGGCACCTGGGGCAGCACCCCAGAATCAAGCATGTCGATTTCAGGAGCAAGAAGTATGATTAAGTACAAATACATACATTCATACATACATACATACTACAAAATAATATGTCAGTTTAGGTTACGTGTGTCTACCCATTAAGCTAAGTTCAAGTCAGGTTTTATGGTCTAGCAAATTTAAAACTGCTTTTAGATTTCAGACATCTTGGATTTAGGAACTGGAGATATTGGTTTATAGACTTAGATTAGCTTCTTTTTGTTGCTTTCTGTTTTCTGTATCTTTTTGTGGTTGTTGTTCCACAATTAGTGTTTCTCAATTATAGTATAGCCAGTGCTTCTTTCTGAGTGTAAATAACTTACACCATTCTCTTTATACTCTTGAAATAAAGCACAGAGATGATACAATATATCTAAAGGAATGGGTTTTAAAGCAATTAATATAAAGTCCTAATATACAAAACAGAAAGAAAAGAAATGCATCATAATTAATGTATGTAATAACATGTAAATATTTAGATTCTAACCCACTAAGAAATATTAATGAAGTAGTCTTTTATTTGTATGTGTGGTTAGAACCACTAGGACTGTGCCAGCTGCCGAGTGTGATTTATCAGCTCTGCCCATATCTAGAGTGGTGTTCCCAAGGGCATAACTTAGAAATGCTAAACAATGCTTGGAAAATTATACACACACAAACACACGTACATAATTTATATATTTATATAACATAAATTTATATATGTATAATGTAACATAAGTTTATATTATGTTAATATTATATATACATTCATATTATATTATATATAAATTTATAAATGTATGTCCTATATATAGCTAATATACTTATAAATTTAGTGATTGTGGTTTTTCTGAGAACTCTGGTATTTCATAAATTTCATAAATCAGTTAAGAAGAACTTGGCAAATGTATGTAAAATGTAAAATGTTCTAAGGCCAGATAATCAGAAGCCGGCTTTCCCTCTAACACGAGGGGCAGAATATTGGAAGTTGTGTGGCCTGCCAACCATGCTGCACCCTGCAGGACCCCTCTGTCCTTCACACCCCCAGATAGCTCTCATCCCTGGCTCTTTGCACTAATGTCAGCAGCGCTCCACTAATCATGTTGACAACAAAAACTGCCCCCACACATTTGCCAAATGCCCTCCACCTCCCATGAGAACCATTGACCCATCTCATCCTCAAGACCACCCAGTCAACTGATCTTCTTATTCTCGCTTTGTAGATGAAACCACTGAGGAAGGCAGAAACTGATCAGACTCTTATTACTGACTTATAAAGCAGGACTCTACCTGACAGTCGTGCTCACTTCTAGTTCAGCTCTCTCTCCCCTGTACTGGACAATACTTAGAAGTCTATAATCTTACTTGTACCTTCTCATTTTCACATGCTTGTGATTACCTGGTGCTTTCTCTCCTCTTCCTGCTAGCACTGAAGTCCTCATGTTTTTTAGGTGCAAGAGGAGTTGGTTCCTGACCACTGGTTACAAGGAGAGCGAGAATTATTTACATTTTTGAGGGGTCTTCTATTCTTGCAGCTCTGCTGCCTGCTGTTTGAAAATGAATGAGCTAGCAATTAGGTTGTCACCTAAAAATAAAACAAAAAAGCCAGGTCTATCAACAGGAGACTGAATGGTTGTATTAATTCTTGATTCCAGTACAACAAATCACCCCTAACACTCAGTATCTTAAAACAATGAACGTTTTTTATTTCAGGGCACCTGGATGACTCAGATGGTTAAGCGTCTGCCTTCAGCTCAGGTCATGATCCTGGAGTCCTGGGATAGAATCTCGCTTGCATCGGGCTCCCTGCTCAGCGGAGAACCTGCTTCTCCCTCTCCCTCTCCTGCTCCCCCTGCTTGTGCGCTCGCTCTCTCTGTCAAATGAATAAAGGAAACCTTTAAAAAAAATAATAAATTTCTGGGGGTCAGGAATCCAGGAGAGACTCAGCTGGGTAGTTCTGGCTTAGGGTCTCCTCATAAGATTTCATCAGGATATAGGCTAGGGCTGCATCATTTCAAGTAAGCAGGCCTGGAGAATTCACTTCCAAGTTCATTCCTATGGTTGTTGGCAAAAGCTCAGGTCCTCACCATGTAGGCGTCTCTTGATTATGACATGATGGTGGGCTTCCTCAGAACAAATAATCTGAAGAGAGAGAAAGAGCAAGAGAGAGATGGAATATAGGATGTCATTTTTGCCTTTTATGCCCTTGTCTCCAAGTCACAAACCATCACTTCTGCCTTATTGTATTTGTTAGAACAGAGTCAGCCATTCCAGCCTATACTCAGGTGAGAGGCATTAAAATGTGTTTCTTGAAAGAAGGATTCATAGAAATTGTGGACATATCTTTTATGTATTTTTTATTTTTGTTTTATTTTTTAAAGATTTTATTCATTTATTTGACAAGTAGGCAGAAAGGCAGGCAGAGAGAGGGGGGAAGCAGGCTCCCTACTGAGCAGAGAGCCCAATGCGGGGCTTGATCCCAAGACCCTAAAATCATGACTGGAGCTGAAGGCAGAGGTTTAACCCACTGAGTCACCCGGGCACCCCATATATATATATGTATATATATACACACACACACACACACACACACACTTTTTTTTTTTTAAACCAACAGAGTGATCATTGCTGTTTTGAGAATCTTGTCTGGTATTTTGTTTCAGTAGGGAAACTGTTCCACTCTTGATATCCACCCTTCCCAAGAATCTCTTAGTCTCTTTCCTAGTTTTGGGCTCCCATCCTCCAGCTTCTATTTCACTGCTAAAGGTGACCTCTTGCCATATTCAGAGGTTTGCACTTGGCCACTGAAATATCATACACATATGGAAAGCCAGAATAGCTGGTGAAGTCTCTCCATGTTCCCTAATAAACACACGCGCATGCACGCACACACTCACACACACACACACGCACATACACAAACTCACAATCTATAGCCAGTGGCTGACTGGGATAAAGATAACAAAACCCAGCTGCTTTACTCTGCGACAGAGAATAACCTCTCAGATGTACTTTCCTTTCCACTCTGCCCTCTGAGATCAGGCAAAATCTGGGACTTCGTCTACAATAGCACTTGGCTTGGCTCCTTTTTCTATTGCCCATTCTGCTTCCCTCTATTCTGGACTACTTTCTCCCGAGAGATTGTCTTTCATAAATTACTTTCAAGGATTCTGGGTTTGCTTTTGATTCACAAACAGAGCCCATAATATTTTCTTTGCCTGAATCTTTGCAAAATTTTAAACTCTCTATTTGTGTTATGGATGATACTTTATTCAAAGCTATATTATTTGCAAAAAAAAAGAAAAGAAAAGAAAAGAAAAGAAACAGATTCAAGCTAGCTCCAGTGAAGCGTTATTTAGTTATATGATTCCACAGATATTTGTTGAAAGGATATTTAATATCAGCCTGGAACACTGGGGACTTAACATGGAAAAGAGACTTTCCATGTTTAAGGGGACATATGCGCTCTCCCATCACTGCTTTTCTTGATGGAAAGATGCCTTGTTTTCTTTTCTCAATGACTTTCCAGCTTATTTTTCTTAAACATGGTTCAATGCAGCTGTTCGTGCCTCTCTCCATTTTCATGAACTCTGTTCCATTACCCGTCATTAGTTCCTATTTCTTTCTTTGTTTCATGTTTCAAATTAAGCAAAATTCAAAAAAATGCAAAAAAAAACCCCACAAAAACCCCCAAACAAAAACAAAAACAGTAACAAAAAACCTGACTGAGGCTAGATACCCCTTCCCTAGCCCAGGCTGAGTGTGCTCGATCCATGGCCGGCAGCCTACTCAGCAGTCCGTGGCTTTGTGCACTGGCAGCTCTTCAGGGAGATGTGGACAGGACTGACCTCTTAGGTTAGTTCGAGTGAGATCTCCTTGAGTGGGGAAATACAGAACTGTGGCCAGTAATGTTAGTGATAGGTCTAGTAGAAATCGAGGAAATAGTTTACAAAATCCAAATTATTTCTGTATTATATTTTAGAAGTCATCACATGTATATACCAGTTAGCCTTAAGTGAAGTTCTCTAAAGCCGGGGGCTGGAGGTTACAGTAGTCACGCAAGCTGTCCAAAGTCGACTTACACAGTCATCATACTCTAAGAACACACTTGAATTAAAGCCCCATATATCAAAGTCTGTTTTACTGATCCAAGATAAAAAGTATCTCTAATGTAAAATAGGCTCTTTGGTGCTCGCTCCTTTAAAACATACTGATGCATATGTTTGTCCCGTGAAAATGGAAAGCAACGTGTTTGTTCAAAATACTTTGTAATTCCCCTTTCCCCCATTTTAGGATGGCACTTCAAGGAGTAAGTGCAGCATACCCTCTGGTACAAAAGCCATGAACAGGACTCACTATATCAATATTTTGCTCTATGGCACCAGCATTAATATATCACGGCTGTATAAACAACACTCAATCATGGTGACAGAGTTTCGGTGATGTCTTAAATGCAGTGGCTGAAGTTTCAATGATTATAAACACAAAGGGGTTCCCTTGAATGCTGTCTGGAAAGGTAGAGCTTCTTCATTCTTCTTACTGGGGAGGAGAAAAAGAAAAGTAAGGCAATGAACCATTTCCGTGCCTACATCAAACACGTTCCACCTGTGTTTGGTGTGGCCAGGCCAATATCTGTTCAGCAATCTAGTGGAGGCTGGGTGTCAGTTGTGGTTCTACCTTGCAAACCACAGAGTCCTTCCTGACCAGTGTTAAAAAAAAAAAAAAAAAAAAAAAAAAAAAAGGAGTGAAAGAATATTCGGTTAACCTCCACAAGGCATAACGAGTCATGTTCTAGTCTCTGCTGGCTCTCCTCGTCATCTTTCCTCTCTGGGGTTAGTCTGTGGAGGGTGTTACCAATCAACAACAAAAAAAAATGTCTTTGAGTTATCAACTATGGTACTTCTTTTAATTGAATTTGAGATATTAGAGTAACTGCTGGATGCAAATCCAAGGGGAAACTGTTCAAAGTAGCCTCTCTGCAAACATGATGCTCGATTGTACTCATTTATTTTTGCCACTTATTTTTCAGATAGTATTCAGAAAACTGCTATCTTACACATGGTGTAACTTCCAAATTTGTTATATGGTTTACTGGATTAATTTAAAGTGAATATTTCCAAAGTATTATAGTTCTTGTTACCTCTTATCTTTTCCATGAGCATTTTAATGTTCCTTTTGTCTTATAAAATGAAACAAAAATAAAACACGTGGAAAAACAAGAATGAGATTTTATCTACTTCAATCATAAGTCATTGTCAATTTTCAATTTCTCTCTTTCTTTAGTCCAGCCTTCCTTCCTTCCTTCCTTCTACAGTCAATCAGTTCGATTTAGCTTGTCTTGTCTACCTTTGCACGTAAAAACACTTTTTACTTTGTAATAATTTTACATTCTCAGGAGGTAGCAAAGATAGTAGAGACAAGTCCCCTATACATACATCACCTAGTTTCTCTCAATGCTTGATCTTATATCACTGTAGTTTAATATGAAACCAGGAAATTGGCATTGGCACAATGTGTGTGTGTGGTTGAATGTGATTTTATCACATGTGGAGATTTCTGTAACATTATTGCAATCAAGATAGAGAACTATTCCATCACCTAAGAGCTCCTTCATGCTACCCTTTTACATTAACCCTAGTACCTCCTCTCCATCATCTCTCTAACCCCTGGCAACAAACATCTGTTTTCCAT
Source organism: Mustela lutreola (assembly GCF_030435805.1). Classification (NCBI taxonomy): domain Eukaryota; kingdom Metazoa; phylum Chordata; class Mammalia; order Carnivora; family Mustelidae; genus Mustela; species Mustela lutreola. The sequence goes on along the minus strand of NC_081290.1, from coordinate 127,297,812 downwards.
TTCTATAATTTTGACATTTGGAGATATATAGTGGCTCAGAATGTATTTCTTTGTATAGCTTTTTTAGTGGTTGCTGTAAGGGTTTTTGGCTCAACTTATCAGCATCTATTGCTATCCACATTCAAGTTGAGGGTAAAAAGTTACCTGTCTTTATGTCCCTTTACTTCCCCCTTTTATAAGAAATTGTTTTAAGTATTCTGTCCACTTACATTGAGAAACACACTAGATAGTGTGATAATTTTTGTTTCAGCCATCAAATATAATTTAGAAAACTCAAGAGAAACTTCTGGTAGGTACCCAGATTTTCCCTTTCTCCATTGTTCTTTAATTTTTCCTGCTGTTCCAAGATTCTTTCTTCCATTATTTTATTTCTGGTTAAAGAATTTCCTTAAGGCACTCTTTTCAGGTAGGTGTGTTGGTAATGGTTTTAGTATAAGTCCTCAGTTTCCCTTTATCTGGGGAAGGAGCCTTCCTTGTATTCTTAAGGATATTTTCACTGAATATAAAATTCTGCATGAACAGTACTTTTCTTTCGGCTCTTGAAAAATACTAGACCACTTTTTTTCTGGTTTCCATGCATGCACATGAGAAATCTGCTATCGTTCAGTTGTTTTTATCCTCTATCTAATGTGTCATTTCTATTTTTGAGAGTTTTTTCTTTGTTTTTAAATTTTCAGAGGTTTGATTATGATGTGTCTTGGTATGGATTTCTTTGAATTTATCTTGTTTAGTGTTTGCTCGTTTCTTGAATCTGTAGGCTTATGTCTTTTGTTAATTTGGAAAATTTTCAGCCATTTTTTTTTTTTTTTTTTTTTAGTAACTTTCAGTTCCATCCTCTTTCTCCTCTGCCTCTGGGACTCCAATGACATAAAAAGTAGATGTGTTGTTATATTCTCCCATGTCCCTGTTTGTTTGTTTGTTTTCTCAAACCATTTGATTTCTTAGTTGCGCAGATTGGATAATTTCTATTGTTTTGTTGAGGGTTTTTATTTGAGGTTTTGTATTTTTCAATTCTAAAATTTCAGTTTGGTTCTTCCTTGTACCTTCTATTTCTTTATTAAAATATGCTATTTAAAAATTCATTTTAAGTATATTCATAATTGGTTGTGGACATGCTTTTTATGATGGCTCCTGGAAATTCTTGTCAGATAACTCTAACATCTGTGCTATCTGGATATTAGTGTCTATTGATTGCCTTTCTTATTCAGTTGAGATCTTCCTGGTTTCTTAGTAAGATGAGTGTTTTTTTATTTAAATATGGACCATTTTGGCATAATGGCATGAGACTCTGAATCTTATTTAAATCACTTATTTTTACAGACCTCTCTTGATACCTCTTTGGTAAAGGAAGTAAGCACTACTTCATTACAGGTGGTAGTGGAAGTCTAGGTTCACCTCCTGGCTGCCGTTGATAAAGGAAGCAGGCGCTCCTTGTTACTGTCGGGTGGAGGCAGACTTCAGGCTTCCTAAAAGGCCTCTATTTATAACACTCTGACAAGGAGGGAGAGAGTGCCTTATTACTGCCCTTCACATGGTCTCTTACCACTCTTAATGGTTCTATTACTTCTGAGTTGTGGTGTAAGGCCCGACTTTCCACTAAGCCTCCTGTACATTATCCTAGCTAAGATGAAGAAATGTGTGCTTTCTTCATTATTACTGGCTGCGGTGGAAATCCAGGCATAGACTTCTTATTTTTCTTTGGGTACAATCAACTGTGCTTATTTAGTACCCTGATTCTGTCTAAATTAGCCTTACAAATGAAGCATGCAAAATGTAGTCTTTCAAAAACTAAGCCAAGAGTAAGCTGGTACTGATATGATGAACGTGATGCTAGCACTTGGACAACCAGGGCCATGAGAAATATAGAAGAAACAAATGGAAAGACTTGTACAGTATTAACCTGTCTTTGGAGAACCTGACTTCATGATTCATTTTCAGACCATTGTTTCTAGTATTCATGTTAGCTTTTATGGAACAAATTTATACATTCACATTTTATTTTTACTACCAGAGTAGAGTCGTCTTTGAGGTAAGTTAGATTTTTAATTTTTGAGCTAAGTGAATCTGCTTCCTTTTATTAATGCTATAGTAAGCTGTTTAACAGAGACTAAGCTCCCAGGAGATCTTCTGATAAAATGCACACATGGAAAAAGAAAGAAATATATCATTTTTGGTGGGGGCAATAAAAGTAGGAGAATATCAATAATTTGTTTTTTTAAAAGATTTTATTTATTTGAGAGAGAGAGAGAGAACAAAAGAGAGCAGAGAGCACAAGTAGTGGGGGAGGAGGGAGAGAGGAGCAGAGGGAGAGGGAGAAGCAGACTCCCAGCTGAGCAGGAAGCCTGATGTAAGGCTCAATCCCAGGACCCCGAGATCATGTTTGAGCTGAAAGCAGATGCTTAACTGACTGAGCCACCCAGGCACCCTCCAATAATTTGTGTTTCAAAAAGTATTTTAGTAAGAAATTCGTTTTACTTGTTACATGATTCCATTAAAATATGGTTGCCAGGGGCGCCTGGGTGGCTCAGTGGGTTAAGCCGCTGCCTTCGGCTCAGGTCATGACCTCAGGGTCCTGGGATCGAGTCCCGCATCGGGCTCTCTGCTCAGCAGGGAGCCTGCTTCCCTCTCTTTCTCTCTGCCTGCCTCTCCGACTACTTGTGATCTCTCTCTGTCAAATAAATAAATAAATAAATCTTTAAAAAAAATATGGTTGCCAATTCTTTAGTGAATTAGTATAAAATCCTAACTAAATATTACATACCACTTATTCAATGAATGCACAGTGATGTCCTATATAGGCAAAGCATTATGTTAGATACAGTATGGGGTAGGGACAGAGACATACAGAAAATGACCCACACTTCCTACACTGCTCTCAAAAAAATGCTAAATCTAGTTCAAGGAACAAGATATAGATTTTTGAAAATGATAGTAAAAGTAACTTTTTTTTTTTTTTTAATTTCATATGAATTCTAATAGACAAATGCTAAAACATCTGCTGGATGAAATAGAAAATTCAGAGGAAACTGAATTGATCGGGAGATCAGAGTAGCAGCATAAATGGAAAACGTGAGCAAAGTTGAAGAAGTGGTAAAGCATAAAGCACTACGGGTTCAAACACTGGCCCATGAAGAGTGAAGGGTACTACTGCATGGATAATAGAAATCCAGAAGGAAGGAGCACTTTAAAAAGAGATGTTCTGTAGAACGATAGAAGGGAGGGAAGAGTGACTTGCAGTCAGATTTCATACCTTGAAAGCTTTGGAAATTTACTGGAAGAGTTTCTACATTATCTTGAGACCACAAGAAAGCCTGACAGGCTTTGATAAAAATCAAATTTATGATCCAAGTGTTATTTTAGGAGTTTACATTCTGTGGGAGTGTTATTCTATCTATTGGGAAAGTGGAAGACAGAGCAATTAAAGATTAAGATGGAAGAATCAGTTTTGAACCCATCAAGCCTAGTGATCCCAGTAGAAATTAAAGGGAAATGTGATTATGAAAGAACCGGCAAAGCTCTTGGTTCCTGACTGTCTGCAGGCAGGAAAGGTACAAGGAGTAGAGGGACGGAAGGGCAGGGATCAGGAAGAATCAACAAGGACTCTAAGCATCATTTGTTGTTATTGTTGGAAACAAATTTGGAAATTGTTTAAAATGTTTGATGAAAAAACAGAGGTCACATTTTTAGAATACTTATCCAAGAAATTGTCAGAGGAAAGAAGTAGAGAAATAAAGTGACCATAAGAGACCGTGAAGGTCAGTAAATATGTTTGTTGGTCAGGTGGAGGGGGTCAAGTAAAGCAGAGAAGAGGGAGTTATTTAATGGGGATAATTGAACACAAGGGATAGACACCATGGAGTGAGGAGAAAATCAAAAGATATAGGAAAACATCCTACATGGATGGAGAGGATGGTGAGCAAAGATGGCCATCGGAAAAGAAACATGTCAACTTTTCCTCCAAGGTGGAAGAGAATAAAGAGAAGATGGGTGTGGGGACATATTTTGAGAAGTGGTTTGTGTAAGTCAGTATCACAGAGTTGGGGCTTGAGTTCACTTTCCTTCTGACTAGCTCTATAGCTTAGGAAAACACTTATGTTTCTAAATTTCAGAGCTTCCCCAAACTGGAGGTATCATACTCCATTCTATATATGGATCATATCTTCTTTATCCATTCGTCTGTTGAAGGACATCTTGGTTCTTTCCACAGTTTGGCTATTGTGGCCATTGCTGCTATGAACATTGGGGTACGGACAGCCCTTCTTTTCACTACATCAGTATCTTTGGGGTAAGTACCCAGTAGTGCAATTGCAGGGTCATGGGGTGGATTTATTTTTAATTTTTTGAGAAATCTCCACACTGTTTTCCAAAGTGGCTGCCCTAACTTGCATCCCACCAACCTCGTAGGAGGGTTCCCCTTTCTCCACATCCTTTCCAACACTTCTTGTTTACTGTCTTGTTAATTTTGGCCATTCTGACTGGTGTTAAGGTAGTATCTCAAAGGTAGTTTCCTTTGCCCTCAGGGCTCTACTCAGAAAGTTAATCCAACCAGAGAACATTTGCATTTTAATAAGGGCCTTCAAGCCTAGGGGGAGAGGATGGAAGAGAAAAGGAGCTTTTGTGCTTCTCAAGTAACATCACAAAAATGAACATTTTTATGCCTCTCTTTTTGTAAGCTGATCCTGCTCTGGACCACATTTATGATAGGATTTTTGAAAAATTTTCTAGTTAGTTTCACCTAGTTGAAGACATATTTAATAATATGTTTAGCTTTAAATCATTTATAAATTCCCTTAAAGCCACAGAGCGCTTGTTGGGTTGGATTTCATTACAGCATAAGATTAAACTCTTGTAATTCTGGGCCACTGAACAGCGCACCTGTCACTTCTTTTGTCATCCCTGGTTTGCATTTCTGGAAGAGCTCGCTCTCAAAAGACTGCACCTGTGATGCACCTACAGGATGGTGATAAAATACTCCAGAAGGTTTTATCTTTTAGAGGGAAAGATGAATCAGAGAATGATTTGTACATTTGACTGATATCTCTTGGTTTTGAATTATAAATATATGAAGTGACACCAAAGATTATTTGTGAGAAAGAAATATTTACCCAAATTGGTAAATATGTTTGGAGCCTAAGTTCTTTTTTTTTTTTCTACAATATCCATTCATTGACATAAGCATATTTTATTTAAATAAAATATATGTATATATAAATAAAATATTTATAATCATATATGTATTTGTGTTAAGATGACAAATACCAGAGAACATTTCAGTTTTACTTGGGGACTTTGAAATGTGTTTCTGACCTATAAAATAAAGGTTTGGACTGGATTTACAAAACAAATTAACTTAAGTGAAAGTTGTGTTCTCCTCAGAACCAAATGACTTAAAGGAGTCTATTTATGTCAGTACATACAGCATGGACACTGAAGACATCTTGGTCACTGAAGAAATCTCAATGAAAACAGTAAATCTTCTGCTCTATATTGAATCAGAATTTAAAAGCCTGAATTAACATATATTTATGGTTAATTTCTCTTGTGAGAGTTAAATTTAGGAAATGGAAAATTCTATGAATTATGATATTACATAAAAACATATTAATTTACTTCTCTGCCTCTTAGGGCAGTGTTGTGCAATTAAGGCAAGTGAAAGCAGAGAATTTGGCACAGTCACTACCAAGAACCAGGTAATGATGGTGTATTTGATGAATGAGCTCACACCTGGTTCATATCCACAGCAAGACTCACCAGTCATGACTGCTTTTGTGATCCTGCAAATGCAACAGGTTTCAACTGAAACATGGAACACATCTTATTTCTCAGTGATAACAGATCAATTGCCTTCAAAGACAAGATTGGCATTTTGATGGCAGTATTTCATATTCTGCTTCTCCCTGAAGCACAAAAATCTTTCAAGAAAAGTGAAGTATAAATGATAACATTACTTTTAGTGACCCATTTCTGCTTCCCATATTTCTGACATCCTCTAGGTATAGAGGTCCTAGTTCTCAAAAGGGGAACACTTTTACCAGGGAACACAATAAGATTCTCATTGACCTTTAACAAAGATATGCTGACTAATCACTTAGGCTTTTCATACTAAGAGGCCAGCAGGCAAGGAGATGAATTATCTTACTGGCATTGGTAATTGAACTTGAGTATTAGGAGAAAATAATGTCACCGTAGTACAATGGGGTACAGGAGACAGTTTGGTGTCAGGTAATCCGTTGGGGCATCTTTTGTTTATCATGTTCATTTTGATGGTAATGGATAATAGAACAAGCATGGCCTGAGAAGGGGCTAAGATTCCCTGAGAATGAGGATCTGGGTCATACGTATGGGTGAGACAACCTGAAATGCCAGAATGGGTGTTGGTATAGAGGGCTGAGGAGTAAGAGCGACGACCTTGAAATTGACTGAGGATCAGGGCTACTAACCTTTTCTTCTAAGGGCCTCAGGAAGCTCTTCCCTGGTGGAACAAACTTATTCCAAGAAGCACATAGATCTGAGCAGTACAAGAGTAGATTTTAGGGAATACAATGATGTTCTACTCAGATTCATTGTTGTTGTTGTTATCTGTTCCACTGAAGTATTATCAACTCATACCCCTTCTTTAGGGCTAATGTATTTACTTATTGGTATACCAGCTGCTGGTTTCTTACAATGGAGTTTCTCCTTTTGAATTGCTTCTAGATCCAAACAAGGGCCTCACTTCCAGTTGACTGGCTGACTGGCTAATGTGGGTGGACCTACAAAGCCTCACCCTCTTTCTTGTATTTGGGACAATTCAGAAGGACCATTACAGTCCACAGCTCCTAGCAAAATTGTCAGAGGTCTCAATTAAAACCACTGTGTACTCAGTTTTTACCTCTGCTAATGTTGCCATCCTCACTTTTTTATAGATTTTTTCTCAGAAAGGTCTCTAGAAAAATTTCTGTCTGCCTCTTGCCAGGTCCCGGTCTTGTTTCCACAGAACCCGATCTAAGACAGATGGAGATAATATTCAGGTCATTCATAAACCCAAGTAACTTGGGGAATGTTATCAGAATTAAATTAAGAGCCATACATTTTGAATAGTGGAAAGAGCATACCTCCCCCCATCTATTCTTTAACAAGTTTCTGGATAATTTGAACAAGGTATATTCTGTGTTCTAAGCTAAAGTGAATTATTGTGGACTTAAAAAATACAGGCTATATTGGCAATTGCAGAGATTACTTTCTCTATTTCTTTTTTTTTAAATTTAATTTTATTTTTTCACTGTTCCAAGTACTTTCTCTATTTCTAAATTTCTTTAGCTCTCAGAGGTTGGTGGACACATTATTTAGCACATAAAACCATATTCTAATGTCATCTCATTTTATGTAAAATTAAGGTGTGAATTTTCTTTTTTTAAATATATTTTTATCTTCTTTAACCCTAACATTAAATTTTTTACACAAATCCATGTTAATTCAACTTCTCTAAAATACATAGCGTAATCCATATATTCTTTTCACAGCCCCCCACACAAAAAGAAAATATTAGTATCAAGTACATATTTTTGACTTAAATTTCTGATGCAGAATTTCAGTAAATTCTTTCTGGTAATATCATATGCGTCACAAAGTAATACAGTGCTGCAATGATAATTATGTGCTATAAACGTGCTTTTGCATGGGGATCCTGAACGAGTATGTGAGCCCATATCCTCTTTGCTACTCACATAACATCAACAGTTCCTGTTTTGTCTGACTAAATTGACTTAATGTCTCACTGTTCTTTCTTTTTTTTTAATTTGATGGTGAAAGGGAAGTCTTAGTTTTAAATTCTGAATATGCCCTACTCAAATTGAAATAAAAGGCATACTTTAACACTGACCAATATTTTCTATGTCTTAAGACACCAAAATGCTTGACATTCAATGTTCAAGACACTATATCAAAGTGCTACTGAAAAAAATATTGAAAGGAAGTTTTATTTTCTAAAAAAGTTAAATAAAATCAAATTAAAACTAAAACACACGTTTGTTCCCTATGCCCTCTACACATTCACACTCCACACTCACCCCCTCACATACACATGGTACACCATCTTAGTCAATACTTTGCACAATTATTGTGGTTCTCAAACCTTAGGGAGCTTCAGAATTGCTTGGAGAAGTTAGAAAAATTACTTATATTCTGGAGATTCTGATTCAAGCTTTGGCATATGAATTGTCCTCCAAAACTCTGGGTGATTCTAAGTTACACCAAGTTTGGGTTCAGTTGAAATAAAAAGAAAGTTAAGGGGCGCCTGGGTGGCTCAGTGGGTTAAACCTCTGCCTTCCGCTCAGGTCATGATCTCAGGGTCCTGGGATTGAGCCCCGCATTGGGCTCTCGGCTGAGCAGGGAGCCTGTTCCCCCTCTCTCTCTCCTTGCCTCTCTGCCTACTTGTGATCTCTCTTTCTCTGTCAAATAAGAAAATAAAATCTTAAAAAAAAAAAATCTAAAAAGAAAAAAAGGAAATTAAATGGCACAAACTAGCTGTTAATAGTTTATACACAATTTGTATATGAGGAATTTAATGTCAATGTTGTTTATCTATCTATTAACTATCATCTATCTATCTAAAAACATTTGCTTTGGTGACAAAGCCAAGGCTCTGAGAAGATCTGTATGAGAATATCGATTGCTTTGATCATACTGATATGTCACTATGAATAATTTGGTATCGTATTTGGGATTTCCTAGACTATGTCCGTGTAAGAGTTCTTTTACAATAGTGAAAACACCAGCAACAGCTAATTTTGTGACCCAGCACATTTGAATCAGGTAATCAAGAGATACTTCCTCATACTCCCACTGGCATTCTGATTTCAAGAATTTCTTCCTTCCACGGAATTTTAGAACAAATTTAAAAGGTTTAGTTGCCATTCTTCACTACTGAGTTAGACAATTTAAACAAAATGACTCCACTTCTTTATAATTTCCTCATTTTATGAAATAAGGATGATCTTGAGAGAGCCTTCTTCAGCTTCCTGTATATGTTATATAGTCTGGAAAAGATGAACAATAGGCCTTTCCCAGCAGCAAGAAAAAGAAAATTATAAAAGTCAAGAGCTAAACTTGCTGGGGGAATGGAGGTTGGGGAGGGGGAAATCAACTATGTTTTACCTTTGGAGGCTCAACTTTTTAGGTTATTAACTATCTGCATCTCTCATTTTTGGAAACTCATTGCCTTCTTGAAACAGAAAATTGAGGGGGTAAATGTATTTTACTTCCTATTCATTAAATTTTATATAATGGATTGTTTGGGAAAAAAATAGAAAAATCAACTGAGTTTTATAAAAACAAATGAAGATATAAATCTGTAATTTCTTCCTAATTTATTGAAGAAGACAGACCATTGTTTGGGCTAAAATGTTATTTCTACCTTTGCCCTAGTGTTCTTTTCTTAATATGTATGAAAAGAGTATCTTGCCTAAGAAGATTATGAACTAAAAAATAAAATTTGCTTTAAATTTTACTCCTACAAAAGTCTGACATCTATAATGAAGTCCTATTAAAAAAGACCCTAATTTGGTGAGTGCTGTGAAGTGTGTAAACCTGGTGATTCACAGACCTGTACCCCTGGGGATAAAAATATATGTTTATAAAAAATTAAAAAAAAAAAAAGACCCTAATTTTATAATAGATGAGACCATCTGGAGTACTCCACTTCAGTTTTCAGTATCATGTTTAAACAATGCCTTTAGGACATTTTCTGTAGGCTGTCTATAAAGGGATTCTCATTTTTCCCTTGGAATATGAATCATACTTTTTACTAGCCTGTTGGCAAATTAAAGATTGATAATTTGAGCAAGTCAATAAGGACACATCTCTTTCTTGATACAGTGTCATTCAGAAAATTTAGTGCAGGTGTAATTTTTTTGAAATTGAAAAAATTAATTTAATTATATTAAAGGATATTGCATCATTGGACCTATAAACAATAAACAGGTTTAGGTTTGAAGGAGGGAATAGGAGACAGCCATTTTTCTCTTACTTGTGATTCAATATTGATTATTTGTAGCCATAGAAATGAAGGAATATAATTGCCTTATCATTCTTTTTGCATTTTCTGCCCTACATAATTCTCCTAAAATGAGTGTACATCTATCTTGCCTTTGTTTTGGTTCTTTCATAATAGGATGTGAGTCCTTTCTGTATGCCCTGATTTTTATGGTTTTTAAGTACATGTGCACTTTTTGTGGTACTTGTAGAAACAAATAACACATTAAATGTCCCTTATAAAGATTTTATTGATACAGTTGATTTCTGCTTTTTTTGGGAAAGATTTAATAGAAAACTTCAGAAAATCTATAAAGATTATTAATATAATTCTTACCACAAAGGACACCTGGCAACTTACAATGTTCAAAATTATCATATGAAAACCAGCGCAGGTTGTGTTTTCACTAAGTATGAAATACACATTTTCTACTCCAGCAAAATTTGGTGATTTATGAAGCTGCAGTAGAAGTCAGTGTCTTTGGTGGGAGAAAAGAAGACTATGCTTCTCTCCTGGGTACATGTTATCAAAGTTTTGGCCCTACTTTCTGGCTGTCCACTGAGGCTAAAATATTTACCCTGGCCATATAAAATAGTTGGAGCAGAATATAAAATTCTCTTGTAGAACTTATTAAATCACCAAAATTCAAACCGCAAAATTAGTAGAATGTTGCTCATCCCACAAATTTAAGCTAGGTTTATGACTTTGAAGTTTGAAGCCAGAATTTTTATCAAAAGGAACTTCGTGTATATAATTTCTTATAAGGAATATACAATACCTAAAATAAATTTCAGACCTTTAGTGAAAGGTATTACTAGAATGGAAAGCAGTGCCTTTAAAACGCAATGTATTGGTTCAGTTAGGAAAAAGGATACATCAATATTTAGAAAATGACAGAGTTCAAGTTATTGGCTCATATAGTTAATAGTTTTTGAACAATGATGAAAGTTAAGGCTCAGGGGTGACTAGGTGGCTCAGTGGGTTAAAGCCTCTGCCTTTAGCTCAGGTCATGGTCCCAGGGTCCTGGGATCGAGCCCCACATTAGGCTCTCTGCTCAGTGGGGAGCCTGATTCTTCCTCACTCTCTGCCTGCTTGTGATCTCTGTCAAATAAATAAAATCTTAAAAAAAAAAAAAAAGAAAGAAAGTTAAGGTTCAATACTATCTACTCTGAGGGATTAAAAATTTATGTAAGACATGGTCTCCAAGCAAAAATTAAACAAAGTTGATAAATTTTTTTTTTAAATCAAAAGAAAAAAAAATGCAAAAAAAAAATCACACATACAAACAAAAACAGACCTAGGAATGGTCTTGTCTACTCTTCAAGGCATAACGTGATAAACATCCCAAACTCATGTAGGAGTAGTATTCTAGAACTAAAATTAAAAGATTTTGCTCTGACTGTTGATTATAGAGTTCCTAACTTTGGGCCTTAAATAATGTGAAGGATTTAAATAAAAAACTCAGTAAGGGAATTTCAGTCACAACTGAGGGGACATGGAGCTGGAGAACTGATGGTATTTGTGTCAGAGAGTATAGATGATGGGGCCTGAAGTTCGTTCCTCTGGAAAGTCACAAGTCGATTGGGCTTATATCAATTCTAGGGAATATGGGACATTCTGTATTGGCATGTTGCTTTAGGAAAGGCTCAGAACACAGGTGGATGAAAAAAAATAATTTGAAATGAGCCCTTTCTTTCAGACACTTCTGTTAAGGAAAAAAAATAAAAGCAGAAATAATACTAATAGAGTCACATGGAGGACAAGGCATAAGGTTGCCTTGGCAAGATTAATAATCTTCATTGGCAATGACCCACCTAACCTTTTCTCTATCCCACTGAGGATCACTTATCTCACTGAGGATCACAGTGCCCAAACACTGTCAACAATATTTTTCTTACACCTTCTCTCAGTCTTAAACAAGTTTAATTTACTTTTGTTGAAAAAAACAAAACAAAAACAAACCCCTAATGTTCCTTTCAAGTGCCAATACTCTTCACTCTTACCTAATGCATGTAAGATATAAAGTTGGTGGCTTTGGGCCAGGGATTCAGGTGAAAAGTGAATTTGGTGTCACTCGTGGATGATTAAAAAGGACTGATTTATAGAATGCGTTCAGTCAGGCCAGTTGACTATAGAACTGTAATGAAGCCAGCAGAACAGTGGCCCAAGATTTCTGAAGAAGTTAGGGATCTTTTTTCCTAACATTTTTTTCCTTCCCCCTAAAGTTGCTTCTCAACTTCCATGTGCATAGGTGGAACTTGTTAAAAATGGGGATCCTGACTGAGCTATCTGGGGTGGCGTCTAAGATTTTTCTTGTCTAAGAAATGCTCAGGTAATGCTGCTGCTGCTAGTTCGTGAACCAGACTATGAGCAGTCAGGCTGTCGAAAAGCTGATGAAGTCTGACTAGATGGAGGAGGGACAGAGGTGTGGTCTCCTGATGGGATTATTGGATGTAAATACAAATCAGGGTTTTAAAAAATCTTTCCTTGCTTTTCCACAGAATCGTTATCAAGTCAGTTTAAAGATGTTTGATCTTTGTTTTGAGGACAGTAGAACCTACTAAATGAAAATATCTGAACCGCGGAGTGGCACAGGAAGCCTTTTCTACTACATGGCATGAGGTTTGGAGGAAGGTCAGAATGAAGGCAAGTAAGTTGGTCGGATGCCTCCCATATCATCTAGTTTTGAAGTCCCACAAGCCTGAACAGAAGGGACGGCAATCGAGACATAAAGATGAAATTGGTCTAGTTTGACTTGATCAATGGAAGATAGCGAAGGAGGAATAGCAAATAAGAGTCTTAAAGCGAATTTACTAGAAAGTGCACCATAGAACCAGAAGACCCTGGTCTTCTGAGACATGTCCTTGTACCAGTCCATGGATACATGGATTCACTTTCTATTTTGCTGTCCTGTCTTTTTATCTGTGTTCTATCACGTGGGGATGGACATAGAGTGCTTGGGGCATAGTTCACCTTCCGCTTCATGCATCATTAATTGTGAACAGTAAACAACTATGAACTACAGCTCCTGGGGCAAAGACAAAAAGACCAAACATATGAAGGTCAAGATTTATTTACAATAGTCGATTCCCTTTACCAAAGAGAAACAAGAAAATTGCATTTGTTGTTGTTCTAATAGAACCTGGTGGTCACAGTTTTTATGCAACTGCCTTTGGTAGATTACCTTGAAGTGTAAGAGATTCGGAAGTATAATAAATGGGAAAAGTAGCGCAGATAAACCCTGATTTCAGCTAGAAAATAAAAGGAAATTCAATACCCTGATAGTATTAGCGTTGTATTTACAGCTGTTGCTGCTGCCCACATGAATAAGTGCTCCCCAGGGGCCCGGATCAAAGGTAGTCACGGTGTGACAGAGCATGAGTCCATACTATAATAATTTTACAGATTTAGCAGAGTGTTTCAAATGAAAGTGTATATGATATAAGTTGCAGGTGTTCGTAAACATGATGCAGGGTTTGAGCTGCTGTTGGCTTGGCACCGGGCTGCTCTACTTATCCCTTTCTCCTGAAACTAAGCCTGAGTGGATCAATCACAACCGTGGGGGATTCCCTTGTGGGAGTGAGATTTCATCTCTGTGCATACATATTTGTACGTGTGTATGTGTGTCTAGGCGTATGTTTGGTACATCTAACTTGCAGTATCCATTCTGGTATTAACGCTCCATTTCTAGTGGAAATTTATCTATATAGACTTCCAAAACTCAAATCATATATCCTCTTATCTTTGTGTTTCTATTCAATTTTTTAAAAAGCTTTTATTTATTTGACAGAGAGAGACACAGCGAGAGAAGGAACACAAGCAGGGGGAGTGGGAGAGGGAGAAATAGGCTTGTTGCCAATCAGACCTGAGCTGAAGGCAGACGCTGAACGACTGAGCCACCCAGGTGCCCCGCCATTTGATTTAAATGTATAATGAACATATAATGAGTGTGTGTTATCTGAAAAGCTAGAGTGATACATTACTGAAATTTTTCACACTCTGAGATTTTGTTGGGAGTTAAGACATTAATGTTCCCCATACCAGGATGATTGATGGACCCTGTTTATGTTGTATTTTCCTATTTTATAAACACTTAACCACTCTATTAATTATCTCCCTCTTTAATGTTGGATAACTCTCAATTATTTTCAATAGAACAAATAATAGTAAACTCTAACAGATAATTCTGGCCACATAACTTCTGGCTCCATCTCAATTTTAAAACTGTGAACCAAGAAAATAACCAGTAGCCTATAAAATAATTTGCTTCTTATTGTCTGGTTCCAAGAAAGTCCCATTAGTACAGCTGAGAATATTGGGGAAGACAGCTGTACAGCACTTATGTAGTAAGTTCCTTAGAATTTTCTCTGCAAAGAATGGGCAAATTTGATTGTGATTGATTTAAAGTTTGACAATGTATGTTATATTTAACATATTTAACAATGTTATAAGTATCTGTAAATAATATATGAGAAGTTTGAAGTGGCATATAAACATAACTAGGTGGCCATTATTAGTAGTATTTAAAGAACTGTCATGTCAAATATCATTTGATCTGAATATACATACCTATTTCAGAACAAGCTATGTATCAATAGTCATGTTTGACACGTTTCATTGATACATATTTTTCTGAAGTTAGAAACAACTAGCAATGGGAGTTTTATTCCTATAGGTGTTACTACTACAGTTCTTATCATTCTTACTTAAAAAACGATTTAGAAGGAAATCACTGAAATTAATATGTCATGTTTTTACTGGGGCATCCATCTCTGAAAGACTTAACAGAGATGTTTAAAAAAAAAAATAAAATGGGTGCCTGGATGGCTCAGTTGGCTAAGCATCCAACTCTTGGTTTTGGCTCAGGTCATGATTTCAGGGTCCTGAGATCAAGCCCTGCGTGAGCTAAGAGCTTACTGGGGAGTCTCTTTGAGATTCTCTCTCTCCCATTTCCCATTCTTCTGCTCATGTGCCCTCTCTCTCTCTGTCCTTCAAATAAATAAATAAATAAATCTTAAAAAAAAAAAAATGAAAGGATATGCTATGTGAAACATTTCTTCAGCTCCAGCTAGCAGTGTGTGTACATGGGATTCTGTGAGATCTTACACAGAGGAAGTGATGTTTGTCTCATTCTAGTTGCTATATTTCTGTCTGGGTCTCCTGAACTATGAAGTGTTCTCAGGTTTGAGACTATCCCTGGCCTATTATGTGATTCTTTGTACCATGTATAGGATTATTTCTAATTGTAAATATTACAAACCTATAGACATTTTTGCTTATATTTTTCCTAGGTAAGAACATCTTGGTTGTGTAAGTCCTCTTTTTTTTTTTTTTTTGGTGTGAGTTATCCCAAGGTGATCTCAAGAGTATGTGTTTTTCTTTCAGTTTTTTTTTTTTTTAAAGATTTTATTTATTCATTTAACAGAGATCACAAGTAGACAGAGAGGCAGGCAGAGAGAGAGAGGAGGAAGCAGGTTTCCTGCTGAGCAGAGAGCCCTATGTGGGGCTCCATCCCAGGACCCTGGGATCATGACCTGATCGGAAGGCAGAGGCTTTAACCCACTGAGGCACCCAGGAGCCCCTTTCTGTCAGTTTTTTGTTTTTGTTTTTAGGATATCTCCATGAAACATTAGTGGTTTCTTTGAAGCAAAATTCACACTTTTCCTTTTATAACTTGATGAGGTTTCAAGTACATGCTTTTTGAGAACAGCTAAGAATATTTAAATTGTATAAATTAGCTCCATATGATAAAATCTGACATTTTAGGTTGTGGTGGAAGAATCCTGATCTACTTAAATGCCAAAAGAAACAACAACTATATTTACTTGCTTCTATAATGAGTTACTGAGCAAATGACTGCATTCATCTAATGTGATAAAATGAAAACCATTTCCCCATTTCATAGGTGATAGAGTACATAGTTTTTTTTAATCTGGCCTAGGAAATCATTCTTAGTCTGTATTTTCTACTGCATTATTAGTTAATTTAAAGTGACCTAAAATGTGGGGTTTTCATTGATTCTTGGAGAAAAAATTTCAAAACCTCTGAGAATTAAGAGGATGGTATGTTTATCTATTTTTTCCTAATGATATCTTTTCTGAAAATAACTTAATATGATTTTAAAATATTTACTAAAAAGTTAAAAATAATCCAGATCTACCACCTATCATTATTGTATGTAACCTTTTTTACTTTTAGTTTTTTTTAATTTAAATTCAATTAATTAACACATCATATATTATTTGTTTCAGGGGTACAGGTCTGTGATTCATCAGTCTCATACAATACCCAGTGCTCCTTACAACACATGCCCTCCCCCATGTCCATTATTCAGGTACCCCATCCTTTCACTCCCTCCCCTCTGGCCTTTTTTAAAGTTGAAAACATGGTAAGTATAGTATCTCTACCAATTATGAAGTCATTTTTAAAAACAAAAACAAAGAAGTCTGAAGTTACATAAAACCTTATTCTGGCCAGTCTCAATTTCTTTGAAATCACCAAAATTATTTTTGAATATCTTTTCCTTTTAAAATGTCATACGCTTTCAAAGAAAACTTTCATTTAGTTTCACAAAAATCTTGAAGGACACTTAAAATTTCTACTTTCTGTGATCAAATGGAATTTTACACAAATGCAATTAGGAGGAAATGGCATTTTAACCTTTACTTTCTAACATCAATGTGTCTCAGGACTTTAAAAATGTTAATTGAATAAACTACAATACTTACCCATGAGTACCAGCCTGAAAACACTTTTAACAAATTGTATGAACATAATGGTGCTCTTTTACAAATATTTTACCTTTAGTATTTCTTTATTGCCTCCTGACTAGATGTGAACTTTTTGGGGGAGATACACAAGGTCACTATTCTTCACACACCCTCCCCCTGCCTGCTTTCACCTCTTCTGACAGGGAGCCATTTCTGTACTCAAAACCCCTCAGAGCCTTCCAAATCTCTGAAGAACTTCCAAAGCCCTTAGTTCCTTGTTTCCAATATAATTTTTGACCAGGTTGGCCATTAGAAAATAATGAAATATTTTCTTAATATATCAGAAAAAAATAAAAAGCTTCAAGAAGAGCTAAGGAGTTAGTTTTGGAAACAGTATAGGTCTGCCCTAGGGACAGAACAGCTTCACGTCTGAAACAAAGCTCTTTCAGGCTGCTACAATTTCTGGATGATGAACAAGTTACTGCAACACTAGGGGAGGCAAACTCCATGTACAAAGACACTGTTTTTCCCCCTTAATAAAATATTTTGACCCAGAAGGCTTGGAATTAGGTATTAGAAATATAATAAAGCCATACTAGCATGTATCTTTTAGTGCTGTTTAGCAAAAATCTGTATATGTTGAGTACTATAAGTACCCAAGATATTTAGTTATCTTGTAAGCAGTTTTAAATATATATCCCTGAAAAATTAATCTGTATTTGTGATTTCAAGTTAAAAGGGAGCTGACAACTACTATGAAAAACATTAAAGAGGAATTAAGAATTACCTCACTTACAAATGCATTTATTAGATTTATAAGACTTTTTATGTGTATTGAAAAGTTCTGTTTATTATGACAGACTGCTACAGTATTTGTAAGGAAATGGAATATGTTAATTTTATTTTTTAATTTTTTTAAAAAGATTTTATTTATTTATTTGACAGAGAGAGATTACATGTAGGCAGAGAGGCAAGCAGAGAGAGAGAGAGGAGGAAGCAGGCTCTCTGCTGAGCAGAGACCCCCGATGTGGGACTCGATCGCAGGACCCTGGGATCATGACCTGAGTTGAAGGCAGCGGCTTAACCCACTGAGCCACCCAGGCGCCCTTATTTTTTAATTTTTTAAAAAAGGTTTTATTTATTTATTTGACAGAGATCATAAGCAGGCAGAGAGGTAGGCAGAGAGAGAGAGAAGCAGGCTTCCTGCTGAGCAGACAGCCATATGCAGGGTTTGATCCCAAGATCCCAGGGTCCAGGGTCCCAGGGTCATGATCTGACCTGGGATCATGACCCAGGTCAGATCATGACCCGACCTCAGGCTTAACCCACTGAGCCACCCAGGCACCCCAGGAGTATATTAATTTTAAAAACACATATAGAGGGGCACCTGGGTGGCTCAGTGTGTTAAAGCCTCTGCCTTCAGCTCAGGTCATGATCCCAGAGTCCTGGGATCAAGACCCTCATTGGGCTCTCAGCTCAGCGGGAAGCTTCCCTTCCTCTCTCTCTGCCTGCCTCTCTACCTACTTGTGATCTCTGTCTGTTAAATAAATAAATAAAAATCTTTTAAAAAACAAAATAAAACAAAACACATATAGACTCTTAACGCAGTTAATTCAGGGTTAAGTCTTTGTAAAATGTAATAATATTTACAAGTTGAATTTAAAATTTCCAGGGCAACTGCACTCTTTGTAATTCTCATAAATTAAATATTAATTACTAGTACAAAGTTGTTTCTGCATATCATTTTTACATATAAAGTTAACCTCAGGACCACCAGAAAAGCTCACATCGACAGCTTAAAAGTTGTGTGAGGATTTCAGCTGAGGACTAATGCAAGGTGATGCTAGTGGGGGTGGGGAAATGATACAGAATGGTGAAAGGGAGATTTGTCAGTGCTCTGAAGTGTGAATAGTTCGATTCCTCCTCAAACGATATTCTCTGAGTATATACTCAATAGTTAGTGGGATTGGGAAGAAATCCATTTTCCGTTCAAAGACATTGTCTGCAAGAACAGATCCACATAGCAACCCTTTTCTGCTGGAGAAGGCAGAATCCATGTTAGAATTTTTTTTTTTTTCAAAATATTTTCTTTCTCTGTGAGTGAACATCAGTTTTGTTTATTAGTTGGCGGTATTTTTGTGCATGTGAGTGCTATTTAGCAGGGCCAGCTTCTTGGGAAGCATTAAAAGGTTTAAAGTTTAGATTAAACATTTAAATCACCAGCTTCGTGTACACTACCAAATACATTATCGGCTTCCAGAATTTCACAGGACTACCAATTGCAATTGCGTATGTCTACTCAGAAACACTCTGTGAAGACTGATTGGCATTTTAGTTTTTTCTCCGGATCGTTAGCTACTCTAGAGAGTAGGGTGAATTTGCATTCGAGTCACAGAAAGGATTATCTGTGGGAGCATTATTTAACTTTGCAGTGCTTGAAAAAGGCTCTGGAACAGATTTATCAGTTGGTAGATACAGAAGTTACAAGATGGGAGTCAAAGAGTCCCATAGTTTTCTGGAAAGTGCGGGAAGTGAGGTGGGCAGTGACGGTGCCCTTCATGGCAACAGGGGACATTGAGGAGTATGGGAGATAGTTAGTTCATTTGGGGTTGGAAATTCCAACTGGCTAGTGATTGGAAGTGTGGAACTGGAGGAGGACAGGTCAAAAGCCAAGGTAAAAGAACATTTAAAAGTCAATTTTTTAGAGCTGATACTGGAACTTGAGATTGCCAAGGAAGACTGTGCAGAGAGAAGAAATCCCAGGAACATCTCAATACGGTGCACTGTAGCGTGAGGGGAAGCTTGAAGTGGAAATGTGCACGGGGGACTGGGAATTGCAGAACTGTGGACTAGAGACTGCCAACTTATATAGTATTCCACACAGTATGGGATGTGTGAGTATGTGTGAGTATGTGTGTGTGTGTGTGTAGTATGTGTTTAGTATGAACCTATGTTGAGTATGGGTGATTACGAATAAACATATGAATTCCCAAAAAGTCTTGAAGAAACCTCTTTATAGTATCAGCTGGTTAGCACTGAGAAGCTGTTCCTTCTGAGTTTGGGGCATGCATGTCTCTGCTCCACCGCCATCTTTACAACTCACACAATCCTTGTTTATTCACTTGCACCCACAGCTCCATGCTTATCATCCACCTGTATGGTTCTGAGTTTGCAATCTGTGGTTTGCTGAATTAAAACAGAGAAGAGCTTCATGTGTCCGACTCCTGGTTTCAGCTCAGGTCACGATCTCAGGGTGGTGGGCTCCAGCTCCACATTGGGCTCCACGCTCCGTGGGGATCTGCTTGTCTCCCTCTCTCTCTGCCCCAGCCCGCGATCACTTTCTCTCTCTCTCTGTAAATTAAATAAATAAACCTTTAAAAAAAATACAGAAAAGTTTCATGATTAGCAGTGAGTAGTGAAATGTGAAATTTTAGATGGAATTGTATCTATTAGATTTAATTTTTGTGAACACTTACTTGATTTTGGATAGTGTTGTGAGTTGAAATGCATCCTCCCCAAATTCATGCCTTGAAGGACAAACCCCTAGTACCTCAGAAGAAGACCTGATTTGGAAATAGGGTCATTACAGATATATTAAATAAAGATGAGGTCATATAGGCATAGGACAGACCCTCCATCCACAATGATTGTGTCCTTATGGAAGAGGAAATTTGGACACAGACATGTATACAGGCAGAATGTGAAGATGAAGACAGAGATTGAAAAGTGAAGAAACACCTACCTTTGTCAGTAAACCACTAAGAGCTGGGAGAAAGGCACAGAAAGGATATTCACTTCCACCTCCCCTGCAAGGAACCAACCCTTCCAGCCCTTCGAGCTGGGACGTCCAGCTTCCAGAATAGTGAAACGGTAATTTTCTATTATATAAGCCCCCAACTTTGTGGTACTTTGTGAAGATATTCTTAGAAAACTAATGCAGAGGGAAAGAGTATTCTTTTTGAAGACAACTTTTTGCCACTTTTAAAGATCACAGGAAAACTCTTTTTTCCCCCCCAGAGAGTACAATTTATAAAATTTGTAAAAGAAAACATGTCTAAGAATGGCATTTGGCATATTTAGAAAAAGATACCCATTTAGTTAACTGTGTGAACAAATCACACTGCTAAGAGATAGTCAAGCCTAGGGTTGAATCCTCCTCCTCCCAGGACTGATGTAGATTTGGGGACATTACCTAATTTCTTTGTAGGCTAGGGGTCATCCCTAAATATGAATCCATTTGTATCTGTCTTACAGCAGCGTTTTAAGGCATAGGTACAAAAAAAAAAAAGAAAAAAAAAAGGACTAGTGTAGTATCTTCACTCAACAAACTGTAGCTTATATTATAAGTGCTTTTCACTGTTACTATTTCATTTGAAGAATCACACATCAAAGCACCAAAGATGTGCCAAAATTCTTGGGACTCTAAAGACTTGACTTTTTGTTTTGTTTTGTTTTGAAGTCATTATTGAGCTCTTATTATATGCTTCTGAAAAAAAGCTGTGACTTTCTACCTCTGCCAATAAATATATTATCCAGTCCCCGAAGCCTACAGTAGACATTTATGCATGTATTAAAGTTAAAAATTACCACTTAACATATAATTTTATTATTTCTGATCCACTTTATAAGCCCTAGCTTTCTAATTCACTTAAAAAGCAAGCTGTCCTGCAAAGAGATATTTGTAAAACCCCCACAATTTTATTTATTTATTTGAGAAAAAGAGAGTGAGCATGGGCGGGGTGGGGTGCAGAGAGGCACAGGGAGAGGGAGAAGCAGATTCCCCACTGAGCAGGGAGCCCGATGCGGGGCTCAATTCCTGGACCCTGAAATCATGCTCTGAGCTGAAGGCAGATGCTTAACCCACTGAGCCACCCAGGTGCACCCAAAGCTGAGACTTTCTGGTATGCAAGTGTGGAGTATAAGAAAAAATGTAGGCTAACCCGATTTCATGGTAGCAGAAGACTCAGAACAAGTGAGTGTGTTATCCAAAGGTGCTTGCTTTAGAGCTGGTGTGGAGTTCAAGGTCTCAGGGACTATTCACATGGTGGGTGTCAACTGCACCTTACAGGTGTATTGCCACATCTGATGTCATAACTGGTTTTTACGAGTTCCTTTCTATACCGGAATGGGAACGCCTGAAAACAGAGACCTCGTTTCTGTCCTTTCTTTTGCTCTAGCTTTAAGAAGCAATGGTGTCATTGATCCTTGCTGGATGCACAGACCGCAATTCTCAGTAAAGGAATCCAAAGAAGTAACAATACTACTTAAAAGGTGGTATTATTGCTGCAGTTTCTTGGTCTAATGAAATTAAAATTGTGCTGCATGAAGGGATGGTTAGAATAAATCATGGATAATAGTTTCTTTTACCCTGATTTTGTTTCTTACTTTAATGAAACTACCTATGCTCTGTTAAGATTAAAAGAACATTTTCGATGATTTGTATTGAAGGGGTACATTTGTCTGGGCTATTTTCCAGACCTTTTCTACAGTTACCGCAGTTACAACTTTTAGAAATGCTTGGCTACAGTTAGACCTGGTTAAATATATTATCCAGTCCCCGAAGCCTACAGTAGACATTTATGCATGTATTAAAGTTAAAAATTACCACTTAACATATAATTTTATTATTTCTGATCCACTTTATAAGCCCTAGCTTTCTAATTCACTTAAAAAGCAAGCTGTCCTGCAAAGAGATATTTGTAAAACCCCCACAATATGGATGAATAGACTGAGCATAAGGCATCTTTTGAAACAGAATGTTGTTTCTTGCCTAGGTCTTACTAAACTTGCGGCCATTATTCTTTAAAGTACAAACTGGGAATTAGACAGTCTCATAAGATCAAGAGCCAAACAATATTGCAGCCCAAATTTCACAGAAAAACATGTGCATTTTATAATATGGTAAGTGTGAACACTTTTACCTATAAATGCTGAGGTAAAGTCATGTATGATTTTATTTTCAATCTGGAAAAGTATTTCCAGATTAGTATGTACAGAGAACAAGCAATATTTTTATTTCAAGTGCTAGCAGCTTTTGCCATTTTAAGTATGGGTTATAATCATAATGATGGAAATTTGTAGCTGTTTGTATTTTGGTGTCCTGTGGAGAATCCATGTAACATTTTGTTTATAATTGGGGAATGGAACAAACACAAAAGCCACCTTTACTTTTATCCCTGAGGTAGCCTGGGTGACTTAGGAGCAGGTAGGATAACTGTGGGTAATTATTTAAGGTTTTGGTTTCAGTTGATTTTAAGGCTGTGTAAGAGGTGTGTGTGTATGTGTGTGTGTGTGTGTGTGTGTGTGTGTGTGTGAACGACAGAGACAGAAAGAAAAAATATTAATAGACTTTCTCAAGATGACTAGAAACCAATCTCAATCAGGATTTTTTGAATCAAACTCCACTCAGACATCAGCTGGTAGAGGCAGTTCTCCACGTGTGGGGAGTGTCCTTGTGCATACTACTTGCTTGTGTTGGCCAGTAGTCTGAGGCCCTGACTACTCTTCATCCGGGCCATTTCTCAGGGTGAAGAAAGGATAAAAAGCAGACTTGCTTTCTGCTTGGATTTCCCAAACTGTGTTTATCAGCTGTGATGCAAATCCATCAAGCATAAGACTGCCCCTCTGTGTCGGCCCCCCACCCGCCCATGGAATCTGGTGGATGTGAATGATCAGTGCCAACTCAGTGCCCATGCTCCTTGCTCTGCTGCTTCCTTGTCTCTGACCCCAGAGACTTGGGTCTTCTGCCAGTGTCCTTGAAACACTTCCAGAAAACATGGACAGGATTATTTACTAGCTGATAAGGAGGGCAAAATCCCAGACCCAACAGTATCTCAGAACTCAAATTGGAAATTGTATGTAGTGAAAAAGAGCATGAGTGAGGGGCATAGAAAATGATTTTGTATTAACAATGTCATTTAGACAATCTAAAATATAGCCAAAGTAGAGCTAGTATCTCTTCCAATTCACTTTTTTTGGGTATTCAAATCTCCAGTAAAACCAAAATTAGCTATAAACAGCATTCAACACAATTAGATACAGCAAAATAAATTTTTGTATTGGGATAAGTCCTTAAATACTAGTCTTAAGTCAGAGGAAATATTTTAGAACTAGTTGAACAGTAGTTTAGAAAAATAACACACTTGGAAAGTCCTTAAAATGAATTGACCAGTAGCATATTTGAGTTACCTAAAAGCAAAATAATGAAAATGTATTCATGATTTGGTTGCTCTGAGCAGAATTTATTTGAAATTTAGACCGCCTTCTTATTGGATATGGTGTGGAATAATGAAACACCTATAATGTGATTTTTAACAATCCAGTTTTTCTTTTATGAACAAATCTGGAAACAGCAAACTTAACTTGAAAGCATTGGGTTGCAGGTACCCAGCATGATTCCTGAAGTATCTCCAAGAACTGCAATTAAAATGTGTTTATATTTGGAGATAGGAGATTCTGATTTCTTTAGGGCCCTGTTAAATTAGGTGTAAAATGATATGTTCATAGTTGAATTAAAAAAAAAAAAGCTGTCAGAACTGCTTAACATCTGGCAAAATAATCTTAGTTTAGAACAGAGATCTGTGTACATTGATAGCTTTCCCTAAGATGAAGCTAGCACAAATACATGCTCCTTGATGAAGAGGGAAAGAAAATAAGCTTTACAAAAAAAGGGAAAACATAGACCCCCTATGTGTAAATGATACTCCAATAAAAATGGGAAGATTCTTTTGGTCCCATAATTTTACGATTTACAACATTTATTATTTGTGAGGTTTTTTTGGCTCAGAACTCTGAGTTCGTCATGAAAATGTGTCTAGTTGGGATCATTTCACCTAGTAATGATGAGATAGCATATTTTGACATATGCATTTTCTGCTTATTCTTGTTTCCTTTTACCATGTGGTTTAATGCTTGTTGCTTATTGTTAAATTTACATATTTTCTTTTATTCATGTGGCTTCTGGGTATGGCTTTAAAAAAGAACCCACACATTTATAAGGAATGAGTTTGGGGACCGACCTGTTCCTTGCAGGTAGGGGAGGGATGGAGGAGTGAGGAAAAGAAGTAAATGTTTCTTTGTTACACTGATGACCAGCATAATGGGGATGGAACAGCTTATGCATTTATGATGAAAGGGTCTTGCCTTGTGTACTTTATTATGAAAAGTTTCTTGACATTCTTCACATTAACCAGGTGCACACTGCCAAGATGGGACTGTAGAACACTTATTCTTATTAGTAGAAGTCAAAACTATCTCCATATTTGCAGATTTAATCTAATGAATATATATTTTTTCTTTTTTACATTGGTTTTTGTGGTTTCTGAAAGTGACCTTTTTTTTTTAAAGTGAAAGTCACTCTGCGTATTGAAATGTATCAATTTCCCATCTGTTCTTTGGGGAGAACTATCAAGGTATAAGAGAAGAGAACGACACCTGTTCCAGATGAAAGGTCTGCTTTCAGGGACATAGCATTTGTTACTGCTAAAAAATGTTGTCACCTCACCAGCAATTGTGTAAAAATAAACTGATTTTTCTCTACTCTTTAAATAAAAAGTTTTTAAAAAGATTTCTTTATATATCTGAGAGAGAGGAAGAGAGAGTGAGTACGCAAAATGTGGGGGCGGCAGAGGGAGAGAGAAACTCTCAAGCTGACTTGCCTCTGAGTGTAGAGACCCACATAGGCCTGGATTCCAGAACCCTGAGATGATGACCGGGGTTGAAGTCCAGTCAGTCACTTAACTGACTGAGCCACCCAGGTGCCACCAAATAAAATTTAATGTCTCTAAAATTAAAAAAAAATTGAATCTTTCTATTGCCATTCATTTGTACATTGGCTTCCTTGATGGTCTTGGAATACGCCCCCTGGTTCCCTCTTGCGTCCACAGATTTCCTTCTCAGGGGCATCCTCCCATGGAAAATTATACCCTTCCATCTCCCTATGGAAAATTGCACCCCTCAAATAACCCCCAATACCTCTCATCCTCCTTTCCTGCTTTATCCTTTCTGTTTGCACTCATCATACTCGAACATCATCCACACCTGTTCCACCCTAGAAAACAAGCCTGACTAGGAGAATTTGTTACGTTCCATGCTGTCTTCCAAGCGTCCTCCATGATGCCTGGCACTCTGCAAGGAAATGCTCAAAAAATACTGTTTTATGTATGGTTCAGTGTTTTCTGTAGTGCTGCCAATCATTTGAGGCAAAATGACAATCTGCATTTTTCTTTTTAGAGTAAAAATTCTGGGGCATCTAGGTTGCTGCTTGAGCATTTGACTCTTGATGTCAGCTCAGGTCTTGATCTCTGAATCCTGAAATCAAGTCCACCATTGAGCGCCATGCTGGGTGTAGAGCCTACTTAAAAAAAAAAAAATATATATATATATATATATATAAATTCTGATTTAAAAAATTATGATAAAGGTTTTTGTTGTTGGTGGTTGTTAGTTGTTTTGTTTTTTAAGCTTAAAGGTGTGGTATTGTGTGCGAGATTTCTTTCTTTCTTTCTTTTTTTTTTTTTTTTTCACTTTGATCTCAGGAAATCCTGAGTGCCTCATTTCCTTTAAAGGAGTATGTCGTCGAAACCATTATTACCCAGTCATGGTGGCTGCATGGCTGCAGTAGACTAAAAGAGATATAAGTGAGTAGGTCTTTCATAGATGCTACCTGTGCCCTTGAATCCTGTATAGAGGCTGTACCTCTAAAAGGGCTTCCTTCTTGGAATCAATCATCACTCCAGGAAAATCAACGGACATGCTGTTACATCTGCTTAAAATGTATGTTTCTTTGCACATGGAAACTGTTTTTTTTTTTAAACAAAGTAATTGATTTCTGTCTTTTCTCACCAAGTATTGCTAAAAATAAACACATATTTCTTCTTATCTTCCATTACATAAATCTTCCCATGCAAAAATTCCATTAACTTAAAAACAGATAGTGATCTTTTTCTTGCTAAGTTAAGGGAAAAATTATAAAAAGCCAAGGCAGTGAACCAATCATATAATTTATACCATAAAGTGACACAAAGATTTATCATTTGGAATCCATATGAGGATAACTCTTCCACCAAGTCTCTGTTCAGCCATGTCTACAAAGGGTAATGGAATCATCTTTATCCATTCTGCAAAGAGCTACACTGGGATTGATGGAGAAGCACTTTAATAGGATATGTGAAGATGTTTTTAATTATTTCTTTACAAGTACATAAACCTGTAATATGCATATTAAAACTTACCACCTCACACAATTTTATGGCTAAGATTTAATAGATCAGCGCCATGACCACAGATAATGGGGAAGGACAGAAGGAGAGGGAGAGAGAACCTTAAGTAGACTCCCCACCCAGTGCAGAGCTTGTCTTGGGGCGCGATCTCACAGCCCTGTAATCATGACCTAAGTGGAAAGCAACAGTCAGATGATTAACTGAACTACTCAGGTGCCCCCAGAATCTCTTTGAAAAATGCAGCAAATTCTTTGTTCTGCATGATGTTATGTTGATGTGCTTATTATTTTCAGTAAGCATTAACATCCAGTTTACCACTGATCAGAATTAAATTACTGTCCATTCTGCAGCCTTTAGAGCTTGTTGCGTCTGACATTTTGACACATGTATCACCACCTTTACACCCAGGAACATGTCTGCATGTATGCAAAACCCACATGGCTGGCTATAGTATATACACACAATTTTCATTCTAGGGGAAATAACAACATTAGATGAATTTTTATACTTTCCAATGGCAAAATGTGAAAACAATGCAACCCAATATGTTTCCCATCTTTTGGTTTGCAGTCAAAAGCCTTACAGCCAAATTTATTGCCCTAGTATGCTAATCTACTCAACTCAGATGTCATAGAGCAGTTATTCCAATTTCTTTCAAAAAACTTTGCAATATTTTTTTTTTTTTTAAAGATTTTATTTATTTATTTGACAGAGAGAAATCACAAGTGGGCAGAGAGGCAGAGAGAGAGAGGAGGAAGCAGGCTCCCTGCTGAGCAGAGAGAGCCCGATGCGGGACTCGATCCCAGGACCCCGAGATCATGACCTGAGCCGAAGGCAGCGGCTTAACCCACTGAGCCACCCAGGCGCCCCAAAACTTTGCAATATTTATCCTTATGTCATTTATCTCATACTGCGCTTTAGTTTGTAATCTGCTTCATATTCTTTCAGAATGTCAAATAATCAACTACAAATGATGAAAGTAGGTTGATATTTCTGTTGCGAATCACAATTTATCTATCTCTAATTCCAACAGTGAATAAAATCTGAATTTCATTGGTGAGAACTGTAGGCAGAACATCCTGAATGCGCTCCTCTTAGGAACACATTCCCACTAAATTTACTTCTTTTGGTTGCTCCAACATATGGAATGTCTTTTCACCTTTGAGTTCTTCATTAGGGAGTTCTTGATCTTAAGGGACACTTGTCTCATGTTTCATAACATGTGGATGATTCCCTATGCTTTTATTAGACCCTTTTTTGGGTAAATTTACTAATTTAAAAAAAATGACTTACATATGAAATAATGTACTCAGCAAAACGCCGACGTAAACCTGCATCTTTCATGAGTTTAATAATATTCCTGTCTTGCCACATCAACCTATAGCGTTGGTTCAACACATTAAGAAATCATCCGCATGAGGCTTTTATTCTTGTTCCCAGCCAAAGATGAGTCTCTTCGTAAACTCAATGATTTCCCATGAATCCATGAATTTGAAACTACCCAACAGCATAAGCAGTTCCCGACTCTAGGGATTAACCGGAAAATATTTGGGGTTTTCTAACTCTAACTGAAGGCGGGGTGAAATCAATTATTTAAGCACTATAAAGCAAGGGCTTGGGTCTCAGACAACAATTACAAAGCAGACACACTTTAACACCCAGAACAACCATGTGGATCTTGTTGACTCCTTTACCATGGCCAAATGGTGAATGAAATATCATTCCTGTCTGCTGATGCCATGGAGATTCCTTCAGCCTAAGAGCAGCTGGAGGTCCCATTTACACACACACACACACACACACACACACACACTCTTTTCAGTTGTACAGATGTTAAATATAAAGGAT
This sequence comes from Mustela lutreola, assembly GCF_030435805.1. Taxonomy (NCBI): domain Eukaryota; kingdom Metazoa; phylum Chordata; class Mammalia; order Carnivora; family Mustelidae; genus Mustela; species Mustela lutreola. The sequence goes on along the minus strand of NC_081290.1, from coordinate 127,269,022 downwards.
TTCTACAGCATTTATTAAAGCCATCAGAAAAGCAATTGACTTTACTGTATCTGCAGCAGTTCTCTGGGTTTCACACACTCAATTTGTACAAAGTAGTAAATGTCAGGGCCCTAAAAAGGAAAGTATTATACTTCTTACTGTGCTCCCGAAATAGTCCAATGCTATGGAAAATTTTATTGAAGACTTGATGCGGCTTTTATAGACCTTCTGATCTTCGAATGCTCGGAAGAGATGTGCTTAACTCCACCTGGGTGCTCCATGGTTAGACCATTCAATGCTTCCTGTGGGAGCTAGAGGAATGGTTTGCAATCCATGGCTTTCAGATTGCTAAAACTTCTGATACAGAGAAAACCGAGGTGTATTTTAGAGGGCACTGAAGAAAATGGGAGAGAGGAAAGATTAAAGGAAGAAGGAGGGGTTCACAAACAATCGTGTTCAGAGCTCTTAAGTGGAAGATTAGCACCAGCTTCGTGGCTTTGAAATCTAATAATCACATAAAGCCCCCTCAAAGCAGTTGTGGCTTTTGGTGCCCGTTTTTCCTGTATGGATCAACCTGCAGCAATTTATCAAGATCAAGGTACATTTCAAAGAGAAATTCTCTAAAAATAAATCATGGTCACTGCTGATGAATCATTCGAAATCATAAATCTTGTGCGGTGAGTTGACAGAGACCAGACATTGTCACCAAACTGAAAAAAAAAAACCAAAAAAAGAAAAAAACAACAAGACAACTATTTCTATTTTTCCTCCTTGTTTGTAGTGATCAATGTGAGGTTTAGCATCAGTCTCAATCGAGGATCTTCTGGGGTCGTGATTGAGACTAGAGCACTTGTCTTCAAACTTTTACTCACTGATCCCTAAAGGAATTTTGTGAAGCGATGGCTAATGTCATGTTTAACTGGCCATTTTAAAGATTTTACCATAAATGTAAACATTAAAGCTATAAAAAAAACACCTTCCAACATATGGTAAAAGATCATAACTAGATTAAAACTACTTCCTTTTTATGATTTTTTTCAATTTTTTTGAATTGTATCTCATGGAATTTGAATACTATAGCACATTGATATGAACTGTAATCTATTTTAAAAATATAGAGAATATATATATATTATTGAATGCTGTTTACTGACCATCTTATGAAAGATTTTTACATCTTCTGTGTAAAAAGACAACATGTACCTTATGCATAAATAATTAAAATTTTAGAATTTCCTATGGATGTAAGTCTCTGATTTTTTTTTTTCTGAATTGGGTTTCCACTATAGTTTTCATTATACAACACTGATAACTTTTTCTATATATTAACAATTCGAAAGATAATATTTAAATATAAAAATAAGATATTTGGTAGTACAACTTTTTATAGATCTCTTAATAGATGGAAATTTAAATTGTTAATGGAGCTAATGGAGCTAAATCAATTGGATTTCTAATTCAGAATTTAGATTTTAGATTTCTAATTTAAAAATTAGAAATCCATTAGAAATGGATCTAAATATTACTTGTTACTAGGTTTAGACAGTGTTCAAACACAATTTTAGTTATATCTTTTTTGTTAGCTTAGATGTACATGTTCAGAAACCTTATCACATAAAACATAGATAAGCAGGTAGGAACAGAGGAAGTTTTATTATTAGAATTTGGCATAATTCTTTGCAGTCCTCCTAGTTATCACTCCAAATCACAGATTATTAAAAATGGTCTTGATAGTAGATCACTACCAGTTGAAACTTGTCTTAATTTTGTTCAAAACAAAGAATTATAAACTACTTGATTTATGAGAAGATTTATTACCAGTCATTAACTATTTCCTTTCTCAACACCAATATTTTATATATATATATAATATATATATATATATATATATATATATTTTTTTTTTTTTTGTCAGAGAGAGTAAGCACAGGCAGACAGAGTGGCAGGCAGAGGCAGAGGGAGAAGCAGGCTTCCTGCTGAGCAAGGAGCCTGATGTGGGACTCAATCCCAGGATACTGGGATCATGACCTGAGCCGAAGGCAGCCGCTTACCAACTGTACCACTCAGGCGTCTCCAATATTAATATTTTTATGCTCTGTTTGGCTTCCTCCAAATTTTTACATTCTGTAATAAAGGACTGCAGAATGGGCAAGTGCTATTTTGAGAGGGAAATAGGACAGAAGGTCTTGAACATCAACTAAAAGTGTATTCTCACAAGGATCAATTTAAGACAGTGTGTATGTGGTAATTTAAACACATGGAAGTTGAGAATCTGAAAGTTCATGTCTAGATACCCCCTGGCAAGACTTAACATATATGTGGGTGTATGCATACCAACGTTTGAAGACAGCTGGTTTAGGGCATTTTTAACTTACCATGAAGAATTTCTCCTTTTTAATTCAGATTAGGTAATTGTGTGGTCATCATCACGGGGCAGGTGTTTTCTATTTCTGTCGTCCGTGTGCATAACAATTTTTGAGGGAAGTAAGAGGAAGTAGGACAATATGAAATACTCTTGTCAGGATACATCAGTACAATGAAGGATTAACCTTTTCAAAAGTAGTCTCATAACATATACCAAGGTTCTTGGACTTTCAGGATAGCATTTTGTAAATTTTTTTAAATGACTTTAACTTGTAGAGAAATAAATAGGATTTATTCAAAGATTTATGTATTATTCCAAGTTAAAATATAGGAGATACTGGAAATTATTTAACTTTTATTTTTATTTTTATTTATTTATTTATTTTTAAAGGTTTTATTTATTTATTTGAGAGAGAGACAGTGAGAGAGACAGTGAGAGGGGAGAAGGTCAGAAGAAGAAGCAGACTCCCTATGGAGTCAGGAGCATGATGCAGGACTTGATCCATGACCCTGGGATCATGAGTGACCTGAGTGAAAGGCAGACACCCAACCGAGTCACCCAGGTGCCCAGGAAATGACTTAAATTTTCATTCATCAACAGATTAGTATAACTTCTTCATGTGGAAATTCCAAGGAAATGAAACTCATCTATCTTTATTCTTTATTTTGACTATATCTCTCTCCGTATTTGTCTTTCCAGACTTTTTATAAACTTTTAAATAATTTTTCGTTACTTCTACTACCATTCAGAAATTTATCCATATGTCTGAGTTTTGGTTGCTCAATGTTTCTGATCTCTCTGAAGCCTTTGTTGTATGCTAACTAAAACTTCTTAGCATATTTTTAATGAGAACCATGATTTTGCAGTATGGTTAGCACTTTCTCTTTCCATTTAAAATACACCTTTAATAATGTAATGTTTAATGTTTGGTTTCTTTTTTTAATTTTTGTTTTTTTCTACCATGGCACATGAAAATATTTTCTTCTTAAAATGGCAATAATAGCGAGTTTTTAAATAGTGTTGTGATCAAAATCAATGACCTTGATTATTAAAATTAATAAATACCTAACACACTTATGTGTACTATGCTTTTTATACAGCAATACCAAATACTCCTAACTACCCTATTGGGAAGATGTTATCTTCTATGTTAAAAATGAGGAAACTGAGTTTGAGAGAAATTGCGCATTTTGTTCAACTAGAAGATGGTGAAGCAAGGATTAAAACTAGCCCCCCCTTTTTTTCTTTTTAACTCCAGACTTATTTTCTCTGAAATGATTTTAATAGCTACAGTTTAGAAACTGTTATCCCTTGTTCCTTATTTTATTTTATCCACATTATATTAAAAGCATAGTTGCTAAATTTACAACTGATAGAGTCACATAGTAGGAGTGAAATTTCCAGTGAAGTCATCTCTTCACTAAAATTAAAATTAAAACTATATATTCTGATAGACTGGTAACTGGAATATTGTCTTGTTCCCCTGTTCCTGGGTCTTTAAACTCATAACTAGTTAGTGGTCAAGTATCTCTAAGATTATGAACTCGCTTTACATTTTATTTTACTTTCAGGACTCCAGTCCCCCCTGTGACTTCCTGCTGAATTACCAAGTCTTTACTAACTGTTTTTGAATGTTTGCTATTTTCACTTTTATGTGGCCAAATGGTATCTGCTCCTAGATACTCATTGTATATTTCATTTGTCTTTGGAATATCCGTGTCTTCTTTGCTACTTACTACTAATCTCTGCGTATTCCTGAAATTGCATGTTCTACTTGCCCAGCTTCCTGTTAGCACTCAGAGTTAATTTTCTCTTGTTTCTTAGTATCTATTTGACCCAGTTATCATTTATTATTTCGGTTTGCTGTGGTTGGATAGGTAATATATCAGAATTTATGAAAAAAGTAGAGAATAAAATAAATGCACAAAAACTTTCAGTAAAGAAGTGGCAGGATATCTAAGTGGGCATCCCAAAGGAGGCATATAAAAGAGAGCTAAAGAGAGTCAAAGACAGGTGGCATCTGGTTGGGCGTTAGAATGTCTATAATTTTACTTTAAATACTTCAGCATAGATGGTATAGTATTACTTGATTCTCATTACGATGAAATTAAAACTCAGTCACTGAATTCTGAATTGTAATAGGGAATTCAAACTCCAGGTGTTATCAGCTGGAATTCTAATGAGAAAGTCCATGTTCCAGTTACTATATACTCTCATGTCTTCATCTTGGTCAACACATGAGGCTTTTCTAATTACATAGTGAATGCCAAATGGTTCTAATTTGTGAGTAAGATATTTTCTAATGACCACAGTATGCGTTAAACTGGGGGCCCATGGTGAAATTATATTCAAGATATGTGGATTAGTGTGTTTCCTGTTCATTTCATCCTTTTGAGACTAGTGTGTAAGAATCCAGCAAGGTGTAGTCTTCATTCCTAGAGATGATGACCTAGGTCAGGAGTATATCATCACCTTAGTCTCAGAATCCATGTACCTCTTAAAACTTATTGAAAACCCCAGAAGAATGTATATTATGAAATTGAAAAAAAATAAAATATTTATTAACTTAAAAATAGTGATAAAAATATTGTGTTAAACATAAATATTTGTGAAGAAAACTTCATTCTTAAGAGAAAAAAAAGAAAAGAAAAGAAAAGAAAAAAGGGGGGCGCCTGGGTGGCTCAGTGGGTTAAGCCGCTGCCTTTTAGCTCAGGTCATGATCTCAGGGTCGTGGGATCGAGTCCCACATCGGGCTCTCTGCTCAGCGGGGAGCCTGCTTCCTCCTCTCTCTCTCTGCCTGCCTCTCTGCCTACTTGTGATCTCTCTCTGTCAAATAAATAAATAAAATCATTAAGAAAAAAGAAAAGAAAAGAAAAGAAAAAAGGGAAGTGTAACATCACCTTACATTTTTGAAAATCTCCTTAGTCAGATGTCTGGATTATTTGAAAAGGCCAGAATTCTCCCATGTTTCTGCTTTAGGTCCCTGAAGTATATTGTTTTGGTGGAAGTGTCTGAAGAAAACCTGAACTTCCTAACTTATCTGACTTATGAAACTGAAAAAAAAGTAGTTTACAATTTTTGCAGAAAATTTGGGTATAAATCTTTGGTATTACATTATAGCACAAGAAGTGGTAGTTTATTGAAGATTCATGGCAATGTGGAATCTGAAACGAAATCCATGAACATTTTGTATTCCTTCCCATTAAAATCCATTGGCCTATCTTGCACTTTGAGTGGATCTTTTATCCAGGCATGATTTTGTAACATCATGCATTGGTCACTGAGAACTAATTGTGCATTGATTCATGCAAATCTTACAAATGTTAATGTACTTTATTTTACAATTTAAAAAAAGCACAAATGCAAATATGACCACTAATCTCATGAGAAAGTTTATTAGTATTGGTAAACAGTCCATTTGGTGAAGAAGACAAAGTCTTAAAATTCTGAGTTTTGCTGGAAAAGCCAATTTTATCACTGGCAACAAATATTGTCAATTGCTTTCTTTGAAGGAGCAGGCTCATTTTGTTCAGTTTTGAGAAAATGCCTGCCAAGTGCTCAAGATTGAATAACTGTATTTTGTGTCTTGGTTCCTCTTTCAAGTAAAAATAGGATTCCATTAAGGAAAAAAAAAAAAGTCTAGTTCAGCTGTAACTCAATCACCCAAGTGTTTTGCCTTGAGTCAACCATCGCACTTTGATATGTACATCAGACAAATTTTCCATTTTGCACATGGAACATTAAAAAGACATGTTCTCAAGGGTCTAGGTTTAATAAAATTAATAAATGTTACTGCTTTCTCAAGAACTTTCTTAAATGGAACTTTCCCTCTCTGCGAATGCACTAGCAGTCAAGAACGTACCAAGTCTTGGTACCAAGAACCGTACCAAGACTCTGGTACGGTTTGGTGGAAGAACACGTGACTCTGGTACAGTTTGGTGCCACTTCCTTGATTTGTGCTAAGAACTCAACAGTTTCACTCAACACTGCTTTAGTACCATTGCTGTAAATGTTGAAACACTGATAAAAGACAGATTGTTATTACAGAACAGTTTTGATCATGCAGATTTTCTTAGGGAATCATGTTCTGAGAACTGCTCTTCTAGCTAAATTTTTAAAAATTCTTTGCATCTAACCACCAACACAGAAAATTCAGGTTGTGTTAAGGGAAGCAATCTTGCTTCTGGAATCTCGTTCTGGTGAAACAGAAGCTTCCCTGCCTGGTGGTAGCTGGATCTCTAAGAAGACAGGGAACTGGACTTCATTGGGTTTACAGAGCAGAACTGTCTCTGGCTTCTTACCCACTGGCTAAAAACTATTGGTGACTACAATTTCTACAAACTTCAAATTATGCCTGAAAAATCAGGATAGAGTTGGTTTATGACATTTGAGAAACTGGGAAATGCTCATGAGAGATAAGGCATTTTCCCTCTAGGTTCTTCTGTATATAAGGTATGGGATTTTTGGATAAGTATTTATTACTATATCTCAGCTTCTCATCAACAGCAGAACCGACCACCTAAACTTGTTAAGAGGAATAAATGAACTGTTACGTGTGGAAAGTGTTTAGTACATAGGACATGCATAAAACACTTCGTTCAATGCTTGGCATACAGCCAGGCTTCTGTAATGCTACTTGCTTCTTTTATCGTTATTGTCATCATTACAGCTATTAAATGTGATTTGAAGGAAATTTGGATTGATCAATGGTAGTTGTTGGGAGCTAGGGGAGTCCCATTGAAAAAGTCATAAAGTGTATTCAAAGAAACAGGAAATAAGTCAGTTAGGCTAGAATATAGGTATGTCCCAACAGGGACAGTAAAGGCTTAAGATGGAGAAATAGACTGAAGAGGGCTTTGCATGTTAGGATAAGACTTTAAAATGTAGGTTTGCAGGTAATTGGGAAGCCATTAAAGACTTTTGAAGGATATAATTTGAACTGTGTTTTGATAGATTAACCTGTTAGCGGAATGCATATTGGATTTCATAGAGCTGACTGAAGATAGCTACAGCACCTAGACTCATGGAATTTACTTTGCCATTTTTTCACAACAAGATTAAGTCCAAGTTTTGAAATAGTGAGCCTCCAATCAGGGAACACTGTTATTATAAAAAATAATGTGATGGGACCTTCTTTGGGTCAAAGTTAGTTGCGAGCCCAAAACCATATGGAGGACAAATATTGCCAATATTAATTACATTTTGTGCCTGCACACAATTTTTTGAGTTTTATTTTATAATACTGGAAGAGGTTAAATATTTGGTCATATTTTTTTTTATGCCTGAGAGATATAAAAATGGCAAAGAAACTCCTTTTGTACCATGGTATCCTTATAGTTTCCTGATCTCTAAAACAAAAAATTGGATTACACTAAAGTAAAATGATAAATTTGCTTTTCTTTGTCCCTGATTACTTACAGGAATTTTGCTACCAGCTCCTCATTCTTACTGTGTGGAGTCTGAGAATACAGTAATAACAAAATTCCAGTGCATCTCGTTGGAGGTGAAGTAAAATCATGATATAAAAATAGCCAAGTAGCCTTGGTTGGGTCAAAAACAAAGCAAAGCAAAACAAAACAAAGCAAAGCAAAAGCATAAATCCCAAACCCTTAATTCATCACTGTGAATCACTGAGCATCTCTTTGCAGATAACGTCTCTCAGTCAGGAAAGCAGTAGTTGGAAAGGATTACGTGACACATTCTTTTATTTTTCTAGCCAAATAATTATGGCTACCTATTGATCTTTCCCCAAAATCCATACTTAAATAAAGTTGTGTTCATCTTGTGTGGCTGAAAACATTGCAATTTTCTAATTTAAACCCGGCTAACATGATTAGAATATCCGTGGAGTAGAGAAAGTACTCCAAATGTGACTGAGCAATTAAGTTTGGTTTTCTAGTTGGGGTGGAGGTTGGCGGGGAAGTATACTCAGTGTACTCCCCAGGGGGCTCTATGTGTTGGCACAACCCAGCTGTTTGAAGAATTTGCTTGATGAAAGCAAAAATTGATAGAAAACAGGGAAAAACAGGTGGTGCGTCGGGAGCCGTGTTTTGCTGTGACATCTGCAGGTGGCTTGGTGCATCCAGGATCAAACCAACCTACTTCAAAAGAGTCCTCCTTGGGGTGCATTCCAAGTCTGCCAAGAGTAAATGAGAGCTGAAAATGTTAAAAGAATCTTTAAACATAGGGAAAGAGGGAAAGAGGTGTATCAAGCCATCTGAAACCTCGGACAAGATTTGTTTTCTTGAAATATATGTATTATATATATTAATCTGTATTAAGATGTATATACTATACACATTACTATTATTTTGGTATGATATTACAATTACAAAATACTGTGTTGTTATGTTCATAGTTTTAAAAAAGACAGGCACACACACACACAAACCCAGACCACTCCCCACCCAACGAAAAAAATCTTTAGAGAATTTCTATTGGTTTTTTATTGTTGTCTCACACCAAACCAGTAGGGTGTGCTCATGATTCAACGTTCTACTTGTGACAGCCCACCTTGACCCAGTGGTGTTTTCACTATAGGTAAACAAAAATAGCATGCATTTAGGGAGCAAAATGCCCTGTTCACACACTACTCCTGCAGACACTTTCATGCCTCATTAAAATGACATGTTAAGATACACTTCGCTTGCTTTGGTGTCTCTGCTGAAATGCTGATCAATCTCTTCTCTGATTCTTTTTTCACTTCTCCTGGGGAGTAATCCCTCAATACTGGTCCCAGTTGCCAAAGCTTTCTGTCTTTCTGAGGCTCTTTGTGACAGCTGGTGTGCTTCAGAATTGGATACAGGACTCTTTCTGGTAAGTAAACACTTTTGCAAAAGGGAGACAAACTAAATTATGTTGCTAAATCATGTCTAAGCTTCATCCCGCAGTATCTGGAAGAACAAGGTAGAGTCATCTATTTCGCTACATTCCACTTTTTGGGAGACCTCCCTTCTCTTGCTGCAAAGTAATAAAGCTCGGTTTGGCAAAACGGACTCAGAGTGGAACTGAGAGACAAAAATGAAGTATGGATACAAACAGTTCTTTCCAGGGGAAAGACAGAGGGCAGAACATTGCATTAGCTTTCTTTTAGACTTGCTTCATAATTTGTGGAGGTTGAATACACTTAGTGGCCCTCACTAGCCGTACATGGGAAAACTTGGCCGAAGGATTTGGACTAAATGGATAGTGTGAGCTCATCTGCCCAAACCCTGGCCAACCACTGTGCGGACTACTATTGTTAGTTGTACTTGGCATGGCTGGAAATGACTGAACTCAAGTATTCAAAGCATACTCAAATCTAGATCTACCAGCAGTACATTTACTCTTGTTACTAGGTCAAATTTCCTTCTTCTACGGTAAGGTAGGGGTAAGATATGTCTGAGTCCTCTAAGACATCCTGGGGGGCTCATCTATGTGCCTTTATTGGCATGTTAATATGCCTTTTTAACACAGTAAAACCAAAAATAAATGAAACAAAAGTTACACAAAGTATGAGGTTTACAATTTCTAAGATCTGTGATTTTTCTTTTGTTTTGTTTTGTTTTTGAGAGAGAGAGAGAGAGGTAGAGAGAGAGAGAGGGAGATCGAGTGAGCAGAAGGGCAGGGCAGAGGGCAAGGGAGACAGAATTCCAAGCAGGCTCCATGCCCACTCACCCTGGAGTTTTAGGTGAGGTTTGATCTCACGACCTTGAGATCATGACCTGAAATCAAGAGTTGGACATTCAACTAACTGAGCCACCCAGAAGCCCCAGAAGCCCTTTCTTTGAAAACTAATTTACTGAGGGAAGGAAGTGCAGGGGTGACCACCACGTATTCCACACAGGCTCTTCCTTTCAAGACCTTTCCTATAGTCAGGCTGTGACCATAGGATGGTTCTGGCCAAAGGACTGTTTGTAGAAACAAATGATGTGTGTCAGATCTGGGCTGGGGCAGTTTGGAACCAATGTGCCTCTTTATACCTGACTGTAACTGATCTCGAAGGCCACGATTTCAGCCAATGTGGGTATTTGGTAGATGAAGGCCATATAGCACATATCAGACTTTATAAAGTGAGAAATAAACCTCGCGTGTTATGTGAAGCTTTAAGATTTGGGGTTTTCCCTGTGTAGGGCAACAATCCTGATTCAAATATATATATTATATATATTAGTATCTGTTAATTTTTTTAAAGATTTTATTTATTCACCTGACAGACGGAGACCACAAGTAGTCAGAGAGGCAGGCAGAGAAAGGGGAGGAAGCAGGCTCCCTGCCGAGCAGAAAGCCTGATGCTGGCCTTGATCCCAGGACCCTGAGATCATGACCCAAGCCGAAGGCAGAGGCCTAATCCACTAAGCCACCCAGGCGCCCCAGTGCTTGTTAATTTTTATTAAAACCTGTTAATTTTTATTAATTTTTATAAAAACAGGATACCTGTTATTTTTTGTTTAGAAATTAAAAAGTTTAAATCAATTTTTACTAGTTATCTTGAATGATATATTCATAGAGGTTATAGTTTAAAAGTTCATTGGACAGCAAAGTTATACGGCTTCTCTACTCATTATTTCAGTAATTTCCCCTTGTACAAAGATGTTTATTCTAACCAATGCTTAACACAAAGTGGAGGTCCCGGCCAGGTGTGGCAGATGAGGAGAATAAGAGTAGGTCTACAAAGGAATGAGGCAGTGGTAAAGAAAGGGAAGCCCTCGCAGAATCATTGAACTTTCTATGGATTAGTCATTTCTTTCTTCTTTTCTATACCTTGAGCTGTGGATATAAGGCAATGTAGACTATGGGGCAGGTAAGCATAATGGTGGGTGTCTGTATCTTTTTACTTCTTTCTCTTCTTGGTATTCATCTTGAATAGTCTGCTGAAAACTTCAGTTTTCTTCAGTCTGGAGTGGGAGGTGGCTGGTTACTCATTTTTTTCCCCCTCCCTACAGTGACCTAATTTAGTAACAAAATAAAAACATAACAACAAAATTTGATTGAGAAAGATTTAGACAGATCATAGTGATTTTTTTTTTTTTTACTTATGCAAAGCTCTTCTTGAAGACTGAACAGGGTGAAAATAAAGTGCCATTTTTTTTTCTTAATATGATTTACATCTTTCATGCAATCTCTTAAATAGGGCATGTAAAGGTCTTGGAGAGCAATGGCTAATTCTGAATAGGAGGATAAACAAACTAAAAATTATTTTCACAATCCGATCAAAATTTTAGAAAGCAAATTCTGGAGTATATCGTTGTGTCACCATGTTCAGTTAGAGTTAGCATTTTAGGAGATTGTAATGAAAAGTTCAGTTATATTATTTGAGGTTTTAAAAAATGAAGTTACCCTGAATCAGCTCTGAGTATAGATAATAATCTTATTTTTCTTGTAAACAGTCTACTCATCTGTCTCTTACTTTGGAATTAGTCCTTGTTTTTGTCTGTGTGTTTTAATTTTACTGAATGTAACAGAAGATACTATTAATGAATAAATGTTCACACAATTTCTTCTTTTCTCAAACTATCAAAAAAAATACTATAATTGCCAACTCTGTTTTGTTCCTGTTAAAGAGTTTAATGGGTTATCTGATCCCCTGATAATGCTAGGTATCAAATCTCAAATCCCAGGAACTTAATGTAATAACAATTTATTTACCCCATGATACAGGGTCAGAGATTTCGTTAGGGCTTGGAGGGGCTATTTCTGATCTTGAATGGATTTAAGTACAAGTTTGATGTGGTCTGGCCACCAGCCTAGACAACAGCAATATCTAGACCAAGTATTTCTCATCCTCCAGCAGGCTAGCCTGGACACGGCCTCATGGGGGTGTCCAAGAAAAAGAATAAGAGCATATTCAGTTGGTCAAATGCTTCATCAAGCCACTGTGTCCCACTTTCCAAAAATTTCAGTGGCCAGAACAAATCACGTGGCCAAGACCTGTGATAAGGTAGTGGGAGCTGTAGAGTTTTATGCCAAAGAGGATAAAAGCAGAGAGGATGAAGTATTGGGGTCATTAATGCAACCAATTGATCACAATAAGGAATAGTAATGTATTATAAGGAAAGGAGCAAGTAATATTAATTAATTAATCAATTATAATGACTGCCCAAGTGATATGAGTATAATTAATGACAGAGTGGGAAAGAGGAGGAAAGAAGACCTCAAGGACTGGGAGTAGAGGAAGATTATTTTTCCCTTTTGGATGGGGTGGGAGCATGGTTAAGAAAGAAACCTATGAGAAAAGCGGAGTGGAAACAAAGGGCACTTTAATGGGTGTTTCTAAAGAGTATTTATTTCAGTCACTTTAATGTCATCTAAGAGGTCATAGAATGAGACTCCTCTTTGATCACTTTTGGCTCTTGAGTTCTAATTTGTTTGTGTCAGCTCTGTGGCTGAACTGCATTGATCTCTACATTCCTAAGTGTTTACTGCAGACACTCTAGCTTGCATGCTTAGTCCGGCTTCCCTCTTACTCCTTTTTCAATGCATATGTTAACTGTGTCTCAAAGGGCAGTGTCCTCTGGGGAAATTGTCCGAAATGTGCTGGTTGGTCAGCATCGCCTTGCAGCTCCAAGCCCATCCCTCAATTCCATCTCTTCTTTGCTTTCTGATACTGGGGCTGGGATTCTACAAAAACGCAGTTTATCTTGGCTAGAGGAATCCCGGGCAGGTCCTGGCAATAGGGGGCACTAGCAGGAGTCTGGAGGAGACTCCTTCCTGGACTGTTCACGCCCATAATAGCCGTTCATTGCAGCATTCGGGTCGAGGACTTGTTGGTACCAATCTTTTTCCGCACTCCAAGAATAAGTTTTATCATGCCAGCTCAGAGCTGTCAGTGCCAGCTGACTGATGCTCCCTCCGCAGAGGTCTGATTTTCAGCTGTGTGGGATGCTATTCCTCTGAGCTCTTGAGGCACTAGGAGCCTTAGTAAAATTTTTGTTTTTGGCTTCACACTAGTGTATGACCTAAAGCAAATTAACCTCAGGGGGTCTTAGTTGAAGAGATTCTAAGGTTATGGTCACTTCTAGTTTGGTTCTAACACTTTCTTTTTCGATGCAAGTCACTCCCTTTCCACACACACACACACACACACATACATACACACAATTTAAGGAAAAGTGAAAGGATTCCAGGTGTTTAACTTGAAAGCCACTTCTTTTCTGTAAATTATTCTATACAACCAATCTAACAGACCTCCTAGACTCACTGACTTATCAGGTGGCTAATAAGAGGAATTCTCTGATAGAAGTTAAATATTAAAATGGAAGGTGACTAGTCAAAGGGGAACTAAAAGCCTTGTTTCAAATAATAGAGCTTGCCTGTGTGAGACTACATTGGAAATAGGACAACACTTGTAATAGAAGATGCATTTTGATGAATATGAAAGTAATTTGCTCCTTAAAATTTCGAGCGAGCCTTTTATTTTCTGATTCAAAAAGTGTCTAAGAGTTTAATTTTAACTTCATTAACTTTTTAGTGTGACTCCCTCATTAACAGTGAATCTTTTGGTCTTCTTGTTTGTATAATCCTCAGAGAGCAGGTACTTGTAATCACAAGTATTTACAGTAATATATCCTGGTCTTCTATGATCCTGATTTAAGTAGCTACTTTTGAATTTTGGTATTTAAATTCAAACAGTAGTAATTTTCCTAGTGCTTATTTGTGCCCTCTTTCCCTAGCTATTAATTTACATTTCTAGGGAACAAAAAAGTGTACGGAAATGGAATAGGAAAATGCAGAATTGCTGGCCTTTGTAGAATGGCAAAAAGAATGTGACTTTGCTTTTCTTTTGACTTATTAATTCTTATGTGCTGTCCATGTGCCTGGAGACCTTGATCGTAGACACATTTTTATAAGTGAAATAGCATGCTTTATCCTGGCAGTGCTATCGTGCATCTAATGTGTTCTCTGCTATATTTTCTTTAGAGAGTTGCCATAGAAATTCCATTAAAAAATCAGGGATCGGATAGCACTAGTTTTCAAACAACTGAAAAATAGTTGGGGAAAAAAAACCCCCACAATATAATGATAATGTAAACAAGGTTTTGAGGACAAAAAACCCTTGCTTATTCTATTATTTCAATTTTCAGAAAAAAAATATTTTCCAAAATTAGAGATAAATATTAAGGCACACTGTTCCACTATTCAGTTAAAACTCTTAATGATGAAAATGCGTGGAATTTTTAGGCAATACTATAAGGTAGAGCTTCATTTCTATTCTTTCTGCTTGTGTGACCCAACCCCCAAAAGAAGTAAAATTAAAACAGTTTTATTTATCAGATAATTTTAAAATTTTACTTATAGATTTTATTTATTTACTTGTTTGTTTTTTTATGGTGGTAAGAACACTTAACATGAGATCTAGCCTCTTAATAAATTTTGATGCTGACAATACAGCATTGTTAACTATAGGTACTATGTTATACAGAAGACCTAGATTTTATTCATCTGCATAACTGATACTTTGTACTGGTTGAAAAATGACTTCCCATTTCCCATTCCTCATCCCCTGGCAACCACCACTGTACTCTGCATCTATGAGTTTGACAATTTTAAATATGTTATAGATGTGGAATCATGCTGTATTTGTCGTTTTGTGACTGGCTTATTTCATTTAGTATAATGTCCTCCAGTTTCATCCATGCCACAAATGGTAGGATTTTTTTTTTTTTTAGATTTTATTTATTCATTTGTCAGAAAGAGAGAGAGAGAGTACAAGCAAGAGGAGCAGCGGGCAGAGGGAGAAGCAGGCTCCTTGCAAAGAGTCCTATGTGGGACTTGATCCCAGAACCCTGGGATCATGACCTGAGCAGATGCTTGACTGACTGAGCCACCCAGGTGTTCCTGGTAGGATTTTTTTTAAGGCTCAATAATATTTCACTGTATGGATATACCACATTTTCTTTGTCCATTCATCCATGGATAAACATTTAGGTTGTTTCCAAATCTTGGTTCTATGAATAATATCCAAAACTTTGTATTTACCAACATTGATTGAAAGAAATACAAAAGAAATATTTCTGACAGAAGGATGATTTGGAGATGGGACCCTGGTCAAACTGTGAGAAGAAATGAAAGCGAAAGAAAGGATAAATATAAGGGAATAACTATAAGTGGGTACGGTCTATTAAAAAATAAATACTAATATCATGTGGGGCTTAATATTAGAACATATCACATAGCACAAATTTGAGAAGGTTAATTGTAGTTAAATATTCTAGAGTCTGTTATAGACTAAGTGGTTTCCTCCCACCCCAACAAATTCATATGTTGAGGCCCTAAACCCCAATGTGACTATATTTGGAAAAAGGGCCTTGAAGGAGATAATTAAAATTGAATAATATAATGAGGGTGGGCACCTGATCCAAAAGGACAGTTGTCCTTATTAGAAGAGGAAGGAACAGCAGAGCTTTCTGTCACACCATGTGCTCACAGAGCAAAGGCCATGTGAGGACACAGAGAAGGCAACTCTTCGCAACTTAAGGAGAGAAACCTCATCAGAAACCAACACTACCTTGACTTTTGACTTCTAGGTCCAAAACTGTGAGAAAATACTTTTCTCTTGTGGAAGCTGTCTAGTCTGTGACATTCCGTCATGGCAGCCTGAGCAGACTAATAGGGTTAACATAATTTGTGCATTGTCTCAGAATGGATGAAAGTATTAAATTAAAATAGACTTTGATAGATTCATAAAGCAAATTATAATATCTAAGCTAATAACTAAAATAAAGAAACACACATATATGTACATTAAAGAAACACATATATAGGTACATAAATACACAAACACATCAATATATAAATACATAAAATTAATGACATGTTAATAGAGGGGGAAACATAGATAATACTAAAAGTTGATTGCTCTCATGGAAGGTAAACGAGTGGGAAAATGGATCATAGAATTGATGGAACAATTGGAGAGATACTGAGATGATATTTTCAACTCAAATATGTCAATATTTATGTTAAAAATAAATAATTTAAATACATCAAATGAAGACAATGCTTATCAGACTGGATTAAAAGTAAGATGCAGAATTTATCTATAAGGACACAGAAAAGTTAAAACTAAAGTGATAGAACGAGACATATCATGTAAACACTATCTAAAGCAGTGGTTAGGAAGCTTTTTGTAATGGCTCAGACTAACTATTTTTGCCTTTGTGAAACGCATATGGTCTCTGTTGCATATTATTCTTTTGTTGTTGTAGCCCTTTGCAAATATGAAACTGTTTTTACTCATAGGCTGTACAAAACCAGGCTGTGTGCCAGATTTGACCTTAGGCTCTGCTTTGCTGATTGTTGGTTTACAGGAAAATTAGTGTGACTATGTTTGTATAAAAATAATATAAATTCAGCGATGTAAGTATTACAAATATGAAAGGCAACATTTAATAATAATATAAGTTTAACAGGAAGATTTAGTAATATTAGGAATGTGTAAAGCTATTAATGTTGCCTCAAAATATAAAATCGAAAATCTGACAAAAGAAAAATAAAAAAATCTATATCATAGGCAAATCATCCTAGTAACTGTAGAACAAAAGACAAAAAAAAAAAAGTAGAGATCTACAAGACAGAATCATTAAAATACTTGATCTAAAAAAAGTTTATAGGGACTGCTGGGTAGCTTAGTTAGTTAAGCTGCTGCCGTTGGCTCAGGTCCTGATCCCAGGGTCCTGGGATTGAGTACCACATCGGGCTCCTTGCTCATCGGGGAGCTTGCTTCTCTCTCTGCCTCTACCTGCCACTCTGCCTGCTTGTGCTCTCTCTCTTTCTGACAAATAATACATAAAATATTAAAAAAAACAAAAAATTATAAATATTGAACCCAACAACTGTGTTATATATGCTTTATAAGGATATATAGAACATTGTCAAGAACTGTAAAGGGTCTGAGATTTTATTTCACTTTTTTCTCATGGAAATTTTTTTTTTTTTAAGATTTTATTTATTTATCTGACTGAGAGAGAGACCACAAGTAGGGGTAACAGCAGGCAGAGGGACAGGAAGAAGCAGGCTCTCTGCTTGATCCCAGGACTCTGGGATCATGACCTGAGCCGAAGGCAGACGCTTAAGTGACTGAGCCACCCAGATGCCCAACCCATGGAAAGTTTTTATTGGGATAATTGTGGAGTCACATATAATTTGAAAAAGAAATAGTAGAGAGAATCCTTTCACATTCTTCCCAGTTTAATGGTGATATTTTACAAAATTGTAGGATAATGCTACAATCAAGATATTGAAATTAATACAATCTGCTGATACTTTTTAGATTTTCCCAGTTTTACTTGCACTCATGTGAATGGGTTTATGTATTTTGGTTTATGCTACTTTATGACAAATGTGGGTTTGTGTACTAACCATTATAGTCAAGACACTGAGCAGGTCCATCAACTTAAGAATGCCTTCCATTGCGCTCTTATACCCACATCCACATTTCCTTCCCCTCATCCCTCCCCCTTGATAATCATTAATCTCTCATTTATTTCTAAAATTTTGTCATTTGTAAAACAATATATAAAAACAGCATTGTAGAGTATACAACTTTTTGGAATTGGATTTTTTAATTCAGGATACATCCCTGGAGATTCATCTGAATTGTCTGTATCAATAGTTTCTCTCCTCTAATGATCAACTGAATAATTAATTAATCAATCATTGTTTTAAAATTCACATAATATGTTTGAAGTGGCGGGGGGGTGGGAGGTTGGGGTACCAGGTGGTGGGTATTATAGAGGGCACAGATTGCATGGACCACTGGGTGTGGTGAAAAAATAATAAATACTATTTTTCTGAAAATAAATAAATTAAAAAAATTAAAATAAATTAAAAAAAATAAAATTCACATAATATGAAATCTATCCTCTTAGCAATTTTTAAGTGTACAGTACAATATTATTAACTATATGAACATTGTTATACAACAAATCTGTAGAACTTTTTCATCTTGCACTAGTGGAACTTTATATCCATTGGTCAGTAACTCCCAATTTTTCCCTTTCCCTAGCCTCTAGCAAGCACCATTCTATTTTCTGCTTCTATGAGTTTGTCTACTTTAGACACCACGTATGAGTGGAACCATGCCCAGTTTGTTCTTCTGTGACTGACTTAGTTCACAGAGTATTGTTTTTGAGTTTCATTCCTATGGTTGCATATGGCAGTATTTCCTACTTTTTAAAGGCTGAATAGTATTTCATTATATGTATATACACATTTCCATTAATTATTCATCCACTGATTGATATTAAGTTGTTTCCAAATCTATGGCTATGGTGCTGCAATAAAGATGGAAATGCCAATATCTCTTTGAGATCTTGTATTCAATTCTTTTGGACAAATACCAAAACATAGGATTGCTGGATCATACAGTGGTTATTTTTAGGTTTTTTGAGGAATGTCCATAGTGTTTTCCATGGGGACTTCAACATATTACATTTCCACCAACAGTACCACCAGTTTCTCTAACTCCTCATAGGCATGTGCTATTTTCTGTTGTTTCCTTTTTTATAATGGCCATCCTAACAGGTGTGAGGTGATGTCTCGCTGTGGTTTTGATTTATAATTTGCCAATGATTCATGGTGTTGAGCATCTTTTCTTATGCTTTTTGGCCATTTGTATGTCTTTGAAGAAAAGTCAATATAAATCCCTTGCTTATCTTTAAATTGGGTTATTTGTGTTTTTGTTATTTAGTTGTAGTTGTTCCTTATGTATTTTAGAGATTATTCCCTTATCAGACCCATGATTTTCAAATATTTTCTCCCATATCATTGGTCGCCTCATGCTATGTTGTTTCCCTTGCTATGCAAAAGATTCCTAGTGTGATAGAGTCCTACTTGTCAATTTTTGCTTCTGTTGTCTGTGCTTTTGGAGTCATATCAAAGAAATCATTGCCAAGACTAATCATTGCCAAGACTTTCTAATGTTGTAAAGCACTTTTCCTGTTTTCTTCTAGGAGTTTTAGAGTTTCAGGTTTTATATTTAAGTCTTTATTTGGGGTTATTTTTCGTGTATGCTATAAGGAAGGATCAAGTTTTCTTCTTCTGTATATCAATATCCAGTTTCCAAAATCATTGGTTTAAGAGCATTTATTCTGTTGCATTGGTTGATAGATCTGTCTTTATGCAAGTACCATACTGTTTTAACTAATGTAAGTATGTGATATATTGCAAAGTCACAAGTATGGGGCTTCCAGCTTTGTTCCTATTTCAAAAGATTATTTTGACTTTGTAGTTCCATATGGATTTCTGTTTTTTTTCTTATTTCTGCAAAAAATGCTTTAGGATTTTGATGGGGATTACATTACTTTGAAGATTGCATTGGGTATATGTGGACATTTTAACAATAAGTCTTCCAATCAATAAGCATGATATCTTTCATTTAAGTGTGTCTTCTTTCATTTATTTCTACAATATTTTGTAGTTTTCAGTGTATATATTTTCTTTTTCATTTTATTTTTAAACATTTCCATTTTTTTGATGCTATTGTAAATGAGATTTTTTTTCTTGAATATTCTTTTAGGTTTTTTGCTGTTGGTGTCTAGACAAAATAATAGGAGAAGGGTATTTCAATACTTTGCTTTCAAGAACAGATAGAAAATGTTTGCTTTGTATATTGATACTCTGATGTTGGATGAATATTTACTTATAAATGATACAACTTCATGGTTAAACTGACACTTTTATAATTATATAATGTCCATACTTTTCTTTTGTAATAGTTTTTAAATTATTAAACTATTTTTAAGCTATTATGTTAAACTATGTATTTTTAAACTATTAAACTATGAAAATAAACTTTGTCTGATAGAATTATGGCCACCCATGTACTTGTTTGGTTACCATGTAGCATTTGCATGGATTATCTTTATCTATCCTTTCACCTTCAGGCTGTGTTCCTCCTTCAATCAAAAGTGGATCTTTTGGAGACAACATGTGGTTGTATCCAGCCATAGAGTGGCTGAAAATCCATTCAGCCACTCTATGTCTTTTGACTGGGGTTTCATCAACTTACACTTAAAATAGCTTTTGATAGTGAAGGACTGGCCATTGCCATTTTGTCACCCAAGGGAGAGGCTTCTGAATGGTCCTGTCTCCTATCTGCTATACTGCAGGTCCTCTGAACCAGCATCATGTGACCCAGGTCCCTATGTTCTTAATTCTCTGTGAGTCCAGAGCATGCTGGGTCCTACTAGCACTTTGAGACAGGGAAGACTAAAACAAAGTATTGGACAGCCCCCTACCTACCAAAAAGGTGAAATTTTGGATGTATGTTTCAGACTGCTCTCTCTCTCCTCAGGAAGAAACTGGAAGCTGGAACATTTTTAGAATGCCCTGTCATACCACACCTGAGCTGTGGCAAAGGGTGAGAGGAGGGGGCAGGACTATGGGGAATGAATGCCATGAATTTCCTCACCAACTTTGATGTGTCTACTTTTGCACTTACCTGGGTTACAGGAGCCTCTTCACTGGTTTCTGGATCTCTTACAAAAGGAATAGGCTCATTTATTAATTTTGAATCAGTGTGTTCAAGGTGGGGAGGGAGGAGGAATTTCTAGGGCTTTCTGTTCTGCCATCTTGCTGACTTTGTCCCAATTTAACCCTATTTTTAACCTAAAATGTCAGTGTGCTATGATTTCATGGAGGCTGGCAGAAGAAATGAGAGTCCTGAATCAGAGACATTGGGTTTTATAACTTATAATATAGCAAGCTGCACAAGCATCAGTGTATTTGGTGCTAGTTCTCCAAGCTGCAATTCATACAGGATGACTTGAAAAAGGCCATGTAATATCTGTACATGCACTGAGTTGTGTTACAGAAGAAGACAGATGAGCTTAGAAACTCTATCTTTCACACTGAATAGTAAGCATGTCTTCTGGCTGGTCCAACCGGACACAGTCTTCAAAGTTTCTAAGAAAGCTTGCCTTTTGTTCTGCAGGGAGACACTATCTTTGTCTTCTAAAGCTGATTGCTACACAAACATCCTTCAAAATATGGTTCAGAATAAGGGGATGTAGGGCCTCTGCTCTAAAGATGTGCAGTAACATAAGAGACCCATAGAGAATCAACTCCCAAAGGTACTAGCCAATATAGACCATATGCTGTGTTGTCTAGTAAATCATAACAAAATTTGAAATTTTGAAAATATTCTTAGACTAGTCTCTGGCCACAAAGGAATTAATCTAGAAATCAATAACAAGAGTAAAACTAGATAATCTGTAAAATGTTTGAAAACTAAAGTATACTCCTCAAAATTGTACGTTAAGTCAAAGATGAATCATAATAGCAGTTAGAAAATGTTATTTTCATTTAGTTAAAACTATTAAAACTTGTGGAATGTAACTAAACAAAGTCTGAAAGGAAAATCACAGAATAAATAAAGAAGAAATTCTTAAAAAAAAATTATTTAAGCATCTTTCTAAAGTTCCAACAGAAGCCACAGCAAATTAATGTTAAAAATAAAAATAAAAAGAAGAAGAAACATAAACAAGTAAAATCCTGAAATAAACAAATAGACACAACCAGCAAATCAAAATGTCATTATTTGGAAAAATTTACAGGATTGATGAACACTTTAGAAATATAAATTATGTAAAAATAATGCATTATAAAAAAGAGCAGTAAAGAAACATATTTTACAGGGAGGAGTCAAGATGGAGGAGAGGTAGCAGGCCGAGACAAAATCAGGTAGCAGGAGATCAGCTAGTTAGCTTATCTAAAGATTGCAAACCCTACAAATCCAATTGGAAATCGAGGAAAAGAGCAACAATTCTAGAAACAGAAAATCAACCACTTTCTGAAGGTAGGACCTGCGGAGAAGTGAGTCTGAAGTGATGGGAAGATAGACCGCAAGGGGAGGGGCCGGCTCCCGGCAAGCGGCAGAGCAATGGAGCACAATATCAGGACTTTTAAAAGTCTGCTCCACGGAGGTGTCTGAATGTCACAGAACTCGCAGGTATTAGAGCGGAGAATCCGTCTACAGTCACAGAGCCAAGGAGTGAGCTCTCAGCTGGGGTTACCTTGAGCCAGGAACAGGCTGGGTGAGCTCAGAGCATGGCTGGAGGCCAGGGAGATGGAGTGACTGAGCCCTTCTCTCCAAGCGAGCGACTGGAGGTTGGAGAGATGGAAGCAACGGAGCGCTTTTCTCCAAGCGCGAGCGACTGGGTACTTTTCTACAAAGGCGACCAGAGGCCAGGGAGATGGGAGCAATTGGGTGCTTTTCTCTAAGGCCGCACTGAAGAGCGGGACCCTGAGCAGTTGGCTCCTCCAGGCCGAAGATTGGGAGGCCGCCATAATCATTCCCACCTTCCAGAACTCTACGGAAAACGTTCAGGGAACAAAAGCTCCCTAAACTGAACCCGAGCGGATTACTTAGCCTGGCCCCTGATAAGGGTGGGTCAATTCGGCTTGGGGCAAAGACACTTGAGAATCACTACAACAGGCCCCTGCCCCAGAATATCAACAAGAAACCTAGCCAAGACCAACTTCATTTACCAAGGAGAACAGTGGAATTTCAGAGGAGGAGAAAGCAAAGCAAGGAATTCATGGCTTTCTCTCCATGATTCTTTAGTCTTGCAGTTAATATATTTTTTTCTTTTGACTTCTGCTAAATCTTTTTTTAACTTTTACCCTTTCCTCTTTAACTTTTTTTTAATTAGTTTATCTTAACAATACCTTACCTAATAAATAAATAAATAAATAATCTTTTTTTGAACCTTCATTATTATAGTCATATTTCATCCTCCATTGTATCTAACTATATTTTTTGTATATACATATATTTTCTTTTTTAAATAGTTTTCCTTATTTGTTTTCCTTTCTTTTCTTTTCTTTTATTTGTTTTTTTTTCTTATTTATCCCCTTTCTCCATCCCACGATTTGGGGTCTCTTCTGATTTAGTTAAAGCACATTCCCTGGAGTCTTTGCCAACCTTTTAACATTCTGTTTGCTCCTTTATATATTCTTATCTGGACAAAATGACAAGGCTGAAAAACTCACCACAAAAAGAAGAAGAGGCAGTACTGAAGGCTAGGGACCTAATCAATACAGGCATTGGTAATATGACAGATCTAGAGTTCAGAATGATGATTCTCAAGGTTCTAGCCAAGCTCAAAAAAGGCATGGAAGATATTAGAGAAACCCTCTCTGGAGGGATAAAAGCCCTTTCTGAAGACATAAAGGAACTAAAATCTAACCAAATTGAAATTTTAAAAAAGCTATTAATGAGGTGCAATAAAAAGAATGGAAGCTCTTACTGCTCGGATAAATGAGGCAGAAGAAAGAATTAGTGACATAGAAGACCAAATGACAAAGAATAAAGAAGCTGAGCAAAAGAGAGACAAACAACTACTGGACCACGAGGAGAGAATTTGAGAGATAAGTAACACCATAAGACGATACAACATTAGAATAATTGGGACTCCAGAAGAAGAAGAAAGAGAGAGGGGAGCAGAAGGTATATTGGAGAGAATTATTGTAGAGAATTTTCCTAATATGGCAAAGGGAACAAACATCAAAATTTAGGAGATGCAAAGAACACCCCTCAAAATCAATAAAAATAGGTCCACACCCCGTTACCTGAAAATCAGCCGGGGAAAGCAGCCCGGGGAAAGAAGTCTCTAATATACAAGGGTAAAAACATTAGATTGGCAGCAGACTTATCCACAGAGACCTGGCAGGCCAGAAAGAACTGGCATGATATATTCAGAGCACTAAACGAAAAAAACATGCAGCCAGGAATACTATATCCAGCTAGGCTATCATTGAAAATAGAAGAAGAGATAAAAAGCTTCCAGGACAAACAAAAACTGAAAGAATTTGCAAACATGAAACCAGCTCTACAGGAAATATTGAAAGGGTCCTCTAAGCAAAGAGAGAGCCTAAAAGTAGTAGACCAGAAAGGAACAGAGACAATATACAGTAACAGTTACCTTACAGGCAATACAATGGCACTAAATTCATATATCTCAGCAGTTACCCTGAATGTAAATGGACTAAATGCCCCAATCAAAAGACACAGAGTATCAGATTGGATAAAAAAACAAAACCCATCAATATGCTGTCTACAAGAAACTCATTTTAGACCTGAAGACACCCCTAGATTGAAAGTGAGGGGGTGGAAAACAATGTACCATGCTAATGGACATCAGAAGAAAGCAGGGGTTGCAATCCTTATATAATATCAATTAAATTTTAAGCCAAAGACTATACTAAGATATGGGGAAGGACACTATATCATACTCAAAGGGTCTGTCCAACAAGACCTAACAATTTTAAATATCTATGCCCCTAACATGGGAGCAGCCAACTATATAAACCAATGAGTAACAAAATCAAAGAAACACATTAGCAATAATACGATAATAGTAGGGGACTTTAACACTCCCCTCACCGAAATGGACAGATCATCCAAGCAAAAGATCAACAAGGAAATAAAACCTTAAATGACACACTGGACCAGATGGACATCACAGATATATTCAGAACATTCCATCTCAAGGCAACAGAAGACACATTCTCTAGTGTACATGAAACATTCTCCAGAAAAGATCACATCCTGGGTCATAAATCAGGTCTCAACTGGTATCAAAAGATTGGGATCATTCCCTGCATATTTTCAGACCACAATGCTCTAAAGCTAGAACTCAATCACAAGAGGAAATTTGGAAAGAACCCAAATGCATTGAGACTAAACAGCATCCTTCTAAAAAATGAATGGGTCAACCAGGAAATTAAAGAAGAATTGAAAAATTCATGGAAACAAATGATAATGAAAACACAATGGTTCAAAATCTGTGGGACCCAGCAAAGGCAGTCCTGAGAGGAAAATATATAGCGGTACAAGCCTTTCTCAAGAAACAAGAAAGGTCTCAAATACACAACCTAACCCCACACCTAAAGGAGCTAGAAAAAGAACAAGAAAGAAACCCTAAACCAAGCATGAGAAGAGAAATCAAAAGGATCAGAGCAGAAATCAATGAAATTAGAAACTAAAAAACAAACAAACAAACAAAAAAAAAATTAAACAAATCAACGAAACTAGGAGCTGGTTCTTTAAAAGAATTAATAAAATTGATAAACCCCTGGCCAGACTTATCAAAAAGAAAAGAGTAAGGACCCAAATAAATAAAATCATGAATGGAAGAGGAGAGATCACAACCAACACCAAAGATATACAAACAATTATAAGAATATACTTATGAGCAACTCTACGCCAACAAATTTGACTATCTGGAAGAAATAGATACGTTTCTAGAAACATATAAACTACCAGAACTGAACCAGAAAGAAACAGAAAACCTGAACAGACCCATAACCAGTAAGGAGTTTGAAGCAGTCATCAAAAATCTACAAACAAAAAAAAGCCCAGGGCCAGACAGCTTCCCAGGGGAATTCTTCCAAACATTTAAAGAAGAATTAATTCCTATTCTTCTGAAACTGTTTCAAAAAATTGAAATGGAAGGTAAACTTCAAAACTTATTTTATGAGGCCAGCATCACCTTGATTCCAAAACCAGACAAGGACGCCATCAAAAAAGAAAATTACAGACCAATATCCTTGATGAACACAGATGCGAAAATTCTCACCAAAATACTAGGCAATAGGATCCAACGGTACATTAAAAGGATTATTCATCACGATCAAGTGGGATTTATTATAGGGCTGCAAGTTTGGTTCAACATCTGCAAATCAATCAATGTGATACAATACATTAATAAAAGAAAAAACAAGAACCATATGATACTCTCAAACAAATGCTGAAAAAGCATTTGACAAAGTACAGCATCCCTTCCTGATGAAAACTCTTCAAAGTGTAGGGATAGAGGGCACATACCTCAATATCATCAAAGTCATCTATGAAAAACCCACCGCAAATATCATTCTCAATGGAGAAAAACTGAAAGCTTTTCCGCTAAGTCAGGAACACGGCAGGGATGTCCATTGTCACCACTGCTATTCAACATAGTACTAGAAGTCCTAGCCTCAGCAATAAGACAACAAAAAGAAATTAGAGGCATCCAAATCAGCAAAGAAGAAGTCAAACTATCACTCTTTGCAGATGATATGATACTATATGTGGAAAACCCAAAAAGCTCCACTGCAAAACTGCTAGAACTTGTACAGGAATTCAGTAAAGTGTCAGGATATAAAGTAAATGCACAGAAATCAGTTGCATTTCTTTACACCAACAACAAGACAGAAGAAAGAGAAATTAAGGAGTCAATCCCATTTACAATTGCACCCAAAACCATAAGATACCTAGGAATAAACCTAACCAACGAGGCTAAGAATCTATACTCAGAAAACTATAAAGTACTCATGAAAGAAATTGAGGAAGACACAAAGAATTGGAAAAATGTTTCATGCTTCTGGATTGGAAGAACAAATATTTTGAAAATGTCTATTCTACCTAAAACAATCTACACATTTAATGCAATCCCTACCAAAATCCCATCCTTTTTTTTTTTTTTTTTCCCAAAGAAATGGAACAAATAATCTTAAAATTTGTATGGAACCAGAAAAGACCTCGAATAGCCAAAGGAATATTGAAAAAGAAAGCCAAAATTGGTGGCATCACAATTCCAGACTTCAAGCTCTATTACAAAGCTGTCATCATCAAGACAGTATGGTACTGGCACAAAATGAGACACATAGAACAATGGAACAGAATAGAGCACTCAGAAATAGACGCTCAACTCTATGGTCAATTAATCTTTGACAAAGTAGGAAGGAAAGTCCAATGGAAAAAAGACAGCCTCTTCAACAAATGGTGCTAGGAAAATTGGACAGTCACATGCAGAAAAATGAAATTGGACCACTTTCTTACACCACACATGAAAATAGACTCAAAATGGATAAAGGACCTCAGTGTGAGAAAGGAACCATCAAAGTCCTTGAGGAGAACACAGGCAGCAACCTCTTCGACCTTAGCCGCAGCAACTTCTTCCTAGGAACATTGCCAAAGGCAAGGGAAGTAAGGGCAAAAATGAATTATTGGACTTCATCAAGATCAAAAGCTTTTGCACAGCAATGGAAACAGTGAACAAAACCAAAAGTGACAACTGACAGAATGGGAGAAGAATTTTTCAAATGACATGTCAGATAAAGGGCTGGTATCCAAAATCTATAAAGAGCTTAGCCAACTTAACATCCAAAGAACAAATAATCCAATCAAGAAATGGGCAGAAGACATGAACAGACATTTCTGCAAAGAAAGCATCCAGATGGCCAACAGACACATGAGAAAATGCTCCACCTCTCTAGGCATCAGGGAAATACAAATTGAAACCACAATGAGATACCACCTCACACCAGTCAGAATGGCTAAAATTAACAAGTCAGGAGATGAGGATGCGGAGAAAGGGGAACCCTCCTACACTGCAGGTAGGAATGCAAGCTGGTGCAGCCACTCTGGAAAACAGTGTGGAGGTTCCTCAAAAAACTGAAAATAGAGCTACCCTATGACCCAGTGATTGCATACTGGGTATATATCCTAAAGGTACAAACGTGGTGCTCCAAAGGAGCATGTGCACCCGAATGTTTATAGCAGCAATGTCCACAATAGCCAAACTATAGAAAAAACCTAGATGTCCATTAACAGATGAATGGATAAAGAAGAAGGGGTATATATATATAATGGAATACTATGCAGCCATCAAAAGAAATGATATCTTGCCATTTGCGAAGACGTGGATGGAACTAGAGGGTATTATGTTTAGCAAAGTGTGTCAGTTGGAGAAAGACAACTATCATATGATCTCCCTAATATGAGGAAGTGGAGATGCAACATTGTTGTTTTGGGGGGGGGGTAGGAAAAGAAGAAATAATGAAAGAAGATGGGATTGGGAGGGAGACAAACCATAAAAGACTCAATCTCAAAATACAGACTGAGGGTTGCTGGGGGGAGTGTGGACGGGAGAGGGTGGTGGCAATATGGACATTGGGGAGGGTATGTGCTATGATGAGTGATGTGAAATGTGTAATCCTGGTGATTCACAGACCTGTACCCCGGGAATAAAAACACATTATATGTTTATTAAAAAATATAAAAAATAAATATTAAAAATAGAAACATATTTTACTAGTACAAAGTATATAAAGATGATATTACTATAGATTCATAGACTTGAAAAGACTAGCACATGCCATTAAAGTGGACAAATCTTGAAATATAAACTTTAAAAAATTGACATAAAATGAAGCATTAAATCTCAAATCTCCTGTGTTTATTAAATAAATTGAATTCTTAATTGAAACTACTCATACATTACAATGCCATACAAGAATGAAAGAGTGAAATGCTGCATATAACATGGATAAATTTCGTTTTTTTTTTTTAAGGTTTTATTTATTTATTTGAGAGAGAGAGTGAGCATGAGCAGGAGGCGGGGAAAAGGGAGGAAGGGAGGGAGAAATAGTATGATGCCATGTAAATTTCAAAAACTGGCAAAACTAATCTATGGTGATAAAAGTAAATATGGTCATTACTTTTGTGTATGAGGCAATGATTAGATGGGGGCGTAAGGAAGATTTCCAGGATGTGGCCAAGTTCTTTATCTTGATCTGGTTGGTGATTGTATGTGGTAATCTTATAAAATTTCATCACAGTACACATTTAAGATTTGCATTCTTGGGGTGCCTGGGTGGCTTGGTTGGTTAAGTGTCTAGCTCTTGGTTTCAGTTCAAGTCATGTTCTGGGGGTGGAAGGTTGTAGCCCCTCTGTGCTAGGCACAGAGTCTGGTCGAGATCCTTTCTCTCCCTCTTCCTCTGCTCCTCTCCCTACTCCCATTTTCTCTATCTCTAAAAATGAATAAATAAATAAATAAACATAAAATCTTAAAAAAAATAGATTTGCATTCTTTCCTGTATGTATGTTTATTTCAATAAGCATTAACGTTAAAACAACAACTACAAGAAATTGTGAAGAGAAAATAGTCTCATTTCTTGAAGGTAATATCTGTGATTGCCAGAACATTGTCCTGCCCTTCTCTGTTTGTACGTTTTACATCAACATTGAGTTAGTCTTTTGGGGAAGATTAAAAATGGATAATCGTTATTAAAGTCTATGTGCAGGATTGTATTATGTTGGTAAGGAATTAAAAAACAAGTTTATTTTTAGTATTTAGGCCATCTAAATTCACTAACTGACTTCAAGGAGGGAAAAAAAATTAGGGGTTTATGAGGAGTCTCAGTGGAGAGTGTTTATATTAGATACTTAGCACTGCAGGATGCCATGAGCTGGAAAACATAGGCAAATCCAATTAACAGATACTGCACTGTGGAAAGTGAACCATATTAGGCTTTTGGACAGCTTTATGTGTGAATGTGAGAACATACTCATAAGAAATGCTATCATTTTATCCCATATAACTTCACGAGAATTTTTGTATAGGCTAGGGATTTGTGGTAAAAAAAAAGATTTGTTGGCTCCTCATTTGAGGAATTCACTAATAAATTCCTTGAGAATCATTGCTTAATATACTGGTTCTGAAGAATGAGTACCAGCATACCTGCCTGTGTGAGACAAGGAAAGAGAACATAGTCTTCTTTACTCTCTCTTCTAACGATTAACCCCCTCCACCCACACACAACTGAAGGACTTACCTTATACCTGTGTCAAATTAACAGAGAATGTTACATGTGATCAGCTGCTTTCTGATGAAGCTTCCAGCCATCTGTCTGACTTTTCCAAATAATGCATTGTTTTGAAAAGACTCATTCATAAGGGCAGACTATAGATTACTGCAGAAGTATACATTTTCAAAAAGAAATGTAATCTATTCATAAGCCCCAGGGCTAAAATTTAACCCTCTTTAAATGATCTCTTTAGAGATTAGTGGAATTTGGATTGGAAACTTAGTTTCTAGAAACTTACCCTGATATTTCTGACCTTATTGACTATACGGAATGTTTAGGAACAATGATTCTTAAATTGGTATTTGTAGATCTCTAGAGAATCAGAGCAAATTCCAAAAAGATTCCAAAAATCAAAGCAATGGAAACTTCAAGAACTCTTTGGTGGCATTCAGATCCATTAGCAAAACCTCCCACCATCACATTTGCTTTCTCTTTTCCCTTTGGCTAGCAAGCAAACACCATTCTTACTAATGCATATTTTCAGGGCTAAAACAAATCATTTTCCACAAGTTGTCAGTCAGAAAACCAAGTGATATGTGTGCATGTGTGTTTGTGTGTGTGTGTGTTGTGTGTGTGTACACATATATGTTTATATATCTTTTTAAGTAGTGCTTCATGTTTCGGTTGAGGACAAAAGGAGGATAAGAGCAGGAAAAAGATGAATGAGTAATTGAAAAAGTTGCTGGTATAAATATTGAAGAACCATTCTTCCAGAACACCCATTCTTAGTAAATACACATTGCGAAAATTCAAAATGTCAGAGCTTATGCAAATGAATAAAGCTTTTAATTATTATTTCTGGATCAGACATCATATTCAGAGGGAATTATTTCATCGGAAATTCAGTGAGTGTTGAGGTAGTCGTATTTCCTTTCACTCTTCTGTAATTCCATAGAAATTATTTGTATTCATATTATAAGTAAGCATAAAGCAAAAATTATGAATGAGGCAATAAATTAAAAATAATTAAAAACTGAAGTAATTTCTAGAAGGTATTCTTTGAGCATAAATGTAAGGGTTGGAATTCTGAAATATTTCCTTTGATGAGAGAAGCTAAGGTTCCAAGTGGAAAGTTATCCTACATTTTATTCCTTAGAATCACGAACACTTATAGTAGGAGGTGTAGTAGGAGGTGAGAGATTGAGGAAAAATAAGAAGAAAAATAAGTAGCTACATGCATTGTATTTCTCTAAAAAAGTAGTTTTCCCAACATTTCAACACACAGAGCTGGAACAGATATCCATTTTCAAAATGCTATTCTCTTAGATGCTTTGTAATTTTTTGATTTCAGAATCCAAAGGATTAAGTCATATTACCTAAGGAGTCCTCTTTCAGTGAGTCTTCCTCAGGTTTGTTACTTATTCCAGAACAGGCCTGTGAACGAATTAAAAGTTTAAAGAGCTATTGAATCTGCAAATATCCAAAACACCTGAGATTCAACCTGCAGAAAGTAATTTTTTTAGAGGGGGAAATAATTGGAAAAATGTTCCATCTGCTACTGCCTGGTTTTTATTGATTTAACAAGTAGATTTCCACAGACTTTTTGGAACACAGAGAGGGCAGCTTTTTTTTCTTCTTCTTCTTCTTATTCTCTTTCTCTCCTCCTCCTCCTCTTCCTCCCCTTCCCCTTCCTTCTCTTCCTCCTTCTCCCTCCTTTTTTATTTTTTATTTTTTTGAAAGCAGGAGGGTTTTGTTTGCCAGGTAAATATTTCACAACTCTCACAGTGCTGATAGAAAACAGCTTTAGATTTGGATGGGAGCAGTCTGCATGAGAGGCTATGATGAAACCACAAAGAGGGGCTTTCTGTGACATTGTTGATTTATACATAATGTTAGAGATGATTATATACTCTGTTGTCAACAATTGATTCTGCAATTGTCAACTTAGCGATTTTTAAGCAGGAAGGATGATGACATATAGTGAAACTTCTGATTTTGAAAAATATATACTGTTAGATAACCCTGGCAAAGGAATTTTTAGTTTATTGCATGCTGTTTGCAAAGGACAAAAATAGCAACATTTTAACAATTCTTAAATTCTCTGAGAAAATCAGTAAACCAAATCTTACAGGTTCACCGTGACCACCCTATTATCACTCTTAGCATCCATTCTGGGTCACCCTCATTCTTTCTATTTTTTTTTTTTCTTTCATTATGTAGTCCCCTTCCAAATCTCTCCAGTTTAACTTACTATGTTCGTTTTTTATTTTCAGTCTCCCTCTACAAGATGGGGCAAGGATCTTTGCTGTGCTCACTAATGTAGCTTGTGCTTACGCTGATGTTTAGCACATAGTAAGTACTTGCTAAAATCAAAGTGATTTTTGTAGTTGTGTTAAGAGAGATAAATGGCATTTATTGAGCCATTCTATGTGCCAGGTACTGTGCTAAGTCCTGACTTTAGTTCTATTTTCTCATTTAACACTCACAAATACCCTCATGAAGTAGACATTGAATTAGAGACCACTACCGTCCCCTTTTAGAGGCAAGTAGACTGAGGCTCAGTGAGTTGAAGTGAAGATCGAATAGCCAGTGAGAAGCAGAATCAGGAATTGAGCAGAAGTTTGTCCAATGCCAGAATAGCTGCTTTTCACCATGAAGTATCCTCCTTTAGGGGCGCCTGGGTGGCTCAGTTGGTTAAGCATCTGCTTTCAGCTCAGGTCATGATCCTGGCGTGCCAGGCTCCCTGATCGTTGGAGAATCTGCTTCTCCCTCGACTTCTCCCCTCTCATGCTCCTGCTCTCTCTCTCGCAAAAAAATATATAAAATCTTAAAAAAGAAAATGAAAAGTATTCTCCTTTAGGAAATATTTCATTCTTTCCAGTGCTTGAATTTAAACGAATAAATGTCAATTCAATTGGTCTTAAAGGACTTCCAAACTATAATGAACAATTTTAGCAGTAATTAACAAATTTCTCTGTGGAAAATTGGCATTCTATAGCAATAGAATTGTACCTTTGGCTTTTGTTTTCTAGTTTTGAGTATGAAATGTTGGAAACCCTACTTGGGGAACACACACAGAGTTGGAAGGTTGTTAACAATTGTTTTGGCTTGGCCAGGATTGACTCTTTCAAAGACCACAACCAAGAGACATCCAGGCTGGTGACTGAGTCACTTTGGAGTCCGTTTCCCAGAGTATAATGTAGTTCTGCTTATATGGACTGACATCAGATTCTTGACAGTAGTAGGTTAGGTTAAAAGGGTTTTGTTTTTTTTTTTTAATTGTTATTTTTGTTTTTTGTTTTGAACTTTCACAGTTATGTTGAAGAGTTAGTGAAGAGAGCCAAAAATGAAAGGGTCCAATTTATTTGTGGTCTATGGTAGCACTGAGTGCTAATGATTGCTCATTTTACATCACAAGTGACATAGCTCTTAGGGCAAGTGAAATTAGAGAAAATACTTTTTTTTTTTTTCAAAGATTTTATTTATTTGACAGAGATCACAAGTAGGCAGAGAGGCAGGCAGAGAGAGAGGAAGGGACTCAGGCTCCCTGCCAAGCAGAGAGCCTGACGGGGGGGCTCGATCCCAGGACCCTGTGATCATGACCTGAGCTAAAGGCAGAGGCTTTAACCTGCTGAGCCACCCAAGCGCCCCTGAGAAAAGAATTCTTAATTTCAGTTTTGGTTTGCCCCTCAAACCAGGTGGCGCTAGACTTTACCAATATTTACATTGAAAAGTGAGGAGCAGATTTATTAATTTATTAATTTGGTCAGTGTCAAGATTATAAGCCAAGTAAAGAAGATAGTCAATTTAATTATAAAACAGCAAATTCAAGCAAGAGTATGAATTGCCTGTTTTAGACCCTGATTGTAACTTAGAGATCTTTCCTTTCCTTTCTGATGTGTACTTAGATTTTTACTGTAGCAATCCAGCTTACTTAATGGAAGGTAAAATGTCTATTACGCTGTCATGCTAAAGAAAACCTGACTAATGTGTAATGGCAAAACTATTACATATATGCTAATAAGGCATGACTCACTACCATAAACTGTGAAATCATATGTAAACAGGAATGTGCTGATCTTTTATTTTTTTTTTCTGTTCTGATCTTTCTAAAAGAAAATGTACTCATACATTTGTAATGTCAATAACAATGTAACGACTATTCTTTACAGAACGAGTTTTGGGTATACTGTGAAGTTCTGATGAATGACTAATAACTCTTCTTATATCAGACCAAAGGAGATTAATAAAAAATCTTTATAAATATGGGTAGTAATTAAGACATAACTGGTTTCTGCCTATGGAAAAGATGTATAACATCTATCTTGAAAAAAGACAGTATTTAGCATTAGAGTACATTTTATTTTATTTTTTATTTTTTTTAAAGATTTTTATTTATTTGACAGAGAGAGATCACAAGCAGACAGACAGAGAGAGAGAGAGAGAGAGAGAGAGAAAGAGAGAGAGAGGGAAGCAGGCTCCCTGCTGAGCAGAGAGCCCGAGGTGGGACTCGATCCCAGAACCCTGAGATCATGACCTGAGTCGAAGGCAGCGGCTTAACCCACTGAGTCACCCAGGTGCCGTAGAGTACATTTTAATTATTTCATTACATAGCGTGGAGTAACTTTTAAGAATGGAAGAATATTTACAAAGACTTTATTTGCTGTGGTATGGTCTACCAGGACATAGGACCACCACATGAGTCATGTTTTAACTTTCACTTCTGGTTTTTCCTTTCTATCCTTTCAATGTGTGTGTGTGTGTGTGTGTGCTCGGAAACGGACAAGTCTTGGGTTCATTTTTAAATCATTAAAATATTATTCTAAAATGTATTTGATTTTTAATTTATAACTATTGATAAATGTTTTCTATAAAAATATCAATCTCATTCATGTTTAATTTTTTTTTTTTTTTTTAGTAAAAAAGATACAGTTTTTTAGCAAGGGCATAGAAAATGACCTAAATTCCTTAGAATGTCCAGGGAATATGTCCCTACTCATGAATGTTAAATAATGATCAGAAGCCAAAGTCTAAACTGTGTAAAGGCTGCATAATTACGCTCTTTGTGGCTGTCGTCTAGCATTTCTTACACCCAGAATGCTCTCTGGCTCAAACACATCCAGGATTGTTCCAGAGATAGTGGCACATGCTCTGAATAGACAATGAGATGCTTATCAAGTATAATTCACCCCACCTCAACTGATTCAAATGTAGAACTTTCAGATATTTGTGATGGATTTAGGGTAGTAACATGGCAAAGGCTTGGGACTCAGTCAGAATTGGGTTTCTGTTCTAACTCAGTTACTTAAGAGCAGTGTGACTGGGAGCAAGTAACCCTCCTTTCTAAGCCTTTGTTTTTATGTGTAAGGGCAAGGATTACAGCAGTTACTCTTCTGTGTTGTAAAGATTAACGTGAATGATGTCATTAATTCATTCAATACTATTTGTTGAGGGCCTACCTTGTGTGGGTGGAGGTTCTTCTAGGTTCCTGTGTTGGATGTAGTGTTGGCCCTTCCCTCATGGAGCCTCAAGCACAGTACCGATTAGACAGAATAGAGTATCATAAGTGTCTCTTACATCCTAGCCATGGTACGTGCTTTGTGCCTTCAGACAGATAAATAGTTTCATGCATGTCTAAGCCCAGTGATGGTGTAGAATACCTTCTCCCAGAATACAAACAAATGTATAGGATAGAGGAAAATTTAGCCTCAACAGATACAAAGGAGAGCCCCCACCGCTCAGGGTATGTAATATGATTAACTGCTAGAAATTCTGGGAAATGATAAGAAGAGTGAAAACTGGGAGGTAGTTCAATGTAGGCTTTTGATATATCTGCATTAACCCTCCTCTCCCTCCCTTTCCTCCCTCCCGTGTCTCCACAGGCTTCAGTGACAAGGAATTCTATTTGTTCTGGTTCACTTCATGGCTATTCTAATAACCCGCAATTAGTTGGAAAGATAATTTTGAAATAAATCCGATTAACAGATTTACTTATAGGGCCTATTACATTCAAATCATAACCAGATGGAATTTCAAAATCTGATCATCTTGATACATTGGCAGCAGGAGTGGAGTAAATATATCTGAATCCTGGAGCTCTCACAAAAGATTTAGAGTGTCACCCTCACTAAAAAAGAGATGCCAAATGATATGAAACTCTAAAGAGATATTTCAGGGAAAGGGTAAGATCTGGAG
This sequence comes from Mustela lutreola, assembly GCF_030435805.1. NCBI lineage: Eukaryota > Metazoa > Chordata > Mammalia > Carnivora > Mustelidae > Mustela > Mustela lutreola. The sequence continues at coordinate 127,232,931 of NC_081290.1, read as the reverse complement.
GTTTTGGAAGATTAGGAACACAGATGCTCACTTTGGCTCTTTTCCATGAAACAATATCAAACGTAGCCACAAACCTGAAGTATGAGTTGGAGGGAGACTTAGGTGTTGGAAAGCACCCCCAGGAGTTCAAGGACAAAAGACCATATATGACTTCTTGTTACTTGGGGGAAGAAAAATGTATATTCCTAAGACACGAGAGAAAAGAAAGAATTTCAGAACAAGCCAATGAATGAATAAAATATCAAACTAACTTTTTTCGGTTACTATTTCTTGAGGTATGGTGTTTGAATTGATACGAATGGATATAGGCAGAGAGGCACAATGAGGGAAGAAGCAAGGAGAGTAGATCTAAAATATAATTATTACTCTTTGGAGTTTTGTTTATTCTTATGTTTTACTATCCTCCTTCTTCCTCATGCCTGAGTGTAATTAGCGTGTAGGAAAATAAAGGAATTTTGATGCTGAAAGAGACGCCACTGATCACCAGTTGCAAAGTTCTTAGTGGCAGAGTAGAGATGGTCAAGGAAATGAGTTGATTTGCCCAAAGTTACCCAGCAGAAAGTGATGGAGCTGGACTGTGGCTGTCTTCACATGTTCTCTTGTGTTCTCTCTGCAAAATTCGTTTGCTTATCATCATTTACCCTGAGGTTCAACTTTTGGGAAAAGTAACCAGTTGATAATTCATGTTTTCTTAGAAAAGCATCCATTTCATTAAGAATTTCAAGTGAATTAGTATTGAACTGCATATATGTTTATCTTTTAAATATTTAACCATATTTCTTTTTGATTATTTCATTTTAAATTTGGGATATACTACTCATCATGTCTTGTGATTTGATTGGCCTTTAGGTTTTATGTTTGTCTTTTTTAAATCAACTTTAAAAAGCTGTTTTAATATCCTTAACATACTTCTTCCCTCTTCCATCTTCATCATTTTGTCTACTTTAGTTTTTGTTTTTCCCCTTATTTTGAATGTTTATTTTGTTTATTCTTATTCTTCTGTTAATATTAAGAAAGCATTAACACTTGCCACTTACTACAACTTTGGTTTCATCCCATGTGTTTAAATAAGTGTCAGACAGCTGTATTTATAAACTATTATTATTACATTTATTTATATAGAGATGTTTAAAAATAAGTTAAAGTTACTAAAAAATAATGAAAAATAAATATAAGTAAGTTAGAATTACTTAAAAATGTTTACCTTTATTAATTTATCCTGTTTTTGATATTTACTTTCTGTTTTACAACTGTATATTTTTCTGTGTTTAAAGCTCACTAAATCATATTTCAAAAGAGAGTAACCTCCTTTGATTTACTGACTTCATTTTACCTGCAATTTTACTTAGTTTCATAATAACTTTGTCCCCTCTGCTTTCTTTTCAGTCATAATTGTATAGTAAATCGTGGGCCACCATTTTATTTTTCACACTTTAGGGTCCTTTTGAATTTACAAGGAGCAGTCATTTGTACAGCAGGACATCGCTATCTAACAGTGATTTATTTACTTCCTTCTATCTGATAAAGTTAAAAGTTTTGCTAGTATACTTTTTTCAAAACACTGATATCCTATGTATTTCTAATTTTCCAACCCAATCTTTCTTTTGAACTCTTTCTATCCCCAGAAATGCAAGACATTTCTATACCCCAAACCTCTCACATATGATCTCTGGTCTTTTATTTATCTTTGTAATTCTAAAACTTTCCAATTTTTTTTTTTTTTTTTTGAATGTCTAGGTTAAAAGCTCGGTTAGTGATGGCTCAAATCTCAAACACATGTTTTGTTTGGCACTCCAGTGCTTTTTTTGATAGTTGGATTGTGCATATATAAAAAGAAATTGCGACATTACATATAGATTTCTGGCTTCTCTGAAATTTGTTGATCTTGTCTATATTGCATGGTAATGAAGAGAGGGAGCTGAGGAGCTTCTGCTGTTTTGGGATAGTGGATATGTCCTCAAGGTCAGCATGGTCCCCAGTATGCCTATTCATGAAGGCTGGACCTCTCTGCTTATTGGTCTTTTTCCCTAAGCCCTGTGGTCACTTGAAATTGTGATCACTAATCTAGAGATTTCTACCCAGATTATTATTAAAATATTATTTATTTTATAAAAGTTGTTTTTAGAAAAAGTTTAAATAGTTCAAATTTATATATCTACCATTATACTATAACATTTACTTTCAGCTTTTTTATGTGGTGATCCTTTTTAATATGTTTTTTTAAACCATAGCTGTTCAGATACTGTTTTCTAAAATTTTTCAATCTACACATTAGCATTATGTCTTCTGAGTTCTTTCTCACTAGTAAAATATCTTTCTTTCTTGTAGCCTGCACTTAAAAAAGGCAAGGTATGCATCACAGGATAATTTTTTATTGCCTCAAAACTCTAGAAATGTATCTGATATTGTTCTGCCATTTACCATTTGAAAGAAGTAAGGGCTAAATTGGTTTTTATGAAATTAAAAAATGTTTGGGTTCTCTGTTGTTTCTTCTTTACCATACTAATTCCATTTCTTCCTGGATATACTACAATATGCGTCTCTAAGACATTTCTATGTTCAAAGATTACTGAGTCTTTCTGATATTTATGTCAGTCTTCTATTCAGCATAGGAACTTTGTATTTTATTAAATCTTCCATTATTGCTTCTGCTTTAGACATCGTACAATTTCCCACAGTAACTTCTCTTAATTTCTAGTTGCATTGTCATTTTCTGTCTTTCATAATTATGAATTTTTACTTACTGCTTCTTTTCATTGTGCTATTTTTCCTTATCTAATTTGCTTTCCATGCAGAGATTTTATTTCTATTTTTTTTGTCAATTTTATTGTTTATTACCTCAATATGTACTTTATTTTTACCTTTGTGATTTTATCTCACTTTTGTAATGGTTGAGAATCTTCTAAAATGTCAAATTTAAATAAAAGAACGGTCTTTTGAGAATTTTTGCACCTGTTTTCCCAATGGGCTTCATCTTTGTGGTTTTTTTGTGTTTTTCTGAGAATGCCCTATTTTCTGAACGTTCTCCTGGCTGCTCAGCTAGTTAGTCTTTAGAAAGTGATACTCTTTTTCTTATTCTTGCAATATCTTCCAAGATCCACATGATTTTATTTTTCTCACTCTTACTTGAATGAATAGTGATCTTTCTAGAAGTTGTCTCCATACTGGCTGTATTGACTGCACCTGACCTTCCTTCACTGATGTCACAGACATTTATTCCAGCACTGTCATTGTGTTATTGTGTACAGATCCTAGCCAATGTTTCAGACTGTTCATATCTTAGCTGGGTATAGCCATTAGATTGAAAAGCAATGGAATCTATAGAAATTATAATCAATATGTCTTTGGCTTTTCCTGCCCTCCCCAACATTTAACTCAGAGACATTTTCCAAAATGGATCCAAGCAATCTGATCCCTCTTTGTCCAACCCATTTTACTTTCTTCTGACCTCTCTTTCCTTTAAGCTTTAGTTTCTAAAAGAATAAAGAAAGTAATTATGTGTGTGCGTGTGTGTGTGTGTGTGTGTACGCGCATGCGCATGCACCCATGTTAGGTTACTGATGTGAAGGGTAGGGTTAGATTTAGACTGCGTAAGGACAGCACTCTAGATTAATCAAAATGTGACATCTATTCTGTAGTGGGGCAAATACCTTGTTTTCTTGTTCATATATATATATCTTGTGTAGCCTGATTCAGAAGGCAGAGCTTCAAAGGTAGCTAAATGGTCTTCCTACCTTCCTTTAAGTTTAATCCACCTGCTTCATGGTACATAGAATCTCTTCTGGACGGAGGATTGACTATCTTAATTTTCATTTTGGGTTTTATATTTTTCTAAGTCCACATAGACAATGTTTTGGGAAGTTGGGAGAAGCTGCCTCCAGAATGACTAGCCTGTAGTCTTTTTTTTTTTTTTTTAATTTGAAAGTCTCCTCAGATGACACTTTAAACTAGCTTGATGAGCTTATTTATCATCCCATACAGATAGAAGGACTAAGTAGAAGGAAATGGAAAGTGCTGCCAGAAATAGACACACCGAAAATAATGAAAGTTTTGATGTTACAGCAAGATCATTATGAATAGCCATGGGAACACAATAGTACATTGAAAAATATTTGTAGGCGTATAAATGGATTTCAAAATCAATCTGCCAATTAGAAATTTTTAAATTATATTAAAAAAATTCTCCCAATGTGGTTATGTGATGCACATAATACTTGGGTTGTAAAAAGGAAAACTTGAGGCACCTGGGTGGCTCAGTCAGTTAATAACGTGTCTGCCTTCAGTTCAGGTCATGATCCTGCAGTTCTGGGATCAAGTCCCACATTGGGCTCTCTGCTCAGCAGGGAGTCTGTTTCTCCCTCACCCTCTACTTCTCCTTCACTCATGCTCTCTCTCTCTCTCTCACTCTCTTCAATAAATAAAATCTTTAAAAAAATAAGAAAATAAAAAGGAAAACTTATTTAAAAAATTATTGATACTTGAAGAGGCTCAATTTTATTACACAAAGTACTCTCTTACGTAGAGTAACCAGTTCCTCCATATTTTTCATTATATGAGATATCATGCATTCTCTGTTCGTACACACACATATATACATATTTGCCTTAGACTATTTGTTGTTGCGCTTTAGTCTGGGGGGAGCTATGGCTGGTAATTAAGATCTATAAATAGACTAAAAACATGACACCACTACCCAATAGTACAATGAGAGTCCGTAAAATATGCTTTTTACTAAGTATATCCCCCTACAACCTGAAAGCTCACTTTTTTCTCTTTAAGATTTCCAGACAGCCTGAAGTCTGCTCAACAACCGCCCCCCCCCCACACACACACACAACCGGCCCTAAACTAGTTCTTTTAAAGCTACGTGAAGATGTTCTGGCAGTTGTTGTGGTTTCCAACCACCCACTTTATGCCTCATTGTTTGAGACTATCTAGCAGTGACTCTTTAAAAGTTATGATCTGCCTCATTTCAGTTTGCTTTGCAAGAGCTGCCAGGGCTTCTTGCTTTCATCTATGCTGTGCATATCGTCAAATAGTTTATGGAGAATCCAGACCCGAGCACTGCCACAGCATTCTTTTACCTGGGCTCTTTGACAACTATGAAGAGAATGGAATACTAAAGAACAATAGTGCCTCGGGAAGCTTCACACTGAATTTTGAACCTATGTGACATCAACGTGACATCAAGGTCCAAGCCACATTCAGTCACACAAGGGATTGGATCTCAAGTCCCTTTGTGATGAAGACTCTTTCATAAGATGGAATCTAATTTTGCAGATGCAACCTTCAGTGTGTGTGTGTGTGTGTACACATAGAGATTAAGAGAAAAAAAAAAGAGAGACAGAATTGATGACAAGTGTCTAGATGGATTGGTTGTGCTTCAACACTGGCCTGAGGGTTTTCAAATCAATCAATCAATTAATTAATTAATTTCAATATTTATTTATTAATTTATTTAATATGTTTAGTTAGTCAACCCCAATGTTTTAAAAAGATTCTTTTTTGAAATAACTAATGGACAATTCACCATTTCATAGAATTCACAGGCATTGAGTTTTAGCATTCTATATTAATTCAAGTTTTAACTATAAGAATCTAATTTGTTGAAGTGTTTTAACTATATTATCTTACAATAAATTTATCTTCCTACTTACTGTGTAATGGCAGCACATCATTTCCAGCTCTTTCTATGATGCTGTAAACTCTAAATATAGCACCTTCATATGTGTTCCATGCCAGATTTCATAGTCTTTTAGTTAAAAAAAAAATTAGACTTGATTTTCCCTGATGTTAGCCTGTAAGTGTTGATTCTTTATCAAGAATTCATTATCTTTAGTGAAGAGATAGACATCCAAATATATAAATATAATATAAACTATGTTAGTTTCAAAGAGGTCTCGAGGTTAGTTTGGTAAGTAGTAATTCCAAGATTCTGTCTAATTTATAACAAAGAAAGTAAAGATGATCTTTCATCAAAAGTATCAAGGTTGAAGTTGAAGAACTATATTTTAAGAAGAAAATCTATCCTTTGTATTTCCTTTCCTTTTTACTTGATTGCTTTAACAATAATGTGATTCTATTTACTGAATATGATTCTGTTTATAACATTGCTTCAGAAAGGAACTGGAGACAAAGTCCTCAGTAAATTTGTTTATATGGATTAAAACATAGATTAGAAATATGTGTGTATTTTGGTTCTTTGACTTCTGATTTACTCCTCGAGTGTCTTTTGGAAAGGGATAAATGCACATATATTTTCAAGAACCAGCAAACCTTGGGAATTAGGTCATCCTGAACATAACATAAAAAGCAAATTAAGATAGGCCACCCTCAAGGGGATTCTGGAAGGCTTCTTTAGTATAATAATGCTTTCAATATCCAGATCATCCTACCAGCAATCCACTATTAAAAAATTGTTTTAGTGTTCAGAATCTTTTAAGAATGAAAACACCTCTAACATAATGAATTTGATCTAAAGTGGAATGAAGAAGAATGGTCCTTCTTTATCTTTTGCAAATGTCCACTCACTCATATGGTAGGTTATCACTCATGACATCTCTTTCCTGGGGACTTGGTTTTGCTGACTCATCATCATCCCATCCCTCTGAACCTGGGGACTGTTTAGCTTGGTCAGATAATCCAAGCAGAACCAATCAAGGCCCTTTGGAGAGCAAAGATATGCATGCTGAAAGAGAAAGGGTCTTTACCCTTCTATGATTGTAGATATTAAGTATCATGTAAACTTATAGCTCTCCAGACCCATTTCTGCTCTTCATGGACAAAATCCACCTAAAAATAAATGACACATATAAAAAATAGGCATGAGATTCCTAATGCCATCATTGGAAATTCTGGATCCAGTTGTATATAAAGATTATATAACCACTTGGGTTTCTCAGTTAAAGCAGCCAATAAATGATCTTTTTGCTTAAGCTAGTTGATCGAGTGTTCACTGTTTGAAAAGAAAAAAAAATTCTTAATGCTATAGATATTTAATTCCCAATAGTTAGCTAGTTGCTGACTCAGAGCCAAAGAGTTTCTGTCTTTGGGATAACAAGAAGAGTTGGAGGGAGAGTTTATTTGGAGCACCCATTATTCTTAGGGAGGGTCTTTCTGGAGAGGCCATTGAATTGGGAACCCTGAAGAACTCAGGGTAGAAGATGGAGACACTTCTTGGATTTGGGGTACCAGAAGCCAGAGGAGATGTGCAACAAGGAAGGGTAAAAGGTGTGTAAATCTAACTTTGCTATAACCAACATGTTCTAGAAAGAACTCCAGGGAAATCTTATGTTTCGTTGCATTGCACTTTAGATACTTTTCAAAAGTAAATGAACCTTCATAGCTTTTGAATTTAGAGTTCTATATTTTTCTGACTTTTGAAAAGAGTAAAATCAGCAACGAGAAGAATGTCCACTGTGACTGTGACACTGTACTCCACAATTTTTGTTGTCTAAACTTCATTGAAATGTAAACAATTTTGGCAAAGTGATTGCATAAATTCTACTGGCTTTCCTGTTTCATAGAATGGAACCTTTAGTACTGAATTGATATTGACAGATTTCTTATATCTGAAGTTATATTTAGATCGTAAAATCCTTCAGCAGAAGATATTGTGTTGCCATGGTCCTGAAATAACCTAATTTCAGTAATGAGAGTTAAGTGTTACCCTCACATAAACTGTCACCTTTATCTTATAAATATTCTGAAGCCAAACTCACATGGGTGATACCTGCTAAGAAAACACTACCTCTTGGTTTCTTTCCCCGAAAACAATCTGGTGAAAACCAGAAACGCAAATTTTTTCCCTCTAATTATAATAAATTCCAAAAAATACGTGTAGCCATTCAATATCTAGTTTTTTTTTTACTCTGCACTATGTGTGGTGCCTCTACTTGGCTAGACGATAAGCACAATCCATCACTTCTTAGAGCATCAATAAATGGGCAGACTGACTGAAGCAGAGGCTGAGATTTCAAAGGGAGTGTTAGCATTTGTGGGAAAGCTAACTGTGAGGGAGTGGAAGATAATTAAACCAGAGCTAATAGCAACAGACTTGAATTTCAGAGGGCCACCTGGATAGCTTGTTCTCAGGCACTTTTTCTCATGTTTCATTTTCCTCATTGGAACATGTCAACAGTCATTAAATTTTTTCATAACATCTGAGGCAAATCATTGTATTAATTCATTTGTAAGGTGTTTAGAAAGCACATATTTTGTTTTTAAGATTTGAAACATTCAGCTTCCATTATCTTTTTTCTTTCCTTTTGCTCTTTCTCTCTTTTTCTTTTTCCTTTGTTTTCCTTTTTCTTCTACTTCTTCTTCTTCTTCTTCTTTTTTTTCCCCCT